>NC_135784.1:145399427-146076927 GCF_051106095.1 Pogona vitticeps | reverse complement strand
TGAGGAACTCCCCAGTTACTTCACTGCTTGGGCTCTCAGGAGTTCACGGCAATTCCATGAAAAGGTTGGCCAAGGCTAAAAATGTTCTTTACTCAGAAAACATGCCCTTTGCCACATCGAGCCCAAATGTAGCAGCTCTGAAAAGCAAACAACAATCTCCAGGTTTGACACACTGAAGAGGAATCTGTTCTTGATAGGAGAAAAATGACCTATTGCATCCTCTTTACCTAGAATGAACGTGATGTTTTCCTTTCTCATCTGAAACTATGTTTTTAAAATAGCTTCGTAAAAACTCCTCTTTATTCTGTACTGTTACCAAACGGAGATTCTACTCCCCAGCCTCCTAAAAAGGAATTGTTTTCGCCAGTGCATTAAAGGGGAAGGGGATGACTTCATATGAAACCACACCAACCAGGTGTGATCTTTACAACCCATAATATGCTTTGAAGTGATTGTGTTTGTATGATTCAGGATAACACCATCTCTCCAGCACCAGGTCCTGTTTTCATAGACTTTCAGATTTATAGGAGCCTCATGGTGCAGTGCTTAAACTGCTGTACAGTGGTGCCTCGACTTACAAACTTAATTGGTTCCGGATGATGGTCATAACTCGAAAAGGTCATAAGCCGAAGCACCATTTCCCATCGGAATGCATTGAAATGCAATTAATCTGTTTCAGCTGAAGAAAAAAATAACAAAAAAATCACTGCAATACCTATTGGATATGTGATTTAATCCCTTCCAGCCAAAGGGGGGGGGGGAGCAATCAAACATGCAAGACCCATCAGAAATTCAAAGAGAACAAACGGAGCAGGTCGGAAATGCAAAGAAAACAAAGGGAGCAAAGAAAACAAAGCTAAAAGCAAGGGAAGCATGCAAGACCTATCGGAAATGGGGAAAACATTCCAAAAAGCAACCAAATCCCCCAAAGAACCATCAGAAATGGGTGGACCAAAAAACAAACAAACCCCCCAAGAACCATCACAGCACAGAAACATAACACCCAGCCCAAAACCACGCTGCAAAAAAACCGAGAACAGTTTTTAAAAAGCAGGAAACAGCACCTTACCTTAACAGGCAGCCTCCTCCAATCTCACAGTCTCTAACTGCTGGGGGGAAAGAGCTACAAAGAAGCAGCCTTGTCACTACCTACAGTTAGCAAGTTGAATTTCCTGCTTTTTCCCCCTGCCTTTTTCTGTTAATAACTCAAAGCTGTAGTCGCAAGTAGAAACAAAATTTTGCGGCCGGGGATGGTCATAACTTGAAATGGTCATAAGTAGGGGCATTCGTAAGTCAAGGCACCACTGTACTGCAGCCAAAACTGTGCTTACGACCCAGGGTTCAATCCCAGATAGCTGGCTTGAGGTTCACTCAGTGTTCTACCCTTCTGAAGTTGGTAAATTGAGTACCCAGCTCGCTGGGGGGGGGCAATGTGTAGCCTGCATAATTAACTTGCAAACAGCCCAGAGAGTGCTTTAAGCACTATGGGGCGGTATATAAGCAGCACGCTTTGCTTTTTTTAGATGACAACATCATGGTTGGAATAAGACAATGGGGTCCAGATGCCCTAACTTGCAAGAGGGTGAAGCAGAGGCCCAGGGAGGATTCAAACTAAGGGCAAATATCACAGAGGATGTGGGGATTATGAATAGTTAGAGAGTCAGAGCAAAACAAGTTAAACGAAAAACAAGGTTCAACAACAAGAAACACAGCAAGGAGCACAAGAATAGGAAAGAGTCCCACTAGACAGCTTGGGCTCTGGATAACTGAAGGATCGCCTACTTCCATATGAGCCTACCCAGCAGTTATGATTTAGCCAGGGGGCCCTTTTGAAAGAGCCATCCCTCAAGGAGGTAAGCTGCCCCCAGACTATGGAATGCCCTCCCAAATGAAATTTGTCTGGCGCCGCCATTGATGACATTTCGGCGCCAGGTCAAAACCTTCCTGTTCCAGAAGCTTTTAATCGAAATAACATCAACTGTGGGTCCTGATGGCAAGTTTAATTGTATTTTAATCATTTTATCTTTTATTGTATTTTAATTTAATTTTAATTGTTGTAAGCCGCCCAGAGACCTTTGGGTAGAGTGGGCAGCATATAAGTTAAATAAATAAATAAATAAATAAATAAATAAATAAATAAATAAATAAATAAATAAATAAATAAATAAACAAACAAACAAACAAACAAACAAACAAACAAACAAATACGCTATTTTGCCCAGTGTTCTTGTCCACACAGTGTCGAATCCATTGCAAATGGGCCATCTACCAGAATGACTTAAGTCCAGCTATACCTTTTGTCTCACATTCCTAGCCACAGATATACAGAAGCATAGTGTTCCTGATACTGAAGGCATCCTCACTTACACTAGTGTTTGTTGGCCCTCTCCTTCAGGAATTTATTTAGTCCCCTTTTAAAACTGTCCAAGGTGGCAGCATCATTACATCTTGCACCAGAAAGGTTAAAGTATGCACTATGTAAAGAGGTAGATTCAAATCAGCCCATTGGAAAGCACTTTAGAACTGTTGTGATGGTTTCAGTGTATGCTGTAATGCATTTTGTTTGCCACTACTGATTCTTTTCATGACCGTATCTTGTCACAGCAAGCCAACTTCAGGTGTGGTATCCCATTTGTGGAATGTTTTCTTTCAGAGGTTTTGGATCTCATAAGTTTCAGAACTTGGATCTAATAAGTTTCATTCTAAATCGTCTATCTTTCCAGAGCTTGGAAGTAATGAATTGTTAAGTAACAATTACCTCAAATTCATTGCTTTTTTTGGTTACACTTTAGTTCAATCATACAAGAAATATTACAAGTGGGAAAGAATTTTAATTTTTCATTATCATAAGTAATTTTTCTAGTTACGTTTTAATTACTTTTAGAGAAAACTTTGGGTATTTTAGAGATTTTTGAGCAGAATTCTTCAAGTTCAATGTCAATCCTATTTTGTCTTTTAAAAAAGGTAACAGCCTTCCTAAATCTGTATGAATTAATGAATTAATTACATGGAGAGCTCTGCAATGAGTTATGTAACTAATAACAACTAATTAATTATTATTTCAAAATAAAATTACAAGCTCTGTCTCATTTTAGAATTAGGCAGAATTTTTATTTACTCAGGTCTTTTCCAGTTTACATCGTGATGTTGATAGTGTATTCTTGTTTGCTCTACTGTTTTGCAATATGTTGTTGGTATTGTTTTTATTATACCTTTGATTGTTTACTGCAATCCACCCTAGGGATTGTGAGACTGAAGCACGAGCTAGCAGGTGCTTTGAAGTAAATTTGTTACTATGGAAATACAGGACTGAGTAGGTCTTTCCGACCCATAGCAGGAGAAGACCCCATGCACATCTGTCTAAAGAGCTGATGTGGGGTTCCATTCCAGAAAGCTCCACAAATTATCTACTGGACAACAGAGTCCCTAGCAGGCCTGTCTTTCAAGAAAACCACCTTCTTTTTTCCTTATTTTACATGTGATTGCACAGGAAGGTCAAGGTCAAATAGCTTGCCCATATTATAGATACAGGAGCATAAGCCCTGCAGCAGCTCAGAAGAGGACACGAAACCCTGACAGTATCAGGAATGAAGATTTTAATGCCTCAGAGCAGAAATATGGAACAAAGTGTTCTGTATCTTTTGGCAGATCTTTCATTTGTTCCTTCAACTTGAGGGCTAAGGATAATACTTATCCTCCTCACTAGCTGGAATGTGAAAGAAAATTCATCAGCCTTACATAATAAGGAAGTTTTTGCTCTGCACGGAGTAAGAACAGGCAAACATGTCACATCTTATTACCATCACGGTTATTAACCTGCCTTGAATCCAGGGTGCTGAAATAAACTCAAACACATACTCTCACACATAAACAAACACCACTGACTCACCTGGAGTAAAATGCATTTCTGAATTGCTTGACCACAAGAAAAATAGCAAATATCTACAAATTTTCCACAAAAACTGCTAAGACGTTGTACCCTTTTCCAGCAGCAGTCAAAGCCAATACTAGTGCTTAGAAAATTACATTTTTGGACTACATCTGCAAATCTCTCATCTAGCATGACCTACCGCCATGGCTTTTATGGAATTCTGGGATATGTAGTTTGTTTCTTAAAGTGAGTATCTCAGAGCCATAGGCAATCCAAATGACCACAAAAATATGCTGGCTATTTAGGCAGCAATTTGTGGACAGTCCTAGATGAAATGTTATGTTTTTTATTTCCTTTGCTCCTTAAAGTATAAACACACACACAAATACCCATCTTCTTATTGTTACGTGTCTCAAGTCGGAGCTGCCTTATAGAGATCCTCATAGGGTTTTCAAGGTAAGTAAGGTATATTAGGTGTGGTTTTACCAGTTCCACCCCCCAACTCACATGAGTTTACATGGCAGAGCTGGGGAATTGAACCCATGTCTCTTAAGTCTTGCTCAAAAAGTAAGACAATGGCAGTGGAGTGAGCAGTTTTCACTGCAATGCACCAGCATAGGTGGCAGGAGTTTTGGAGTGGCATATGCCTATGTGTTGTATAGAGGATTGCTGCTCTTAATGCAGCCTTCAGCAGCTGATGAAGCAGACAGAGATGGGGGTGCTTTCATAGCGCTCAGTGCACTGGATCCCCTAATGCTAAGCCAGGGACTGTTGCTGTAACCAATCAAATTGTGACCTCCTCTCCCTCTCCAACAAATTGTGTGTTGTATTCTTTTGCATATAAGATTGCTGGCCCAGGGCCCAATCAGCAATAGACCAGCAATGGTGAATTTACTTAGACCCTAGTAGGTTCAGCTTCTGTTAGCATCAGCAGGAACAAAGTAGCATTGCTTTATTAGCTTACACTTATTCCAACATACACACCCACAATTTGTGTACGTAAAAAAGACCAACACTGACCAGGACTAAATGGTACCAAATAATTATCAGAGGAGAAAATACAGTATGCTGTTTCACTACAGATTCATTAAAGGTATGTTCAATGTATCACATTCTATAGCAGCAAAGTCCAAAACGGAGATCTCAAGATTTTAAGGATGGAAATATTATTGTTAAAATGGTATCAAAGTGCTATAAATCCATAGTATAGATAGTATAATATAGTATAGACCTGACATCCAATTGTGACACTTGTTTAATACATGTTTCTCACTTCACAAACCATTAGAAACATGGTTGTTGTTGTTTTTTAAAAAATAGACAAAATGGAATAGGATAGCAGTTGCCCAGAACTTTACTCCAATCTGTATTTTTATGGTTTAATATGAAAATTGTTGCAGAAAATGTTGATAAAATATACCACTTATCACAAAACAATTTTAATAAAAATATTAGTCACAGTTTCCATTCACCCAAGCAGAGTTAATTTTTGTACAGACTTGAAGTAGTACATTTATTTCTGTTGTGGAATCATTGCAATGTTGTTTATAAAACTGAATCTACAGAGAGAAGCAAAAGAGGGAAGTGAGGGAACCAGAACAGAGTCTTTTGCAGTTCAACAATGCTCCGTCTCCATTAGGAGGAAGGATCCCTGTGCCAGTGTCAACTTTGCTATTCAGCCTCTCTGCCATCAGCAACCTCTGAGGAAAGGCCACTTCATGAACTGTATATTGGTCAAGAACCTTCCTAAATAACCATCCATAGCCTCAACAATCCATCAACGCTCACATGGAAACAAATGGGTTGGTTGTCGTTTTTGATTAGGTTTGTGACATATACTGAAACCGATGTGGACAACTATCTCAATCAAAACTCATCGGGAAAGGGGATTCCCTTCCTTTGGTGGCTGAGTGCTGAATATGCTATGGTGTGGGAGGTGAAACAGACCGATGTGCTTTATGCATGGCCTCTAGCATGGATCCAGCTGGGAATGGAATTTGGGCTCCAGAGCAATATATGGCTTTGGCAGTTTACCTCTAATGTTTGTGTCAGATTTTTTACAGAGAAGCTAGAAAGCAAGTTGAGAAGTCTCCCAGGCCCTTGTCTGAGCCGAGAGGTCTGCCAGGCAAGTGCCAGCCCCTACATGTCTTCCTCACTTTCACCTTTGAAGAACTTTGCCACCTTGAAGCTAGCATTTTCCAGAGTCCCCCCCATCCTCTATCCCTGCTGTGCTTTTCCGGGCAAGGACGCCAAGCCCAATTGTCTCATTTTGTCTGCAACGACAAGTTGTTCTGATGTATTATCATATCATAATGAAGGGAATAGTCAACCTTTGGTGAAGAGGGCTGGGTCAGTTTACTGCAATTAACTGAAAAATCTGGACAGAGTGCAACCTGTTCCGGAAAGCCTTTATATATCACACAGGTCACTACAGTTCATGTATGTGTACATGTACCACAAAATTCTATCATGGCCCCATCCTATGAAATCCTGGGTTCTGATTGGAGAGGGATATTTAGAATGCTTTGCTAGAAATCTCTAATGTACCCCCTGAACTATATAGCTGACGATTCTAAGTAGTGAAATAAATTAAATCCCAGAATTCCCTCAGATCCATAAAGGCTAAAGAGGCATAAAACTGATAGAACAATCTAGTGCAAATGGTTATTAGAGTGGGTGCAAAGGGCAAAAGAAGAGATTTTTGCCCATCTCCAGGCAAGAAATTCAAGAATTATGTCAACACAGGAGCCTCATTTGCCAGGTGGGCAGTGAGGGAAGAAGGCATATCGATGTAATTTTTCTGTCAGGTGCTTACCTTCTGATCGCCCCTTCCTGTCCTTGAAGTCTGAAACCCGAGCAAATTAATATCACACTGTTCATATAAGTTGATTTAGCTTGCCTAATACCAGAAGTTCCAAGTGTTTCAACTCCAAACAATAAAATATATGACTTCAATCATGAGCTAATACAATAGGTCACTGCTGCCAAGTGAAAGAACTGCAAATCCATCTTGAAATTCAAGATTAATAGCAAGCGGAATTGTCCCTGCTTAAAAGACAGTAAGACGGCACACAGCAATCCTTTCCCTCACTTTTCCTGGCGCTGGGCCCAGTTCTCATTGCAGTTACATGGCTTTGGGAGGGCTGTGTCTGGCACAAAGCAGAGGCACTTCGTTTCAGATACATATGGGGGGCTTTCAAGGAGAAAAGCGGGGTAAAAGTATTTTAAGTAAATAAATAATACTGTTCTAGGACCATTTGAACCATTCAGAATGCAATCCCTCTCAAATGCCACGTTGACCACATTCTTGCCACATTCCAGGAATGTGGCCAGCATGGCATTCCACAGGGGCTGCATTTTGAACCTGCCTGCCCAATGCCTCCCTCTTGAGATGTTCTCAGAGCAAAGCATTAGACGGGTGTGCTGGAGTAACAGGCTACGACTGAGAGGAGGGGGAGGTGGTGCTGATGTCTTCAAGGACTCCACCACTGAATCGGTGGTCTCACATTATCTCATGGAAAGGCCAGCATTCTGTGTCACTGTTGTTGTAGCTTCTTCTGTGGGTTTGAAATACCATTGCACTGGTAACTTTAACTCTATACAGTGGTGCCTTGCTTATCAATCGCTCCATTGAGTGATGAAATCGCTTAGCGATGGACTTTTTGCCATCGCCAAAGCGATCACTTAGCGATGGTCCCTATAGGGAAAATTCGCTTTGCAATGATCGTGGGGAAGCGATCATGGCAAAGCGACCCTATTTAAACAGCTGATCGGCAGTTTCAAAATGGCCGCTGGAAAAACAAAATGGCCACCCGCTGTGTTGCCTTGCTTTAGAGGCACCAAAAATGGAGGATTTTCGCTTAAGGTGAGTTTTTAAGCCCATAGGAATGCGTTAAACATGTTTTAATGCATTTCTATGGGCTTTTAAAAATCACTTAGCAACTTTTTTCCTGCACAGATTAACGTCACTAAGCGAGGCACCACTGTATATCTCTGCTCACAAGTGGATCCCTTTGAGATCAATTAGTTCTGTTATTCCCAAGAAAGTGTGTGTGGAACTGAAATGCCAAAGCTCATAGAAAAGAAGTCTCAGCCAGATTCTTCCTGAGGTACCCAGTGTACCCAGTGTTTTATACTATAAGACAACTGCCTTGTGATTATGTGTCGTGTGATGGCAATGCATATGACTAGATTAGAATTTGCCTGCCGTTTTTGCTAATGAGACTATAAAATGTGGAGTTTTTCATTCTCACTCCACTTGCAGTTTTAATGATTTTTTTCAGCCCAGCTGTTGGCTTTTGGTTATATTTAAGAGCCTCTGGGTCATATATTAATTGAGTTCTTATGCAAAAAAAAAAAGAAATTACAAGTTAACTTCTTTGGGGTCTTTGTGTATGGTGAGTGCGTGTTTCCTTAGGCTCATTTTCCTTTTTCAACCTCGCAGTCCAGGCTCTGATTCTTGGGTGGCGCAAGATGGCACTGCCCCTCAGCAAGCCTTAGAAGGACTGTAGCCAGAGACGTTTATAAAATCTACCCTGCATTATCTCCGGCTGCGTTTCCCAGATGAAGTGGTGTGATTGGACTGGTTAGCCATGGGCTATGCATGCTAGAGATTCTGATTGGGTTCTCCAATCACATTTGCAAATGAGCTCTCATTTCCTGCCTACCAGGTTATTTTGTCCCTTTGAATCATTGTCTTTGGCTGATGATGCAAAACACTGAGCAGGCCCGGCTGCCAATGCTCAATGTCATCAGGCTCAAGAAGTGGATAATTAATATTGAAAGGTGTGATTGCAGTCAAGTGGGATGGCTAATCAGCTACTGATTTCTCTCTAATGTCCCAGATTATTTAGAAATCTAATCTCTACGGGGAGGCAGAGGAAAGGGTCCGGGATGGTGCAACTGTAGCAGAAACATGCTATCCCATTTCAAATATAAACACGAAGCAATTATGCCACCAAGCCCCTCTCCTCATTATTCATTAGGCCATGTTCCTAAGTTGGGACCCAGCTTTTTCTTGAGAGTTGGCTGCACCCTGCCAGGAAAGAACAAAGAAATGGAAGTGCAGCTCTCCCTTCCAGATCTTGAAAGCCCAGGAGGTCCTGGGACCACCACCATGCTGCTGCCCGACTTGAGCAGCACCGTTGTTTAATGTAGAAAAGGCACAAAGATGTTGTTCACCAAGCATTATATTTAAAAGCACATCCAGGTAAATCCCATCCATACAAACATGGAATGGTCTGCACCAAACAATAGTGCAATAACGATAGCAATCAATGCAATAACGTCAGTCACTTCTGTCCTGTGATTCAGCTAACATCGGTGCACGATTCTCACACTGTGCAGGCATTTGGAATGTAGCAAAAATCAACATATGACAAGGAGAATGAGCTACCCCATCTCTGTCCCTTGCTGCTGTCTTTAGACAAACAGCGGCAGGACAGTTGCCTCCAGCTGTGCTTGCTTTCTGTGTGATCCAGAACTCTGTCCTTCATGAGCAGGAAAAGATTTTATCTTCAGACTTTTAATATAAGGAGAGCAGTGATGGTGAGGAGGAAACTAGAACACTGTCTTTATGTGTTGTTGATTTCTGCTGATTTCTGAACGCCTGAATAGGGAGCCCGAAACTAATGGATCAAGAGTTTGAGATTAATCAGGCAATGGCAATTCTCATGCTGCTTAGTCTAAAATGATTGACTAGAACCAGAGGATGATGGCTACAATCCTACAAATCTTTTATTTAATCAATTTTAACTTTTTCTAATGTAATTGACATTATTTTTAAAATAATAATATTTTAAGCAAGCAAAACCAGCAGACATACATTGATATGACTTTTAAGAAATAACTCTGAAAACAAGAGCCATGTTGTTTATTCAATCACTTCATTTCCATTTTCTTACTTAATCAACTAATCAATAAAATTCACAGATTAAGAACTGCGTAAATATCCATATTATTCATTCTTAAAAGGAAAGGGTTCAAGTTGAGCAGCACATTTATTAACAAAATAAACCATGCAGAAAAATAGTGTATTTTTTAAAAATTATATTATTATAAATACAAGACAATAATGTAAAGCAAAGAAAAATTGCCAGTTTTTAAATTGATCAACAAGCAACCAATTTTAAAAAATCCTAATAGGTAAAGAGCGGTTACTCTGTCCTTGTTCATCTCTACCCACCTCAATAATATTCCCAAGAGTAGAAAATGTGGAGAAATTTTCATTGTGGACAGCCAGGTTCTTGTACTTAACTTGAGGCAGGTAAGGAGTGCTTGGAATGGGTCTTCCCACCCCCTTTCCCCACTGATGCATTTCCCTAAGACTGCATTGCAGAATTTTCTCCAGATTGTCCACCTTATATGGGAGGGCCTCCTTCTCCAACAATGCAAAATGGGAGCCAAGCAGGTGCAATTGTTGCTGTGGTAATTTGGGGAGAAAAATAGCAAAAATAAATTAAGTTCTCCTGTGGCCACTGGAGACGGTGAGCCCCACCTTTGAGAATTCCTCCTTCCCCTGGATAAAATTGGAAATTTGGTTTCTAGAAATGATCTCCTTTGTCCACAATGAGGTGGAGAACTTAGAGGTCCTTTGTGCTGAGCCACAGAATACAGAAAAGCTTCAGAATTGCTGATCATGCTTTATGAGGAATGATTGCTACATTTAAGCAACCTCTCAGCTTTTTAGGACCTGCCCAAAGCGAATGAAGGACTAAGAAGATGGACTTGCGCTTTACCCACTCAACACCTTTATTTGTGTTGAGAAGTGATTCTTAATCTGCATCTGCCAGTGTAAAGACAGAAACAGGGCAATGATTTAAGATTCATTAATTTGGAATAAAACCATATGATAGCATTTTGACATTGATAATTGGCAGAGAGAGATTTGGCTAATCTTCTCTGTACAAGGAAATAAATTGGGGATGAGCAAAGGAAGCCGCTCCAGATGTTGCTAGACTACAGCCCTTGACATTCCTTGCCACTGCCTGTTCTGGCTAGAGCTGGAAACAGGATGCACTTTTGGAGGGCCGTTAAAATAAAGGCTTCAGTTACAACTGTTAAATAACGGCCACATGCTTGGGAAAAGAGCAAACATTCTGTTACATCAGCGTTGCACATACCTTAGAGCAGTGGTTCCCAACCTTGGCTCACTCGGTGTTTTTGGACTGCAACTCCCATAAATCCCGGCCAGTAGAGCAAGTGGTGAAGGAATCTTAGTCCAACAACGTCTGGGGAGCCAAGATTAGGAACCTTGCTAGAGTAACTCTGGCATGGCTACTTCTGATTGTTAAGGTGGGGAATCCATTCTGATGGTCATGGCCCAATGCTTTTGGAAGTCTCGTGAACATCACCACCATGCACAGCTGCAACCCAGGTAGGCGCTTTCAGGATTAACTGAGGGCTTACACGTGGTGCTGCTGCGGGTTAAACCGCAGAATCCTCTGTGCTGCAAGGTCAGAAGGCCAGCGGTCGTAAGATCGAATCCACGCAATGGCGTCAGCGCCCATCGCTAGTCCCAGCTCCTGCCAACCTAGCAGTTTGAAAGCATGAAAATGTGAGTAGATAAATAGGTACCACCATGGCGGGAAGGTCACGACATTCTGTGTCTAGTTGCGATGACCACGTGACCACAGAAACTGTCTACAGACAAAACGCTGGCTCTACGGCTTGGAAACGGGGATGAGCATCGCACCCTAGAGTCGGACACGACTGGACTAAATGTCAAGTGGAACCTTTACCTTTACCTTTCATACATTAAACAAACAAATCAACAAACCCAGTGTTCATGTCCTGGTGTGGCTGAGAAACAGAGCAAGTAGTGATATTTGATCCTCCCCCTTCCATCTTTAAAGCTGAATTAACAATAAACTACTTAGACATGTAATTGGCTTGTAAACAAGGCTGTGCATGGGCTCAAGCCAAAATGGTAGAGTGAAGCACCCCTCCCTGCTTAGACCAGAAGCTGCCCCAGCCTTGATGAATGAGTTCAGGGTAGAAGCAGCCCATTCAAAAAAAATGATTCCTAATTTTAAAAGATAACCCACGATGTCTTGCCCAAAAGGTACCCAAACTGCAGCATGTCCTTCCTGTCTCTACAAAGAAGGTGATGACTGAGACGTGCTTTTTTCCTGTCAGGTGCACACCTGCATTCCCTTTGCCTGCACAAACATAAAATGATAGTCATACTGTAAAAGCCCTGGGAATTGCTCGGCTCTACGGATCTGTCTCGGCTGCCCTCCCCCCTTCGAGCTCTTCCGTTTGGATGGCCAACATTCCTTCAGAAGCCTTCGAGGAGGGTGTTGCCCCAAGTTGCTCAATTAGGATTAAAAGCCAACGTCTTTTGCCCCAAACAAAGATGCTTTATTTTTCTTGGATCTCTGAAGGATTACCGTGTTTTTCACTTAATTAACAAAAACAATCCCTTTGCCATATTCATTTTCAGTGTTCCGTTTCATCCCTGCCTTCCCTTTCCCACCTCCAGCCAGCTCCAGATCCCACTCTCCTGCAGCAAAGAAATGCCACCGCCACCTGCTTCGGAGACAGATCACTCCATTTTTCTGTATGATGCTTGAGAAATCACAGAATCTCTTCCTGCTTATTTGATCCCGGTCTTCCCCCCCCTCCTCCCCCTCTATCTTCCCAGCCTTTCTCTCTTGCAACACTGAGATCCTACTCTGGGATTCTGTATCCTTTGCCGTGTCTGTTTGTTTTGGCTGTGAGGCCTAGTGCCTCTGGACTGGATGTTAGTCAAACTGACCTTTCCTGTTTTCTCAGTCAATGATCCTAGATCAGGCAGGCAGGCACAAGATGTTGGAAATTAACCAGCATCTGGAGAATGACAGTGAAAAATCTGATGGAGAATTAGATGTGACCAGATCTTAACTGAAACAAGGGTTCTTGTGCTATTAAATCTACTTCAGCTCTATCCAAAATACTAGGAGTATCTTCAGACTTCTTATTCACCTCATGGGCAGGCAACAATGTCAATACGACAGACACCATACAACTTAGAGTTAAGACACGCTTACACCTATTGAAATCAATGGGTTTACATACTCACCACCATGGTGAATTGGGGTCAGTTGTCAGTGCAAGGAATGTACTATATTTGGTTGGTGGATTTTTATGGTCTTATGTTGTTTAAATTGTTTTGTGTCTTTTAAATTTTTCAAATTTTGACAGTAAGTTTATGTGTTCTAAACTCTTTGGCTGAAATCCTGTTGCTTGGCATAAGAAAACTGGTAACTTTCATTCTGTTTCTCCACAGCAAATAAAGAGCCCTCGCCTTGGTTCTCAGGGTCGCCCACACATGTACACCAAGCCAGCGTGTGACGTGACATCCCCAAGAATCACAGTAGGGAATCGTTATATGTCAGCTAGGGAAGGACTGAAAGTTACAAATTTTCTTACCCTAAGCAAAAGGATTCCAGCTGTTTAAATGGTTCCATACTGTTCTTCTCGCAACCCACCCTCAGATCTCACGATATGGAGTGGGATATAAATGGCCTAAATAAATACATAAAAACATGAATACATAAACATAACTTTCCCCAGCACATCACAATAAGTCCAATGGAACACATTAGTCAAACATGTTTCCTTTGACCTGGAGCTTTGGAAATATTAATTGGGGGGGGGCTACAAACCCCAGAATCCCCGAGCCATGCTTGCTTGGGAATGCTGTGAAATATAATCGAAACACCTGTCATCAAGATCATCTGTATGAAAAAAAGGAGAGGGAGGACCCATTGTATTGCAATCCATTTATATGATGCTGAAGAAAACAAGAGAATTCTAAAAGGAACTGTACTGGATCCCCAGTCCAGGGACACGAGGGCAAACGTGGGCAATGTGTATCCCGTGGTCTGCATGCTGCCACTCAGGCTGACCCATTTTGCCTCCGATTTTCTGGCCCCAAACATACACATCCCAGTTTCCATTCCAAACAAATGGGGAAAGTGGGAAATAGCACTCCTACTTTTAAATCAGCTTTTAAAAGCTGATTTCTCCAATTCATTTCAGTCCTTAAACAAGCTTCAAATAGTACCGGCTTGCCATTTTGGCACCATCTGCCATTTGAGAGGAAGGTCTCTAAGGGAGCTGCAACCCACCTGGGACTGTCAGAGGGTCAACGTTGCCTGCTGCACAAGGAATGGGAGGGACAGTAAGTAAATGTACCAACCACCCCCCTCACCCACCTATTGCCATTGTGTCCCTGGATGCCTCTCCTGACTGCAGGGGCTCCCGTTCATTGTTCTTGATCAAAAATAAGATGCTCCACTAGTGAGCATTTAACCTGACACATGATTCCCCGCCCCCATGCTTTCTTTTGAACGACATTTCTTTAGCCAAACACAGCAGTGCAGGAAACATGAGCAAGAACCCACACGGTTCCCTCAGCTGGCAGGGCAAGGTAGCCATTTCAAGCAGTTGGCTTTCAATGTCCAGACGCAGCACACAATTAAACATTACTTGCTTTGTTAGCTTGTGGAAAGGGTTTACTGTTGAGGTAGAGCATTGCATCGCCTCTCCTCGCTTCGCACTGTATTGCCTCACATGCCAGAAGAGCATGGTGCCTATAGGCTTGGGCGAGTGAGGCACTAATTGCTACTTTACCTCAGCTAACAAAAGGTCTTACATCACCTTGGCCTGGGCAGCTTGTGGACCAGGATGGAGGGCCACCTCTTTCCAAACTTTCAGTCTGATCTGGAGCCCTTATTTAGCCTTCACACATAGATATCATTGACTCATATACATATTGCATTTTTATATACCTCCCTCTGCCATGCATAGACATCTCTCTATTGTGGTGGTGGCTCACACTTTTCTCTGACACAGGACTGATCCCTCTGGTCAGATGCTAGAGGTCACTTAGGTTGCCTCTTGGAATACTGCACTCCCTGGCACACTCCTTCCCCACTTCCTTGCCATCACCACCATGGACAGCTTGCTCATCCTACCACCGCCCGCCCCCCTGCCCCCGCTACAGCCAGCTGCTGAAAGCTCCCTCAAAGAGACTGTTTTCATTCAGGTCCCACCAGAGCAACGTTTGAAACTGCCAGGCAATTTTGGAGGACCAAATAATACGCCATTTTCAAGGCATGTCATCACGAACCTGTCATTAGAAGAAACGATCCAAATTCTTTCTTTGTTTCTAACCTGCGCTCTAGGCCTTTTCTCCCCCTTCTCTTCAGAAACATAAAGGGAAGCACAATAGGCCTTTTCAGGCTCTGCCAAGCTGCTTCTCAAGCCCTCTCAGATAAGCACTGGCAGGAAAGGTGACTGCCATCAATATTTTGGTGAATTTTAACTACCTGGGGACAGCTTTGCAAGGGGATAATCACAGCTAGTTTTAAAACACGTATTTAAGAACGCTTCCACCAGAGCTTGCCTGTCAAAGAAGCATTCGCATTTTTAAAAAAGGCAGTGCAACTTCCTAATAACGAGGACTACGCTGATAACCCTTCTCTTTGAGGTATGTTGTTTTGGCTTCTCCAGGTATATTGTCTGATTCCATTTTATTCGTTCAGAGAGATGCTTCCTCTGAACATTTCTGTGGGGGAGGGGGTGGACTCCCTCATCTTAACATGCATGCTTACTACATCTTAGTACGTAATTTGGAAAAGGTCTTAAGCACCTGGTTAGGAATGGGAAGAGACCTCATTTTGGCTAGGAGAAAAGCACAAAGAAGTGCCACTTGAATCTTATCAGGGCCAAGAGCGTGTGAACTATTTGGTACTCACACCCATAAACTCCCCAGATGCCCCTTGGGTAAACCACTCTTCTTGCTGCAAAACGGGGATAGTCAGAATGGCCTGCCATGTGGGGCTTATCTAGGACAGAGGTACTATGAAAATGTGTTTGTGTGAAGGGTTGTGAATGTTCTTTTTTGCAAGACTACATAGCACTGGTCACAATGGGGCCCTTCTACGTAAATATTAATAGTAGGGCACTGGGCATACTATGTCTAGTAGTTAGTGTGTAAAACTATGGAGAACCAGGTTCAAATCCTCAGTTAGTATGAAATTCACTGAGTCGCTCGCTCGCTCGCTCGCTCAGCTTTAAGTATTGTGAAGATAATGTTAATCAGGAGAGCCATGTATACTTACTGAAGGAAAGATGGTGTGTAAAGGCAACTAGCATAATGATATGTCATCACTGTGGGAACTGAAGGACAATCATGATTGTGATGATGCTGGACCATGTTTGAAATTTCACTGCCACATCAGAATCATTTTCCTATTATACGTATTTTGTTACATGTGATTTTTCAGGCTGAACATAGGTGGTACCCTTAGCCAATAAGAATTCTTGTGCAGGAGGATCCTTCACAATCCCAATCCCATTCTTGCCAAACTCCTTATTATCTGAACTTGACTAGGTAGAATCAAGCTATGATAATCCCACATTGCCACCGTCCAAGCTATTTGAATAAAACTCCGGTATGCCCTTCTGGAAAAAGAAATGTAATAACAAGTCAACCATTCCCAAGAGAAGGTACAATCATAGCTGTTGTGGTCTGTCCCTTTTGGTAGTTATCATTCTGCTATTTGGGGGCCTCCTTCTGTCTCCATATGTTCAATTACTGCTTGTTTTTTGTGTATGTTGTCTGTAATGAAATGTCTTCATTCAGCACAACCAAGGAAAGCCTTGGGTTGCAAGCTACACACAGGCACATGTCACACACACTCATGAAGAAGGGCATATTCCTACACACCTACATCTTCCAGTGTAGATGTACAGACCTCTGGGATGTTTGTATATGCAACAGTTAACTGCTGCCAAATGGAGAGCAAGGATGGAAAACATAACATCTACATTTTAAAACCATGCTCAATTGTAGCTTTGGAAAAAAAAGTTCCTACAAGATACTTTATTTCTGGTTTCCTAGTTGGAACTATTTCTGTGTCCTTGCCTTTTCTTCTAAAATATGGAGGTTGTAAGCCAGCAAGTTCTGTTGTGGACACTGAAAACAGACCTTCTGTTCCCCCTTGCTTATCTGCTTATGTGCATGGGAGTCTTCTGCAGGCATCTCACCAGACCATTGTGGGAATGAATGGCCTACAGGTGTGATAAGGAGAATAGGAAGCAAATTGGGCCTTTGTCCTGTTCTCAGAGCAACTGGAACAAGCATTGAGTAAAGAAGTCTGTCAACAAACGAGCACCTTTATTTGCAGTAAGTAAGTCCGAGTACAGAACTCTGTTCCTTCAGCGCAGATATATTCTAGCTGCCAATAATAAATCTAGAGAGCCCTAATCAAATCCTTGCTCAGCCACAGAGCTCAAAAGGTGACCTTGAGGCAATCACCTTTCCCAACCTAAACTTCCCTAAAGGCTTGGATTCTCTAGGAAGAGTAGAATTAAAAGTGCATTGAAATATCTGCAGGGAAATCTCCCTTCCATACAATTCCTCAAGGTCAAATACACATGAACAGAAATGCATTTCTTCCTACTAGAACATTTTCCTTCCCCAAAAGCAGTTTCTTCAAAGCACACTCAGACTTGCAAAGAAAGTATGTATTTCCTGTCTGGTGACCAATTGCTATACATAAGTGAGATAAAATGCAGAATGATTCACATTCATGCTATGATAATCAAATGTGTTTTAATGCTTCAGATAGCAAAATCTGCTTTGGGCCTCAGAATGTAGGCTGCCTGGCTTTCTGCAACTACAGTTCTGATGATGGAGGTGTTGCAATCAACATCTGTCACCATCACCACTACCATCACCACTACTATTACTGCTATTGTTGAGTTTCAGGCAAGAGATCTAAAAGGAGGGGTGTGTTTTTCTAACATTTCTAATAACCCGCATGTTCAGGTTAGAAAGATCCTCATTTTACCTAGCTATCTTATGTAGGCTTTCCTTTACAATTTTGATAATTTGTGAGCCAAATAATTTGCTAAGAATATCCTATGCATCTGTGTCTATCTGTCTGTCTGTGTCTGTGTGCATACATACCTCAGTGTGGGTGGGGAGAAACCCTACGGCAACATGGAAAATTATTGCATTTAATTCTGCTGTCCAAAACTGGTATGCAACTACATGTGCTATTATCTGGAAATCAAAGCATGGCTCATTGTATGCATACATATTCTGTGTGTTTCGTTGCTCACAATGCGCACACACAGCCACATACTTGAGAATCCTTGTTTATTATGCAGTAGAGCAAAACTGAGATTTTTAAATAAATTCCCCCAGTGTAAATAAATTCCCCACCTTGAGCAAACGTCAAGCGATCCCAAAGCCGATGCCTCTATTTTTCAAATAAAGCCGTGCTCCAAATGAGCATGGGCCTGGCAGTTAGAATTTCCAAATGATTCAGTATTTGGGGTAGTGCTGGAAACAACTCAAACAAACAATTTTACAAGTTCCAGAAGTGAATACTTCCCTGCTCTCCCACCCCATCTCGCTCTTTTTTAATTTGAAGAGCTGGAAGGGGAGGGAGGGGAGGGGGGCCCTGTGCTCTTTGGCCCATAGGAAATCAATGACCCAGGGACATCTGCAAACTATTAGGGCGCAGACTTCAGGTAGCTCCTAGAAACACGTGCTGTCCACATTACACCCTGCAAGTATATTTCCACAACTTTACTTCTCCAAATAAACAGTCTGACTTGTCCTGCATTAGCAAGGAGCTACACAAACAGGTAGAGAGAATGGCTGTTCTATTCTCTCTTCCAGTTCTGACGGATTTCTTGTAAGCCGTAGCTCGGCCATGTAATTTGAACTATTCCTTGGCAGTAATGTAAAACGAGCCTGTTTCCTAAACAGAAGACGGCTAGTTTTAACTTACTGTCATCTATTTATCTATATGTGCTATGAAACATCGTGTATAACTTTCGCAGCATGTTAGCTTTGACGTATATGTCATAATTAAACAGCTACTTTAAAAAAACTGGATGTGTTCTCCTACAAATTATCTTCAGCAGATCAGAGTGGCAGTAACAGTCATAATTATAATAATGATAATGATGCTGATGCTGACAATGACTACAAGTATAATGGATGTATGAAACATAATGGTTTACACTATTCAGATATAAATGAATTGTTTGACCCCTGCATTTCCCTGTCTCGCACTGAGGAACTATTTAAAATTCCTTGCACTGAAAGACTCTAATCATGATAAGAAAGGTTGCAATTGTACAAGACTATTTTTGACTAGACATGTATAGAATTGGCACTGTATGTTTCCAAGCATATATTTCTACTGAAAATACTGCAGTCTGTCTAGTATAATCCCACGAAGCAAATGTTGAAAATACTTAACCGAAAGCCATAAAGTGACTCAGACTGGTTAGATAGGAAAAGTGAAAGCAACAGAAAAATGGACAATTATGGCACAAAATTTTGGGTTTTAGTGTTGCTGTTATGTTGTGGCATGCAACTAATTTATGAAGAATCCAAATAATATTTTTATTAGCTGAAAGTGTTAACAATTTGGACTGCACTCCTATAGCTAGGATGAGTGAATACCACCAAAGTCAATGACCCTAACCCACGCTGGTTAATTGCACTTCTACTGTACTAAAATCAGTGGGACTTGAGATAATCACAAGTTTGCCCCAACTGACCTCAGCCAGATGAAAGCATTACTAACTTAATTGAGAGAGTTCTTGGACAATGAAATTCAGACTTCTGATCTGTATGGCCATAAGGCTATGATTCAGAATAAAATTTACCTGATTTTAATTGAGTATTGTCTCAGTAAGAACACATGCTTTTGCTTCGCTTAAGCAAGGACCCCAAAGAAATCTACAAGGGAACAAGCAACAGTAAACACAAAGAGGTTTCCCTACAAATAAACCTACATGGCATTGCACTGCTGATGGTAACTCATCTCTCCTTCATGGTGCTTAAGCCGTTTAGGATCTCTTTTATGGAGGAGAAAGGCAGCATCTAAATAATATCAGTATTTGTTAGCTGCCATCTTCACTGTGATGAATCCACAAATTATCACCAATGCCATTTCAGTACAATCTGTATTTTGATATTTTAATAATCATGTTTGATTGGTTCCATGACTAAAAGCAAAGTCATATATTTCTAATGATTAACAGTCCTCCTGTTAAAACATTTTTCCAAGCCTCACATTGAATTTTGCATTTTCAATTGTAATATAGAAAGAGAGGATTTAGAAGCATAAAGCACAGTGTTTCCAACCCCCCCCAAGTGATTCCAGTCCACAATTTTCTCCCCAGCAAAAATCTGTTCTACCTGGAAAAGAAAAAAGAAAATGAGGGATTAATATTAAAGCAAAACATATTAAATCTGTATCTTTGGGGCATCTCTTTCAGGATTACTCATTCATTCCGAGAGCAGAAAGCAGTGTCATGATTTTTGTTTAATTTTGACTTGGGCCCTGGATTATGACCAGGATGCTGGTCAAGATGGCCTCTAAGGGGCTGCAGGAGAAGAATAGAAGTGCCCACACTTGCAGAATTAGGGATCATCCAAGATGATGTTTGAAAGCAGTAAGATGCAGACATTCACACACAGTTTAAGGGGGAGGAGATGGGGGTACTTTAAAAGGAGACTTGTAGAAACGTTTGTTCCTCATTGTTACTGGTTGGCATTTCGAAGTTTAAATCAGCAACTTCAGTGCTATTATTATGTTTAGCCTGAAGTCAGCTTTTAGATATTCTCAGGAAATATAAATTACAGCTGAAAGGTTGAGCTAGGTCACTTAATGGTAAATCTGTTATATGTATTGAAGAATGTGTTCTCAATTCAAGAAAAAAGACACACACACACACACACACACACACACACACACACACACACACACACACACCCCGAAAATCCTGGAATGGTCAACAACAATGGAAAGGACCCAGACTGAAGTATGCACATCATTTTCATTTATGTCAGTTTGCTAAACTGTGTCCCAGACAAAAGTGTTGACCAAATTAACAGTTTTGCCTATTCAGTTCAGTCATTGTGTTTTATGGCACTAATTCCGCTAGGCCATAACCCACTGTAAAAAGAAATTATCCTCATTAGCTTCCCCAACTCATAGTTTTCTATTAAAGCTACACATGTTGTAGATAGCTGACAGCTGTGTTATTAATATGCATGAAAGGAGCAGAAAATCAAATAAGGCTGATAAATGGGATATTGAATAAACCTACCTGAGGTACATTATTACTTATTCAACTTTTTTGAGATTCAGGGTATTCTTCTCTACCATAGGTAAAACAAAACAGACCCAAGGGAAAAAAATCCTCATTTACCTGGACCTCTAATTATGTTGCTCTTCTATACATTCCTCAGTCCATTCAAAATAACTGGAACCTCTTGAATCACACAGTCCTTAAGGCACAGAACAATTCAAAGTTCTCAACAACTTCTGCCAAAGAAGAATGATATGACAGAATTAGAAGTTGTAACTCCATGTTGATAGCTCAGTATTGCCGGATTCCTGATTAGTTTACAAGTTTTGATTTTAAAATCCCACAATAGCACTTTTTGTTCTCTTCTGAAAAACATGTACAACCCTCCCTTTAAAAATATGATTAAGCCTAAGATTGTGTGTGTAAACCTGTGTGTCCCACTTTAAATGCAAAAGTCTGTCCTATTTTCTAGTGAGCAGTGGGATTATTTTCAAAACCAAAGATCTGTGTTATATTTTGTTTCTGAGAGATAGAATCTTTTTGGAGGGATAAGAATCAGATTTGTAGCTTCTCTTCTGATGTTGGGGATAAGACACTGGGAATGGTGTTCAAATATACAGTATTCTCAAAAGTGTTACATACTCAGTTATACATTTCAGTCTTTAACTTTAAAAGCCTTTTTTTTTCATCCTGTATTTCACTGATATGAGATACCACCTCTTTTACTGGATATTAAACAACACAGAGAAAAGGACTTCCAGAGATTAATAATAATGTATATAAAACCAGCCTTCAATAAAGGCAATAAAACCAGAATTGTTGGTTTTTGTGGGTTTTTTTGGGCTCTTTAGCCGTGTTCTGAAGGTTGTTCTTCCTAACGTTTCACCAGTCTCTGTGGCTGGCATCTTCAGAGGACAAGAGTCAGAACTCTTGTCTGTGCTCTGGAACCACAATTCTTCCTCTCTGTGTATGTAGATGCAAGACACACATAGTCTTGCTGCCACTTGCACACCATTACATTTCCAGAAAATAGCAGTGACAACCTCATTAATATCTCTAGGGAAATGAATCTTCTTTATCTCCCCCTCCCTGCCATCCCACTGGGTGAAGATAGAATCGGATCCATGAAAGCGTCCATAAGGTTAGCCAGAACCATTTGGTGTGATTTCAATCCAGGCAATGGTCAATCATTCTAGAGCTAATTCTCCAAAGCTCTCTCATTTTGGCTGGGTCACATTCTTAACTAATTGCAGAATGGATTATGAAAATCCTGTTTAAGGAATAGTATTGATGCATGGCCTTCCAGTGTATCTTTTCACAAACACTATACAATGTGTCATTACTATTCTTCCCTCTGGCCCTAAAATACCATCCTAGATTATTTAGTAAATTGTTATAGATTATTATTACAATTGTTATTACATTATATCACCCTGCCTCCATGAGAGGTGGTCCCTTTTTAGACAGCATTTTTAAATAGACACATTAAAAATAAAAAAAACAAACCATGTAAAATCATTTCCATCTTCATCTTTGCACCAAAATGTGAACTGCTGCTGTTATTCCATCCACAGAGGCATCACTTGAAAAAGAAAGTAGAACTCAAAAGGGGGATACAATGATTTTTGAACGCATCTAACAAAAAGAGCTACAGTGTGTAAAAAAATAAAGACTCCAAACTCTACACATCGCTAGCTTCAATCCAGGAGTCATTGACAGATTTCCAGTTTGGGGAATCAGCTTAGCCTTCAACTAGACATTTAGTTTTCATAGTAAGAGCAAAATGTCAATTAGAGAGAAGGGCAGTAGGGTTAACTATGTACTGCACCCCATGAGCCCTACAGTCTCTGCAGATGTTCCAGATGTGAGTATACAGACACAGACACATCTACTATATATCCACATCAGAGATTTCAGTACCAAACTCTCCTGATGACCTTGTACAGCTGCAGAAAGATTGGATCTCAACCAATCACACGCAAAAATGTGAATCTTCCTTTCTAGTCCCCTCTCTGCCTTCAAGAGAAGAGGGGCTGATGGGGTTCTGAGTCTTTTTATTTGTTTTAAGCAGTCGCTTGCTAAGGGGAAGGGATAATGTACAACATCCCGCACCCTTGTGATGTATCTGAATTTCAGTCCACCAAAAGTCTCGCAGAAAAATATTCTGTCCTTCCCGAACAGATTTTTTTACAGCAACACAATCCGTCTTCAGTCGAGTGAAGCCAACCCCCAGCCCTTTTTGGATTTATAATCCGGATACTTTCAGCTGTTCCCTCGGGGTGAACAGGCACCCAAATAAAACATGAGGCAGAGATATGAGAAGATTATATTTTTTGTAAAGCGATTGAATAGATTAAAGGTGGTTGTTTGAAAAGGAGATGGGGGAAAAATCATCACCGTAATATCTAAAATTGGGCTTTGCATGCCTGGAAAATCCTAAAAGGAGTGTGGAACGGCACAACCTTATCCCTGAACTGCTTTTTTGGGTAGACGTACATTCGGAGGAGATTTGCTTGAAACAAAATTCAGGGTCCTATTCCCCATTACCTCCTGGCTCTGGGCGTGCATGTGTTTAATCAGACTTTATGGAGCGGAGGGGGTCCAAAATATATAGGTGGAGGGCAGCAGTTGGCACACCGTCTCGAACGGTTCGATTTCATTTTATCCCTCCAGTTTAAGGGGCCATTAGGCAGTGCCGGGAGGGGGGCACCTCAGACATCCTCCTGCCTGCCTCCCTCCCTCCTACACAAAACAGCCATCATCTCTCTCTTCTCCCCCCCCCCCCCCATGTTTTCGCCGCCGCCGCCGCCGCCGCTTCGGTTTGATTAAAGCCTTGTAAAAGCTCCGCGTCACCATCCTGTGCGGGTGACATCACGGTGCCTGGAAAAAAAGCAAACCCCGACCAGTGTGTTGAAGGATCCGACGGGCTGCGAGGGGAGAGGAAAAAGAGGATACGTTACAAAGGGGCTTTAGAAATCGCCACACGTCGCAGGAAACCCCTCCTTTCCCCCCCCAAAAAAAAAGCTGGGGGAGGGAGAGAAAAAAAGAAAGAAAAGGGAGGAAACTTTTTTGATGCTCAGTGCGTTACGCCTGAATAAATGCTGCTTCTCTCCCCCCCCCACCCCCGGGCAACGTTTTCACCATCGGGCCGTCGGAATTCAGCTGCAGCGGTTCTGTAGTTCTTCCGAGGGACCGGAGGGCAGATTTAGGACTCGCCTTCCGTGCCCCGGGGGCGCGGAGAAACCCAGAGATCCATACCCTCCTCCCTTCTCTCCCTCCCGCCCTCATGACCTGCATTAGCACGTCGGGCAAAACCTTCACAATTAAGATGATCAAGGGCCCCTTGGGCCCAAGCCCGCGAGACTCGGAAATAAGGTGGCTCTTTCGCATCTCCGATGGTCACACCCAAAGCTCCCGCTTTTATTCAAATATTGTATTTATATATATTCTTCCTATATATATATATTGGAAATAATACATTTTCTGGGATGTGGGAGAGTGATAATAGTAGCTGGGAAAGATGTAGGGATTATTCCCCTCCCCATGAAAGACTGATCCTCAGAAAACTGAAGGCCGCCCTATGGCCTGTTCGTATGGACTAATAACGATAAGAATAATTAGAAAAAAAATAATTATAAGAATAAAGAATACGACGGCGCTGGTGGCGGCGGGCCAGTCACGTTAACCGATTTTCCTTTAAATGCTGAAGAATGGCGTTTCTCCCTTTTGGAAGAAACATTGGGTTTTGTTTTTTTTTGTTTTTTTTAGAAAGAAACACAAGCAGTTTTATGAATTTCATCCGCCAAAACGAGGGATTTCCCCCCATCATCATCAATGTCCCTTAAACTGCGGACTCACCGACTGTGTCTTTTCTATCCACTTCATTTTCAACAATTCTGCAGAGTGTGTTGTCCAGTGTGTGTGAAGTCATGAAATAGCCCTCCTCCCCTTTGTTGTTTAGTCGTTAAGTCGTGTCCGACTCTTCGTGACCCCGTGGACCAGAGCACGCCAGGCCCTCCTGTCTCCCCTCCCCTTTTATTTATATATAATTATATACTGTATATAAGCGCCGTTCCTGAGGCTTAGGATAGAAAACCACACTGAACTTGTATCATTAAACCGCCTATAGACCCAAGTCAAAACGTTGCACTCCAACGTCACGCAGAAAGGAGGCTAGCCGTTCCCGTTCCCCATCAACACTTTCACTCTAAATAAATAAATAAATAATAAATACATAAATGAATAGGAACCCTTCCAGTACATAGTGTGCGAAACACACTGTTCGTTTCCCTCTAAGGGGGTGAAATATACCGCGAAGTGTGGCAAAAGGGTCAGATTATGTTCTCTTATATTTAAAAAAGAAAATTAGTTCCCCATTTAAGTTACTTCTGATAAAGAGCGCTGCTGGTCCTCCTTGTCGAAGCGGCTCCTTCATTTTATTATCTCTTTAGGGTTTTTTTCCCCGTGTCAACTGCTTCGAAGCCTTTTAGGCGAGAGACTGGTTTTATCAGGAAGAACAGGAAAAAAAGAAAGGGATCTCCCAAACGCAACACAGAGGTAGGCAGATCGGTCTTTATAAAAACCCATTTTCCCCCCCGTCCCCTCATGGAATATTAAAAAACAGAGGTGCCGTTTCAGGCAAAGGGAGCGTCTCTTGTGAATTGTTTAGCCGCCCAGAAGCGCTTCCCCCGCCTTCGGAACTGGGATGCCGAGCAAGGTCGGGAAGGCCGCGATGAACCAGATGGAGGAGCAGGAGAAACAAGAGGGGCCGAGAGTCGTTCCCCCCCCCCGCTCCTTTTTAATCTTATTTTGTCTGGGGAGGCCCACTTCTGCTGGGCAAGCCGGGGCTCTGCGTTGGGCATCGGAGGAGAATTTCCTCTGGAGCCTCGGCCAACTGACCGCCCGCTCTTCATCTGGGCCCTGCGAGCCAGGATAGGGGTGCAAATCAGGACGCCGCCACTGCCGCCGCCGCCGCCGCCCGGGCAGGCTTTCGCGCGGGGCTTTCATTCGTACGCGCGTCGTTGCTGCGCGTCCCTCGGCTGTTGGCTTGCTTCGAAGGGACTCTCTCCGAAAGCCAATTCGTCTTTCCTTTTCTTTTTTTTTTTAATGAAAGAGCCTTTGGGTCCGGTCAAAACCGGCCGCACGAAGGCAGGCGATCGCCCGAGCCGGGCCGTTCCGAGGGCCCTCTTTCCGAAAGCGGAAGATCTCGGCGATCTCCCGCGGTCGGGGATCGAGCGAGCGAGCGAGCGAGCGCAGCTCCCCTTGACACCGGCCGGGCGCCCTTAAGGCAGGTTCGGGGCGAGGAGCGTTTGGCGCGCTGGGAGCGAAGCTGTTAAGTGGAAAACACAGGCTGGGCTGGCCGAAGTGGGCACCGAGGCAGGAGGAAGCTTGATCGAGCCATACCGAGATTCTTGGGAGAAAGCTGTGCGTGTCCGTGTGAACACACGGACACGGGTGTTGGTGCGTGAGAGTCCGCCTTCTGCCGCTGCCCCTTTTCTAAACACGCGTGCAGTCTGATTCTGCCTGCCCCTGCGTATGGGAAAGGAGTGAGGGCATGGAGGAAGGAAATGTCGGGAGAGATGCAGAAGGGGCAATGTGCTTTTCACGTGTAGGGAGGATAATTAAAAGTGCCTTTCCTTTAGGTAAGCATATGACTTTGGGAGGCGGATAACTACTTCCCCGGAGGGGGCGCATTTCTACACCCCCCCCCGTTCTGGCGCCACCTACCTTGGGAGGCAGGAGGCCCCACTGAAGTCAACAAAACTTTCTCCCAAGTTTTGTTGACCTCAGTATTTTACTCCATGGAACTTGCTCCGAAACAAGTCGGTTTGCGGTCCCTGCCGCCTTAAGGCAGCCGACGAGCGTTTGACTCACAGCTGAGCCGAGAAAGTCCAGTGCGTGGTTCCTTCGCGATGCAAATTCGTTTCACTGTGTGCAGTGGGGTTGCGCAGGGTGGCAACTTCAAGTCGCTTTTCTTTCAAACAAACAAACAAACGGGGCGTCGGGAAGGGGCTGCAACGGGCAAAGAAAGACATCCTTATTCCCGCGTTATGACGCAAAACATTGGAAGGAGGCGGAAAGATGCGCAGAAGCGGTTTTAGAGCATAGATTCCCTCCTCTCTTTCTCTCCACACACACAGATTAATGTACAATTTTTTTCATAACTAAAACTGAACGATCTGTTTAGACCTCTTTTGATAGCATTATCAATTCCGTTGACTCTGAAGTGATGTCAACTTCGGAAGCCGGCCACGTTTTGGTGATGGCCGAAGGCTGCCATGTAGCGCCCGAAGCCCGGATAAAGTCAACTTTGCGGAGACTAATCCCTGTTACAGGGCGCCTCCTCGATGCTGGAAGGAGCGGGGCTGGTGTGTGTGTGTGTATGGGGGTGGGTGGCTTGGGTACGTGGGCGGACGCGCGCCTTTTCACCACCTCGGAGCCCACGGCGTCCCGGGAATCACTTCGGGTGTTTAGTTTCTGAGCCTGTGGTGCCCCCTCTGGACAGAAGTGAGAACTGCACTTTTTGTCGGCCGTCTGGTAGGTGATTTGTTTATACAGAAGGGACTGAAAAAGGTCCAAGAAAAGAAATGAGGTTGCAAGGAGAGAGTGGAAAAAACGCACGGAAAGCAAAGCAAAAAAATTTAAAATAAAATAAAAAGTAAGCCATGGAACGGCGTCTGTCTTCCTGGGCAAGACAGCATGACAGCTAATGATTTAAAGAGTTTATAATGCGGGAAGCGCCCACCGCTGACTGGCTCCTTTAATTGCCCAGAGAGACGGTGCGTGTGCATATGCGCGCGCCTGTGTTTTTCTACGAGACGCGCACACCTCACGTCTCTCGTCTAGATGAACGTGTGATTGTCCAAAGCCTTAATCAATCACAAGGTATGCCCGATTCCTTCCACACATACACCCCCTTGCTTTCTTTGTCATTCGTGCACAGTAAACTTCAGTTCTGCTAGCATGCAGCGCCCTGCCGTAGAACTGGGTATTTATAAGTAACTTTTGCATTTATTTCCACATACGTTACTTCTCTACTTCATCTGGTTTTGTTTTGTTTTTTTCTTGGGAAGAGGATATTGGTAACAGTCCCCAGTGCAGGAATAGAGATGTGGGTGGGCGGTGAGACACTAAAATGAACACTCACAACTGAACCTCTCACGACAGATAAATCTGGAAGCAGGGCCCTCATTTTTGGGGGAGGGGGAGTAATGAGGACGTATTTTAGTAGAGAGTTAGGGAGTTGATTTCTGTTCCCAGCGCATCCCCACGTCTGTCGCAGCGGCACTCGCTTTAGAATAATTTGTCAAAAAAACGCACCAAGGCGGTTGAGATCATGCCTGTGCGATAAAGGCCCACGCTCGAAAGGAAGACAAACCTGTTGCTCCACTTGGTCCAGATGCGGATTTCTCGTGAAGTTGGTCCCGCCGCCCCAGTCGCGTAGCCGACCTCCGTGCCTATAGAGATGCCTCTGCTGTTTCACTGTGTTCAACAGAGTTAATTTGCAAACCTTTGCGTGTGGACACGGGATCCTCGCCTAACTAGACCTCGATGACTTCAACTGCAGACGTTGGAAGTCGACGCCTCTTCAAAGGGAACTCAGGTCATGTACACCGGAGAACACGCGCAATCATGATAAAAGGAGAAAGATGCTGCTATTAAATACAGTAAAAGGAAATAAATAACAGACCACTACGCTTCTTTTCCAGAACAAGCACGAGGGATCAACAATACTCGTTTTTATTTTCAGAAGGAATTAATTGTCTTACGCACGTACCCCACCCCCCACCCCCACCCCCGAGGGCAGTCTGGCTCCCACCACCTATGCCCTTTTCCCTTTCTGTGAGCAGCAGCCAGCGTCGCTGTCTTCCTGACCCTTTCAAGCATGGATAAAACATTAAGGACGAGCCGAATCAAAACAAAACCCTCCCATAGGATAAGTGAGTCACAAAATCACGAACTTCCCAGGCGGGCGGGTGGCAGGTAGAAGGAGGGGAGGGAGGGCGAGCGCGAGAGAGAAGCGCAAAGTTATTTACGGGACCAAGAGAGAGAGAGAGAGAGAGAGAGAGAGATGGGGGGGGTGGAGAGAGGATACTGGCTGTCCCGCGTTACCCCAGATGACGTTATCTGTTAGAGGAGATTTCATGCCCCTTCTCTTCCCTCGGAAAGCAACCGGAGAGATCTGCTTAAAGACCCGCGAGTAGAAAAAGAAAGCAGGGATAGACTCGGAGGAGGTAAGGAGCCCAGAAGATTCGAAGTACGAAAAGTTTTTCCTCCAGCGCGCGACCAACTTTCTCCCTCTCTTCCAACCAACCCCCCCCCACACACACACACACAATCCGCTTCCCTCCCTCCCTCCCCTCGCCTTCCCTTCTGCGCGGATCCCTCCCCTCCCCTCCCTCCGCCAAGGGGGAGAGAAAAAAAACTTTTCAGCCAATCACTTGTGAAAAGGCGGCCGGAGGCTGGGCGCCATTGGCTGAAAGTTTCTAAGGTGAAATAGCAGAGGAGAGTATTTATTAAACCGACCCGGGGAAGAGTGAGGAGAGCTGAGCTTGAAATTGACTAGGTGATTTTGGAAGCCCCCCCTTTTTTTTAAAGCAAAAAGAAAGGAAAAAAACACAACCAAAAAGAAAAGAAAAGAAAAGAGAACCGAGCCTTCCGCTGCTGCTCTACCCTTCCCGCCACAAGCTGAGGATTTTTTTTCGCCTTCTTTCGCTCCAGGGTGAAACCGGGCCCCCGTGGCAGCGTCGTCGGCCGTGCCTGCCCGCAGCGCCGCTCCGATCAGCCTCGGCGAGCCGGTCCGCCGCTGCCCCCATGCCCGTGTCTTGAGGGGCAGCCTCCGCAGCGCGGCACCGCGGCTCCTGCCCGCCCCCGGCCGACCGAGCTCCCGCCAGACCAGGCACAGCGACCAGCGGCCCCGTTTGCAAACTCCCCGCCGCCGCCTTCGCCTCCTTCTTTCCATGCCGAGCCATTAAGAGCCGTCGCGCCTTTCGTGCCTCGACCCCTCCCCGCCTCTCCCACCCACCCACCCCCCTTCCCCCCTCCCTCGCCTCGATTTTTCAATTTCACCCCCCCCCGGCTCCCCCCAGTATTTGGGCTCCGCCGCTTTCTCGCATGAATCTCCTCGACCCCTTCCTGAAGATGACCGAAGAGCAGGACAAGTGCCTCTCCGGCGCGCCCAGCCCTACCATGTCCGAGGACTCGGCCGGCTCGCCTTGCCCTTCGGGCTCCGGATCGGACGCCGAGAACACCCGGCCCCAAGAGAACACCTTCCCCAAGAGCGACCCGGACCTGAAGAAAGAGAGCGACGAGGACAAGTTCCCCGTCTGCATCCGAGAGGCCGTCAGCCAGGTCCTGAAGGGCTACGACTGGACCCTGGTGCCCATGCCCGTCCGCGTCAACGGCTCCAGCAAGAACAAGCCCCACGTCAAGCGGCCCATGAACGCCTTCATGGTGTGGGCGCAGGCGGCCCGGAGGAAGCTGGCCGACCAGTATCCCCACCTGCACAACGCCGAGCTGAGCAAGACGCTGGGAAAACTCTGGAGGTAAGCCGGGACCGAGGCGGAGGCGGAGGCGGAGGCGGGAGGGGTGCCCAGCGCCCACTTCGGGGAGAGGGGCTTCCGCGGTGTGCAGGAGGGGGGGGTGCGGAGGATTGCGAGCAGCCCGAGGGCGGAGGGAGGGCCGCGATGGCCGGCTCTTGGCGCTCCTGGGGGGGGGGGCGGCGGCGACTTGGCTCGATCGCGTGTCTTCGCGTGGCTGTACGGACGACCCGGGGTCTCCGGGTTTGTGTGCGAGGCTGGCCCGGCAGAGATGCGAACCGGGAGGAAGCCTGCGGGCGCGGCTCCCGCGTGGCGGAGGGAGCGGCGGCCACACCAGGAGTCCCGCGCCGGGGTGGAAGCGAGAGCGCGGCTGGGCTCCAAACGGAGGGGCTTAGCCCAGGAGCCCGGAGTGTGACCTCCGCTCCAGCCCCCGGGAGATGAATCTGAATCTCTCTGTGTGTGTGTGTGTGTGCGTCTGAGAGAGAGAGAGAGAGACGCGTTGGTGTCGGAGAGAGGCGCCTTAAGTCAGCAGCCCCAGAGCACATCCCCTTGGGAATGAATGCTATTGAACTCAGCGAAGCTTCCGCGCCAGGGATAGAGAGACGGGGTAAGACGGGAAAAGGGCTTCCGGATCAACCTTTGGGTTTCAATGCGGTTTAGAATATAAATAGAGGGTCGAGAGAGTGGCAAAACCCCCCTGTTTTGGTTCTGCCTGGAACGAGTTGCAGTAATTGCCATTTGGAAGCGTCCAGGCCACCAACAGGAAAGGAGAGGGGTGAAAATATAAGGAGGCTTCTAAGAAAGCTGGGTGTTAAATTGCATGCTTCATATATACTCTCTCTGTCTCTCTCTCTCTCTGTGTGTGTGTAATGAAAGGTAGTCTGTTAGAAAGCCACACCATATGGCATGAAATATCACCTTTTCAAAATGTCCCAAAATGCTTTTGAGTTCCCTTGAGGTTATTCTGAAAGGCATTCTGCACGTGCCCTGAGATAATTTCTCTCCTTATCAAACTTTACCCATCTCAGAATTGACCTAGCTATGGAAAACAGACCTCAGCTGCCAAGCCTAGCAACAAATCAAACTCTCATCAGAGGCAAAACATAAATGGCATACATAGGGTGCGCGGATAGCTGGCATTAAGTTGGCAAGCATGGACTCATAGGAGGTTGGCTCAGAAGAAGGATGACTTGCCTGGAGAGCAAGGGGAGGGGAAGAGTGGGCTAAGAGCAAGTGAGTCACCTGGCTGAAGCATAAGCGTGTGACTTGCAAGAGGGAAAGCTAAGCCCCATGTGCCAACGCAGAAGGGCTTCTCTTGGATTTTGATGCAGAATCACAGGCCGTTTGCGTGGGTGCCTGGTGCCAGTTACCTCATCTGTTACTGAACCTGCATTCCGATGCATGACTCTTGAGCAGGGTGGGATGGGGGCCAGCACCAACCAAGTTTGGAGGTGGTGGAGTCCTGGCACGAGGTAGCCTTTTGCTTTACATGCTATGTCATGTATTGCTGGGCCACCAAAACAGTCTGCCGACGTGTAGATATCAAGTGGAGTTCTAGGCTAGAATGAACCAATGCAAAAAAGGGGGCAGCAAATCCTTTTTTTCCCCTGAAGGTTGTCTGCCTGTTTCTGATGGTATCACCCAGTGCTTGCCTGATAGCTTTCTTGTGGCTTTCCAACAGTTTGGCACAATGTCCTATGAGCACATATATCTGGATCTTGGTCTTTCTGTGGCTACAAGGTTATTTTGCATTAATGCCCAGCCTGTGGCTGCTGCCTTAATTTATGTTAGTTACAGGCACTCACCCTTTCTAATGAAAACCTGATCTAAATAGTCGCTTGTGGAAGTGTACCTCAGCTTCAGGTATAACATGATGAATAACGACAGGACCCCTTTCTCTGCTCTGCTTTGTGTTGCTCAGGCTGTTGAATGAGAGCGAAAAGCGCCCGTTTGTGGAGGAAGCTGAACGGCTGAGGGTGCAACATAAAAAAGACCACCCAGACTATAAGTATCAGCCACGGAGGAGAAAATCAGTCAAGAATGGGCAGGCAGAACAAGAAGAAGGCTCAGAACAAACCCACATCTCTCCCAATGCCATCTTCAAGGCCCTGCAGGCAGATTCTCCACAATCTTCCTCCAGCATGAGTGAAGTCCACTCCCCTGGAGAGCATTCTGGTGAGTATAAGCACCTTTTCCAACCCTACCTGCAGAAGAAAATGAAGAAAAACTGCCCCACCGCACAAGGCGCAAAAACTTAGAGAAATGGTGGTAGCAAAGGTCCCAGAGCATCTCACCAAGATAAGGGTAACAGAAGTATGAGATAGGTGTATGCGTTCTGCGTGCCTATGACTCCAGAAAAATTACAGCCACGAAATATATACATAGAGACAGTACGGCACAATATTCTTTAGACACAGCGCAAGCTCTAGTGTGGATTTAAGCAAACACTCCAAAATCTGTTTGACTGTTTTGCTTTGCAGATTCATTCTGCAAGCAGCACTGTTTCTTGCTACCTTTTTTCCCACAGACTGATATCTCTTGCAGCTCACAAACACTCTTAACTCTAGCTCTAGAAAAGTTTAGAGCCCCGCAGCTATCTTCAACGGCAGTCCATGCTTATTGGCCAGCCCTCCCTCCCTCTCCTTTCCCTCTCCTCCCACCAGAGTTAACCATTAACAGAGCTATCACTGTTACTTCAACACCTTCTGCTTATTAAAAAATGGCCACTGCTAGATTTCCTGTGGTTTGTGGCCTTCCGTCTGTGCCATTATCAATGAAAAGAGATAGGCTTCGGGGTGCGGCTTGCCTGCCGTTCGACTTCAAAGGCGCAGAAGGGGTCAGACTTACTAAGGCGTGTGCTGTTTCCTTTGCGTCTCCCTACAGGGCAATCCCAGGGGCCCCCGACCCCTCCTACAACTCCCAAAACCGATGTCCAGGCGGGCAAGCAGGACCTGAAGCGAGAAGGCCGCCCTCTGCAAGAAGGAGGGAGGCAGCCCCCGCACATTGATTTCCGAGACGTGGACATTGGCGAGCTCAGCAACGACGTCATCTCAAACATCGAGACCTTTGACGTCAATGAGTTTGACCAGTATCTCCCGCCCAACGGCCACCCTGGTGTCCCAGTCACCCATGGCCAGCCTGGTCAAGTCACCTACACTGGCAGCTATGGGATCAGCAGCACCACAGCGAGTCCAGCTGGGACCGGGCACGTCTGGATGTCTAAGCAGCCGCCTCAGCCCCAGCCGCCGCCGCAGCCTCAGCCGCCGCCCTCCTCTCAGCAGCCGCCCTCCCAGGCCCAGCCGCCGGCGCCCCAGGCCCAGCCTCATACGCTGACCACCCTGAGCAGCGAACCGGGGCCGCCCCAGCAGAGGACACACATCAAGACAGAGCAGCTGAGCCCCAGCCACTACAGCGAGCAGCAGCAGCATTCGCCTCAGCAGCTGAGCTACAGCTCCTTCAACCTCCAGCATTACGGCTCCTCCTACCCAACCATCACTCGCTCGCAGTATGACTACACAGACCACCAGAGCTCCAACTCCTACTACAGCCACGCCGCCAGCCAGAGTTCGGGCCTCTATTCGACATTCACATATATGAACCCCAGCCAGAGGCCAATGTATACGCCCATTGCAGACACTACCGGGGTGCCTTCCATTCCTCAGACCCACAGCCCCCAGCACTGGGAACAGCCCGTCTATACCCAGCTCACCAGGCCATGAAGTTTTTCAATGATGTTTTCTCTTTTTTTTTTCCAAATCTCCTCAGACTTTTTTTTAAAGGCTAAAAGTGAATGCATAATGGGGAGGGGGAACAAATCCCAAAACGCCTTGTGCACTACAGCATCCTTTTGAAATCGGCCAGAGCATCCCACTCAGTAAACAAACATTCCCTGATGGACTGAAAACCTTGATCTGAAGGCAGTTTTCTTATTTTCTTCTTCAGCAGCCAACTTAGTTTGCCTAGGTATGGACTCCGTAATTATTTTTTAACAATAACTAAAAATAAAAAAATAGAAAAAAAAGAGGTAAAAACTCAAAAGGATTCCTCTGTGAGGAATATTCTCTATTTTAAATACTTTTTTTTTTAGTATGTACTGTGTATGATTTGTTACCAATTTGAGGGGATTTATATGGTCTACTTTGTGTTTTTAGACAGACTCTTTAAAAAAATTTATCCTTTTGTTTTTTGACAGTTAAACAATAAGTCGAGCAGTCATGCCTTAACCTTTTTCCCTTGCTGTCAGAGGTATTTTTATATAGCTAATTGCCTTTTGCTTGTAGAGAGCAAAACATTTATGCATAAAGTCAAATGAATGGGGGAGGGGGAGTTCCTTTCTGATCAGTGGTCAGTTGCTCAGTGTGATGATGGGGATTTGGAAAGAGATGTTATTTTTCTAGCTTGAGAGTAAAATGTGTTTTGTGGAGAATTTTTTTAAAACGAAAGAACAATAACACCTTGAGCCTTAAAGTAACACTAATGAAAAAGCCTTACAGAACAGCCCTGTGATCACTTCACTTGCACAAAGATTTCCCTCCCTGTCAAAGAAGAGAGGGGGAAATGAGACTCTTTAAAAAAGGAGAGCTCCATCCTCTGAGGTCGGAAGCTTTTTTTTTTTTTTAAGAATCGTCTATATTTTTGGCAACACCAGCATCAGATTGTAGAGCCACAAACCAGCATCCCCCACCCTGGCTCCCCCACCCTTTCCACCTTCTGTAGGACGCTGAGCCCCCACGTGTGAGGCACATGCTGGTGGTCCCAAAAATCACTTTCCCTTCAAACTCCACAAGGAATTAGGTAGTATGTTCTATGAAGCAGTTTGCAAGGGGAAGGGGAGAGTAATGGTGGGAGGATTTTGACATTAGCAAGGTTCATGGGTGACAGCATTGGTGCCTTTAAAAATAATAATAATATTATATATTTATTTTGTGGAAAAAAAGAGAGGTTTTTAATCAAGAAGTTTTTCTTTCCATTTCCCTCCTTCCATATTTGAAGTTCTTCTAATGTAAACAGAGCGTTACTCCAAGGGTATATGGTGCCTAATCTTTAAATTATGATTTAAATCAGTAAGTCCTTATTTTATTTATCTGTCTTGTTCTCTCTCTCTCTCTCTCTCTCTTTTGGCATTTTTATTGTTATTATACCTTCAGGATGTGTCTTAGGTTTGTACAAATGCCTCTGCTTCCTTATGTTTCTTATTTCCTTTCTTTTTTTCCTTCATTTTTGTTTAAGGAAAAACTGGAATGCTTCCCTTCCCCTCTTCATTTTTTCTTAGTGCAAACAAAAGATTGCAAACATAGCATATCACCGAGTCATTTGCCTTGGTTTTGTTTCACTTTTCCTGCCTCAGCTCCTCTGGACTCATATGGTGGGCTTAGATCTATCTACACATGAAGTGGAATAAGGAGAAAATGGCAGCGCAGAATGGACTGTACCACTAAAGGTGGAAGGTCATTTTAAAAATAATCTTCATATTTTTTTAAAAAAATACACCGTCCCTTGGACTTCTGCTCTTTTTTTACCTCCAAGGATGTATTTTACATAAATAGGGGGAGCTTTTTGGCCTCTTTTTTTTAAATGACAACCTGATCTGTAAACCAAAATGGTACAATCCATATGTACCCAATGCTTCATACTGCTGGTGTATGTAGGCCAGGCCTTGGTCTGTCCAAGAGAAGCAAAGCAATAATGGGTGCAGCCACCTAGTCTTGCTGCTCTGGGAACCCTGTTGGGGTTTGCTCATTTCCACAGACCATTTATTTGCCCCTTGAAAACCACATAGAAACGAAAAGAGCAGCAGTTCTTGATGTATGTGTTCCACCAACCTTCCACATGATTTAAGGGTATGGCCTATGGGGAACTGGCTGGTAAAACTGTGGCTGAACAGTTAAGGATTGCTTAAAAAAAGGATAGCCAACTTTTTTATTTAAAAAAAGATATATTTGTTAACATTTTGTAGGAGATTCAGTAGAAGAAAATCTTAAAGCACTCTTATAATATGGTATCTTTTCTATTTCTATATTAAAAGAAAAACCCAGATCTTTTTAAAGTATTTCTGTAACTTAAAAGACCTGTCCTTTTAAAAATCAGTTTTAGGTAAGTTTTCTCTTTTCCTGGTCATTTGTTTGCAAGTCCCTTTGGTTTTCTGTAAAACTTACCTTTTTGTATATTATTGTTTGCAATAAATATACATTGTATTAAACTTCAGAGGAAATGAGGTCTTTTTAACTGCCATACCCTATTACTGAAGTGACAGTATATTCCTAATTGTTTGGAGAATGCATCATTAAATTTTTTTAAAAAATGAAATTATACCTATTAATCCACATTAGCCTGTTCACAGATCAACATTTCCACATTCATCTGTTCCTAGATTGCATCTACTTCTGACAGCTGCCTTCAAAACGGATTGATGAATCAATGTCCCCCAACAGATATAATGCTGAAGGTTTGCCTACAAGGAAGGACTCATTTCATTGTTTCTAGGACCTTTCCTATACACACATTTATAGGCCTACTCTCTACCCACCACATGTCACCTGGTTTGCTCCTAAGGGTACTTTTTCAGCAGGAAAGCCACCTTGAGATAGAAATACAAAAGTTCCCAAAACATTGGTTAAAACAGCTAGTATCTCTTCCTTTTGCTCTTTATGCAGGAGAAACCACTGGGGGAAAATGTGCTAGTTAAATTGCTGGGACTCCAAGAAAGGATTATAGGACCATTTGCTATAATAATGTGTAAGAAGAAAAGAGCTCAGCTTTCATTCAGTATCAAATCTGCACATTCAGTATCAAATCTTCTCCCAACACAGCATGCAAGTACCATGCCCCCTACAAAATGCACCATATTGTAATTTTAGTCACTGTTGCATCATATGCATCATACACCTGAAGCAGGTTGATCGGGAAGAGGCATTTTTTTTTTTGTTATAAGCCATCAAATCTCATCCAATTCAGGGTGACGCTAATGGGGGTTTCAAGATATTTGAGGTATTTCAAAAGTGATTTCACCATTGGCACACATAGACACACACCCAGTGAGTTTTTGTGGACAAGTAGGTATTTGAACACAGGTCTTCTGTGTCCTATGCCATCACTGGATCCACTACATTACCTGGGAGCTCAAGTAGAATAAAGATATAGAAGTTAGATGAAAAGCATAGTTTGGAAAAGATTTTTCTTTTTTTATTACAACTCCCAGCATGGCCTGCTGGGAGATTTCCAAAAAAGTAATTTTCCATGTTCCAGTAAATACTCATTCTTTGCCTGATCCTTTCCCATTTTGAACTCCCTCGAGAAGAATAGCTGTTGGGGCACTCCTACACATCTTAGGGTTTTGTTTTGTTTTTGTTGGCAATGGCCTTTCCATGCAGAGAATGAGACAAAAGCTGTACCCAATGATTCCTAAAGCATGAAAAGCACAAAGAGGGAGGAAAGGATGCCAGCCTTGCCCACCCTCAGCAATTGGACATTGTTTTTGCACACAAAACCAACGGCCTGAAGAGGGGGAAACTGTTTTATCTGTGCAAGCTTGCCATACGAACCAGAATGTGAAAAACTCTCTTGGAGAGCCTACACGGATATAACAGCCTCCTCCTATTCAGGCTGTTGTTCTCATGTGTTGAAAGCAATGACTAAGCAGGCAGGGCTAAGGTGCTCCTCTCAATGTATGTGTTGTCCATACTTAATATGAGAGTTTGCTTTAAGAGTGACTGAACAGTCTTCCCATGTTACCAGAAGACGAAGGAAGTTGGACACTTCAGAAGCAGTTTAACATCTGGAAAGAAGGCATTGCATTAAGTTTTCAATAACCATCTAGAGCCAAGAGGGAGACATTATGATGTACACCACAACAGTGGTCCCACAGATAGACTTGGGTTTTTGTTCCTCTTGAAACTCAATGCAGAAGCCATGTTGTGATTGGTCCCAATATTGCCTAGCAGCTGAATTTCTCTGCTATATAAAAAGGAGTGCATAAGGTCATTTCTAGAGGGATAGCCATATCAGTTTGCTGCAGCAAAAACAACCAAGAACTCTTGTGATGCTTCAAGGACTAGCACTTTTATGATGGCAGTTGCATCTAATACAAACTATGTCCACAACAGCTTTTGCCATAATAAGTTTGTCAGTGGAGAAGTTGCCACAAGATCCTTTGGTTTGGCATTCTTCTAAAAGCCCATGGAGTTGAAGATCACGAAGTGAAGGTTCTTTTGAACCTTTGAGGGTATACTTTGGCATACCATTATGCATGCTTGATCCCATTGACATCAAGAGACTTAGGTACACCTGTGTTTATGCTGGGTTGTGGCTTGAAAAAGTGGAGGAGAGAAGTAATGTGCACACTTGCCATGGGTGGTTCAAGCACAGTGGAAGAAGGATGCGAGGTAGACTGTTTACTTTGGCAAACTCATCTGGGGAGTTTTCCAGATCATATTGACTCTCAGGTTCTTTCCGGCAAAACAAACAGATGAACTCATTCTCTGAACTTCTATGTTCTTCTCTCTGTCTCTGTCTGTCTGTCTGTCTGTCTCTCTCTCTCTCTCTCTCAAACACACACACACACACACACACACACACACACACACACACACACACACACACAGAGAGAGAGAGAGAGAGAGAGAGAGATTTGCATGTCATACACATTTTGTGGTATGTTGCAATAGGGAAACCTACCCCTCCTGGAAAAAAAATCAGAATAAAACCAAGATGTTTCCTCTGCAGTATCAAGGCACCCACTGAAGAAGGTAAACCACTTCTGAGTACTCTGAACCTTAAAAAACCAAACTGGAAGGGATTGCCATACGTCAGAACTTACTTGATGGCATGTAATTATTATTAATCGTATTCTATTTCATAAACAATCACAGAAGCATCCCCTTCTCAGGCTTTCTATTGCCTGACGAGTTGTTTGACTTATCTCACAACCAGTGCGCAAAGAGGCACCCACCTGGAGGAGGGGGACAGTTACAGGTGTGACACTCTGCCCCATGTTTAGACAACATGGGCTGAGACTATAGGTGTCCCTCGAGGGACAACTCAAGAAATAGCCTGCCATCACTCGGTCTTTGCTACTTCAAGTTGAGCAGAGCTTATTTATCTCATCCCCTGGCAACAAAGCTTTTGTATGCACTCTCCCTTTTAAAGAAAGTTTAAAAAGCTTACTGTTTTGGACTACAGTTCCCACGAACTGGACACTGGCCATGCTAACAGGGAGATTTTAGCAGCCCTAGGCCAAGAAATGGCTTTCCCAAGATCTGCAAGGAATGCACCAGTAGTTTGAGATGTACTTTACAAAAAGGGAGTTCCCCCACATTGTTTTTTGTGAGGGAATGTTCAGCCCTTAACCTGAAACACCTGTTGCTTTTCTCACCCCAGCCCTGTGCTCAACCAATATTTTCAAACAGCCTGGCCTCTCTCGTGGGGTTTGTGACACTGAAAGATTCGGTCTTGAGAAATGTGCTCTCAGGATCTGAACTGCATTTCAACACAAAGGTTAAGGGCCTTCACATTTACGCCACTGCTTTCGAAATGACATTTTGAACCAACATTTAAGCACTAGCTAAGACACCCATGCATACAGGCACAATACTCTTCCAGGTTCAAGCACACAAGTCTGCGAAGCAGAAAAGGCACTTTGCGCTGTGAATGGGCTCACGTAACTCACCAGACTCTGAGAGCTGGAAATAAACATCTGTTCTGCAATGTCCTTCAGCCACATATTTGCCTGACAGTGCAATGACACCTGTGCCTGCCATCTGTCATGAGAGAGGCAACCGAAGAATCAGTTAAAGAAAAATAACTTCTGCATAGATGGGCTGCAAATGTATTTGGTGGAGGTCAGTTATAATATTTCACGGAGGGGACTTGGAGAAGAAGAGCTTGAGAAAAGGTACAAAACAGCTGTAAACTTTAACAACATAATGTATTCACATCGCTCTAAATTGTGATCAACCACAAGGGGGGAAAGACATCACACATCTCACACTTGTACTTGTGTAAACCCATTAGTGCAGTCATTATAGCCATGCACAGATGTAAATATACCTAAGCCATGATTTATATGAATGTGAGGATACGTATAGTGAAAGAATCCTGCTGTTGAATATTTAGATCAGGGACAAGAAAAATGTGGTCCTCCAGGAACTGACAGAATGCAAATCTCATCAGCCCTAGCCAACACAACCAATGCAGAAGGATCAGGGGAATCACTATCCAATCCAACACCTGGACAGACACACTTGCCCAGCTCTTCTTTAGATGCTGCCAGAGTCAGCCTAATTTTGCTGCTTAAGTGACACCCAAATGATGCCCTGATCCGCACTAGATCCAGCCCTATACAAACTGTCTTGCTGCAGGCAGATGGAAGGAAAGCCTAGGCTATAGCACAGGTCAGTAGCCTGCAACATTCATTTTTTCAAAAAGGAACTAAAAGGAATTATTTTAGTTACTTGGAAGACCTGGAAAGGAAAGATGTCATTTTCAAAATTGTAACCAGAACAGTAAGTAACTATGTTCAGGCATAGAGTGATAACTAGTTGTGACGTTTACCACGTGGGCCCTGCTTGTTTCCCCAAATAAAGGGCTCACGCTATGCCATCCTACCAGCAGATACCAATTATGACATTCTCTTTTCCTCACTGCCACCAGTGGATTTCCTTTATCCACAATATATAAAGAACTTTAGTCAGACACTTGTCTAGTTACTGCCAAAAGAACTTATTTATTGAAGTGTATTAAATTTATTCAGAATCACAGATGTTCTTTATTCAATGCATACAATCAAATTGTTAAAATGTCATATATCTTGCCACGAAACCAATCACCACCTGTTCTATTTATCTTGACTAGCTTATCTCTATTACTATCTGTTCTCACAATCTCTGACTCTCTCTCTCTCTCCACAAATTCTATATCGCTCTTTCATCTCTTCTGCCAAACCTTATTATATTCGTTGACTCCGCCCGCCACTCCTCTCATAGGCTCATGCAAATGAGATCCTGAATATGAGTGACAGGAGTCACACTAGTTTTCTAAGATAATTTCCCAAACTCTGCTGTAAGATGTCCCAGGGCTTTTACTGGGAGGTGGATGCTAATAGACAACCAGCGGCTCTCCCTGAGGAATGAGATCTCTGAATACAGAGACTGACAGTGTGAGCTACACTGAACATATCCAAAGGTCAAAAACAATGGCAAAGGCATTGTGGCATCTTGCCCAATTTTAGTTATCTTGGCTGTGGAGCCAGAGGTTGGAAGTTTGATTCCCCTCTGTGCTTCCAGGGAGAAGAGCCAACCTGTGTGGCCTTGGGCAAGCTGCACAGTCCCAGGGCACCTCAAGAAGAAAGGGATGGTAAACCACTTCTGAGTACAGTACTTTCTACCTAGAAAACCCTGAAAAGGGTCACCATAACTCAGAATTGACTTGACAGCATATGATTATTATTATTTAAGATTGTTAGGAAATTGCAAGGATTGTAATAAGAGAAATTGAAACCTTAAGACTGAATGTGTAAAGGAAGTTGTTATTCAGCCATATTGTACAGCTGTGCATAAAGCTGAATCATGCAGACTAGGCAAGAAGGCTGATGTAATTCATATAAAATCACCTGAGATGAGGTAATGTTACCTGATTGGTCATAGGTACTACATATTGTACAGAGGAACACACATGTAATGTGGAGAGTTTGGTGATTTGCTAGAGGACATGCTGTTGGAGATTTGCGCTGCACCCTCACTGGGTACTTTTAAGAACCAACTAAAAACATGGATGTATAGGCAGGCCTTCCCTTCCAGTTAATTCCTGTCCTCTTTCCTTTTTTTTTCTCTTTAATTGATTTATTTTTATTTTTCCCATCTTATAGAATAATTTAATTAATTAATTGTTATAAATTTTTAAAGAACTTGTTATCCTTATGTTGTAAGCCGCCTAGAGTGGTTGAAATGACTAGATAGGCGGGATATAAATAAATAAATAAATAAATAAATAAATAAATAAATAAATAAATAAATAAATAAATAAAATATTTTGTAAAGACTATACATATGTAATATAAGCTCTAAAGAAGAAGCTGTTGTCTCATGTTTTTCTTCTCTGAGAGGACCTTGAAGGCTGGTTGTACCCTGCTTTGATCAGCGCACCCCAAATATTTCCTTGACAGAGATTCACAGGGTGAGATTTTGTGGATTAGAATCTGCTTCTTTGGCCACAACAGAGAGCTAGAACTGTACAGAGGTGGGATATCTTTCATATAAGAGGCCATGGGTAGCTTATGGAACTGAGCAGTGGTAACACTTCCCCACTTCTGAATAGAACCCAGAGAGAAAGAAGACCTCCAGCTTTTGAAGGAGAAGGAAGTCTAGTAAGGCAGGTTTGGTCATGGAGGAAATAAATCTTGATGGCACAGACACCTTAAAAGCAAAAAGGACCTAACAATGCTGCAAGGCAAGTCTGAGAACAGGTTGCATGTGCCGCTAGCTAGAAAAGAGAGGGGCTGCAGAGGGGAGACACACACACCACTCCCAGCTTTGTCCAAACTGTGTACATCCTTTTCCCCCCCCTTTTCATATCCTCCTATTGTTGAAGAAACCCCGTATCCAGTTCTTCTTTCTGAAAGCTTTTCCTTTCACTAGTAAATGAAACATAACTTTTTCAAAAAGTAGCTACAGAGCCTCATTTCGATCCCAGCTTTGTGATGAGATGATCAAGAGACTGACAGCCATAGGGAAATTCCTTTAGAAATTTGCTTCCAATTAGTGCAGCAAATTTGCTGGAAGTTGCTGCTCTGTGTTCAGCACCTCTTCGAACCGGGTCCTTTGTCTGGATGCACAAACCCTTGGAAAGCCAACCCCAATTTGGCAAATATTGCCAATGGCCTTCCAAAATAAATGCTTATGAAAGATATTACCCAAACCATGACCCAGAACCATCAGCTGACCCTTACTCCTTGTTAACAGTTTGAGACACGGTCAAAACCTCTTAGGTCAATAAACAAAGATTTGCAATCAATAAATACATGAAACAATACTTTTAGTGACTCGGAGAGTATGTTGTTGCTGCTGGTGTTGTGTCATTAAGATTATTTATTAATACCATTATTTGTTACAGTGGTGGTGGATATGGGTTCTTTCAGAGTTAATATGACATCAAACTTTGGGTGTCAGAAGTAGAACCCGAGTCTGGTTCTTCTATTAGACAGACAGGTGGCAGATGTTGGTGGTCAGCAGCTAATGTCCCCTGCACATTCCTTTTTGTCACAAAGCAGTGTGTGCTGCCTGGCTTGTTCTACACTCCTTAAAGCAACATGCAGGCATGAGGAGAAGAGCAAGACAATGTCCCACTGTCTATTCTGAAGTAAGAATCTATAGCTAACGATGATTGCTTCTGTTTCCAATCTACAGCAGCACCCAAAATAACCTTCAGCCTTTCGTTGCACGGCAGTAATCCAGTGCACTGTTATTGTGCTTGCTGACAAAAAAAGAGGATGGTGCAGCCCTCACACTTTGCACAAGTGAACAATACTAGTTACTTATCTATGTGCACAGAGCAAAATTATCAGAAGCAATGGAAGCTGGTTATGAAGTGGCCAATACACTGGTTATGAAGTTCCAGTGTATTGTTCTTGTTCTTATGTGCCATAAAGTCACATCCTAATTCTGGCAACCCTTCCAGGGTTTTCAAGATGATAAACCTAAGGAGTGGTTTTATCAGTGCCACACCTCATTGTGTTTCCCAGACTAAGGTCTGATTTGAACCCTCGTCTGCTAAATTTTAGTCCATCACACTATCTGGTAATCCACCCTGGCTCTTGCAACCACCACCTAATCAGCTTTAAAATAAAGGCCAACACACTTGTCCTTATGGGCTATAGATTCTTTCTCTCTCTCTCTCTCTCTCTCTCTCTCTCTCTCTCTCTCTCTTTCTTTCTTTCTTTCTTGAGCTGTTACATATGGCATTCATGTACACATGTTACATGGATGACATGTGTGACATCTTTGTTTTAAGGCATTAATTTGAACTTGGATCTCAGCATTCCTGCTAGTACACCACGCAATTTAGGCCCCTTGGTAGCTCATTACAGACCTAGAGCTTCCTTTGAAAAGGATGCTGTAAGTGTTGAATTCAGTTTTCTTCCCTTAGTGTGGGGACTAATTACTCTCAGTTTTTTCACCACCAGTTATCGGCAAGTAGAGTCTCACTTCATAAATTTTAAGCTGCTAATAATAAGGCTGGACAGGAGTTTTAAAGCTTCAGTGGGCAGTTTAAAATTAACTTACTCTTTTCAGCTGGAAAATCAACTAATGTGATTCCAGTTTTGCTTCTTAAATCACTTTGAGTCCAGGGGTCTCTTTTTCAGACTAAGGACAAATTAGAAGACCCAAAAAGACAAAAGAACCATCAACCGTGTTACCAAAACAAACAAAGTCCAGATAGCAACTGGTGAACACTGGAAGACACATTCCTTTACCTAGTTGTTTAAAACGGCAACTCCCATTATTCCCAGAGCCAGGGTGGTTCCAACCTTGGGTCCCCAGATGTTCTTGAACTTCAACTCCCAGAAGCCTTTACCACTAGCTGGCCTTGCAAAGGATTCTGGGCATTGCAGTCCAAGAATTCTGGGGGCCCAAGGTTGGGAACTACTGGTGTAGAGCAATACATCTGGGGACAGGAATGGCCACCAGACTCAGGAACTGAATAGCTGGCAAGCTGCTGTTGCTAACCCCCTGAGGCAGTGCCTCACTCCGTCTAATAATAAGACCAAAAACTGTCCTGGAGGAACGTTCTGTTAATATAAAAAGATGGTTTGTTCATGCTGTTATTTATTTATTTATTTATTTATTTATTTATTTATTTATTTATTTATAATACCCTGACCTAATAGAAGTATCGTGCTCCAGTTGCTGCTAGCTTTATACACAATATATATTTATTGTGATATTACCTCATTATTTGTGATGTTATCTCACTATTTTTGAAGTATATACAACGTGTGTGTGTATGTAATGTGTGTGTGTGTGTGTGTGTGTGTGTGTGTGTGTGTGTGTGTGTGTGTGTGTGTGTGTGTGTGTGTGTGTGTGTGTGTGTGTGTGTGTGTGTGAAGGCCTCAGGAATCGACCTCAACAGATGGGAAACCTTGACATCTGAGCATTCAGCCTGGAGGCAGGCGGTGCATCATGGCCTCTCCCAATTTGAAGAGACCCTTGTTCAGCAGGCCAAGGCAAAGAGGCAGTCCTGAAAGCAGCAAAATCAGGGAGCTGGACAGGGGACAGACTGTATTTGTCTTCAGTGTGGAAGGGATTGTCACTCTCGAATTGGCCTTCTCAGCCACACTAGACGCTGTTCCAAGACCTCCATACAGAGCATGTTACCATAGTCTCTGGAGACTGAAGGATGCCTACACACACACGCACACTTCACAAATAGTGAGGTAACATCTGGTATTTGGGAATTACTTGTTTATTCATTTATTCATTGGAATCTAAAGCATACACTAATTCAGCTTTCACCTCCGAATAAAGCCACTTCAAACAACTCCAGAGGCCCACATCAAAGAAGACAGCAGAAGGATGTAAGCAGGTCATAAAAATTGATCAAGGCAGGTTATAAAAAGTGAGGGAGGAAAGAATTGGTTGGTGAGCTTAAGGAAAGGATGAGGAGCAAGGCAGAAGTGGGAACAAGGAAAGTGGAAAGGAGGAGGGGAGAAACCAGCAGAAGCCCAGCCACTTTCTGTGATGAGAGGGGAGACTTCATTCTTCTGGATACTGGGAACAAAATGTGATGTTGCCATGGTTTCACACACCCTGGCTGGAAATGACAATATTAGCGGGAGTGACCTGGCAATTAGAAACTATGCCCCCAGGTCAGACTACAGGGAAAATAAAGAGCGATTACTGAGGCTGGAGAAGGCAGGATAATGCCATGGGCTCCTGGGCTCCCTACTTTTTATAACTAGTCCATTTAAATGCAGATTATGATGACTTTCCACCTGGGGCCTCTAATCTGTCTCTCAGCCGAATCAAACAATAAGCAAGTGCTTAGCTCAGTCGGGGGCAGGGTGCTTTCTAACTTGGTCTGCTTCTGTCCTCCTTAGTGGAGGTGGTAGTGGAGGTGGTGTCTTTGCTTTTCTGCAAGAAAAGCCCCACATCACCACATTCAAATATGGTAGTTCTCCCGTTTCTTCTCTCCATCCCTGCCCCCACCCCACCCCCAATTCCTGTTTTCGAGAGCCCTTGCCCTATTCAGGCTTTGTCCCAGATTCCAGGGGCTGTCCAGAGAGCAGAAAACATGTCTGAGGAGAATGGGAAAACCTTCAGCTGGTCCCCGCAACCTCTGAGGTGCGATAAAGCGGGGCTGCCAATTTTTAAATCAGCAGATTAATCTGATGATGGAGTTGATGAATTGCTTAATCAGTCAGGCTGAACTGCCCGAGCAATTTTCAAAGCATTTCTCGTTTGAAGCACGGTTGGTGGCCCTGTCATATAACTGTCAACAGGCAAGGGGAAAGCAAACGAAAAAGGGACTTTAAAAAAAGATGGGTCTCCCATCAGAAACATTCCTCTTATTTACATTCACTCCCTTACTGCCTTCTTTGCTATGTGTGAAATTAAGACTTTATGAAGGATGCCCAATTGTCACCAAAACAATTGACCCCAGATCTCTTCCTTCATCTCTCGCTTATTGGGAATAAAAATTTACTACTGTATTTTTGTCTGCTTTACCCTCCCTTGTCCCACCATTTAGCTGTTGTCTGCCTGGGAAAACCTAGAATATCCTCATGTAACATCACATACCTTGTATTACTAGAAGTTAGGAAGGAAGATTGTTAGCCGCCTAGAGTGGTCCTGAGTTGGCTAGATAGGCGGGATATAAATAAAAAAAAAAGAGAGGAATTGGAGACTAAATTGCCTGTTTTTGTCTGGAGCCATGAATGTTATTGCCTAGAGCACCATAAAGTCTGACTGCAATAACAATAATAATAATAATAATAATAATAATAATAATAATAATAATAATAATAATAATAATAATAATAATAATAATAATAATAATAATAATAATAATAATAATAACAACAACAACAACAACAACAACAACAACAACAACAACAACAACAACAACAATAACAACAACAACAACAACAACAACAACAATCATCATCATCATCATCATCATCATCATCTTGTTCTGTTACATTGATACCATGCAACACTCTTCTCTTTCCAACCCATATTCTACAGTCTGGTTTTGTCTCAATGAGTTCATGTCCATTACCCCCCCCCCCTTCTTTCTTTTTCTTTTCTTTTCCTTTTTTCCTTTCTCTCTCTCAGAGAGATACTTTTCCCAGGGTGATACAACATACCCAGGGCCTATTAGCATCCCTTGTGCATAATTAGAGCTTGTTTTATTGTTATGCAAAGCAGCCTCAGATGACAAAACTGCATCCTGGACAACACAGAAATGCCGAGAGACACTTTCTCACACAGTTTTAGCCAATGCAAACTGGCCCTCTGCATAGTTTCAAAATTAATTAATTGGGGATGGTTGGGTACGCTCGCACCCACTCGTGGCAGGCTTCCGATCCCAGCTGCCTTAAAAGGCAAATCTGTGGGTGCGTGTTTGGAAGAAAAGATTTAAGAACAGACACTGAGTTCTCATTGTAGTTTCTGACTAAAACGAAGCACTTGGATGGAGCGAGGGACCGTTCCCTGCCACTCAACCCAAATAGGATGCCAACTCCCTGATACCAGTCTGACTACTTGCCCAGCTTTTCAGGATGAGCAAACATCCCAAAGCCCAACCCCCAAAGAACCAAGCTTTTGTAAGTGTTTGAGTTCAGTAAAGCATTCAGGAAGCTCCAGCCATTTGCACGCACATTGTTTGCATGCAGGGGAAAAAAACTCAGGTGGAGGTGCAAAGTGCCAGCTTCTGTACCTGAGCTCCCTGCCTGCCTCTTGCCATGGACTGCAGCTCCCTGTGGTGGCACAGAAGGCAGCAAAAGTGGCAGCAGGTGCTCCCAGAAGAGCATCTACGTCTGCTACAGACCAGTTTGAGACTACAATGTGCTCAGGGTCTCCAACAAGATGCTCTAATGCTCTTACCCGTTTCCACTGTAGAGAGGGCACAGGATTCACTGATACAGACTAAGCAGATACAAAAGGTCATGAGGGGGTTATGAGCCAATATCTATATGTCTTTATTAATACTTCTAAGTACTGAGACTCTTTGCCGGAGTTCCCAACATTCGGGGTTCAGGTACTGTGGCACAAGAACACAGTAAAAGGCTAGAAATAATGGTCAGTGAGGACAAACAGGCCAATTTCTATGCAAACAACTCTACAAACAAATCTGATATCAGAAATGCCAGTATTTGAAAACTACTGGGGAAAACCTTCAAGTTCTCAGTCCATTTTTTAAAACAAAGAAATTTGAAAGACAAGTGGCTGTTCAAAATAGCTCAGCTGCCATGTACCAAATGGTCCAACTCCATCTCCTCTCCTGCAATAGATGTTACTGAAATTAGAACCAAATTGAATTGAGTAAAGAAGGAAAGTGTTTTGTAGAAGTCAACAAATGAAAAATTGCTCTAACTTCTGGGTCTAAGATATCTTTAGATTTACAATGTTTGATCTAGAAAGAAACCCAGTGTTTTAGGGATACTAGACATCATTACAGTTTTATAGGAAGAATATGGCTAAATTTGTGTAAACAGTAAAATCCAAACATTGCTTCTGTGAAAATAGGCCATCAGCTTTTGTTTTGTAACACAATTTTGGCCTTGGAGATTAACTGATTGGTCACATTGATTGGATCCTGCATGCACTTGTTATGACAAAGAGGATTGTACTTCAAGCCTGGAGGGAGAAATATCCACCAGTGATAGGTCAGTGAGCTGAATATCTTACTGCTTTTCCTGCATTTGAACACATACTTGCTGGTACCATTTTTTAATCATTATTTTTTTTAAAGCATGGTGTCAGTTTATATTAAAAATGTTTCTGCTAATCTACTAGGTATTAACCCCTTTTTCTATTTTCTATTTTAATTTTTTTTCTTTCATCCCTTCCCCTTTTTTGATATTTGGAATACAATATTATTTAATAATGAGAATTGTGGTGTTAGTCCTCTTGTTAATTTCGGCTAGACAGGCTGCATTAAAGCCACTTGTTGAATATTGCACTGACATTTATGTAAATCTTGTTGATTCAATTGGTCTGTTCTAGCTAGGAAGAGCAATTGAATTTAGGCCTTTATGCACAGTGGCTTGAATAGGGACAAAGGGTGTTTTTAATTATTATTTTTTAGAAAAATATTATTACACAAATTAATCAGCTCAGCACAGCACAGCAAGGACATCTGTGTTATGTCATCCAATAACAGTTTTGCAGCTGGCCACCATTAATAAAGTAACTATCACTGGCTGTAATATATGCATTTCATTTCCCTTTCACATCTCACCTCTCTGCTTTGAACCCCACCCCCATCCCAAACCATACATGAGTGTATATACTTGTATTCAACATTGTAATTAATTAAACTGCAGAGTTAGCCTTAGGGGCAGCAAGCTGGATGCTTAGTTTAGAAGATTACTACATTGGACATAGAGATCCCTGGGTAGAAACAGCTTTTTTTCTTTAATTAGAATTTCTAGATGCCAAAGCACATATAGTTTGTTCTTTAGACCAGAATATAACATGTCATTGCTTGGGACCAAGCCAACACATTTCGCTGCTTTAGGCAAAGGACAAGATGCTCCAGCCTCTCCACAAAATTCCATCTACTGAAGCTGACCAGACTGAGAGTTGAATCTTGCTGGGAGGATTGGGCAGCAATAGAGATGGGCATGAACCAGGAGTTGAATTTTAGCCCCAAACCATGAACCACCACAAACACCCAGAAAATGGTCCAGTTCTGTTTGTTTTTTCCAGTTCCTGTCTGGGTGGGACCCAACCTGCTCCTGCTCTCCGCCTGCTCTCCATCTCCTCTGCTGCCTGTCACCTCCCTTCTCTCTACCCTGTCGCCTCCCTCACTTGCTCCTGCCACTGCCTCCTCTGCCACTGCTGCCACCACCTCCACCACCAACATCCTCAGAGGCAGTGGGCCCAGCTTTCCTGCCTCTCAGCATGTGCCTGCCACCCAGCAGAAGGTGCTTCTGAAGATGGTAGTGGCAAAACTGAGGAAGGAGGAGGCAGCAGGAGCCGGAAGGGAGGTGACAGGAGCAGTGGGAAGGGCGCAGGTGGCCATGCCAAGGGGAAAAAGTTCAGCGCTTCGTTTTGTTTTGTCAAAACAGGATCCTCATACCAGATCACAAACCAAACGGTGAACCAGCCAAGTTCGCTGTTTTTTCCGGATCGTGGTTCAGTTTGTGCCCATCTCAAGACAGCACATTCTACCCCACTCAAAGACAGGAGGATAGTTTTGCTGCAGAGATTTGAATTGTGGCTAAATTCCCAGTAGCTGCACTGCAGAAATGCAGGATTCACAGAGCAGAACAGCCTTAAGATTGCAAGAGTCCACCCCTTTTTTTCACATTAACTGGGACTTACAGTCTCAGTAACTCACACTGAGATATTAGTAAAGAGAACAAAAGTTTTCATTACTTACAATTGAACAGATCAAACAACAAAACTAACAAACATGATGGCTTGCTTCAACAGACTTCAACAGATGCCCAGCTTTCAACAGGCCAATGAGAGGGGAAAGAAACAGAACCAGAGAGACAGGGCTCTCTTTGAATTCAGAGGCAGGAAAGACTATCAGAAATGTCCCTCCTAGCCACACTTATTAGAAGCAGCATATGATGGTGCATAAACTCCAACAATGTCATGAAATGCTGGGGCCAGATGCCCAAAACATGCAGCTCTATCTTCCAACAGCCAAAGGAAAGGCCATAGAGTCTAAAACCATAATTCTGTAGACTTTATCCATGGCAGCGAATGCTCCTTGTGTATTGGGGTCTATGATTCATAATAATTATTGAAATATATGCTTTTAAAAAGCAGAGAGAGACAAAAGGATTTCCATTGGATTCTGGAAGAGATTATGTATAGACTGAAATATCTCCCAGTGTTCTGTAGGTTATGAACATTAAATGTACGATTAAATGCAGGTGATTTCCACCCTCACCCCACCCCATTACCTCAATTCATATTCTATACATGGCAAAAAGACAGCAATGTGCCACTGAGCATGAGTATCCAATCAGAGCATGGTGTTGCATTGTTTGGCATATGGAGTATTGGCTGTAAGATACCAAGGAATCCTTTGAGAAAACATATCCTCATAGACACTGGCCAAAATCTCATTTTTTTTATACTGAATGATATATTTTTGGTGGCAAGTTGCTAAAAATTTGCATAAAGTTGGTGCAGACACTATTTGCAAAATGTGGAGTGCAGCAGCTATCTGATTTTTGTTGCCAAGTTACACCATTTGCATTCTACTTGCAGGCATAACTAATAGGATTTGGGCCATTAGATTTTAGAGATAGGCCTTGGGGCCTATCAGACTCCCCTACCAAAAATGGGTTTCACTTGGAGATGGGGACGAACATAAAAACAGATTGGCTTTTTCTACAAAAACAGCCAGTTCATTAAATATTCATCCCTTCATATTTGTGGGTTCCAGAGACCCCCACTAATACAAAGGGATGAATATTTACCCGTTTTTATTCTTCCTTCGTATTTTTCTAAACAAACAACCACCATTCTGCCTACCAGCCACTGATCAGCTGATCAGCAGCAAAAAGGCAGCTGCCACCACCCACAGCCACCCAAACCCACAGTCCAACCCCAACCCCCTTCCTTTCCTAGGAAAGGCAGGGTAAGGGAATCCAGTTTCCCCCTGTAAAAATCACCCCACTTCAAAAACATAGCCCCTCTCCAGCATCTAACACTAACATGGAGCAACTTTTCACAACTAGAAGTGGGCTTCTGGACACTTTCCTATCCCCACCATCCCCTTCCCTGTTCTTAGCAGGCTGTGAAACCTCAAAGGATCTGAAATAAAGAAGAGTGGCTGAATTTGCTAGACCTGCTTTAGAGAACATCTCACAATGTCACAGACTCACAAAGGTGAGAACAGACAGAGATCCATAAAGCCTATTCCCAGTGAAGAGAACCAAAACATAGGCCTCATCTGGCTTGTGTAGAGTCAAAGGAGACTTCCTGCCTCTCCAGTTGAGATGGCAAATGGGGCACAGCAGGAGAATCCCTGTGTTGTCTCTGATTTTGGATCTCTGTATCAGGTCAATCAGCAATCAATCTAATGTGTATAGCTGGTAATGTTCTCTGCGTAAGCAACCAGAAAAGACAAACAAGGAAGCAGATAGACAAACAATCATTAAACCATCAATAAGACAGAAGTCAAATATACAAGACTTGTTAAAATGGAAGGGCAAGTGGAAGGCAGTAGAAAAAGGAGGAGCCATCACTTTAGATTGACTGACTCAATAAAGGAAGCCACGACCTTATGTTAGCAGGACCCGAGCAGGGCTCCTCACGTCCAGACGTTAGAGACGTCATTGGTACATAGGGTCTCCAGAAGTCATAAGTAAGTTGCCAGTACATCTGAGGCCTTACTGAAAACATTCAGCCCAAAGCCATAGAAAGCTGCAGGGACCAGCAAGGAGGACATGGGGCCAGAACAAAACAGAACTCTTCATACTGTGAGGTGGGGGACCCCTGGATGGGCCTTTGGCCTCCTGTGTTGACCCAATTCTAACTCGTGGGAGAGCAAGGCCACCACCTCAAGCAGCAATTTGGTAGTGCTGTGAAACCCAAAAGTTTTACAAATGGGGATATTTTCACCCATGGGTATACATTTTTGTAGGACTGTTTGCATCTTGACAAGCTAGAATAATTTGCCTGGCTTTGAGTACCATGTACCTGACTTAAAATACCTTGATGCAAGGGCATTATATCCTCCTCTGTCTCAGGCCCTGCCTTTTGGGCCTGACCTCTTCAGGCATTTGTTGAACCATACTAGAAGAGGCAACTGGGATGTCCATCTGTTATAAACAGCCATATTTTAGGATGTACCTTTCACAAGATGGTTAACAAAAGGGTGAAAGAAGCCTAATAAATCCTGGCAAAGAAATCCAATGAAATTGTTTCCATACAATTACTGAATAACTCCAGGGTTATCTCATACTAGTGGTTGCCAAAGCCATAGGAATGAACAAGATTTGCCTCACAAAATGCCCTACTGGTCATTTCTTACAAGGGGAGAACCATGGGAAGAACCCTAGGATTTCCCTCCATTCCTGTACAGCACAGACAGCACTGATTCTAACATGGCGCTAAGCTGAGCTGACTGACATCTAGTTGCATCTCAGTCACTACCAACCTTCATGCTAGAATGAACCTTTTAGGCAGCCACTAAGTCCCTGATCTCAAATTTCTTTCCATATTATGAGGCTCTTTTTTTTCATAGCAGAAGGACAAACACTTGAGAGAGTCTAAATCAGGAGACAGCATTTTCATGCCTTTGAGAATCATTTTATTCTCTGAAACATTCAAATCCACCGTCAAAATGCACTGATGGCACATCAAAAAAGCACAATAGTGAAGGTCAAACCTCCAAAGGCAGAGGGCAATGGTCCGGCCACACTAGTTAGCACACATTTCAAAGAAGAAAATGTCTGGGCCTGAGTCAGCCCTGTTCTCATACAACAGCATTCTCATCTGCATCATTTAGTCAGCTCAACAGAGGTAGCATAAAACACCGTGATATGCATCACAATCAAACTCAGATCTCAGGGATGGTCTGAGAGATTTTGCATCCTGAGTCAAAGGACAAGATGTCAGCCCTGCCCCTCCATTCCACGTATAGAAGTGGACCGGACTGGCAATTTACTTCAGCACTGGTGATAACATAGTATTCCCCATAATGTCCAAGGGCAGTAATGCATACCTGAATGCTTAAGAGCATCCTCCTGGAGACAGATCATTAAGGCAATGCTTCCACATCAACTTTGTTATACACTCAGACTATTAGTACCAATAAATAAGAATGGATGTGGATTTTCCTATCATGCCCTCTACACTGCATCCCTTCCAGGGAACTCCAGAGGTGAAATGTGCCTTGTTCTGCTTAGGCTGATTTATCAACTGATTACAACTCTGAGTGGAGTAGAGGTGGTCAAAGTGTGGCTCAAGGGCTGCATGTGGGCCCCTAAGGCAACAGCCCTCAGGACTGCATTGTCCAAGACCTTCTTGCCAAGAATGTGTGTGTGTGTGTGTGTGTGTGTGTGTGTGTGCGTGTGCGTGTGTGTGTGTGCGCACACGCGCATGGCCTCTCACATACATGTATGGGTGCAACCAAAGCCAGATGTGGAAATCTGGACTCTTCTTATTTTCTTTCTCCCCCACTCCACCCCCATCAATTTGTGGACATTTCTGGCTATTTCCAAGCATGAGGGAGCCCGCGGGGGACTGCTGGGAGTAAAAACGTTATTCCTAGCTCTAGCAAGGTTGCCCACTCTTCACTGAGTGAAAGCAGATCTTGCCACATAACAGAAGCCTCAGTCTTTTCCAAACTGGACTCTAGCAAAATGCTACCTAGCATTACCTTCTAAAGTTGGATTTGAAAGTTTCAGCTAATGTAGAATGCAGCAGCTCAGATGCTTATGGGCTAAGTAGCCAGGGCACTAATGCCTGTGCTGTAGGTGGTACATGGGTCACTTTTCTAGATTGAGAAAAGAGTTGCTTATCTTTGAAGAGCCAAGGCAAAGGAAAGGAACCCTAGCCCTCCAGATGTTGTTACAAAGTAGTCTTCATCAGCCTGTGTCATCATAGCCAATGATAAGAAATGATCTGAATGGCAGTTCATGAGCCTCTAGAGTGCCACAGATCCCTACTCCTGCCCTAAATGAATTACGGTCAAGTTGTTTGGGGGGTGGGAATCGCAGGCACTTGTTCAAATATGCCTAGGCATTATGACTAGCCTCTCCTGGGCTTACTATTAAGGCAAATGAAATTGGTGGACAACAGAAACTGGACATTTTTAGCAGTGGGCCTGAATATGAAACAGATAGGTTCCTGTACTACTAGTTTTCAAGTGGGCCTTAAAGTTGCTTCTGTTCCAATCTGTGTTTAGCTGAAGTTTCAGTGTTTTCTGCTTTTTAAATGTCTCATATTAGCTGTCATGATTCAATATTGAAAATTTTTTGATTTCATTGTAAATGCTATGAATGAAACATTATCTAGGTACTGTATTTTATTATTTTATAACAAATAGCAATTGATGTTATAGTTTTTAATATAGTGTGAGCTCCCTTGGAGGTCTCTCCTTAAGACCCACCATACAAATGCTCAAAGAAACAAAGAAATGGCCAGAATCCATTTCATCAAAGCATATCATACAGTTACCCCAACATTAATGTGCAGACATGCTGCCCCAACAACAAGGACTGACCAGGTGAGCGCACAAGATCCTTAAGAGTAAGGATGTGTTGCTGAACAATAAAGTTAAGGATGATTCAGATGGTGTTATGCAAATGAGGAAGCTGGAGATTGAGGAAAGCTGACAGAGAAAACAGAAAACATATGGCGTTGGGTTACAATTTTGCAAATATTATGTACTCTCAAAAATGAAGGAAGGAAGGAAGGAAGGAAGGAAGGAAGGAAGGAAGGAAGGAAGGAAGGAAGAGCAAAACATCACAGCACCTTAAAGATGGACAACTTTATTTTCATATGCTGGGGGAAATAAATCTTCCCCATGTTCCAGTTGTTTCAGTCAGGAGAAGCTTTGTTTTTTGCTTCATGTGCTCCCTCTCTCTCTCTCTCTCTCTCTCTCTCTCTCTCTCTCTCTCTCTCTCTCTCTCTGTGTGTGTGTGTGTGTGTGTGTGTGTGTGTGTGTGTGTGTGTGTGTATTTGGAAGAGGGTGCCATGGTGGCTGGTAGGTTTGGGTGGGACTTTCTGCTCTTTTTTTCCTTTGTGAGAGAGACATGCTTTCCCTATTTTCAAAAATTATTTGATTACTTTACAGTGTATTTATTCTGTTAAAACTGTATCTTTTGGTGAGGTTTGTGATGACCATTTTGATTGCTCCTTTTAGAAGAGGTAGCTGTATTAGTCTCTGCTAGCATGTCAGGCAAAAACAAAACAAAACGAGCACAGAAGTTCGGAGTTTGGTGGCTTTTCTTCTAGGGCCATTAGCCAGTTAAGCTTCCTCTTCCTTCTCTTCTATTCCTTTCTTCCAAGTAGTTCCACCTGTTCTCCCCTGCCCACCAACTTTCCTTGCACCCTCCTCCCAATTCCACAGTTCCTTCACATCTCCGCTGTTTGTCCCCATGGAACACATGATCAGTTTAGAAATGTATGCATTTCTAATGAAAAATCATGTCTATTTCCACATTTGGTCCATAAGTGCAACTTTGGTATATCTGTTTTGGTGCAAGTTTGAGCAAGTTGCTACCATATCCTTATTCCTTCATGTCCTCTATGATCTGTCAATCACTTAACCACTAAAATAATGATAGTTTTGTGTTGGTGACAAAAAGAATATGGGCCACCAGCTATGAAAACTGAGCTCAGATGACAGGTACAGCTTCTTTGCAAACAAGGAAGATGGAATTTCAGGAAGCCTGGTTTCTCCTTTTCTGGAATCTATCCTGTTGAACAACAGAAAGGTGCCATCAACTAGTGCTGAGAGGTAAGCAGGCTTTGATGGTGACCCTGTCAAGCATCCCTGCCTTTACTTCTTCTCTGGAGCACATTCTGCATTGCAACACTTGCCAACTCTTGTCAGCATGGGCTGACGTGTCAATAAAGCCAATAGATTCTGGTTCTCTCACTTAGACTTCTTGAGACAGCATTAGAGGCTCATCAGTCCCTTTCTGATGAAACACCCTGCTGTAGAGCATTGCAAAGAAACAGTCAGTATCTGCTTCTCCTTGGACTCTTTCTATCAGGTTACCAATACTGAGATGTTCCAAGATAGAAAGTTCAGAGGCTGACTTTGTATCTTATCTGACGTTAGTCTTGGGAAAGGGCTGCTGGAGAGCCATATCTGTTGTCCAAGTGCCATTGAGAGATCGACCTACTGGAAGTTCTGGAGTGACTGGGTAGGTGGCTTTTCCCCTTAGAGGTTTGATAAATCCTGTTTCTACTTGGAGACTTGTTACTTACTTGGGTGGCACCCATCCTTAGAGCTTCTCTTATTTGTGTTCTCTGGTTGTTACATTCGTTTACGAAACTGCGGGGATCATTAATCAAGATGTTATTAAGGGCAGTTACAAAAAGGGGGGCACACTTCTTTCCCTCTGTAATTTAATTTAGGAACAGGGAATACACCACCAGCATAGCTAGGGGCATTTCCCCTGTACCTAGAGTATTCATAATTAGAAGATAGCTCAACAGTTCTACCTGAATTTCCATGGGGTATTGGAGTCCTTTTTAAAACTACATTGTGTCCGAATTGATCAGCCATTACCCTCCCATCAAAAGTACCTCTGTGATTCACAACGTAAGGCTGTCTGCTTGTTCTAAATGGTCTCTGTATGTTTCATTTTACAGTTGACTTGAAGTTAGGCCTACGGCACATTATATGTGTTTCCCATTTGAATGATACTGATATGTCCTCAAACTTATATATTAAGTTCCAAATACTGAGAGGTATGTATCTCTCTTCTTTTCTGCACTCCTTCATTTGACAAATGAGAGCTTACTATTTTCATAGATGTGTGTGTTAAAGTCAAGGGAAACAGAGACCCCTGGCAGTTGTTTGGGCCACATCTTCCCAGCTTCAGTCTACCATGCATGTGTACAGGCATGGACGCTAGATACAAGGCAGGTGGGCCAAACTGTGGCCCTCCTCCCATCATCCACAGCCAACCTAGCCAGTGGTGAGGGATAATGGGATCTGTAGCCCAGCATAATCTGGAGGGCCATTTTGAATAAGGGAGTAGATCTCTTCAACCAAAATAGGTGCTTCCAGTGGAGCAATCATGGTAAGTCCTTTGCAATGAAAGCAACAAGAAGCCATGTGGCACCTTAAGGACTTCCAAGGCTGCCCTCTGTGTATTGGAAGAAGGGGACGATGGTCTACTAAAGCTTGTGTCAAATAAAACCTATTAGTCTTTAAGGTGCCACAAAACTCCTTGATATTTTTGAATTAAACTGTGAAATGCCATCCATGGTCCACCTTAAAGGAACTCTCTCTCTTCAGAGAGAGAGAGAGAGAGAGAGAGAGAGAGAGATTAGTCTCAAACCTTATGCCATGATACAATGCCAAATCTCATCTTGCACTTGGATGTACCATAGCCTTATCCTCATTTTGCACCTTTAGTAGGCTCAGTCAAAATCCCTCTTTCAGTTGGTAGACTGTCAGGTGCTGCAGGAGATAAGCTTCGTTCAGAACAGCTCTATCTATCTAAAACAAATGAGGGAGATTATAATGAAACTTTAATGACATAGACAGCAATCAATAGCTTGGCCTTCCCTAATTACAGTTTTGCATAATTACATGTTACACTGTGTAGTAAATAAGGCAACCAGGTTATTTTAATTATTTTGAATACACATAAGCAGAGAAATCCTATGGTGGTGAGGGAGAAAGACTACATGGTAGAAGAACCACCACTTCCCAAACCTGAAAAGTCTCTCTCTCCAGCCAGGGCAAAAATACGTTGGCACTGCTGGTGATTGTTCTCTCATTTTAAGTCCAGATTATAAATGAGAGACAAAGTCTCAGGATGTAGAAAGTAGAAACAAACTCTTTATTCTGTATTTCTTGAGTCATTTAACAGCTCTGGCTCAACGTGTTTTGGCAAAGCCTTCTTCAGGAGCTCAGCATAATACAAAACCACACATTAGATATTGAATTATTCTCTCTCTCTCTCTCTCTCTCTCTCTCTCTCACACACACACACACACACACACACACACACACACACACACTTGGCTTGGGACTCTCAACTTTATATACATGCATTCATACCAAGCACATTAGGCATAATAAAATATCAAACACTTACCGAGCGTCTTTATATTCTCTGTACCTTTCTTTGGTCTATATCAGCTCCGAAACTAACTGAAAGTGTTCGAAAGTGCAGGCATTAGGACAGGAGGCATTTGTACAGAGCTGTACAGAGTGGTGAGATAACCAGTCCAGCGGTACTAACATAATAAAGGGAGAAAGTCTCTTTCTTCGATAAGAGGTACTAAGGTGTTCAGTTTCAGGATCCAGTCAATTTTCCTTTTTAGTAAAGACCTTTCACAGTTCCAAGGAACTCTCTCCACAGCCCAGAACACCAGATCTTTTATTGTATGGTTCTTTTCTGTAAAATGCCCAACTAGAGGACTGCCTAGTTGTTTATTTCTTAAGTTACTAAGGTGTTCAACCATTCATACTTTAAGAGGTCTAGGCTTTTTTTCCTATGTACAGATTATTACATGGGCACTTTATAGCATAGATTATTCCCTCGGTATTACAGTTAGTGAAATCCTTCAGGGTGTAAACCTTTTTGTTCTGTGGATCTATAAATTCTGACGTGTGCCTAGTATTGCTGCAATAAACACGGTGCCCACATGGATGATGTCCTCTGGGGGGGGGGGAAAACCAGGTAAAACACTGGGAATTAATGATGGTGCAGTATCTTTGATCAGCTTCTTATAGGAAAAACTCAAGCTTAAACTGAAGAAAGTAGGAAAAACCACTGGGCTAGTCAGGTATAATCTAAACCAAATCCCTTATGAATACACAGTGGGAGTGAAGAACAGATTTAAGGAACTCGATTTGGTGGACAGCGTGCCTGAAGAACTATGGATGGAGGCTGGTAACATTGTACAGGAGGCAGCAACAAAACCATCCCAAAGAAAAGGAAATGCAAGAAGGCTACGTGGCTATCCAACAAGGCCTTACAAATAGCAGAGAAGAGAAACAAAATTCAAGGGAGATAGGGAACGTTACAGAAAACTGAATGCTGACTTATAAAGAATAGCAAGGAGAGACAAGAGGGCCTTCTTAAATGAACAGTGCAAAGAAATAGAGGAAAAGAATAGAAAGGGAAAACCCAGAGATCTGTTCAAGAAAACTGGAGATATTAAAGGAACTTTTTGTGCAAAGATGGACATGATAAAGGACAAAAATGATAGGGACCTAACAGAAGCAGAAGACGTCAAGAAGAGGTGGCAAGAATACACAGAGGAATTATGCCAGAAAGATCTGGATGTCCTGGACAACCCAGATAGTGTGGTTGCTGACCTTGAGCCAGACATCTTGGAGAGCAAAGTCAAGTGGGCCTTAGAAAACAAAGCTAACAACAAGGCCAGTGGAGGTGATGGTATTCCAGTCAAACTATTTAAAATTTTAAAATATGACGCTGTTAAAGTGCTACACTCAATATGCCAGCAAGTTTGGAAAACTCAGCAGTGGCCAGAGGATTGGAAAAGATCAGTCTACTGTTCATCCAATCCCAAAGAAGGGCAGTGCCAAAGAATGCTCCAACTACCGTACAATTGCACTCATTCACACCCTAGCAAGGTTATGTTCAAAATCCTACAAGGTAGGCTTCAGCAGTATGTGAACCGAGAATTCCCAGAAATACAAGCTGGATTTCGAAGGGGCAGAGTAACTAGAGACCAAATTGCTAACATGCACTGGATTATGGAGAAAGCCAGAGAGTTCCAGAAAAACATCTACTTCTGCTTCATTGACTACGCAAAAGCCTTTGACTGTGTGGCCCAAGCAAACTATGGCAAGTTCTTAAAGAAATGGGATTGCCTGACCACCTTATCTGTCTCCTGAGAAATCTATATGTGGGACAGGAAGCAACAGTTAGAACAGGATATGGAACAACTGATTGGTTCAAAATTGGGAAAGGAGCATGACAAGACTGTATATTGTCTCCCTGCTTATTTAATTTATATGCAGAATACTTCATCCAAAAGGCTGGACTGGATGAATCCCAAGCCAGAATTAAGATTGCCAGAAGAAATAACAACAATGTCAGACATGCAGATGATACCACTCTGATGGCAGAAAGAACCTCTTAATGAGGGTGAAAGAGGAGAGCGCAAAAAACGGTCTGAAGCTCAACATCAAAATACTAAGATAATGGCCACTGGTCCCATCACCTCCTGGCAAATAGAAAGGGAAGATATGGAGGCAGTGACAGATTTTACTTTCTTGGGCTCCATGATCACTGCAGATGGTGACAGCAGCCATGAAATTAAAAGATGCCTGCTTCTTGGGAGGAAAGCGATGACAAACCTCGATAGCATTTTAAAAAGCAGAGACATCACCTTGCTGACAAAGGTCCACATCGTCAAAGCTATGGTTTTTCCAGTAGCAATGTATGGAAGTGAGAGCTGGACCATAAAAAGGGCTGACTGCCAAAGAATTGATTGAACTGTGGTGCTGGAGGAAACTCTTGAGAGTCCCCTGGACTGCAACGAGATCAAACTTATCAGTTCTGAAGAAAATCAACCCTGAGTGCTCACTGGAAGGACAGATTCTGAAGTTGAGGCTCCAATACTTTGGTCATCTCATGAGAAGAGAAGACTTCCTGGAAAAGACCCTGATGTTGGGAAAGTGTGAAAGCTAGAGGAGAAGGGGATGGCAGAGGATGAGATGGTTGGACAGTGTCATCAAAGTGACCAACATGAATTTGACCCAACTCCAGGAGGCAGTGGAAGACAGGAGGGCCTGGCATGCTCTGGTCCATGGGGTCATGGAGAGTCAGACATGATTTAACGACTAAACAACAATAAGTATCTTTTAATTCACTCCTAACCAATATATCTCTTAAATTCTTAGTCCTTTTAAAGAGTATCTTTATTCCCTCTTCAAACCTCTCTAGATCTTCTAGAATGTCCCAGTGCCTTTTTATGCATTTGGTCAGTTGATTTGTTACATGGTTATATGTCAGTATACAGTTTACATGGTTCGTAGGTGTCCTTACTTTTTGTATAGGAGATCACTGAACTTCATCCTGGTGGCCTTAGCAAGATATTTTCTATGACCTCATCTGGATAGCCCCTAGCTTTTAATTGGTCTTTCAGCATGTGGGATTCCTGCTCACAGTTCTCTCTCATGGTGCAATTTCTTTTTATTCTCAAAAATTGGCCATAGGGAGATGCTGACACAGAGGCTTAGGGTGGAAATTATCAGACCTCAGGTAGGTATTGCAGTCTGTTGGTTTTCTATGTAAACTATTGCATAATTTCCTAGACTCTTTCTTGATGGTGAGATCTAAAAAGTGTGCAGTATTTCATTAAAGTTGTATTTGGTATCAAATGTGACACTGTCCAGAGTATCCAGCGACCCAAAAAATTGTATCAAAGAGCTTTCTGAACCCCTCCAAATCATAAAGATATCACCAATATATCTGAACCATTTGATCAATTTCTCTTCATAAAAGTGTGTTCCAGAATACATCCTATCTTCATATGACTCCATATACAGGTTCGCTACTTCTGGAGCCACTGCACATCCCATAGCTACTCCTTTTATCTGCCAATAGGATTTGTTGTTAAATTTAAAATAGTTCCGTTTCATGGCTATCATGGCTAGGGAATGTAGAAAATAGATGTTTTTCTGTTCTGTGGTCTAAAGTAGTCCTAAAGATATTTAGTGCTTCTTCCTGAGGTATATTGGTATATAGAGATTTTTACATACAAGGTTACTAAAATGTCCTTATCTTTTGTTATGACCCCTTCTAATTTGTCTACATCTCTTGAGTCTTGAACATACGAGCGAATCTTGGGTATGAATGGGTTCAAAAATGATCAATTAATTTGGATGGTTCCAGGACTAGATAAACTAGTGCTAATATTTCTACTAATACTAAATATGTTAAAGTTCCCCTAATTTTAATTTGAATATTATAATAAATCTATTCCTATTTTAACAGGCATGTTTCTATTTTCATTTTCTATTGTTTTAACTGTTTTATAAGCATCCTTGAGTTTGAATTCTGGGAGAAAAGCAGCATATAATGTAACGGACAAACAGACAAAGAAACAAACAAACAAGAAGCATACTCATCTGCAGACCGTATTGGAAATGTATACATAATTGCAAGGGAAACGGGAAGTTAAATCAAACCTAATTTGTAAAATGGAAATTGGTTGAATTTGCACGTGGCAATACAAACCGTTGGGTTGAACTCCAGTTAATAGAATCTCAGAATGTGGCATGAAGATAATGGCTAAGTTAGATTAGTGTATTAATACATTTTACGATTTTTTAAAAAAAACTTTGGTAAGGAGTGAAGGTGTATTGTATGAAGACATATGAGGCACCCTGGGCTCTTCATGTGGATGCCTGACCTCAAGAGGATTCTATTAAGGTCTCTTGCGTCATCCAGAAGGTTGCAATCAGGAGCTTGGATGGCCCAGTTATGGGTCACCAGAAGGGTCAGTCCCTGACTCTTTTTCTGTCAGAAGGTCCATGGGGCATGCAAAGCAAACACACTGGGAAACTCCAATCAGAAACAGTTTTTGACCTTTTTTGGCCTTGAATGTCCATGGTGATCACAACTTCCTGTGTTTTGCCTAGGGAAATGACAAAGGAAGTCTTGGTGGGGGGGGGGGAGAGGCTGCAGGGACATGGGAAGCAGTAGCTCTCTGTACAAAAAAGCTGTGGGATGGAGGAAGCTTGTGATTCAATAACAGCTGGCAGAAGGCTGCCTTGCTTCAAAGCAGGCCATCCTTTCTTACTGTTGTAGCTTAACACCTCCTGGGTGGTGATTTTCAGTAACCGTAGCTAATATGTGAACTGATGGATCTGTTTCCTCTGCCAGACAATCAATTGACCAATCAATCAGCATTAAAGCACTGGTGCCTCTTTAAGAATAATCCATTCAAATGACCACCCTGCTGATGAAGTGTGTCTCTGCGCTCAGTTTCTAGTGAGGCTCCCTTATTCCTATATCTGCCTTTGCCACTGACTTGGTGCTATAACCTTAGTCAATACCACAGTGTGGCTAACTTTTTGTGCACTGGGTAGGCACAGCAACAAGCACATTTCCCATGGAACACTATATATTGACACCTTTTAGTTTCGCAGAGATATTTTCTCCTCCTATATTTAGTGCTAGTTATGCAAGTGGCAATTACACTGAAAAATCAAATGGCAAGCACAAACCACCACTTGATTAGGCATGTTAGTCTGTTTCCCATCATAGGAGGCCCAGGAAGAGGTTTCTGAGAAGCAGGCAGTGCCTTTTACTTTACAGATAATATCATTTAATGAATTGCTCTGCCTTTTGACTTTCTGCTCCAGAGTGTCAGAGAGAGTTATAGATTTACCAAGAGGGTATCTTTCCTTTAGAAAAGATACCCTCATCTTTTGTTGTTGTTTATACAGGGTCAAAGTATACAACCACAAGTGACCATTGAAAGCCTTTCCTGCACTATTAATGCATCTATTAATGTGTGTCACATTTCAGAGCATTTAATCAGGAGCAGGCAGGCTGCAAGCTTGGAGGAACCTGCTTTTATTCCCTTCTTCATTAGAACCCCCATGTCAAACAAACTAAAGCATAGTACAAAAAACACACACTTTGAATTAAAGAATTCTGAGCCCTGAAATTGGCCCTTCCGAGTACCAGAATTAATTTGAGGGCACAATCCTTGCACACAAAAATCCATTTGTGGTCACTTCCCTCTCCTAGATTTCCTAACTTCAGAGTGTGTTTGTGTGTAGGAACCAGTGATCATTTTGTTGCTATTGTGAAACCATTAGGTATAAGAAATCCTTACAATCGAATTTGAACCACCCAAAGGCCTCCAGATGTAACTCGTGCCCTGATTTAGGTCACTACCCTTGTGGGGGGGGGGGACTGATAGGGCAAAACATTAGAACAATTTACAGAATCAACAGATTTATTTCAGTATGAGCTTTCACAGATCAACACCCACAGACACACAGAGGTCCCAAGGCATGGTTTATTGTCACTTTGTCTGTTATCTCTGTCCTCACACGGACATGGCTCTCATCACTGTGGAATAAATAAAACAAGTTTCCAAGGGACAGGTGTTTTGAACTACTTGGGTCTGAAGAAGGGGCTTTTGTTCCACAAAAGCTCACATTGAAATAATTTTGTTAGCCTTTAAAGTGCTACAATGCTTGTTTGCTTGCTTGCTTGCTTAAACTTATACCATACCCATTTAGTGGATACGACACTGCTCTGGTGGCTTCCAGGAAATACCAAAAATATATTATACAACAATTTTTTAAAAAAAATGAACATATGAAAAAAAAAACATCTTGTTTTTATGTTTTCAATTTTTTACACTATTTTGTCCCACTCCCACCCTTTCCTTTTGCCAGCATGCTGAGACAAACTAACATGGCTATTTCTTCGGAAGTCCTTGTGGACATTATTTGCTGTGCAACATCCATTATGGCATACATGTTTGCTAGTGGCGAATCTGGTCCTTTCCTTATTATCCCTTCATTCAGTTGTCAGCCTACACTAAAAGATACATTCAGTCCTGTCTGTCCACTGACAATAACCAAAATACATTATTTTATTTTATTTTATACAGAACATTCTGTCACTATCTGAACTGCAATTGGAAAGAAGGCAGGAAAGAGTCTGTTCCACTATAGGGTACAGACTGCAAAACTTCTTGCTTCCAGGAAATCTGTCTGGTCCCTCCATCCCCAATAATATTCAGGCATAGTCTGATGTTGTTTTGTTCCTGCAGACTTTCTATTTCAGCAGAATTTAGCTCACCAATTCACCCATAACCCATCTGATCATATCTGATTTTGGAAGCTAAGCAGGTTGGGGTCTGGTTAGTATTGAGATGGGAGATCGCTGGATATGATCAAGACTCTGCAGCTAAGGCTATCTTGCAGAAACCTAGAAAGCTGCTGCCCTTCAGAACTGACAGCTTCCTAAGTTCCCCAAGTTTATGGCTATTCAGTGTTTTTTTTAACCTGGCACTCCTACCTATTTTGAATGTGTTCCTTTTGTTTTAATTTGAATGTTGCATGCTAGACATCTTGGGGATTTTACTACAGTGGGAACGCTGGATAGCAATGTCCTTACAAACAAATAAGTTGTAATTATCAACCCAGTGGGGGAGTGTGCTGAGGCATGGCAGCATGCAGAAATGTAAAAGAAGGACTACCTACACAAGAAACACCATGACATTGTGGGGCAGCAGCCCTGAATGCTGGGTTTTCACACCCACATAGACAATCAAATTAGTCTAAGATGGCATGTCCCAGAGTAGCCCATTATTTGCCAGTCTTTTAACATGTGCACCATAGAAAGTTCTGCATGCGTTCAAGTCAGGGCTGAAGGAACACATGCTTATGCAGCTGGTGGGAATTATAGATTTTACATGGCAACTGTCACTCATCTTAGCCAGCACAGGTTATGGTGAGGGATGATGGAAGCTGCAGTTCAGCAGCCTCAGAGGAACACATCATTCCCACCTGTGCTCTAGTGATTCGTGGCCACCCAAGGGTATTCTAAGAGAGAACAACCCACTTTGCTGGTGTCCTATAATCACACCCTGTCTGCTCTTCATCCACATTTGGCGGGTGTTACTATAAATGCGGCTACTTCAAAACATTCTTTAAGGAGAGGGTAAATCCACAGAGAAGCTGAAGAATAAAGTTTGTGATTAATGATTAAGCCAGAGCACCTTGCAAAGCTCCCTTAAAAGCGGCATAGAATTGCCTTCCCCATCCTTCTCTGTAAACAAACATGGGTGTGCTATCACACCTGTTGTTCCAGTAAAGGTGGTGGAAGGGTTAGGGCTTTCATATTAATAAATTTAATTAAACGTTGAAAAATCGATTCAAAGATGTTATAGTGATTTCCACAAGTCCACCAATGATGCTAAAATATCTCCCCAAAAAGAACAAAATAAATATATAAGCCAGTATCATCCTGCCTGAATAGAAGGCCAAACATGTAAGCATTCCCACCCATTCCTTGGTGCATAAGTGAATTTTGCCCTTCCATGTTCAAATTTAATAGAATCATATAATCAATGAATAACAGATGTACAAGGTTAGTAAATCCAATTCCCTGCTCAGTGCAGGAATCCAGGTCAAAAGGTATATGTCAGGTGGTTGTCTAACTTTCTCTTGAATACATCCAATGTTAAAGCTCTCACCACCTCCAAAGGTAATTAGTTCTACTGTCCTACTGGTTTGAGAGAATGTTTTTCCTGATATTCAATCAAAGTAAGGTTTCTTGTAGCTTGAGCCCATTATTATGTGTCCTGCATTGGGAAGACTGAGAACAGATCCTCCCCACCTCCATATGCAAAAAAAGTGCTATCACCCCTCAGTCATCTTTTCTCAAGGCTTACATGCCCAGTTCTTGCTATACCATATTTATTTATTTTTATTTGTTTAAAATATTTTACCCTGCCTTTCTCCTTAAAAGATGCCAAGGTGGCTTACAACATTAAAAGAACAATATTTCAAAACTGAGAACAGCAAATATACAAATATTTAAAAAAGAAATAAGTATCATACTAAAATGGCAAATAAAATCAATGGTAAAAACACATTTAAAACCAACAAAACACCATGATCCAATGTATATAGACTATACTTCTATTCATGCAGTTGCCTTTTTTGGAGCTATTGTTTTACACTGTTGGCTCATATTCAGCTTGGGACCTACAACAATTCCAAGATCCTTCTCACTTGTAGTATTACTGAACCAGGTATCCCACCCACATCATGTAACTGTGCATTTGGCTGCTTCTTCCAAGGTGCAGTACTTTGCATTTTTCCTAGTTAAATTTCATTCTGTTGTTTTCAGCCCAGTGCTCAAGTCCATCAATATCTTTAAAAAATTCTGTTTCTGTCTTCTGTATTAGCTATTTAATATTTCCTGCACTCTCTCCTCCAAATCATTTTTAAAAATGTCAAAGAGCAAAGACTGAGTTTTGTGTTACCCACTTGTTACCTCCTCCCAGTTTGGGAAGGAGCCACTGATAAGCACTCTCTGTGGTTCTGTAACCAGTTGTGCATCAACCTGATAGGTGCTATATCCAGCCCATACCAAGCAAGCTTGACAATTAGAGTATGTAGGGTACTTTGTCTAAAGCTTTGCTAAAGTCAAGATATATGATGACTACAGAATTCCCACCACCTACCAGGGAGGTTACCTGATCAAAAAAATGAGATAAGATTAGTCTGGCAGGATTTCTTCTTGACAAATCTATGTCAGCTTCTATTCATTACTGCATTATTTTCAAGGCGCCTGCCAAGTGACTGCTTTATAATCTGCTCTAGAATTTTTCCTGGGATTAATGCCTGGCTGACTGGTCTGTACCTCCCAGGTTTCTCCTTTTTTTGCCCTTTTTGAAGATAGGGAGAACATTAGTCCTCCTCCAGTCATCTGGCACCTCACCCATCCTCCATGATTTCAAGAAAATAAAAGACAGTGGTTCTAAAAGTTCTTTAGCCAGTTCTTTCAGTGTTCTTAGATGCAGTTCATCCAGCCCCGGAGATTTCAACTTGTTCAAAGTAGTAAAGTATTCCTTGATTATTTGTTTGTCAATCTCCAGCTGCAATTCTGTCCCCTCCACTTGTACTTCACATTTGCCTGGAGAGTCATAGACTATCTTTTGGAAAAAGACCAGCTAGAGTAGGAATTGAATACTTCTTCCTTTTGCTGTTCTTCTCTGTTACCACTTTTCCATCCCCATTGATTAGCTGAGCCACTGTGTCTTGCCTCTGTTTTTTGCTACACATGTACCTGAGGAGCTCTGCAGTTCTAACATTTCTAAACATCTTTTTGTTGTTGTTGTTGCTTTTAGTGCCCCAAGCTAACCTCAGCCCATTATCAGTTTTTGCCTTCCTAACACTATTCCTGCAATTTGTTGCTACCTGTCTCCACTCTTCCTTTATGGGCTCGCCTACCCTCCACTTACTTTATTTATTTTCACGTCCTCTCTGAGCCTTTTGTACAGTCACATTGTTCATTTGTTTTGCTGCCTCCCACTTTTTTTTTGGGGGGGGGGTTGTAATTTTAGAATTTCCTTTTAAGAAGGAATTTCTTTTAAAGAAATGTCCAGTCATCTTGAACTCCTTTTCCTGTTAGAATCTCCTGCCCCGGAACCTTGCTTATCATTGTTCTGAGTTTAGTAAAACTGGTTTTCCTAAAATCCAGCCTACATGTGTGCTAAACTCTGCTTTTGTTGCCTTTGAAATCAAGAACTCAGGTACAACGTAGTCACTTTCCCCCAGAGTTTGTTTTTGTTTGTTTGTTAGATTTCTATCCCACCCATCTAGACCATAGGTCTACTCTGGCCAGTTAACAAATTTAAAACCAATAAAACCAATAAGCATATATTATAAATCCAAGATAGCAAAAGTATAAGAAATTAAGATATGGCAGGAGGGAAAGCCTGCCCAAATAGCCAGGTTTTAAGTTTGTTCCTGAAAACTCCCAGAGAGGGAGCCAGGTGGATCTCCACTGGCAAGTTGTTCCAAAGGTGAGGGGCCACTGCCAAGAAGTTCCCCTCCGGACCTCTTCTTCCACACCAAGTCATCTTTATTGCTTAGAATCAACTTCGGGATAGCAAATCCTCTAGTTATTCCTCCATCTTTTGTAGAAGAAAACTATCAGCAACAGAAGTCAGAAATTTCTTGGAAGGGGCCATATTTGGCAGAATTTGCTTCCCAACAGATAGGAGAAAAAGTAACTTTCTAAGCTTTTTGTAAGAGTCTATAGTACTGAAAGACTGGCATAATTGTATTAATTTATCCAGTGTTATCAAATTAAAATTAAAAGTTCCCAAACTATGGGTAAGTACATATTCCATTTCTAGGCACTAGGGAGAGAATTTCACAAGAATACATCTTTCACATCTTCTACCCTGAAAGAGACAACAGTGGAGTACCATCATGGGCTCTACTAATTATTAGGGACTGCCTCTTTGAGGGAGACAGAAGTTTATGGGGTGAGACTGAGCTCACTGTATGACGATTAACTGTGTATCAAATCAGTTCTGGTTTATGGTGACCTTTCCAGGGTTTCCTATATATAGAATAACATCTGAGGGCATTCTGGGGCTGTGCTCCTTGTCCAAGGCATCACAGGCTGTCTCTTTTTATGGGAAGCACACTGGAGAATCAAATGCCCAGATCACTGAGCATAACAAGGTTGAATTATAAAATCTTCAATGTACTACTTACTCCACACATGCTGCTGCACATCGGTCTCAAAGACTGGATTTTTTAAGGGTGAGGAAGCACCAGTGAAGTAAATGCCATTGTATGGACTGGAAAATATGTAGTCATACTTCAGTAAATGCCACATACATGGTGGTCAAGGACAAAATGCTGGTGAAATAAGTTTATAAAAACAAGTTTCCAAGGCAAAGCCAGGCAATCACTACAATATTCAGTTTAAGAGTATAATATCACAGATATGGCATGACATGGAAATGGAAAAAGGGCATGACATGGAAATGGAAAAAGGAAGAAAGGAAAAGGAAGCAGAAAAGAGCAGTTAGTGGACTAAATGGCAGGTGTTCAGGCAGAGATGTATGGCCAAAAACCAGGTCAACAAGAGGGTTTTTATGAGTCACAGTACTTTGCAGGAGGTCATGAGTCCTCATTGAAGGGGGGGGAAGTCATATCTTGAGCAGCTAAGGACCCAATGGCTCAAGTGAACTGCAGGAATCTCCTGATTTGAACCTAACAGTTCTTGACCACCCACAGCTGAACCACCACACAAACTGAAGACTGACCCCATAGAATCAGAGGAACACCAGAAGCAGACTTATACCAAGATAGATCGTTGGTCTCCTTATTTTGTTATTACGTGCCATCAAGTCATGTCTGACTTAAGGTAAAGGTAAACGTTTCCCTTGATATTTAATCCAGTCATGTCCAACTCTAGGGGGTGGTGCTCATCCCCGTTTTCCAAGCCGTAGAGTCAGCATTTGTCAATAGAGAGTTTCTGTGGTCATGTGGCCAGCGCGACTAGACACGGAACACCGTTACCTTCCCACTGAGGTGGTCCCTATTAATCTACTTGCATTTTAACATGCTTTTCAACTGCTAGGTTGGCAGGAGCTGGGTCAAGCGATGGGAGCTCACTCCGTCACGTGGATTCGATCTTACGACTGCTGGTCTTCCAACCTTGCAGCACAGAGGCTTCTGCGATTTAATTCACGGCACCACCACATCTGACTTATAGCAACCCTAATAGGGTTTCTGAACTATGTGGGAGGGTTTGCCATTGCCCCACCACCACCAGTGAGTTTCATGGCTGAGTGGGAGTTTGAGCCTAGGTCTCTTAAGTCCTAGTCCGTCACTTGATACACTGCACCATACTGGGTATCCCTCCTTCTTTTGCTATAGTCTAAACTGAATGGCAATGGCTATCCAGATTTTCAGACAGGCATTTTTCTCAGTTACATTAATTATATTACTGATGTCAGGAACGGAACCTCTGGGAACTTACACATGCCAAGCATGTGCCCTGACAATAAGCTGCAGCCCTCCCTGCCTTATATCCAAACATATGTGTTACTGTCAGTAGCTGTAATGCAAGAGCATCTTCTGTTTCAAGCAGTGCACCTGAAAAATGGCTTCTATCTGTTTACTGATTCTGGAGGGCCAAGGACCCTAAATTGGTTTATTGTTATCTAGAACTTTTTACAGGCCTCTGACAATCTCAATGTATTCTAGTTGTCTTTCTCTATCCCCCACACACACTTCTCTCTAACCTGTTTAATCCTTTTAAGTTCAAGGATTTGCAAAGCAAATATTATAAAACATGAAAGGTAGGTCTGAGGAAATAAGCTTTGATAAGAAGCTTTTTATGGTTTGCAAACTCTGTCCTGGCCCTCTCAGCTTGAAAGGCGGTGCTAATTTTAAAAGCCTTATGCAAGCATCCCATTGAACTAAAATGGTAACTGGATGCAAATGGCAGGCAGCTTGTTCAGCATAACCTGCAAAATTCACAATAAAATGAGATGCCGTTTCAGTTTGTGGTAACACAACTGTGTTTTGAAGCAGGGGCGGGGGGGGGGAGTGGGGATTCCCAATGAAGGATTTTCAGAACATTATATCAATTGTACTAGGAAAACCAGTCTTGATGGGAGGTATAGTCTATCACAAAAGTGCACATGAAATCCATGGGAATCCTTTGCCAGCACAGATCCATGCCCCTGTTTATTGCCACAACACTTAGAAAATGAGCAGACATGCACTGTACTCACAGGAAGATTCCCACCTCTTCATTTTCTGTGGCCCTCTTAAACTAATTTCCAGCAGCATTTCACTACTATGTTTGTCCTTAATACTGAACTAGACAATGATCTCAGCATACATGAATTCCAAAATGTGTTATTGCCAAAACAGAATAAATACTGCGCAGGGAGGGCATCGGGGATGAGTAGGGCCAAGAAGCAGTTGTGAGCCCTACCCTGGCTCAGTGCAGAACAGGGTACCCCAAATAACATCCACAAGCTGCTCTTTTTTAAAAAAAAAATGTGGTGTGCATGCTGCAACATGCAGAGAGCTATGTAAAATCCTCACTCCGCATAAAAGCAGCAACAGCCACTGCAAAACTCAGCGTTCTCCCCCTCTCTGCTGTGCGGGTTGGGTGCAGGTGAAACAACACAACATCAAAGAGGCGAAGCAGCCACAGCTGTAGCTGCCTGATGGACACCAAGGAAGAAAGTTCCAGGTGCTCCACGGCAGAGAGGACCGAGATCATCTTTGCTATCATAACCTTGTCTCTCAGGACCCACTGAGCAGCAGCACTTGCAACTAGAAGGCCAGCCTGGGACCTTTTGCAGCCGGAGACAATCAATAAGATGGCGTCCCTCCCCTTCCATTTTGTGCCCAAAAGCTGACCTGAGTGGCACCTGAATCTTTCTTCAGTACTGATGTGGGGACAGCGTTTGACACAGTATCTGAAATCAGCAGGCTGGCTTATTGGGCACAGGACAGGCCACTTGGTACACTGATCTTTCCTTCAACAACTTCCTGGGGGCAGCCCACCCGCATTCCAGCATGTACTTCCCAAGCCAGCTATCTCACTTTACCTGATGATAAGGTTGATTCGGTCAGCGTTGTTCAGAGGCTCCACATGGTGGTAATAGTGGATGGAGCTCTTTCAATTCCAGATCTTGTAGATGGAAAGTGATGGTACTTAAAGGAAGAGATCACAAGGGTTATTTAACCACTCCCATCCCCACGACTGTCTCCTTGAAATGCCCCACTGGGCTATTTTCAATCAGATATGTTTTCTCCCAATAGCGTCTAGCTGTGGTGTGGGAGAGAATGCTCAAATATTGCATTATCGCGATGTTCATGACCAACAGGACATCATGTCTATATTCTTTGTACCATCATGATTCTGGTGTTCAGACATGCGCCATCTCTAAAACAAAACAGAAGATTTCATTTGTATAGTTGTGATTTAAAAACCAACAATAGATATATGATCCTTCCCCCCCCACACACACACCCATTTTAAACATTTAGGAGATGGAACATATAGGAGGAACCATACTCTGAGTTAGCTAAAAAAAATTTTTTAATGTTTTGCTGAAAATCATCATGGCAGCCAAGAAGGAAAAGAAATCATGTTTGTTTTTGAATAGCAAAATTGGCTGTATAATTAAGGTCTGAACTGCATTGTTTGGGGGAAGAGCTAGTTTGCATTATTCATGACATGAAATCAGGCTGGTGGGAGGAGAGGGAAAGGGGGAGAGACTCTGGAGTAGTGAAACCTTCAAGGAAGCAGGATCTTAAAATGAACTGCAATGTTGTTAAGCTCATTTCAAAAGCCCATTTCCAGAAGTCATTAATGGATTGCTGGAACTCAAATTTTGCAGTATCTAAAGCAGAACTAATGACCACAAGAAACACTGAGTGCCTGGCACTCTGTGACTCTTTCCCCCCTCAATGTCTGCATAGTCACAACATGATGTGAGTGATATCATTATGTTGTAGCTTGCACCTTGGTTGGTTGAGATGGAAGCGACACTGTATTTTCTACACAGAATGATCACATCACATCACATCACATCTTGTACCAAAATATTGGAAGGATAGTTGTGTTTGAAAAAGGAGAAAGCAGACTTGTCATAAAGTCTAGTTCAGCCCTTATATTATATTCCACAAATTATTGCTTAATTTTTCTCCCTGTCATATTTCTTCAGTTTTAGGCTGTGTGAAACAGCAGCTTGTCAGAGACACAAAAGCAAGGTGGAGCCTTGCCGAAGTTTTGATTGCAGTTCCCATCATGTCTCCATTGCTGATGAGAGCTGCAATGCAAGACCATTTGGAGTAACCAAACCATATATTCCCATCTCTGACATAAAGGCAGTATTGGAATTGAGAGCAATTATGGCTCCCACTCCATACATCAAGTGACTGTGTCCTCATGGGCTTGAATCCAAAACGATAACTGCAGTAGACCCATTGAATCAACTGAATGTACCGAAGTGTTGACTCTGTGTCCAGCAGTTAAGTCAATCTGTGTGCTGCAGCTAGTAGATGGATTTCGATGATGGTTTAAGATCAGACCAGCTATGTGGAGTTTCATAGTGCTTTTTAATTTCTGAAGGCAAAGTGGGTGATATATTTAGTAGATCACTAAAAAAAATCACAAATATTAGCGTGCTTTTGACCCCAAACAGGTCTTCATCAGGCTAAGCACCACTTGTATAAATCAGAAGTGGTTACAGAATCACATGAGAGGTCCCCACACAAATTAATACTTTTAGGTGTACCTGTAGATATTTTTTGTTTGTTTAGTCATTAAGTGATGTCCGACTCTTTGTGACCCCACGGACCAGAGCATGCCAGGCTCTCCTATCTTCCACTGCCTCCCAGAGTTGTGTCAAATCATGCATATTATTTTTGAGTGTGAAATGGGACAGATCGGATTCGCTTACAAATGTCTCATACAGGAACACTGGGAATCCTGAAAACCTCAACTTTCCCACGGATAGCCGGTGCAGGACTGTCTCTTCATAGTGTATGAAGAAATTCTCCCTGTTTAAACTGGGCTATACTGCATGTTCATCCCAGGAAGCCTGGCTAGGACACTAGCTTTGCACTGAATGTTCTCTAGAGCTGTCAACGTAAGCTTCCTCTGCATATACCATAATGTGTCCCTACTCCAATGACAAAGGAGCAATAGCTAGAGGGGAAACTACTATCAGATAGGAAACACCAAAAATATCTGAACCTGAAAGAAAGACCAGCCCTTCGGTAACAGGCTGACCAAGTTTCCAAAGGCTGCATTTTGTCAAAGGAACACAGCAATTGCCACACCGAGGAAAATAGCTGCCCCTTGTTGTGATAGCAAGCACAGGTAGCCTCAGAAAACATAGAGAGAAGGTATTTATATCTGAGTTGTTGCATTTGGTTAGTCCTTTCCCATTTCTTTTTAAACAGAATGGCTTTATGAGAATTCAGCTGCAAATTACCTTCATGTGTGGGAGAGGATCTAAAAATCAATGGTATTTTCATTAATCATTCAGTCTTCCCTAAGATGGTGTCCTCCAGGTACAAGGCCAGATGCAAAAGAGGATTGGGATTTTAAAGAGGAATTATATATAATAAAAGGCAATTGCCCAAAGCCACAGAAAGAGTGCACAAAATAATCATGGAATCATAGAACAGGAAGGGATCTTGACAATCATCTAATCCCTCCCTTTTCTCACACAAAATCTACAATACAGAATAAAAACACATCCCTGTTTGATGGCCACCCAACATCTTCTCTAATGCATCCAGCAACAGAGAACCTACCACCTCTGTTCCACTCTCATGCAGCACTCCTCACAGGCTTACTCACAACAACTTATCACTGCTTCTTGTCCCGTCCTCTTCAGCAGGATAGACAATTTTGGTGGAATCAGAAGCCAATTTTCTGCCCCCTTAATTCTTCAGGGCAACACAAACCACCAAGATATGTGTAGTAGAGAGGGAATCCATTTTGGGACACAATTCGAAGTGCTGGTTTTAACCTATGAAGCCCTAAATGGCTTGGGTCTGAGCTATCTAAAAGACCTTATCTGGCTCTGTAGACACGCACAGGCACTAAGATCATCAGGGGGAGGCCTTTCCCTCAGTTCTGCCAATCTCATAGTGGGGACATGGGAGAGGGCCTTCCAGTGGTGTAACATGGGTTGCCAGCATCTGGGCTAGAGGTGTGGCCCCCTCAAGGTCACCCCAAGAAGCAACAGGGGAGAGGGCTTGATGACAGAAGAAAACTCTCCCTGCACCGCCCCTCCCTTTGGACCCTCTCCCCCCCTACTTTCTTTACCACCCTTCACCCTCCAGTGTGACCTCTCCAAGGAGGTGGATCTGTTTGGCTGTCACCAATCCCTGCTGCCACCAATGCTTGTGTAGAAAGGAAAACAGCAAGTGAAGCAGCTACAGTCAGAAGATGGGAGGCTTAGCTTGCATGCTTTCTCATTTGTTCTGCACTCCACCTCACCCAATGGCTCCATGGCAGGGGTGACATTTTGCACCCCCAAGAATTTTGCACCCAGGGTAACTACCCCTGGGGCTCCACCCACACCACTCCACTGGGGCCTTCCCTGTGACTTCTCCCAGGCTATGGAACTCCCTCCCGTGGAAGGCCAGTCTGGCCCCATCTTTGCTATCTTTCCTCAAGCAGGCAAAGACCTTTCTCCCCATAGAGGACCCAACTGTCTTAAACATTGCGGGGAAGGCTACAACCTATTTAAATGGGAGATGCTATTCCTGTGGGCTACTGGAAGCAGATATTTACACTTTTTTGTGCTGAAAAAAAAACTATTTTTGGTGGTATAAAAAGAGGAATGTGGAATCGGGATGCACTTTGTCCATTCTTGCTCTAGAACAGTGGTTCCAACCTTGGGTCCTCAGATATTCTTTGATGACAACTCCCAGAAATCCTGGCCAGTATAGCTAGTGGTGAAAGCTTCTGGGAACTGCAGTTCAAAAACATCTGAAAATCCAAGGTTGGTCACCACTGCTCTAGGTCAGCCAAGGACATCTCTATCCCATGTCTGCATGGTGGCTCTTTGTCTATTTGAAGAGAGCTACAAGCAATCCTTTGAGTCTTCTCAATGGTGGACACACTGAATTTTTCTCATATGACTCTGTTCCCAGGTGTCATGCTATCTTGGTCACTCTCCTCTGGACACATGCTGATCTGTCAATGTGCTTCTTAACATGTGGCATACAAAAGTGGAAGCTGAGCTCCAGCTCAGATCCATCATATCTAAACAAAATAGACTACAATTGTTGTCAAAGAAACAAATACAGTGGTGTCTCGCTTGATGACGTTAATCCGTTCCAGCGAAATCTTCATCAAGCGAAAGAAAAAAGCCCATTGAAATGCATTGAAAACCGTTCAATGAATTCCAATGGGTGAAATACCTGCTCGTCCAGCGAAGACCTCCATAGGGTGGCCATTTTCTGCTCCCTGTATAGCAAGGAATCCGTCCCTAACACAGTGGGGAGATATTTTGCACAGTGGGTGGCCATTTTGGAAACCCAACAATCAGCTGTTTTGATCATCGTTAAGTGAAAAACAGGTTCCTGAAGCAGGGAACCGGTCATCGTGAAGCAAAATTCCCCCATTTAAACATAGTTTTGCGATCGCAAAAACCTAATCGTTAAGCAATTTCCTCATCTAACGAGGTAACCGTCAAGCGGGGAACCACTGTACCATTAAATTAGGTTGTAGAGTTTTGAATTTTTGTCAGATTTTTCTAATTGCATACCAGAAGTGCAGGAACTCACAGAGCAGAATAGCTTCACGTTCCCAAGATTAGTCCAGCCCTTTTTTCACTAACTAGGGCTTACAGTCTCAATAACACACTCAGTGACATTTGTAAGAGAAAGTATAAAAGGTTTAATTACTTACAACTGAATAGCTGAAACATCAAACTGACAAACAGGACTGCTTTCAGCAGCCAGACTTCAACAGACTCACTGACGTCCAACAGGCTAAAGAGAAGAGGGGAAACACTGAGCAGAGAAGCATGTCTATTTGAATTTAGAGGCATGGAAGAAAAAAAAAGATTAATACTGGATAGATTATCAGTCATCCCAGCCCAGAAATATCCCTCCAGCCAAACTTACTAAAGGCAGCATGAGAGGTTGCAGTGACTCCAACAAGTTATACATAGATCAAAACAACCAAGAAATGCTTGTGCTGAAATGCAAATTAAATGCAAATCTCCACACATCTCTGTGGCTTCCTCTATCCATTTCATCTGCAGAAAAATTCAAAGAGACAACATTCAGCTGAGCTGGCTCAGAAATACATAATTTGAACTTGCCTGTCAAGTCACACATCTCAGCTAGAGGTTCCTGGAGCAAAGGACAGCTACTAGTATAAGTAACTGTTACACCTGCGTAACTGCGGCTATATAAAGGAGATGGGGCAGGCAGACTACATTATTCTCTCTTTCTTTTAATAGGCCTGGCCTGATTTTCTTTTAATAGGCCTGGCCTCCAAGTCATGGCAAAAAATATATATGTTTCAGGATCCAGTGTAATCTTCATCGGTAGTGGGAAAATTTGGACTCTCCGGATGTCTTAATGTGGCGCTCCCAGAGTCCCTTAATGTTGGCCATGCTGGGTACAGCTCAGGAAAGGTGTAGGCCAAAAACATTCAGAGAGCCCAATCCACCCCATCCGTGAGCTCCATGTGAGGAGAGTTGCCTATGCTGCTGCTCTACTGAATTCTTCCAGCCTTGTGCCCCCCCCACCTCCCCCGGAACATGGTGTGCAGGGCGTGGGCTGGGGAAGTGGCCATACTAGGTGGCCTAGTGGCTCAACTCTGAGACAAAACCAATAATGCATTTCCCAAGGAGAGGGATAGGAACAAGCTGTGATATTGGTTTTGTATGTGTGTGTTTGTGGGGTTTTTTGGCCATCACCTTGCTTGCGCGTAAACAATCGCTTCTGAATAAGATCTGTTTCTTCTCCACCTCACACCTCTTTGCCCTGGTTTCAGGAGCAGGCGCAGAGTGCACACGCTGACTGTTTAACAAGCCCTGTCTGAGGAATCTCAGCCTGAAACCCATGGGCTCTAATCCTATTAAATATGCACCAGCTTCCATAACTCCGCTTCCCCACTCTTTCCTCCCTCCCCTCTCTCCCTGCACCCTCACTCCTTCATCCCTCTTATTTCGAGGCCTTTTCCGGCTTGAAAACCCATTGCTCATTTTTGGCAGGGGGCCCTGCAGCTTTCTCTCCCCCCCCCCCCGCCCCAGTTTTTTTTCCAGGGATTTGTGCAATGAATCAGCTACCTGCAGCTGTTCTTTAGCCTGCCACCCAAGAGCAGGAATTTCTAATATTATGGTCGCCATGTACCTTTGTCTGAGTCCTTGTTTAAAACAAGGGTTAAATATCCTTTCTCCGCCTCAGAAGTAATTTCCAAGCTAATATGAGTCTTGGCATCCTACCCCAAATCAATGCAAAGCAACGAACAAAAATTGCAAACAATCAAATGGCCTCAGATCTAGACAGAAGCCTTGTGTGACCTCTTTGAATGGAGCACAAGAAAGAAAGCAGTGATAATTTCATCTGCCTGCTTTAAAAATTAAGTAGTGTGCCAAGCTCAGTCACTAACAAGGATGTTCCTATGACTAACACCCATTTCCTACACTGCCCCTTATTCCCAGGGCTGCTAATAGGAGACAATTTGGTTCAAGTGCTTCTCCTCTCGTTTTCCCTCTGCCCCCAACATAACCATGGGCCTGCCAAATGGAGGGTGGAAAGAGGGAGGGGGGGCGAAAGAGTCTGTGTGAAATTCTGAGCCCCATAATCATGCACACACATAGCCTTTGGAGGCTCAACATCCTTTAGGAAACTAATCTGTTAAATATCACCCTAGGTAATAAGAGAGCTGCATGTGTCTTTACAGGTTGATTAGAACTGGAAAAACAGTTTCTGACAAGAGGTAGCCATCTGCTGCTCCATGTCAGACCCTGGAAATGTCATGGTGGAATATGGCCTGTTGCCTCATTCAGCCCATGCTACTATCAGCTGCTGGATAGGTCAGTGGTTTTGGTACCTGGCTCTGGAGCCAGAGATTGGGAGTTTGATTCCCCCCTGGGCTTCCTTGATGGAGTTGTACCCTGTGACCTGCAGGGTTCCTTCCAGCGGTGGAGTTCTAAAATTATATCCATCCGTCTCCTGTTTGGGTTTAGCAAGAGATGTGGCCAGCCATTTTAAGGCCCCGGGTTCAAACAGAATATCTGCCTAATGCTATGAATAATGGGTTTGCTTTTGCACTAGAAGCTCCACTAATAGGGCTCACTAAGTTTGACTTTTCAGTACGGACCTTATGCAGAATTTTTGTTTTTGTTTAGGGGTGATTGTCAGAGATACAGAAATATTAAAGTAGCTGCAATCATAATGAAGAAAGTAGAAAATAACTTTTCTATCTTTCAGAGCTATTTATTTACAATGTTGACATCCTGCCTTTCCTGCTGGGCTTCCAGGTGAAGCTGCACCTGGTGACCCATCCAAACACTGCATGGACTCTTACCAGTATCTTGTGCTTTCGGGCCGTGACCTACGAGAAGGAGGCGAGGCAGTCAGTGGATCAGAAATGGCCTTAAGGTATGGAGCAAGCTGCCTGAAAGCCAGCCCCATGTCAAGTTCTTAGTCTTAAATGACCCAAGATACAGTATGCCGCTGTCCGAGGTGAAGTACAAATTCCTGCTTTCCATAGAGAGGAACTGACTGGGATCCCAATATTGCAGCACAGGTAATGAGACAGCATTCTGCACATTCACTTGACGCCACAACCTCATGTGCCAGGACTTGGGCAGCCTGAGTGCCATCTGCAGCCCCATCTTCTGTTGCCTCAACATCAGGGAAAAGTCGGGGGGTGGGGGGGGAGAGATGCCTTCCAGATCTGTTCGTTGCTGCCTCCTACTAACTGTTACCAGAGATACTAAGGTCTGGCCCTACTAGTAGCCCTGTTAGTACTGTGGAACTTTGTTAAGCTTGGTCTTTATACATTTGCCCTGAACGTCAGGAAAAAGGAAGGGTACATGTAAGCATTTGCACTTACCCAAATACTACATAAGAAGGAAATCATATTCAGATGAAATATGAATATGAAATCTGAAGTCTGAGCAGAAGCAGTTGTCTTTCATTAATATGATGTACTTCCTCCTAGAACTGACACAACTGAACCGAGACTCAGCCCAAACTTTATTCAGGATTTAGTTTTTGAGAACACTCAGTGTAGAGAAATGAGTGAGGTAGCAAGAAGGTTGAGTGACTGACAGGTCTAGCTTCTATTTCTTGAGCATGTTTTTTGAGGGACTTTCCAATCACTGGGTTTCTAGAGAGGGATTATGATTTCCACCTCTGTATCACCACACTTCACTTTTTAAAAAGCTGTGACGTGGTTTTCTGGCATCATAACTCCATAGTGCCTTTAACTTTGATGTTTTTAATATTTCATATATATTATTCTGCAATATGGGGTTGGGTATCCTAGGATTTCTGAACTGCTGCACTGATCCTTCTGAAACCTTGTTAGTTATGGCCACAATTATACTCTATTTTCATATCCCTTGTTCGCAATGAACATAAGAAGGTTCTTTTTTTAAAAAAAAAAATTCTCCAAACGGAATTTTCCTATATAGACATATAGGAAAATTCCTAAACATATTTGTCTGAAATTCATTTGACATGGTTTGCTTTCAGGGGCTATTCATTCAATTGTGTTTTTTTTTCCCCCCTTCAATTCTGAAAAGAAATTTTAAAAGTTTTAAAAGTTAAGATTTTACTTCTTAAAAAAACTATTAAAGCATGTAGAACACAAACTCGTGTGTCTATTTGCCCAAATCTTGGCAGGCATAAACCCCTCTTAAGGGTTCACCAGCCTGCACATTTTATTTACCTGTGCAAAAGACAACAACAGTTACATTTCTTTATGATAATCAAAGGAAGGCATGCACTTTTCATATTCCTGCATTGTGTACAGGGTCAGGACACAAGACAAAGGATCTTCCCCTACACACTCTGTCTGAGCAGAAACAGGCCATTTTCCAAATGAAAGAATCAAATAAGGGGCTCCATGCAAAACCCTAATAAATGTTGCATATGATCAGGATCTCTACCTGTGCAGGGAAGGAGCCAACACATGCTCCCTTGGGACAAAATATTCTGATCAACTGAAAAGCAGCCTTCCGCAAAATTGGCTTTGTTCTTTGCAGACCGTAAAGATGAATTTTGGAAACCGGAGGGAGCTGATAGTTTTTTTTTTCCAGGTGAGTCCTGCCAACTGCTTCCCTAAGCCACCCACCTCATTGCAAAGAGTTGCTGCATTTTTGGCATGGGACCAATGCAGTGCCAAAAAAAAAGGCGAGAAAAGAACCATCCTGCAATGCCAATGTATTAAAAGACAGAGAAATTTACTTGCCTTACATTTTACATGCAAAATAAACCATTGGTTTAGTGTTTGTGCAACCTGCTAGTGCAAAAATGTCTGCAAGCATAATTACTTAAGTAGCAGAGCTATCTCTCTGACACACAGAGAGATATACAGACACATTCACCTCTTTTTTTAAAAAAAAATACTTAGCAAGTTGAGAACTTTTCAGACTTTGCTGCTATAGCCTGTCGAGATGTCAGGGCAGTCTGTCTCCAGCTGGTGGTTCCTGTCTCCTCCCCCACCCCTTCCAAATAAGAATGAACACACACACACACACACACACACACCGAGTGTCTTTCCGGATACTCTCTGTTAATGGACAGCACACATACAATCCCAGACAGCTGCGTTGAGTGTGTGCCAACCTTACCAGAATTCTAGGACAGGCACTTGATTAGCTCATTGCAGGTGGCACAAAGAACGAAAAGGGGGACAAAGAAGTACAGCTCTCCCACCCACCCAATGTCTGGAATAAAGCGAGCCCAAATAACCAACATTCTCTCCTCACCCTTCTTGGGGACGGGGGGGGAAGGGCGGGAAGCAAAGAGGGGAGCAGAAAGGAAGGGAACTCTTCAGTCACGCAATTGCCTTAATTACTTGGTGCCCACTCATGCTCTTCCCCAGAGGAAACACTTCAGCCAAGAGAGGATTTGTGCTTATGAAATCCTGCCACCATAAAATTCCTTGTTCACACGCTTGATGTTTCATACACGTGATCTTTCCTCTCTGATAGGACAGCTGCTGTCACCGATCCAACCTTGCGAATAAAGGCATGCAGGCCAACATGTGCCTCCCTTGTAGGTAGGAAAACTGGTTCAGGTGGAAAAGGGGGTTTGATTGTTTGTTCATCCTGGAAATTATTTTGTCAAAGCATTCAACCAAAACTCCGTTTCAGACCCTGACTCATTTTAGCAGAACGTTAATTTTAAAGTGAAGTAGCTAATTGTTTTGTTCCCGCCACTGCTTTCCCCCCCCAGACATATTCTTTCAGTTAAAGTCTCCAACAGTTTACTAAGTCCAAAATTGTTGTTTTTCTTAAGTAATCAAAACCAAAACCCTGAATCCCCAGAGCCAAGAACTGTGGCTTCAATCCTCCATTCAATGCCATTCATGAATTAATGAAGAGGTCAGTCATGAGCTCAACATCTTAGCTCCTCAGTACACAACTACACATTTTGTTTGTGGAATCATCTTCCTTTTCACATATTTTGAGAAAGCATGTAAAAGCACTGTGAGATATCTGTCTAAATGTATAGAGAGGAGATAGAATCATGCCCACTTAAGGCTGCTAGCCAAGGCCTCACTTCATGCATGCTTTTAGCAGAAGGTCCTGTTACATAACAGCACTGATGTTACCTGTCTGTCATGGGTTTGGAGGGAAAGTTCCATCCTATGGGGAGTGGAAGGCGGGACATCAGGAGGAGGGGCTGTACGGTATAAATATGTGATGCCTGTGTGGTGAGAGTTAGATGCTGAGACAGACTGTGAGACACTGGGTTGGGACGAAGCAGCAGCTGGGGAAGAAGAAGCTGTTGTGGGAGTCTGGGTGTCTGACAGGGTACTACTGTGTGTCAGAGTACCAACCTGATAAGTTCAGGTGTCTGTGGGTTAGCCAGAACTGATGGGTTCAGGGTCTGTGCTTTAAGTTAAAGGTTCTAGGTGAACCAAACTGTATGCTTGTGTGTGTGAGAATAAGCCACGTTACTTTATTTTATTCACCTGATTGTTTTATTTACCCTGTTTGTATTTAAAATAAACCTTATTCTTTTATTGTTTGAAAATCCATCCCTGGTCTGTGTGACTTATTATAGGGAATGGTTGGTGGCAGCTTAGTAACTGTGTGATAGATCCCAGTAGGTCTGGGTTTGTCACATTGATTGGTGTCCAGCGTGTGGGATACGACTGGTCCAGTTGTCCAGCGGTCCAGCAAAGCCTTGGCAAGTGTGCCCAGAGCAAGGGGGGTCTAGTCAGGGACAGTCTGAGGCGCGTAGGTAATCTTCTAGGTGTACCTCACGGGGAGGTGCGCTAGTAGAAGAACGTGCCAACTGGGGAGACTTAGATTTAGGTGCTCTGAGGCAGCCTGATTTTGGCGGGAAAACGCTGAGGCAAAACTGCGTAGCAACAGCGAGCTAGCTTGCCAGCTGAGAGGCCCAGCAGAGGGGGGTAGGCTCTGACTCGATACTGTTGCGATTTAAGTGCTGAAGAACAGCAGCAATCTCTAGGGAGAGCTGGTTCTGAGGCAAGAAGGAAAAAAAGTGGTCGTTTTATTCTGAGGCTTGACTTTTAAAGCAGCCTGTTCTGAGGGGGGGGTTATGCCCTTGACTCGAAGCCAAGTAGCAGAAATGAGTGAAGTGAAAGACCCCCAGATTGACCAAGGTTCTGAGGATGAATTTGGCTCAGTGCAGGGTGACAGCACAGGAGAACAGAACCCAGAGCTCAGAAAATTGCTCATAGCCCAACAGCATGAATTGAGGATGAGGCAATTGGAAAAAGAAGAAAGATTAGAGAGAGAGAGAATGGAAATGGAGAGGGAATTGCAGAGGGAGAAAATGGCGTTTGAATTAAAAAAACTGGAACTGATGAACCAGAACAATAATAATAATAGGGATTCTGAGGGAGGCCAATTGTCTAAGGCTGACCTGAAGAAATTCCCTGTGTACCACAAGGGAGATTGCCCTGAGGTGTTCTTTTCCTTAGTGGAAAGAGCGTTTGTGGACTTCTCAGTGAGGGAAACTGAGAAGATGACCATCATGCGATCTTTAATCAGTGGTAGCCTGGCTGAGGTTTATGCCGAGATGCCTGAGGAATTGATGAAAGATTTTGCAGAGTTTAAAAAACTGGTGTTTGCCAGACATGGGATAAATGCAGAGCAGCTGAGACAAAGATTCAGGTCCCTCACCAAAAAGCCAGAACAGACTTTTACCCAAGTGGGGGCCCAATTGGTGAGGCTGCTTGAGAAATGGCTATCGCAGGAAGGAACAGAGACCTATGAACAGCTTAAAGACTTGATAGCACTGGAACAGTTCTATTCAGTCCTGCAGGGGGAATTGAAATTCCAGGTGAGGGAAAGGAAACCGAAATCTGTGGCAGCAGCCGCAGAGATTGCAGATTTTATTTCCCAAATAAGAAAGCCCTTGGGTGAGGGGAAATCTGTAGGTAAACCCAAAGAAACCTACAGCAAGTACTCTCAGGGACCAGGGAAAAGCCAGCAAGGGGGAGGGGCCCATGGTGAAGGGAAGCCCTCAGACATGAAACTAAGACCTCAGATTTTGGAGGGAAAACCAAAACAAGATGAGAGAGAATCAAAATACGCCAGAAAATGTTATTTCTGTCAGGGAAAGGGTCATCTAATCTCAGAGTGTGAGAAATTAAAGCAGCTAAAAGGAATGGTGCCTCAGAATTCTAGTGGGACCAAGCCAAAAGCTGTGTTCTGTGTCCAGAAAGAGCAAGGCTCAGTGTCACAGAGGGAGCCGGTTGCCATGACTACTCAGTCTGGAACAGCTACCTCTGCTGATCAGGCTGAGGAAAATGGTCCTCTTATGGAGGTGAAGCGCTGCTTGCTGATAAAAACAGATTCTCAGTTGTTTGAGACAGCAGGGGTGGACGTAGGAATACTTGACCGTCAGTATAGGGGACTGCGGGACACTTGTTCCCAGGTAACCCTGTGCCATCCAGATATCATCCCTAGGGAGTTTATAATCCCAAATGAGAGCATGAAGGTGGCAGGGATTGAGGGGCAGATAATCTCTCTGCCAGTAGCAGAGGTACCTGTCAACTTTCAAGGCTGGAGGGGAGATTGGCGGATAGCGATTTCATCGACTCTGCCAGCAGCCGTGCTCGTGGGAAATGACCTGGCTGAACATGTGAGGCGGGTGCTAGTGATTACACGCTCACAAGCCACCACAGGGACAGTTCAGGGGGGTAATGATGAGCCAGAGACGGAAGCAGAGGGGAGTTCAGAAGCTGTGGTGGAAACCTTAACCACAGACAGCAGATTTGGACAGGAGCAAAAGGCAGACGCCACTCTCCAAAAGTGTTTTGAACAGGTGACTGACGCCCAGCTAACACCTGAAACCCCAGTGAGATTTCTGGAGAAAAAGGGGATTTTATATAGAGAAACCCTGAGGAATATCTCAAAAGGGGGAGATGGGATCAGAAGTCAGCTGGTGGTACCTGAAAAGTATCGCCCTATGATCTTACAAAGGGGTCACTCTGACATGTTTGCTGCGCACTTAGGAGTGAACAAGACACAGCAGAGAATCACACAGAATTTCTACTGGCCTGACATAGGGAAGCAGATCAGGGAGTTCTGTAAACAATGTGATGTGTGTCAAAGGCAGGGGAATAACCGCGACAGGACCAAAGCAAAGTTGTGCCCTTTGCCTGTGATTGACACTCCGTTCAAATGCATAGGGGTGGATATAGTGGGACCTTTGCCCAAGGCCACAAAGAGGGGGAACAGGTTCATCCTAACAATTGTGGACCATGCCACAAGGTATCCTGAAGCCATACCCTTGACTAACATTGAGACTAACACAGTGGCCGATGCTTTGGTGGGGTATATGTCCAGGATGGGATTTGCCTCAGAGATAATCACAGATTTGGGAGCATCGTTCACATCAAAGCTCATGAAACGCTTATGGCAGATCTGTGGAATTAAGCACAAGGAAACCACTGCCTATCATCCTGAAAGTAATGGGTTAACTGAGAAGTTCAATGGGACTCTAATGCGCATGATTAGGGCTTACTTGGCAGAGAATCCAAACAATTGGGACCAGAAGCTGCAATCCCTTTTGTTTGCTTATCGATCAGTGCCACAAGCCAGTACCGGGTTCAGTCCATTCGAACTTCTATTTGGGAGAAGGGTGAAAGGGCCCCTTGATTTGATCAAACAAAATTGGGAGCAGATCACCCAGGATGACCCACAAGACGTTGTGACTTACATAGACACCTTGATGAATGACCTAAGGAGAAATCTAGAGCTGGCAGCAGAAAACCTGCAAGCTCAGAAGGTCAGACAGAAAACATGGTATGACCACAAAGCTAGAGAGAGGCACTTTGACCCAGGGGAGGAAGTGCTTTGGCTTAGGCCCTGCAGAGAGAACAAACTGCAGCTCAAATGGGCAGGACCATATAGGGTCATTTCCAAGATGTCAGACCTGAACTACCTAATAGAGCAGGAGGAGAACCAAGCAAGGAGGGTGGTTCATGTGAATGCCCTAAAACCCTACTACAGAGGGGAACAGAGGGTTTTATTCGCGATAAAAGCAGCTGAGAGTGAGGAAGCGGAATTACCCTTCTGGGAGGGTAGAGGGGAAGTAAAATACAACCCAGAGGAGGTAAAGATCAGTCCTGCACTCACCCAAGACCAGCAGCAAGAACTAAAAATGCTGCTTAGTAAATATCAACAGGTGTTTTCCAACAAGCCGGGGATAGTGAAGGGAGTGATGCATCGGATCCACACAGGGGATGCACCCCCGCAGGCAGTATCCCCATACCGAGTAACGGGACCCTATAGGGACAAGGTGCGGAAGGAGCTGGACGAAATGCTGAGGGAGAACATAATCGTCCCCTCTTCTAGTCCTTGGTCCTCTCCGATAGTCCTTGTGGACAAGCCTGATGGGAGCATTAGGTTTTGTGTTGATTACAGGAAATTAAACCGTGTAACCACTCCTGATGCCTACCCAATGCCCAGGCTAGACAACCTGATTGAAACCATAGGGGGTTGTCGGTTCATCTCATCATTGGACCTGGTAAAGGGATATTGGCAATTAAGAATTGATCCCAGGGATCAAGAAAAAACTGCCTTTTGCAGCCCTTTTGGTCTCTATGAGTTTCGAGTCCTGAGCTTTGGTCTCAGAAATGCACCAGCCACATTCCAAAGGCTGATGGACCAGACCTTGGCAGGGCTCAGTGACTTTACAGTGGCCTACATTGACGACATAGGGATCTTCAGTAATACCTGGGAAGATCACCTGATACACCTGGAGTTAGTGCTGCAGAGGTTAAGTGCAGCAGGGCTAACAGTAAAGGCCAGCAAGTGTCAGCTGGGTAGCCCAGAAATAAAATACTTGGGTCACATGGTAGGGGGAGGAGTGATAAAACCCCTGGAGGCCAAAATAGAAGCTGTTCGTGATTGGCCTAGACCCAACACCAAGAAAAAAGTCAAATCATTTCTTGGGTTGGTGGGCTACTACAGAAAGTTCATCCCGAGGTTTAGCGAGATTGCGGCTCCGCTGACCGATCTGACGAGGAAGAAGGCTGATGACCGCATCCCGTGGACCAGCGACTGTGAGGCGGCGTTCCAGAGGTTGAAGGAGGCGTTAATCAACTATCCTGTCCTGCGTGCTCCAGACTTCGACCGGGAGTTTATCATCTACACCGACGCGTCTAACAGCGGGGTAGGAGCAGTTCTGTGCCAGGAGGATGAGAATGGTGACCAGCATCCAGTGTCCTACCTGAGTAGGAAACTTCAAAAGGGTGAGAGACATTTGGCAACCGTGGAGAAGGAGTGTTTGGCCATAGTCTACGCGATCCAGAAGGCCAAGCCTTACATCTGGGGAAGACATTTTATTCTGTGTACTGACCATTCACCATTGCAATGGCTAAAGACAATGAAAACCCACAATAGCAAACTTATGAGGTGGGCTTTGAACTTACAGGACTATGACTTTGAAGTGAAGGTGGTCAGAGGGTCAGTGAACTGTGTTGCTGACGCCTTATCAAGAAGACCTGAAGACTGAAGACGGCGAAAGAACATGGACTATATGTATATAATGAAAACAAAAAGTTAAAATGTACCTGGTTTTAAATTGGTTTGTATTAATAAAGGTAAATGGATGTAATGTAAATGATAAATGTTTAAATGTCTATTTGCTATGCTTAACTTGGAATGTAAGTATATGTAAGTATAATATGGTAGGTATAACTGTTGTTGTATGTTTTATACAGGTTGTTTTTTTGGTGAAAAGCACCTTAGCTTTCCCCCTACAAAACAACTTATAAAGAGGGGAGGTGTTACATAACAGCACTGATGTTACCTGTCTGTCATGGGTTTGGAGGGAAAGTTCCATCCTATGGGGAGTGGAAGGCGGGACATCAGGAGGAGGGGCTGTACGGTATAAATATGTGATGCCTGTGTGGTGAGAGTTAGATGCTGAGACAGACTGTGAGACACTGGGTTGGGACGAAGCAGCAGCTGGGGAAGAAGAAGCTGTTGTGGGAGTCTGGGTGTCTGACAGGGTACTACTGTGTGTCAGAGTACCAACCTGATAAGTTCAGGTGTCTGTGGGTTAGCCAGAACTGATGGGTTCAGGGTCTGTGCTTTAAGTTAAAGGTTCTAGGTGAACCAAACTGTATGCTTGTGTGTGTGAGAATAAGCCACGTTACTTTATTTTATTCACCTGATTGTTTTATTTACCCTGTTTGTATTTAAAATAAACCTTATTCTTTTATTGTTTAAAAATCCATCCCTGGTCTGTGTGACTTATTATAGGGAATGGTTGGTGGCAGCTTAGTAACTGTGTGATAGATCCCAGTAGGTCTGGGTTTGTCACAGGTCCTAATTCCCATGTCTGCCTAACACTTTCCTCTCCTTAGACACTCCCTGCCAGTGTGGACAGAGCAGCAAGAACCAGCTGGGATAACCCCCCACTCTCTCACTCCATGCAGTTTCAGCTGCGTAGTTTTGAAAGACCTGAATAGCACTAGAGTGAAATGGGTAGACATGAAGATGAAAAAAAAAAACCATACTGTAAATTGCTAAATTCATGGAAAATTGCTGATTCATCGCATATTCATCCCTTTGTATTAGTCAGTTCTGCAGACTCCAATGAATACAAAGGGATGAATATTTACCTGTTTTTTTAAATTCATCCCCATAGACAGAGAGAGAAGGCTTGGCTGCCAGAACAGCATCTTCCACTCCTACAGACTAGCCTTCCTTCGCTGCCCATGGGCTCACCAATCAGCTGTTCACAGGCCCATAGGCAGAGAAGGTAGGCTCTTTTTCTTTTTAGATAGTCATAGGCTGTCTAAAAACACAAGCATTGACAAACCCTTTTGTGGTTTGTTGGAAAAACATTATTAACTGTTTTTTTTCACACACATGAGTAGAGATGGAAGCATTTCCATGCAAGTAGCTAATACCCCCCCAGCCACCTAAGCCATTAAACCAGCACCTCCAAATTATACTGAAGACATGAGATTATAACACATTCACTCCACAGAAGATGATATCATTCTTGTTACTTTGTTCATCCCTCAAAATAAATATGTACAGTTTTTTAGCCATTACCTCTTTTAAGTAGGATTCACCATATCTTCTTGTCTGCTTCCAGGTATTCTCCATCTGCTCTGAACTTGCAATACTTCAACCATGTGTGGTATACTCAGGGAATAATATGCTTTGTTTTGTACTGGAGTGTTAATAATTCCTGCATTGCTACTCAAAAATTATGCATTTGGAACATGCAAGAGGACTTGCAGGTTTTTCCACTTAGACATAGTTTGGGCTTGTTGTCAGGCAGGCATTTATACAAGTGCATTCTCTGTTATTTTTGCTTCCCCCCCCCCCCTCAGCTCTGGCTAGGTAGTATGATTGAAATAAGGCTGGTTAACTTTGCTTTGTATTAGATATACCAGTATTTTGCTTTCAACTCAAGGGCAGCTCAGCTACAATGGAAGACATGGATAATTCATATGTCATTTAATACATCATGCGTTTGTTGGTTGGTTGGTTGGTGTTGAGTTGCCTTGATGAGCAGATATAGACTTATCATACAATTTCCCTTCACGGACATGGTGGATGATCTGGATATAAAGAAAGGGTTTGTTTTCCTTCTTAAACACTTGGAACTATGTAAAGTCTACATTGGGTCCCAACCACCATAGCCAATGGTCAGGAATTGTGGTGGTTATAGTCCAAAATATATCTGGAGGATTCCACTGTGCTTAATCATGCTTTTTGTCATCTCCTTCTGGGAAGGGCTATAATTTGTTCCACTCTCTCGTTTGCTGCTTTGAGGAACCCCAAAGAAAACAGGGAAGTTGACAAACATGAAGCATAATTAAAGATGGTGGCTTTCTCCTTGGGGAAGATCACCAATGTTTAGCACTGTAGTTAATGGAAATCCCCTTAAAACTCAATTCCATAATGAATGCCCAAAGCAGGATATAAATACATTAAATAGATGAGCTCTACCAGCTTGATCAGTGCCATTGACTGAATCCGCCTCTTTTGAAAAAATGGTGGAGAGAAAGAATAGTTAGGAATGTCATGCAACAGGCTGAATTGAATACATTTCAGAACACTATTAAGTTTGTACCTGAACATTGCTTCACCCAGACCCTTACACTTACCTTCTTCCTGTGGGATACTTCTATTGGTTAATCTTTGTTTCACTCTGATCTCTTGGAGCTGTCTGCCTGCCTGTGGGCAAAGAACATGTAGACATGTCTGGCTTACCTTTATTTCTACTTTGCCCAACACCCTACAGATCCTTGTGCCATTGGATCAACTTTACAGCCAGCCCCATACATGTCAACCCAAACCTTTTGCTGTTCTCGCCAGCTAAGGTGAGCTAACTGTGGACCTTGGGGTCCATACAACATCATCTGCCAGGACAGCAAAGAAAGAGGCTACAATGCAATTTGTTTCCTTTCTTGACCAAAGCTGTCCATCCTGTGAGCTCTTTTTAATAAAACTGCTTTCTTGTGTAACAGCTCAAGTGCTAGGATCTCAGAGGGTTATGAATCATCTTTCTTACACACCCTATATTATTGAATTAGCTCTCTCGGCCAAGCTAAAGCAAAGATGTATATTAACACACTGGAAGTGGATGGACAGAGAATGAAATCTGAAAGAATGTAACTTGGCAGAATTATAACTTGAGTCCAACCCCCTGCTGAAGGAGGAAATCCACAACTGATTCCTGAGGCACAGTCATTTAACCTCTGCTTTAAAACATGCAATGAAAGAGAGTTCATAATCCTTCAGAGGAAGTTTACTCCACTGTTGAAATGCTTTTACTGTCAATAAGTTTTTCCTAATATTTAGGTTAATTTGCAATTTGAATGCACTACTTCAGGTCCAGTCTTCTGGAACTACAGAAGAGGACCATTTCCATGTTAATAATTCCTGCATTGCTACTCGAAAATTATGCATTTGGAACATGCAAAAGCTCTACATTGGACAAACCAAACAACCATTAAACAGGAGAATGGCCCAGCACAGGAGAAGCAATGACAAAGGACTACAATCAGCAGTGTTCTTTCATTTGAAGGACAAAGGGTACTCATCCGATGACCAAGATGTATTCATTTTGACCGAGAAGATAGGTGATTTGAGAGAGGGGTCAGGGGGGCCATACATGTGCATATAGAAAATCTTCACTCAAAATGGGTGGAGGTCTCAGATACAATCTGTCTCCTATTTATCATGCTGCCTTCTCTGTCCCCAGAAAAATCAGGACCACACACCAGAAAGACCACTGTTAATAACCCATGACAATCGGTGGAGAAGGACTGCAGAAGTGGAATTATCCCTCACCCCCAGTCCTTTGTCCTTCTAAGGAGCCTATTCAGACCAGGGGGAAGTGAAACCAATGTGGAGGATACATCAGGGGCCTCCTACCAACTCTCCTCAGACTGAAGAAGTTACTTGGATGAGCAGTGAAATGTTTCAACCTAATAAGAAAGAAGTCCAGTTGCCATGATTCAACCTCACCTGGGTAACTGAGAATATTCACAGATACATTGCTCAAAAACTACATTCAATCCCAGCAGATTCAGACAACCAGCTCAGGGCTAACTCAGCCTTCTATCCTTCTGAGGACAATAAACTGAGGAGGCAATGTGTAGCTTGCAGAATTGAATTGTAAAACAGCCAAAGACTGCTTTAAGTGCTACGGGGCAGCATATAAAGTGCACACTTTTAAAGGGAAAGTACACTAGTTTTGTGTAGATTGCAGAACACTTGAAAAAGAACAGCACTCCTTGTCTCCCTCTCACACTGGAAATGTGGAATCTTGTGGGGCTTGAACATGCCTTCTATAAATATCTCCTTGCATTGCAACAGCCACAATCAACAAGGATGAGGAATTTAGTGAGCATGCTTTCATCCCTAATCCCAAACATCTTTCCACTTGTGCAATAGTCACACAATTGGCAGGTGAACAATGCTGCAGAAGAAGTAGGCCTCACAATGCCAAGGCCCTCAAGCTTTTTGATTGGCAGGAATTCTGCTAGACTCCCCCAGCCCAGCCCAACTTCCCTTAACTACAATAGTCAAAGTAGCTTCAAGGGAAAGAAATGGATTTTCCAGCAGAAATGAATTGCTGGGAGCTACCCCTGTTGTAATGCAAAGCATTTAAGGTTGGCTTGGTCTTGAATGAGCAGTTAATGTTGGAGTTATTTCAGCTTCATATGCTGCCTTATTAGGTTTGGCTGGGAGAGACCTTTCTGTCAATCAATCCAGAAGTAACCAATTGTTCCTTCCCTGCTTCTGATTTTGAAGAGAGCCACACCTCTTGCTTAAGAGTCTCTTTTCCCCTCCTTTTTACTTTGCTGGTAGTTAGTATGCAATCTGAAGTTAAGTGCTCTTGATGTGCAGTTAGAATATAGTCTACAGGAGCTTGTTGGAGGTAGGTTGTATGTCTGTTTGTTGAGGCCCACTACTGAAGCAGTAATTTTTGTACTATGTGCTGCTTTGATCTATTTAACTGTGAATAAATGAAATCTTTGAGATGTTGGCAAGAGAATAAAAAAGCTTACTGAGACTGTGTGAGTTGATGAAACAATAAGGGGTGTTCTACTGTGGGGAGACTTGAAACTAATGTTACTCTGTAAGTCCTTGCACTTCTGCTGTGAAGTTAGAGGAGTTTTTTAACCAAAAGTCATAACTTTGCAACAGTTAATACCCATCAACTCTACAAAGGAGTTACTTTTGTTGAAAATGAAAACTAGTAGAACAGGCTTGTAGAAGTGGGTCAACATGGTTGGCTACATTTGGGACTTTCCTGAGACCATGAGTTGGACACTGTCATGGTGAATGCCACCAGTGCGGATAAACTTCATGTTAAAATATTAATGTGTGTTTAGATAAACAGTAATACCTCACAATTCACTTTTGTCAGTCTCTCTCTCTCTCTTTCTCTGCGAAACTGGATGTTTTCTTGCTCAGTCTGTTTGCGTGGCACAACCCAGAACAAAAGCATCATGTCTGAAGAGTGTTGTCTTTAATATCAACAAGGACATTTTTGCTAATTCACAGTTTAGCCAAAGTGCAGGGATAAACAAGGGTAAAGCTAGTCCCATATTGTAGCAATCTTCTGGTCACAGCCATTAATTGTATCCTGCTGCTCTTGTAATCTGACCAAATACATGTAAAACACATTTCCCTCCTCTAAACACTTGCTGAAGGAACATTAACTCCTTCACCCCCAAGCCTCCTGCATCCTTTAGAGATCTGATCCAGAGCAAGAAGTCACATAAAGAGATCAAGATTCCAGGGGAGAATCATATGACTGAAGCTCCATTCCTCACCCCCTCCCACCCAGCTTCCTTCCTATACCAAAAGCATGAGTTTTGTTGCCACAGATACTGGTGGGAGGCCACTTCACTTTCTCAGTGGAAGGAGGATATGGGCCCAGCTGGATGTCTCCTTACTTTAGAACTTCTGACATTTCCAGACCTACGCTCTTATTTTTATTTCATTTTGGGAGACCACATACTGTTTTGTGCCTTTAATGGTGTAGAAATCTAAAAGGAGATCACTGCTGTTGTTGTTGTCTTTACATAATGCATTAAGAAGTTGTTTTAAACAAGTCTGGGCATTGTAGAGCTCAAGATGGGGGTTCAGGGAGAAACAAAAACGTTCAAAAGGGAAGCCATCTCTTTTTAAGTCTATCAAGAGAGAAAGAGGTGGGTCATCTCTGCCACAAAATGGGCAAGAAAAATTCCTAGAAGCCATAAACTAGTATTCTGCATCCTTCCAAGTACTGATAAACTACTATTCCCCCCACCCCCACCCCCACCCCCACCCCCACCCCCACCATTGACTGCTTTGACAAAAGCTGCTGAGAACTGGAATCAAACACCATTGGAGAGACACATGTTCTCCAGCCTTCTCATAAACCAGTGGTTCCCAACCTTGGGTCCCCAGATGTTCTTGGTCTAGAACTCCCAGAAGCCTTCGGCTGCACTGGCCAGGATTTCTGGGAGTTGTAGTCCAAGACTACATCTGGGGACCCAAGATTGGGAAGCACTGTCATAAGCAATTCAAAGGAAAGTCTGCCATGTTTTTCATAATGAAAATTCAAAACTGAGATTTCATCAGACCAGAAAATATCCTGAAATGGAAAGCATTCAAGTCCTTAGAACCCTTTTCCAGCATAGATATTACAGAGATTCATGTGAGTGGGGGACAGAAACAACCATCACAAAACTCCATATATCATTCTGCCTATAAACTATCTAAACCCTTAGACTACTTGTATGGAAGAGACTGTGTGATATAAAGAACACTGTGAGAAACACAGAGGCTGTGGGATCTTCATGGGAGGAAGACAGCCATCTATGTTGTCTCGGTGTTCAGTCTGGGGCTGAGGCAGATCCATTCCTGATGCACATCCAAGCTCTGTAAGCCCCTCAGCCCCCTGCCCCTTTAAGGAGGAATGGTGACTGTGCAGTCCATCAGGTGTTGATGAACTACTAAACCTAGCATATGTCACACTGAACAGGTGGGCAAACTAATGGGAACTGGAAGTCAGCAACATCAGAGGTAAAGCACAAATTTCTAAGCAATGCATTAAGTGATACATTCTTTGTTGAACCTTAACTATCAAACATAGATTTTACACAACTGTTAGTAGTATAACTGCTCTGTTATTGAGCTGTAGGTAACTTTGTGGCACAGTTGTAAGCGCAGACCTGTGGCAGGGTTTTTCAAAGACTTGGGTGGCCAACTTGCAGTCCTCCAAATGTTGGAGGACAAAAGCTCCCATCAGCCTTTGAAGCAGAGGTGATATTATCGGATGACAGGAGCTGCAAACCAACAGGAGCTGGAGCCAGTCACTCTTGCCATTCACCACAACAGTTAACTCATAGTGTGGGTGACACAAGAGCACAAGACATGTACTCCACGTATAGCAAGGTAGGTGGGGTGGGATGGAAGACAACACTGCACTGTATCAACCCTCCTTTATGTCTTTGAGAACCCAGCTATATTAGTAGCTGTATGATGCAGTATTTCAGTGCATGGGCTTCCTAAAATCATATACTTTTAAAAAAGCATAGCCAGTCATTTTCCCTTTGACTCAGCCTAAGGAATGGGTGGGTGCAGATGATACAAGAAATGTAGGCTCCAAACATGAAGATGATGTGGTGGGGAAAGAGACATATAAAAAATAGGGAGAAGGAATGAGCTAGAACTGAATTCAATCAAAAGTGAACCAATCTGTGAATACTGCACCTGCCAATGAATCAATTCAATGTTTGAAGAGAAATAAGCATATGCAAAGTCAAAAGAATTGTATTCAGGACATTGTACGAGCTGATGATAGGAAAAGCCTCTATTTCAATGTTACTTTTTCATTATTATTATTATTTTACTTAATGTCCCATTCTTTGTTTTAAAAATAGTTTTAGAATTACACATTTTAGTGATTGCCAGAGTCCCACTGTACAACATTTAACATGTGGTTCATGTTTAGAGATGGGCACAAATTAAAAAATGAATCACCAAATCTTCAAAAATTCTGCTAATTTGTATTCATATGAATCAAGATCCCTGACGAATCTAAATCAATGAATTTTTAGTGATTTTGGATTTGTTCATTGGTTTGGGTATAAAATGCCACCCCAAAGCCATCTAGATACACCAAAATTGCAGGGAAGCTCCCTCTGACTCTCCTCTACAATCCTTCCAAGTTTGGTGAAGATTGGGATTCTCCAAGCCAGATGCTAATGGGCACTTTCTTGGGGAAGGGGCCCACTTTGTGAGTGTATAACTTGGATGTCCGAAACCAATCTTCACCAAACTTGGCAGGATTGTAGAGGAAAATCAGGGGAAGCGTCTCCAATCTGGGTGTCTATAGGTGCTTGGGGGGAACTTTCCAGGGGGGCTCCTTGTGGGTGTATAACTCAGATGTCCAAAACTCACCAAACTTGCAGAGCATGTATAGAAGAGTCAGGTGAAGCCTGCCTGCGAATTTGGTGTCTCTGGATGCTGGGGGGATTTTATAGGGTTTTTAAATAAAAAAAATGAATTGACAAATTGATTTGTCGATTTGTCAGAAAAAAATATAAATTCATTACAGTGGGGTCTTGACTTGAGAACTTAATCCGTATTGGAAGGCGGTTCTCAAGTCAAAAAGTCTGTAAGTCAAGTCTCCATTGACCTAAAGTGCATTGAAAACCGATTAATCCCATAACAGGCCGTTTTTGTTCCATTTCGGTTTTTTTCTGGTCTGTAAGTCAAATCTCAGTCTGCAAGTCAAACCTAAATTTTGCGGCCAGAGAAGTCTGTAACTCAAAAAGTCTGTAAGTCAAGCCGTCTGTAAGTCAAGGGTCCACTGTATTTGTGATTCAACAAATCACCATTTTTCTGATCCACACCCATCTCTAGTCATGTTGTCAGAGGAATACAATTTATAGAATCTTCAATCTTTCATTTGAAAAGAAAAAACTATATGGAGTTTATGTGTCAAGTTGCAGGTGCCACATTTTACAAAGGTAGTAGACCAGGGGTCAGGAACTGCAGTCCTCCAAAGGTTTTCACTGCAGTTCCCTGCTTCCCCAGTGACTGGGCTAGCCAGGGCTGGTGGGAACTGTAGACCACAGTTGCTTCCTTCTGTGGTAGACCAACTGAATACTTTGAGAGGAGCAGAACAACTAGGAAAGGGGTTGTCTGGGAATGAAATAATATGAAGTACAATTGAAATAGCTGGGTAGGGTTAACCTAGGAAAGAAAAAAATTGGAGGAGATACAGTACCTGCCTTCAAATATTTGAAGCACTCTCCTGAAGAAGATGAAGCTGACTTGATCTCCGTTGCTCCAGAGGTCAGGGCAAGAGCCAGTGGTGGAAACTGTGGGGACGCACGTTTTGGCTATCAATCAAGAAAAGCATCTTAAAAGCAAGTGCCATCCGAGAGGGGAACAGACGGCTCACTGAGATGTTGGACTCTTCTTTGCTGTCTTGAAGCAGAGGCTGGACAGTCATCCAGCAAGGATGCTGCAGCTGCAAGACTCCTCTGCCGAACAGGGAGTGGGACTAGATTGTTCCCAACCTCCCTTCTGTCTCTATGATTCCATTCCCCACTTTTGCATTAGGAAAATATCCCTTCTGCTTTTCTAACTTCTTCCAGCTGTGATCCCTGCTTCAACAGATGCCGAATTCTCCTAGGAGCCATTTAACTTGGATGATGCTTTCAGCAATACTTATACAGCAGCCTTGCCTCTTCTCTCCTGTTCCAGGGCTGCTGCGCTGTCAAGGATGACTGTTCGAACCAATATAGACTTCCCTGGGCATCTTTTCATAGGTCAACATGGCATTCACCCTGAGTGAAATTGTTGCTGTTTTCCTACATTTCTGCAGGGATAATGCTTTCTCCAGCAATGGTCATGTTGTTCTTCAACCAGACTCCTCACTCTTCAGCACAACAAAGGCTTCTGTAAACCACTTCTTTGTGGGCTTTGCTCCTGTGCCTTCTCACACAACAGGCCAGAGAAGAATAAATCTTATGAGTTTGCCTTCTCCCTCCCTATCTGGATGCAGTAACACTCACTCATTCTCAGACAGGTGTTACTCCTACCTCAAGGAGGTTACTTGTACTGGGGCTGGAGGCAGTTTTTAAAAGCAAGCATAGGCTTGGCTTTCTGCACCCTTGCTAATGAGTTCAGTGCCTGCCCAAGCTTCTCATACAGTTTCAATTACCAAAAGCCTTCACTACCTCCTTAATTTCCTGTCCTAACAGTCAGCTGTGTTAACTATAAACCCTAAACCCTATAATCCCCTCAAGACTTCAGTTGCAGTTTTGTGCTAGTTTTATACTTCAGACAGACCTCATGGTATTGTCACTGAGGTCTGTTGTGGCTGCATCTCATGGTTTTCTTCTTGAAAAAGTCAGTTGACAGATGAGCGTTTACTAGTCTGTGATTTATTGTACAGTCAGAATAATTAGTTTGCCTCAGTCCCAGTCTTTATACCATCTTTATCTGGTATCAGGTCTTGAAGAACTTGAAACCTTAGTTAAATGATTCAGGAAAAATATTAATATTAGTTTTAATGATTTAAAACTAATATTAATAGTGGGGGATTTTTAGTGGGGGTAGTGTTTGGGGATTTTTTAAAAAATGTAATAAATTTATTTAATGATTCAGGAATAATTTTTTTTAAATTACCCTAGAATATGTTTTTTGTGGATAGACCTCAGAGCTTCCTTTTAAAATTTACCATAGTTTTTACTTAATAGTAATGACTATATGCCATCAATTTTTATATTATAAAAATAAATACATAATCAATACTCATACACTGTCAAGTCCACTCTAATGCACAGTGACCCTTTTCAGGGTTTCCCGGGTAGTAAAGACTCAGAACTATGCAGCTTGCCCATGGCTACACAGGCTGGCTCTTCCCTCAGGAGGCACAGCAGGGAAACCACAGAGCTATCCAGCCTTCTTGTACTTATCAACAATATAGGAGATTGTGATGCTTGTGATGCTTGTGGGGCTGAGTCTGCTAAATTTGTGCAGCACTGGTTCTAAGGTGGCCACATTTAAATGAATGAGCATATGCTTGAATAGGGTTCAGGGACGCTTAACTGTTTAACAGTGAATGTCAGTTAAATTCTAATGAAATTGGTTGTTATGGATTTTTTGGACTCTTTGGCTGTGTTCTGAAGATTGTTCTTCCTGACATTTCACCAGTCTCTGTGGCCAGAATCTTCAGAGGACTGGAGTAGGAACTCTGTCCATGCTCTGTTGCTCTTTGTTGGATAGTTGAGTATTTATAGCTGTGGGAACAGCTTTTGTCTTTTTTCAGGAGATAGGGTGATCAGCAATGGTTAAGAGAGTGGATAAGACTGGAGGTTGAAAAAAATATTAATACTAGAAAGCAAAGATTTAAAATATGGACTTCATGCATACTTATGGTATGGGAAAAAGAAAATGCACAAAGCTTTTGATAATAATATAATAAGAAAAGCATTAACAAGAGTATGGGAGAAATATAAAGGGAAATTTTATTGTGGGATTCCAATGTGGATGTCCACCCATGAAGCTCTCTCAGTGGAAATTGACATAAAGAATGATAAATGGGTAACATATAAAGATCTACACATAGAGGAAGATGATGGGCCACTAAGATTAAGAACAAGACAAGAAATGAATCAAGTAGGAATAATATGCCAGTGGTTTCCACACAGATAGCTATCAGAAAGGATGAAAATGGATAATAAATTAATAGGATTGGTTAAAGAACCTACGAAACTAGATAAGATAATATGGGGAAAAGAAAATCACCAAATCGCAAAGTTGTATAAACTATTATTGGAAAGCTATATGGAACAGGAAGTAATTAAAGAAAATATGATAAAATGGATGCAGGAATTAGGTTCTTGTTTATTCATTAAGTCGTGTCCATGGACCAGAGCACGCCAGGCCCTCCTGTCTTCCACTGCCTCCCGGAGTTGGGTCAAATTCATGTTGGTAGCTTTGGTGACACTGTCCAACCATCTCGTCCTCTGTCGTCCCCTTCTCCTCTTGCCTTCACACTTTCCCAACATCAGGGTCTTTTCCAGGGAGTCTTCCAGGGAGGAATTAGGTAGAACAAACAGAGGACTGGTTTAGAGCATGGAATGATAACCAAAAACTATTAATAAGTACATATTTGAACGAAAATTATATGAAAATGTTATATAGATAGTATATGACACCAGAGAAATTGGCAAAAGTGAAGAAAAATGAGAAAGATAAATGTTGGAGGAGTAAGACAATAAAAGGAACACTATATCATATATGGTGGAGTTGTAAATTTATTAGGAAATTTTGGAAATAGAAAAAATAATCATAGATTTAAAAATAAAAATGGAGATGAAACCTGAAACTTATTTGTTCAATATGGTAAAGTTAAACTTGAGACAAGAGACAAAAATTTGTTTATGCATACAGTATTAGGTGCAGCCAGAATCCAAGTGGCAAAACAATGGAAAGACAAGGAGGAACCTTTGGTGGAGAAGTGTTTAATAAAATTACAGGAACTAATATTAATGGACAAACTAACAGACTCATTGAAAGGAAAGAGTAGAATGGAGCATGAATCTCAATGGAGGAAAGTAAAGGTATTTTTGTCCAGTCGTGTCCGACTCTAGGGGGCGGCGCTCATCCCGCTCTTCAAGCCATAGAGCCAGCGTTTTGTCCGAAGACAATCTTTCCGTGGTCACATGGCCAGTGTGATTTAGACACGGAACGCTGTTTACCTTCCCACTGAAGTGGTCCCTATTTATCTACTCGCATTTGCATGCTTTCGAACCGCTAGGTTGGCGGGAGCTGGGACAAGCAACGGGCGCTCACTCCGTCGCGTGGATTCGATCTTACGACTGCTTGGTCTTCTGACCCTGCAGCACAGGCTTCTGCGGTTTAGCCCACAGCGCCACCACGTCCCTTGGAGGAAAGTAAAGAATTACCTTAAAGAGAAATGGAAGAAAGATTCCAAACCTGTTCCAAGTGACTTAGGCTTAAATTAGAAGCAGAACTGCTCTCAACAGAAGTAAAAACAAAGTAAAGCAGATTGTTAATAGGGATATAAAATAAGAATTAAGAAAGGTATTATTAAGATTGTGAAGAAAATAAATGTTTGGTGGAAAATAAGGAAGTAAAAATGTTAAAGTCTTACTGTTTTGCGAAAGAGATAATCGAAAGTTATTTTGGTTATGTGCTAATATTGTGATAATTGTTTACTTATTTTTATAATTTCTTTTTTTAAATGCTATAAAGATTAAAAGTTAAAAAAAAAAATTATTGTCCCAGAGTGAGGCTGCTTTTGTTCTGATTTCGCATTTCATTTCTACCTGACTTCACCATTCATGTTGTTGTGGTCTTGCTACACCTTGCCAGCGTAGGATAGCACTTTGTCCATCTGAGGAAGCAGAGACGAACCCACAAAAGTTCTGCTGTTTTAATACATTTGCTTGTGTTTAAGGTGACCCATAATTCCTGATTCAGTCAACTCTTTCCACTCTCCTGCCTGCCAGACTAATTTTGGTAGCCAGGCTATCTCTTGCTGAGAAGAGAAAACTGCTGCATTCTTCACCAGCTTCTTTGCACTACCACTGACCTTCAGTAGCACGGACTCCAACTGAAAGCAGACAAGAAGCCCCACACTCTACCCACATTCTTCACTACCTGCATCTTGCACAGTCTCTTCCTCCTGCTGGGTCAATGTGGGGGAAAAGAAGGCCTCTTTACTTGGTGCCGGAGTTCCGGAACCCACTCTCCCCCTCCACCAACCCCATTACACAACTGGCCTCAACATGACTGGCAAGTCAAGGGTTAATCCCCTGTGTGACTGAGCAACAAGGGCATTCCTCTGTGGCAGCCATCAGCAAGAGCTTTAGTCTTTGTGAATGATGACGTAGGAGCAAGAGTCCGGGAATCTCATCAGTCCTCCCTCCCCCGCTCCCCATATTCTACAACCTTTCTACTGACCTCAGCCACCAGCTGTTGGCGGCTTCATTCAGGCTTGCCCTGTAGCACACCAGTCAAACACTGGGCAAATGACCTACAGGGCACCACCACACCCACCTCATTCCCACCAGCATTCCTCATTCCTTCCTCCGTCTCCATTATCTGCTTCTGGATTCCAGCTGTGTTGCCAGAGCAGAAAAGGGGGGCAGGATCCTTGCCTAAATTCTGACTTCCTGATAGAATACACTTGACATATTGGTCTTGAGGTGGGTCACCTTTTTTGCTGTATTCCCCCCCCCCCCCGGCTTCTTACATGAGGAGACTATTTTCACCTGTATGAGAAGTCAACACCTCAGTCTTGTTTCAGGAGAATACCATCACATTCCTGCAAATTTTACTGGGGTTGGTTGTTGTGGGTTTTTCAGGCTCTTTGGCCATGTTCTGAAGGTTGTTCTTCCTAACATTTCACCAGTCTCTGTGGCTGGCATCTTCGGAGGACAGCTTCAGAGGGAGCAGAGCAGAGCAGAGCAGAGTGCTGTCCTCTGAAGATGCCGGCCACAGAGACTGGCGAAACGTTAGGAAGAACAACCTTCAGAACATGGCCAAAGAGCCTGAAAAACCCACAACAACCATTAGATACTGGCCATGAAAGCCTTCGCAAATACATTTACTGGGGTTGTTGGGTTTTTGCAGTTGATCCCTACTGTATCCACTGGTCTTTGCTGAGATTGGAACACTTGCCTTTGTGGAGGCTAATACTATACTCTGCTTTGGAATAATAAGTTATACAAACTAGAATGACATCATTCCATCTTTATTCCAGGATAAACATGAGACACATCCTTTATCATGGCACATTTATCTATCTATCTATCTATCTATCTATCTATCTATCTATCTATCTATCTATCTATCTATCTATCTATCTATCTATCTATCTATCTATCTATCTATCTATCTATCTATCTATCTATCTATCTATCTATCTATCTATCTATCTATCTATCTATTTATTAGATTTCTATCCCGCCCTTTTAGACAAAGTTATTACCATGCACCATTTTGTCCTTGAAGCATAATCCAAAATTACCCACCTCTAAAACCCACAAGTGATACAAACAACTGGCTTTTATGATGCATCTGATGCACCTGTATTTTGGACTTAGTTCTCATAAGAACCACTCTTTTTCTACCCACTCCACCTCCCTCTGATTACAAGCTGACTGACCAGGGGTTTCTACCGAGGAAAAGGGCCTAGGGCTCCTCTTGGCTTCCTGGATGACACAATCAAGTAGAAGGAGAACAAAAACAGTGACAACTGGTGACAAATGGACTGTGTAGCATCCACAGTTCCCATTGCCATGGAGATGTCAGCCGAGCATGGGTGAGCAACCAGGAAGTGTCAAGAAGAAAGCATATAAGGGACACAGGTGCTAAGAAGTCAATGTTGATCAATTTGCTAATTAGGCTAGGTCACAAAATCGATAGGTAGGACAATAGAAACTGTTTTTTCAGTCTTCAAGGCAAAACTGAGAGGAAGAGAATTCATAAGGACAGGAATGCTAAACCATAATTTCTATCACTATGAATTAGGAAATGTCACTAATAATTCCAATTAACATGATGATTCCAAATATCTTGGAAAACGTGTAGTAAAGAGATATTTTAAATCTATACTTATTCAGCCTTTCAGTCCTGTTTAGATTTCCCCTGCCCCCACCTTCCCAGGGGTTCCCCTATTCATTAAAAAAAACAAAAGAACCAAATAAGAATTGGCTGCAGCAGGTGGGCATCTACTCACCTAACTTGCACAACAGGTAGAGCAGACCTTTTTTCATGTGGTGCAGGTGCCTATCTGTATCAGCCGAGATATGGAATGATACTCACGTGCCATTAAGTCAGTTTTGACTTTCAGCAACACAGCCTGAGTTTCCTAGGTAGAAAGTACTCAAAAGTGGTTTCCCGTTCCCTTCTTCTGGGTTTGCTCTGCATCTGTGCAGCTTGCCCAAGGCCACACAGGCTGGATCTTCAGCCAGGAGGCTGAGTCGGGAATTGCGTGCCCAAACTCTAGCTCCACAGCCACTTAGCTTAGGCAGCAAACCATCTTGCATAATCTTATGTCTGGAACATCAGCTTTCTAATAGTACTTTTTAGCTGATTAGCAAGATCCCTCCCCCCCAAAAAAATCAAATTCATGACCGAGGCGCTCCAACTCACTGACCTATCCAGACAGCAGGGATATACAATAGTGGTGTAAAAATGAGCACACAGGCTAAAACTTTTTAAAATGCTCCTCTCACAGCCTGGTTCAGAGGAAAGTCATTTCAAGCAACCTGGGGACCAAACTAAAATGACCCTCAACTGTGTTAGTAGGTGAGTGATTCCAATGAGATTCCGCTGGTCCACCTTAACAGGTGGGTGATGTGCATACTGATTTGCACATAAAATGGAAGGTAGGCATTTCCTCCATTGAGTGAAGAATGTTTGTATTTTTTTGAGTTTTATGCATTTTGAGCCATGCACACTATAAAATGTGAGCCTTGCCTCATGCACATCTCATTTCTTTGAAGCACCCTGTCAGCCTTACAAATGTGCCAATTCTCTAAAAATGCTATGATTTCCTGTCCAGCAAACCTTAGGAGGTGAGAAAAGGCCACTTTCACTGAAACAGATAAATTCAGTGGAATTGTTTTCCATCCATAGTTCCTGTCCTCTGTGACCTCAAACACACATGCTCCTTCTCTGTCCTATTCATTTCCCCAAGATTTCCTGGATTAAAACTCCCGAAGAAATTTCTCATCAGAATACTGTATTTGAATTTTAAGGAAGGAAACTCACATACCTAGTGATGTTAGTGTCTGGAGCTTTAGTCCCCTGTTGGTTTTATTCAGATCACATAAGTTTAGCAAGCATGGGGAGAAGAGGAAGGAGGAAAAAGATCAGCTTGGAAATGCTCAAATGATTTTGCCTTTCCAGTATTGCATAACAACAGGCAGGTTCAAGCCCTTCCAGCAGAAACATTCTGCTCTCTGTAAAGTTCTGTGCCCTGTTCTCACAATTATCCACAGCTCTGAGAACTGTTCCTAGAGTTGTCAAGTTCTCAGACCTGGACCACTGCAAATGGCAGCCGCCAAGTCTCCCAAGTCAAGACAATACACCCAAATGGAGCCTAGTTATTGTCAATTGTGAGGCAGAAGTGTTACCCTCTGATCACAATAATTTAAAAAAAATCATGTGACATTGAATCAATTCTGACTCATGGTGACCCGTTTTTGGAGTTTTCCAGGTAGAGAATGTTCAGAAGTGGTCTAGTGTTCCCTTCTTCTGGGGGAGCTCTGGGTCTGTGCAGCTTGCCCAAGGTCACATAGGCTGGCTTCACTCATTTAAGACACCGTGGGGGAATTAAAATCCCAGACATTGGCTCTACAACCAGATTCCTAAACTACTGAGCTCTCCAACCAGTCATACTTGGTAGTAAAAAAAAATTTTTTTAAAAAATGAACTGAATGACTAATATAAGCTCTGTTCTGCTGCCTCAGATTGGTTCTTCACTCTGCCCCATGAATCAGGTCCCAGAAATTTCTTCTTTGCTATATTCTCTCCTCAGGGAAAGGGTTCATTGTTCATCTCTCTGTCTCTGTCTCTGTCTCTGTCTCTGTCTCTGTCTCTCTGTCTCTCTCTCTCTCTCTCTCTCTGTGTGTGTGTGTGTGTGTGTGTGTGTGTGTGTGTGTGTGTGTGTGTGAGAGAGAGAGAGAGAGAGAGAGAGAGAGAGAGAGAGAGAGAGAGAGACCTAATCTCTTAGAAAACTTTTCTCTCATCGTTTGTATTTTTATTGGTCATATTCTCCCCCATCCCCCATTACAGAGCCCTTCTCCCGAGTCCAGGCGGGCAGATAAGAAAGAGTTAAATCTGCAGCTGCCAGCCCATGGAGTGTGGAGTTATGCTCAAACTGTTCCCACTGCTGCATGAAGTCAGCTGTCATTAGAGAACAAAAGCAGCCCAGGAGCAGCTCAACTTGTGGCTCACTCGGGAAAGGCTGGCGACTGCTCCCTGATTAGGATTTCTAAATCAGCCTCATCAGGTATAAAAAGAGCAGAACAATAACGGTGGCTACATTCACATAATCAACAAGCCACCCCTCCTTCCCTTCCCTCTTGCACCTTCTCTCACCAGGGCTCTAACGACACTTCACTCCCAAGATATAAAGAGGACCCTGGATTGCTTGAAAGGGTCAGCTTTCTCCCTCTGACCCCAATCACAACAAACTTCCATTGCTCCTAGAGGCTTGGAATTCAGACATTTCTTTTTCTTCTTCTTCTTCTTCTTCTTCTTCTTCTTCTTCTTCTTCTTCTTCTTCTTCTTCTTCTTCTTCTTCTTCTTCTTCTTCTTCTTTTTCTTTTTCTTCTTCTTCTTCTTCTTCTTCTTCTTCTTCTTTTCTCTCTCTCTCTCTCTCTCTCTCCCTCCCTCCCTCCCTCCCTCTCTCTCTCTCTCTCTCTCTCTCTCTCCTGTTTATTAATGAGAGCAATATGGTGTAGTGGGGTACCTGGTGTGGCATAGTGGACAGAATGATGGGCTAGGAGTCAGGAGACCTGACTCAGCTATAGAAACTCATGGAGAGGAGGGCGCTGCACTGTTCTAGTTCCACACTTAATTGAAAACCTTATTACAATCAGTATGAGGCAGTTGACATACTAGTACACAAGAGACCTGGATTCAGATCCCTATTTAGTTATGGAAACTCACTGGGATGGGGGTAGCATTCGTAAAACCTCTTCTTAAATCTCTCATATAGCTTGACTCTTATAAGGCTTGGATGTCACTTGACAGCATATGACATGCCCAACATGGATAAATTGTCTTGCAAAGGTAATAATCAATGCCCCTGCTCATACCTTACACACTGAAGTCTGTGGTTCCCTTTACTGAATCAGTCCATCTCATGTTTAGTCTTCCTCTTTTCCTACTACCTTCCACTTTCCTAGGCATTATAGCACCAGATAATTTTAGCATCTAGTGAGAGGTCAGACTTGATTTGATCAAGTCAATCATTTTTAAATTATTTTTTTCCTCTCTCCAGCAGTCCCTGTTTTCGTCCAATACCATGTTTCAAATAACCTCTCCCTTTTTTCCTTTCAGCTTTCTTCATTGTCCACCTTTCATATCCATATATAGTAACTGGGAACACTGGGATGGATGATCTTGACCTTCATCTCCAGTGACATATTTGTACACGTGAGGATCTTAACTAATTCTTTCATAGCTGTCTTTCTGAGTCTGAATCTGAGTCTTGATGACTTGACTTCAATTTCCAGTGGGATTGGTGACTGAACTAGGTACAGAAAATCATATTTTCACTGTCAGCACTAAAATTATCATTTAATTATTATTTTTGTCTTCTAAATGTTCAACTGTAATCTTGCTTTTACATTTCTTCATCAATAGTAGCTTTGCCATTATTTCTTTCTGCCAGTAATATAATATGTGCGTATCTTAAACTAGGGTTTCTTCCATCAATTTTCATTCCTGCTTCTTCAATACCATTTCATATGATATGTGCTACCTATAGATTGAATGGAGAAGGAAATAAAATGTGGTCTTTTTTCATTCCATTGCTAACCATTAGAGAAGGGCATGAAGCACTTTGTGCCAGGTTGTCATACTTCCTTGGCGTAGCACCACAGGTGCTGCACATTCTCTACCCCTACACTCCCTGCTGGCTCCCCCCACTCACCTGCCAGTGTGTGCTGCTCATTCCCACCCTATTGTGCTATTTTCCAGTCCAGGCAGAAGCACAGACTTCCCTTTTCTGCCTTCTCCAACAGCTCCCTACTCTCACAAGGAGGCAGGGCAGAGATTCCTGCAGCACTGCTTGCAAGACCTGTTAGCACTAGTCAGTTTAGCCAATAGTGAAGGATGATGGGAGCCTAACAATATGTGAAGGACCACACAGTTTTCTGCCCTGCTGTATTTGGGTGAGGTATCAGATGATTGGAAGAGGACTACTATTGTCCCACTCTTCAAAAAGGAGGAACCTGGGAATTACAGACCAGTCAGCCTGACTTAAATCCCAGTGAAAATTCTGGAACAGATTATAAAGCAGTCACTATGCCAGCACATAGAAAACAATGCAGTAGTAACTAGGAGTCAACACAGTTTTGACAAGAACAAATTCTGCAACTACCAATGCAGTGGTGCGAAATCTGGTGCAACTAGATCTGTTGCTTCTCCCTGCTTCCCCAGGTGTTAAAGGGACTGAGGAGCTTGACAACTGAGCAGGGATCTCAACCTAGTTGCCCCATGTCCAGTGATTCAGCACTAGCTCAACACTTTGGTTGTTGTCACATCATATTAGCTTTCACTTAATGACTCACCTCCTCTTCTGAGGAGAAACCAGTATTAGCTCTTTCTTCTTGCCGGGAAATGCAACCATTTTTACATACGAGCATCAAAATGAATAATAGCACCTCGCAGTAGTGTCTGAGTTTGAAGGGCCATCTTCTCTCTGCTTCCAAGTCTCTTGGCACCTCCAGTTCAGCTTGAGAGGGGGGAAATTAATTTGGGGCTGGAGAAGGAATCCTGTATGCATGTATTCTTTGTGGAGAGAAAAAAATAAGATATACCTGCTAGCTATGTCTTTAAGGCTTGGAGACATCAGTAGCAACTACATTTTGTCCTAAAGTTTAAGGTAACACATCTTTTGATCCCAGAGCCAACCCAAAACATGTCACTGTCTTAGCAGGAGGAAAAATAGTGCTCCACACTTCACTGAAGCTATTTTGGGCCATGGGAGAGAAAACCACACAGCAACTCCTCCATCCCACAGGTGATTAAAAATATAATAACAAGAATTCAAATAACTCATGATTTGCTGCCTATTCCTGACCTACCAATCTGCTGCCTATGGGCATGGCCAGCCCTATTTGAACCAAAGAGTCAATACGACCATGTGACATGGGATGGGTTCATATAGTGTGATGCATGATGATCCATTTTTCTTATGGTTCCTTTGGAATGTGTGGCATTTCCTATCAGCTAACATTACCATCTCTAGGGGAGAACCTATCTTGAAGAGATGGAAGACTTGATGGAGTTTGTGTTGCATCTTGCATTTGATAGTAGCAAATGTGGGAACTGGGATGGTGGAGTTGGTAGTGAAACCTTCATTTGACTGAGCATGTCTGCTCTTAAGTTCTGCGTCAGAAGAGTTGGAACACTGAGCATGTCGCATAGAAAGAGCAAAGTGAAAGGTTTTTCTGCTCTGGGCCCATCAAGGTTCTGATGTTTCACATTCAAAGGCTTCTACAATATTGAAATATAAGATGCAAATGTTGTTTTCATTGTACCATCAGTGTATGAATATGTAAACTTTGAGGTTTCCACACAATTCTTCACCAGGCAAATCAGGGTCTGCTTAGCAGTTCAGTGAAACCTGAAACCTTCCCAAAGCTGACAACTTTGGCTGGTGTTAAGGAAAGACTTTTCTTAAGCATTATAGGTAAAAACCACATACGTCAGAGTGGACATGTCCATGAAAGCTCACATTAAAATTTATCACGGTTAGTCTTTAAGGTGCCACCACATTTTTGTCTTTTCTCTTGATTCTTTTATTTTATGCTTTTGTTTTTACCTACAATCCTCGCACAGACTTAACACGGCTGACTCTTCTACAACTTTTCTTAAGGACCACTGTGGAAATTTCTTTCTCCTGGGCAGAACTGCAAGGGAGCCCCTGTGTGAAATTCCTGGGTGGAAACAGTCCTGAGCACCAGGGAAAATCAGGATTGCAAACCCAGCCCATTTCTATCCTGGGGCTTTTGTTTATTAATGACGAGATTGATGACCATTAGAAGAAGAAAAAACCATATCTCCGCTTTCCCTGCCTTCCGCTTTCACTGTCTACTTCTCCATAGCCACAGCATCATAAAGGTTGAAGGTGGGGAGACCTTTTTCTGGAGAACTCCAGAAAGGATTGCCCCCTTCTTTCTACCCTTAATTGTCAAGCACAGTTATGCAAACAAAGAGAAGAACCCACAAGACATTCCTTCAGGCGCAGAAGGAGCAGCCTGCTAGCAGGCGTTATGAATAAACATGTAAGAAGGGGGTTGGGGGGGATCAAGACAGAAAAGTATACAGACAGACAGACATCAGCTCCCTCCACCATCCCTACCCCCAACAAACACACATTAATCCTGGGAGATTTGGCCATCATATGACATAGCCAATCCATCAGAAGAAGAGGGTTGCAGGCACGCCTCTTCTTTCATGCCACTAAAGGATTTTCACCCCTTGAGAGCACAATGCAAAGGGGGGGGAGGGAGAGTGAAGGAAGATGGAGGGGGGTAGCCAATCAGCCCAGGATCAGCTGTAGGACTAGCTTGCTGTGGATCTGCTTGTCCCAGAGGGGGGCACGGAGAGACATATTGGGCCGTGTGGGAAACCCGCAGCCTCAGCTTCTCACATATTGTTCTCCTCTTCTTCCACTGCCCTCCCCTCCACCAAAGCCGTTAATGCCACAAAGGATAACTTTGCCCATTGTGCAGCAGACAGCTGAGAGGATAGAGTTAGCGGTACACAGCTAGCTTTACTGACTCTCTCTCTCTCCCCCCCAAACCCCCCCTTTCTCTTCTGCCCTCTCCTCATTTCTCTCTCTCTCTCTCTCTCTCATTCTGTAAAGCTATGTGGTGGCAAGTTTGAAGGGAGGGAGGGATGCCATCCAAGTGAAGAGTTTGATGCTTATCATACAAAAGAATTAAATCCACTTAGACCCCTCCCTGCCTTCTCCCTAATCTGGGACCATGGGGGGTTAAATATGGTTACATTTTCATTAGGTCCTAATAGCAAAGAGCAGAACTGACGGCCACATTGTCATGCAGATGCCTGAAGGGAGGGGGTGGATGGGGAAAGGGCTTCTCCCCAGCACACACACACACACGCACACACCCCAAGGCTGAGGCCTGTTTGGATTGGCGGGATGGGGGGGAGGATGGTGTCATGGGGCATTGTCGGCTGGTGAATTCCATCAATGGGGAAGTCATGTTTCCTCTGAAGGGAAGGAAACAAGTTAAAATTGTTGGGGTGGTCTTGGTCAAGGCAGAGTGGAAGGGGGGGTGTTGAGGGAAGAACAATAGAGGGCGCAGAGGAAGCATTGTGTCTGGTGGTGTGTGGCCAGATTCACCTGGACTTGCGTATCAATCAGCATTCAGCACGAGTATCCACAATCATTTTCCCAGGTCCAGAAAAGAAGACAGACACTCCACAGAATCCTTCCCGTCTTTTAGAAAAGAGGGGCTCCCTTCATCTTGGACTGGTGAAGGAGGGGCAGGTGATGGCAGCTAATAATTTAATTTTAAAAAATATACCATCAAGGTCCCCCATTGGCTGTTCATACAGGCCGGCTGAGGGGAATTGATCAGCATTCAACAAGAGTACCCACAATAATTTTTTTGCAGATAGTCATGTCAAGGTAGTGTTGTGGATAGAGGGACAGAGGAGGATTCTGGAGACCAGGGTTTGAAGCTTCACTCAGTCATGGAAATCCAGTGTGTGTGTGTGGGGGGGGTGGAACTGGTAAAACTATTCCTTAAATATCTCACTTACCTTGAAAGCCCTGTTAAAGTCACTATATGTCAGTTCTGACTTGATGAAGCATAAAAACAGTGTCAAGGTACTCAGTGTGTTATAGTACATAATTTGATGGATTAGGAGTAGGTTCAAAATCTCTGCTCAGCCATGGAAACTCACTGCAGGGAGGGGGGGATTGGAATGGGTAACACCACTCCTTGAATATATGTCATTTACACTGAAAACCTTATTAGGATGTCAAATGAAACATGATGACAGTAGTAGTAAAGCTGCATCATGCTATCTTTGCATAGGTCATGTGTGTAGTATAAATCACTATGTCACAGTGTGTCTGTTTGCACACATTAAACATCAGTTACATTTCAGAGTGGGAGGCAAGCATTTTCACTTGGTCCCATCATGCAGACACCTATGTATGCCATTTAACAATTACAATTACAATTACAATTACAATTACAACTACAACTACAACTACAACTACTACTACAACAAACAACAAACAACAAACAACAAACAACAAACAACAAACAACAAACAACAAACAACAAACAAACAAACAAACAAACAAACAAACAAACAACAACAACAACAACAACAACAACAACAACAACAACAACAACAACAACAACAACAACAACAATAATAATAATAATAATAATAATAATAATAATAATAATAATAATAATAATAATAATAATAATAATAATAATAATAATAATAATAATAATAATAATAATAATAATAATAATAATAATATACCTTTATTGCCAATGCACAACATGTGTGCAGTGGATCACTGGGGCACCAGAGGACAGCAGGACCACTGCAGGGTGGCAGGAACTTCTGTTCCTGAAAAGAGACTGGGTGGGCAGGCAGATGGACAGACCGGCACTTCTGTGCTCCAAGAGAAAATAGTCCACTGGCTATGACTTTACCTCATCTGTTATATTTATATGTCTTTCCTCAGGTGAAAGCTGTATAACAGCATTTCAGCCTCATAACAACCCTGTGAAGTAGGCCAGACTGACTAATGGTTCAAGCTCAGTGGTTTAGATGTCTGGCTGCAGAGCCAGAGGTTGGGAGTTCAATTCCCCACGGTGCCTCCTTGAGAGGGGCTGGACTTGATGACCCATAGGGTGCCTTCCAGCTCTGCAGTTCTAAGATGACGAGGAGGATAAAACAGATTCACAGAGAAAGGAGGAAAGAGGCCAGCATCACCTTAGTTCAAACCACAAGAGCGTTTGAAAAGTGTAGACATCAGGTCTGTGGAATAGAAACTCCATGACACTGGTGGGTTTACTTTACAAAATGGAAGCACCCAATGATTTACCTAAGAGTAAGTGCGTTTTGCTCTTTTCCTGTCTTTCTTTGCATGGGCTTACAATACTTGCCTCTAACTATAACAGAAGGTCAATCCCTGCTCTTTGAAGACAATGCACACCCAGCTTGTGCTCTGCCAGATGACTTCAGGCCACACTAATATATCCTCTGTCCTGGATGCAAACTTCACTGGACTTTAGGACTGACACCTAAGTAGATATCTATAGGACTGCACTGAGAAAACACCAGTACTACTATTAATAGTTTACAGTACATCAAAATTTCCAGTCTGCAGCATACTTCAAATACTTTGTCTCCACAGTCAACAACCACTCTTCAAAAAGCAGGTCAGCATTTTTATTTGGGCTGTGTCATCTGTTTGTTTGGCTTACTTACAAGCTACAAATGTGGACAGAAAGAAAAACACCATATGAGACACGTGCATTCTATGGCAAAGTAGTTAAATACGAGGCTACTATAAATGACATCATCCTATCCATTTTAGGCAAGGTGACATCACACACCAAAATGGCCCATATCTTGTGACCTACATGGAAAAGCAAAATGTGGAGAAATATGGTGAATTAAGAATCAGATCCACATAGCAACAGCTATCCACACAAAACAGTCCAGAGCAGTGCTCCATCAAATATTCTCCACTTTTATTTTTTTTAAAAGTTAATAAATCCTTCTTAAAGCTCACTGCACTTAAGTAAGCAGTCCCATTTTTCAATCTTTTTTTCATTGCAGTTGTTTGCTTTGGCTGCTATTCCTCCTTCGGAGCCATACCTCTCTCTGCTGCTCACGCCAATCCCAATGACTACTTGATTCTTCTTAACTCGGACATAAGAGCGATTTTTTTATCCACTCAACCATCCCATGCTGAATGGGGTGATGTTGCAACATCCCATGCCCAGTCAGAATGGACTGTGTGCTGATATTACTGAGAGCAAGAAAAGCAGCTGAGCAAACAAGTTCTCAAGGGATGCTGGGATTATTCATTTTAAGTAACACATTTTTCTTTGGGGCATATGCAATAACGTTTCCAAAAAGAGTGTGAAGGTTCATCCAGGGCCAATCTTACTTTAGGCAAAATGAGGCTGATCCCTCTGGCAGCAAATTCCAGCAGCTGGAGAATGAAGGCAAGGTCCTGGATGCCAAAAACTATATCTGCCTTATGGTTTGGTTTGTGCTCCCCTCAGCTACTCTGTGCTACAATTAGAGGAAGCGCAGGATGCCCTTCGGTGTTGGTTCCTCTACCAGGCCAGTCAGTTTGTGAATGGGAAAGCAGGGCACAAAGTTGTACTGTGTCTCAGGCAATGAAATGTTCTAAGCTGGGCCCATCTCTAATTCTAAATGGGGGGGAAATAGAGGTTAGCATGTGTAGAATGGTCTTGCAATCCTGGTCAGAAATATATCCAAAGTAACCCTGATAGCTGGGCTACAGAACCCACGGTTCTCCAGATATTGTTAGATGGAAATCCTACCAGCTCTTGGCAGGATGACCTGCAGTGAGGATAGTAGTAGTTCATCATCTCGAAAACCACAGGTCTTCTAGTCTTGCCTGCTGAGCCAAAAAGTTGGACAGGACTACAGAAGAGATGTCTAATACGTGGACCATTCTGTGATATTGGTTGCACAAGTGGTTCTCCCACTTCAGGAAACTACTGTGATCTACTTGATTTTCATTAGAACTCTAAGATCCACAATGTATAATCTGGTGCATGATACTCGTAGAATGAAAGAATTCTGTTTTGAGCTTCACTGATCTCTGACCCAGAAATCTGCCAGAGGAAATCCAGATACTGTATTCTGCTGTCTTAAACAATTTCTTCAGCCTTAGATTTCCATATTCAATCAAGGACAACATGAGATGTAACTAAACAAAGCAAGAGAAGGCTATGTTGTTACAACAACTCTTCCTGTTGCCATTTCAAAGTAACCAATCGTGAATACATGCTATGGTAGAAACAGTTCTGTTCTAAGATGTCTTTGATCTTTTGGATGTTCCAGATGGACCCAACTGGGACCAGTACTACAGACTGTAATGTCTGGTAGACCAGAGGCGTAACCAATTTATTTTTATGACCTGTGGCAAAGAGTTCATGGATGTCCAGTTTTGGGGGGAGAGGGTTGTCAGTAAACAAGTAAACAGAACTCCAGGCCAGACTGTTGACTCAAGCTAACAGCTGCAGATGGAGAAACCTGCTAACTAGGTTGTAAATTTTGCTAAACATTAGTTGCTAATTACTACTAGGAAGATCCTCAACAGGAGTTGTGTTAACAATACAGAAGAGCCATTTATTATACAAACTTTGATGATCACATAGGCAATTTGCATAAACCTGGCAGCATGCCAAAAGCAAGTGCGCAGTAATCAGCTTTAAACTGGATGAGTGCTGAAGCACATACACAGTGGCTTTTCTATGCACCCACAATCTCACTGTTCCAAAGCACATTACATTTATCATGTTTTAAACTCTTTTCTCTGGGGTATTGCATAAATGTTGCATGTGATTCTTAATTGTCCCTTCCCCCCCCCCCCAATATTCTATGCTGTGCCTGGTTTGTTATCTGAAAGGAATGCAACATTTAATCAATTAATTGGCTAGAGCATTTATTTATTTAAATTTGGATCAATGAAGAAATTTCCTCTGGTAAGCTGGGTAGGCCAGAGAGAGACAAGACAAGACAGAGAGAAAGTGGTCTGGAATTTAACTTAAGGTAGAATGTGATCCCAAGAACATTTACTTTGGGTCAACTCTCATTGAACATTGTGGCCATAATTTCTGTCTAGATTTGTCTAAGATTCCTCTCTTAATGAATTTCCCAGAAGGATAAAATGCCATTCCTTCCAGGGGACATCCACTCAAATTGAGTGTTGGGAGAATGAGAACAGACAAAAGAAAATATTTCTTTACCCAGCATGTTGTTAGTTTGTGGAACTCCTTGCTACCAGATGTGGTGATGACATCCAGCCTAGATGCCTTTGAAGGGGGGTTGGACAGATTCCTGGAGGAAAAGCCCATCACAATTTACAAGCCATGATGGGGACGTATAATCTCCAGGCTTAAAAGGAGATACCCCAAAATGCCAGATGCAGGGGAAAGAAATATCAGGAGACAGGTGTCTAGTTGTCTCATGTGCTCCCAGAGGCATCTGATGAGGCCACTGTGAGATACAGCGAGCTGAACTAGATGGCCCCTTGGCCTGATCCAGCAGGGCTCTCCTTATGTTCTTATGTTCCACTGCTTTTCAAGCCACCTGCAAACTCACAAAATATGCTCTGGAAAATCGGGGAACTATTCCAGACAATTCTCATGAGAAGAGGAGACTCCCTGGAAAAGACGCTGGTGTTAGGAAAGTGTGAAGGCAGGAGGAGAAGGGGACGACAGAGGACGAGATGGTTGGACAGTGTCATCAAAACAACCAACATGAATTTGACCCAACTCCGGGAGGCAGTGGAAGATAGGAGGGCCTGGCGTGCTCTGGTCTATGGAGTCATGAAGAGTCGGACACGACTAAATGACTAAATAACAACAATTCCAGACAATGCAGAAACTGAAATTATAAGAGTGGACAACTTTGGCCTGTTCAAGGGCCAGGTACTTACTTTTGGGGGGGTGGGGTGGTTGGTTACTTGCTTACTTGCTTCCCTGCCTGCCTGCTTCCCCCAGGACCCTCAGGGAAGGTACACAGAACAACTCTTGAGGTAGACAAAGCAGAGACTAAAGCCATATTGTTCCTTTACTCAGTAACGGAGAATTTGAACAAGGGGTTCTCACAAATGAGCCAGCCCTTAAGGTACTGTATCACACCGGTTCCCAGAGCTACAGAGCGTAGCTTGGTGACATACAAAATTATTCTAAGAATACTGGCAAAGAGTAGATCCTTTTGCAGTTATTATGACTCCATATGGATTAGTGAACGTCCTTATGCCATGATATCAGGAGAAAGGAGGCGTATAAATAAAAAAAGAAATAAAATAATTTAGTTTGGACGACGGTTTCATTGCACAAGTGAGTGTGGAAGTAATAGGCTAGTTGGCATCACACATTTTTGGCCATCTGATTCCACCACCACCACCCTTTTGATCAATGAACTCCATGCTGAAAACTGTGAAAAAGAAAGGGACATCTACTCTGCAGTTTTGACTCAAGAGTTCACATGACAGCACTGCCCACACATGACGCTCTTGGCATTCTCTCTTTCTCTGTGTGCCTGTCTTTATCTGCAACGTTGCCTGTGGCACTGGGTCATTCCTTTCATCATTGGTTGACTCATCCGCAGTGCCCCATGTAGCAAGTGGGGGGCTATTCTTCTGTCCCTTTATCCTACTCATGTGACAGGCAACACAGCTGCTCCATCCACCCCCAAGAAAACAAAGAGATTTGGATCAGCATTTCTGGATCTGGGACACAAACTTAATCTAGTCAGCATGCCCCAGAGTTTGGATACTGCTTTGTGTTAACTCTTGCCAGCTAAAGAACAGGGCTCCTTTCTAGGACTGCTGTCTTAAATGAAGACATCAGCACAGTGTGCCTCTCTACATGCTGAGTCTGCTTTTAGTGTGCACTGGTGGCAATCAATGACAGTGAATCTTTAGTTCTGACTGTACATACTAGTTGCACATCGAGTGCAACTTATGGCAACCCAATGAACAAGAGATCTCCAAAATATCCTGTCCACAACAGTCCCGCACAGCTCTTGTAAACTCAAGGCTGTGGTTCCTTTGGAGAATCAATCCATCTCATATTTGGTCTTTCTCTTTTCCTGCTGCCTCCAACCTCTCCCATCATTGTGGGGGTGCCATTCCCAAGGTTGCTAAGCTGCATGGGTGTTCTAGTGAGGGAAAACTCTCCTAGCATCCTGTGGCTGCTTCTGAGGGGAGGAGCTGCCACCATTCCTCCTCTTGCTCATTATCATAGAGAGCTTGCCATAGAGGCCTTTCCTTAGGCCAACGAGAGGGCTTGATTAATTGCCTTTCCCCAGACCAACCCTAATAACATGATGTAACCATTGTCCTATCTGAACCCTGTCTACTATCTGTAATGCTGTCCCTACCTGTGACCTTGTAATGTTAATAAAAGGACAGTCTCCTCGGGGCAGAGAGGGCAGAACGTCAGAGGGCAGAACGTTGGGGAGAGAGAGAGAGAGAGAGAGAGACGGAGACGACTTCTCATTCTGCTTCCTTGCTGAGTCGCCCACCAGGAGTACTGCTGGCAGACATCCATCTGTGTGTGTGGCCGACTTCTTTAATCTATTGCTAAGAGACTCTTTGCTATCCATGATCTGGTGATCACCACAAAGACCACCAGCCTGCTCATTGCCTGAACCCAATACAGCATTATTGTCTTTTCCAGAGAATCTGGCCTTCTCATGATGTGCCCAAAATAGGATAGATCCCATTTCACATTTTTTCCCCTCCAGAGATAGTTCAGGTTTGATTTGATTGAGGACTCACTTGTTTGTCTTTCTGGCAGTCCAGGATATCTGCAGAGCTCTTCTGTAGCACTACATTTTTAATTAATTAATTTTTTTTGTCAGCTTTCGTAACTGCCCAGCTTTCACACCCATACATAGTGATTGGAAATACAAGAGTATATATTATCTTGGCCTCCAGTGACATGGCCTTATATTTGGTTAACTTTGCTAATTCCTTCACTGCTGCCCTTCCAAGTCTCTGTCTTCTTCTGGTTTCTTGACTGCAATCTCCATTTCGATTGATGACTGAACCAAGGTATACAAAATCTTTCACTATTTCAGTTTCTTCATTGCTAAGATCAAAAGTGTGTAGTTCTTCAATAGTCATGATTTTGGTCTTCTTAATGTTCAACTGCAGTCAACTGCTTTGGCGCTTTCTTCTTTCACTTTCACCAAAGGTGGTTTCAGGTCATTGCTGCTTTCTGACATTAAGAGGGTGCCATCTGCATGTCTTAAATTATTAATACTTTGTCCACCAATTTTCGCTCTTCCTTCATCTGAATCTACTCTAGCTTTCTGTATGTTCTGCAGACAGGTGGACCAGATAAGAGGATAAAATACACCCTTGGTCTGACAGTTTTGCCTATAGGAAACCATTCTGTCTTCCCATATTCTGTACTAAGTGTAGCTCTTCATCCACAATACAGGTTAGGCACTAGGACAATCCAGTGCTGAGGCACACCCATTTCTTTCAGAACAACCTATAAGTTCTCGTGATCCACACAGTCAAAGTCTGTGCTATGGTCCATAACATTGGATATATTGGAACCTACTGTACATATGATGCCTTTGAGAGGTTTTTGGTTGGAAGGGACTTTTCTGGACATTTATTCCCTCTCTGCCTCAGTAATCTTTTCCCCACCTTTTTCAGTCATGGTTCATTCAATGTTAGCAAAGGAGTCTGAAGACAGCTTGAAATGTTGTGTCAGCTATGTCACAACATTTCATTCAGTTAGTCAATAATGAAGCTAGCTAACCAGTTAAGCTCAGTGATGTAAAAAGTTAACGTTTTTATACAATGTGTTTATTTTATCTATGAAGAACTGCAAGTAAACTAAAGCATTTTATTCTTTCTTGTTACCAGAGTCTGTGAGAGAATGATTACACAATTTGATGTATACTCACATGAACGTTGGACTGACCACGTTGAATGGTACTTACCATACTCCTAGGTCAGTGTGCGTGGGATTATATTGACTGAAATTCTGTTGTTTAGCATAGGAAAATTCATTACAGCTCAGTGTGCCACCAAGAATTGCAACCAGGACTTGTTCTTTTGGAACTAGAATGGACTGAAGGAGATAAATTTCTCTATGCTAAGCAACATGATTTTAGCCTTATTTCTAGTTAGGAAGTGGGGTACCTGTTCATCTATTGTTGGAAAAGAAACTCAAGAAAGCCTTGTGGTACCTTGAAGACTGACCTGTTTTATCTAGCAGACAAAATCTGTGGCTCAGATGCATCTAATGAAGTGGCCTACAGTCCATGGAAGCTTGTACTGAATAGAAACTGTTAATATTAAAGGAACCACAAGACTGGGCTGTTAAAAGTCATTGATCTGGGGTTTGATTTTGGTTGCTGTTCTTTTTGTTCATATATTCCAGCAATGTTCAAACACCCACCCACACATCAAGAGTGACAGCGAAGAGAAATAGCTTTCTAAAAGCCAGACAAGTTCAAAAATTACAAACAGTTTCGGTAATTACAAGAAGTAAAACATTAAAAAAAAAAGAGCATGAGTTAACTATTATTTGCATGTTAATCACTGCCTTTTGAAGGGCTGAGAGTCCCACAACAAAAAAAGGGAATTTCCTGACTTGAAAAACATTAACCCTGGTGTTCGGTGACACTTTCTCTCCTCTCACTTCCAAAATTAAAGCTTTGTTTGTTTGCCTGTTATGTTTCTGAATGCCCTTTAAAAAATCTCAATTTTGATCCCTTTTTCTTAGAATCATATACGTTTCTCCTGTTGGAAAGGCAGCTGGTCTCCAGAGCAACAGTCCTTTGCTTTATGAGTGATCTATAGAGCATTTCCCACCAAGGGTCAAAGTCAATGTGATTTGGAGAATCAGTGATCAGGACCTCCTGCAGTTAAAAGACAGACAGACATACAGAGAGAGAGAGAGAGAGAGAGTACAATTATGGGGACAGAAACTGGGATGAGGGAACAAATTCTTTCCACCATCTAATTTACCTAATTGAAAAACTTGCCCCAAAAGGTCCTTTATAACCCACAACAGGAAGGGGGGGGAAGGAGAAATACCTGTAGGCTTGCCCTCTCTCTGAAACAACTTTGCTTGATCTCAGGGACATGACAAAAATGGACAATGATTCGCCATCTTATGATGCTAGTTTCTAGGAGGGAAGCTGCAACTGCATCAGAGGTAGAAGGTGCTTACGCTGGCACATAACTGCCAAAGGAAGGGTGTTCTGTGACCAACGATGGCAAATACTGAGGGGAATATAAGCATTTTTGCAGAGGCGTACTGTGAACAGTTTTATCTACCATATGAGTCCCCTAAAGAACCACAGAAATCCTCCGCCATTTTTCAGCCCACAAAACAGAGCTGTGGAGTTAAGAAAAGTGTCTGCTCCAGCCCAGTTCATGGGCCAGATTGCACCTTGAGACGTAAAAGCCAAGTCCAGAGGCTAAAGAGACCTCAGCATTTCACCAGGGCGTCTAAACTCTGGACAAAGCTTCTTTGGCCTTGTGATGCACCGCGGTTTGCATTTGAGAAGAAATAACCATGTCATTTGAATCTCATGCTATTTCCTTCTCCTTGGATTTGAATAACTGTGTTTGTTTTGATACCGTTGGTTAGCCACGTCAGCATGGAATTGTTTGCCATCTTAGGTGACCGGACGTACAATATAACTCCCTCTTCCTTGCTCTTCACCATGGCTGCCAGTCTGTGTTCTGGCACAGCCTTTAGCAGTTGCACACCAGGAAAAGGGGGGGGGACAGAAGCTGAACCACAAGGTGTTAATTTCGCAGTCTGATCACCCCGAGAGAGGATGCAAATACAATACTTCTCCCAATGCCATATCCTCTTCTCAAAGGCACCTTCAAACTGAGACTTGGGAGAAGGTGAAGCAGCTGTGTGAAAGGACTCTTGGGACAATTTGAGGGGGCAGTGGCTCCATCACTGCTCTGTGGCAAGGATTTTAAAGAGACAAGCAACGCCTTCAGGTTGAGTTCCAGTAATCAGAAATATAAGCATCCAAACAAATGGGGAGGGGTGGTTTTTGGAACCCACACACATGCTTCCCATCTTCCTCACTGAGGCCTGAGCAGCTACCCTGGAGGAGGAGGTGGCAGCCCACACGATCTTTCTTCTTCACCATCTTCTGAGATCAGAGCCCTGTAACTCTAAAAGTCACTAGAAGGTACACATAAGCTGCAAAAGTAGTGAAACTACACCAATGTAACGATTATGCCTCTGTTACAGGGGGGAAAATTTTGCAAATAGTAAGTCAAGAGATGGGAGACTTCTGCTTTGTTTTGCCTTCATTCTCCACTACGGCAACTATTTCAAAGGATACTTCTATCCCAATCAAAGATCATAGCTCAGTGCATGATTTAAATATAGAAGGCCACAGTTTCAATCTTTGTTATACCCCAGGAGTGTTCATAAAAGGAAAACTTGCCTGAAATCCTGGACAGCAGCTGCTAGTCAGTGTTGACAAAACTGAGCAGCCTTGAAATCAGGCAGCTTCCTATGTTTTTCCCCACGTGTACTAATAATCATCACCGCTCTTTGAAAACTGATCTTTGTGTCAGTAAAAAGGTACCATGCAGACAGAATAGGGAAATATCTATGAACATGGAGACAATGGTGTTTGGTAAACTGCTACCTTTTCCCAGAAAATTTAGGAGGAAAAGCAACCCCAAAAAATATTCCTTTGGAGGCTGTGTGTGTTCAGTAGGCACATCAACTAAGGGAGGTGAGAGTGGGAAGCTGGAGGGGACTCGTGGTCACAGAATGCAACAGAGTGGCTACATGAACCCAAGCACTCCATGCTGCAACATTTTGTTGTAGGACCCCACTTCTTGCTGCTACCAGTCTTCAAGGATGAATACACATGAAAGAGAACAGCAACCACCCAGGACAGACAACTGTGTGTGTGTGTGTGTGTGTGTGTGTGTGTGTGTGTGTGCGCGTGTGTGTGTGTGTGTGTGTGTGTGTGTGTGTGTGCGTGTGTGTGTGTGTGTGTGTGTGTGTGTGCGTGTGTGTGTGTGTCTCTGTGTTAAAGGGGGTGGGGGGAATCCCAAGGTTTGCAGAAATGAAAAAAGCAGGGAAGGGGGGGGGACCTAGAAAAGTATGATCAGTGGACAAAGAATAGTGAGTGGCTATTAGAGAGAGAGGGAACAGAAACATGTGGGGGGGGAGGGAAAAGGAGATGGGGTAGAGAGGCCATATATCTTAAAATCTTATATTTTAGGTCCCACTGGCCAGAAAAATAAATAGCTGGTCTTCTCAAGCTTGAAGCAGCCCTTGGATGTTCCCGAGCAAGGGGGCAAAGAAAGTGGGGGGGGGGGGGAAATGACACGATTACTCAACAGGATCCTGGCAAAACATTAACCTTGGGTGCAGTGGATGGTTGATGATTAGGACTGAGAGAAACTCTAAAAGTTTCAGTTGACATGTGGGCGGTTGTTTTGTTTTGCAAATGATGCCAGTACAGGTAGAGGTAAAGGAAGTGTTCCAATTAAGGAAATCTTACATCCATGCCACCCTCTCTTCTTGCAAAAGAGGAAAAGCAACATGCAAGAACTGTATACTTAACTATTTGCAGGAAGAGAACTAGTTCTTTTCTTCAGCAAATTCCTTAAGAACTTCACAAGAAATTTGATTTGGTTCATAGGATTATAAGGCTGCAACCTAGAAGGAAGACTCACTGACGTCAATGGGATTTCATACCAAGGAAATATGCTCAGTACTTCACTGTAATTTAGTTCAGGACAACTGTCCCCAACCTGACAGTCTTCAAATGTGCTGGACCTCTGCTTGTAGTTCAACCTATCTGACAGAATGCTTTGGAAACTTGCTGTAGAATCAAAGCGTTGGGTGTTCTCCTGGCGGCGCAGAGGCAGGGGAAGACCTCCATTGCCCTCCCACAAGGGTCCTGAAAGATTTCATGGATAAGTAGAGGACTTGTCCACGAAAGCACACATGAAAATATACGTAGCAGTTAGTCTTTAAGGCACCACAACATTTTTGTCATCTTTTATTTTTTCTCCTTTTTTTTTGCCTATCAATTAAAACAGAGAATGTGCTGTGGTGTTCACGGTACTGGATGGGAACTGAAGAGATCCAGGTTCTCCGCTGATCACTGGGTGATCTTGCGACGCTCATTCTCTCACTCCCAGACCTGCATCACAGAAGGAAGGATAAAGCTACATGACCTCAAGCTTTTTTTGGAAGAAAACTGGAACATAACTGAAATGAAAATAAGTAAAAAAAAAAATCTTACTTCCATACTGCTGGCAAGATGGTATCCTCCACCGTATCTGAGGCCAGTTTTCCTATAAGCTAGGCAACTGGTGGGGCACCTCAGGGAGAATAACCAAAGAACTGCTGCCTTCTGGGCAGCTGGTGCCTGAGACAGCAGCATAGCTGTGTTTTATTCTGGAGCTGGCCTTGTCAACAGCTCAGGCTAGGCTCCCATGACTTCTGTCTCTGTACTTCAGGACCGTCTCCATTGCCTTTCTTTAGGGCGGCAAACAAGATCAGTAATCAAATCTTTCACCTAAAAAAGGCTGTAGGATTAGACTGGGGCTGTGGGGCTGTGATACTTGGGGAGATGATTTCTAACTTGTGGGATCTAAATTTCCCTCTTAAATCTGCTATTCATTCCCAGAGAAAAATGTCCAAGTACCATATGTCCCTTTTCTTGATTTTTAAAAAATCTCCTACCATCTCACCTACTTTGTCCTTCAGCCATCCATGGCCAGAGTCCTTTGTGTATTACATGAGACTGGGAAACCCTGGGTCTGCGGGTACTTGGAACTACAGATCCCATCAGCCCCATGTAGCATAGTTTATGGCAAGACATTTTGGTAGTTGTATTTTAAAACATCTAGAGGGCCAAAACGTCTATAATATAAAGTGAAGAAATTATAACTGGAGTATCTAACAAGAAAAGTGTTGAAATTATTGCAAAGTCATTGTTTTTCAAGGAGATCTTATTCCTCACATTCCTAGCTGGGGTCAACGATGGATGAGACCGTCTTTCCAGGCAAGGGTTCAGAAGTGTGGGTGGCGAGAGGCATACATTTAACTTCACGACTAATGAGTGAGAAACATGGGAGGGAAAGAGGGCAAAACACTTCTTTTCTTTACACTTTTCAATTAGCTGTTGTTTTCTGGTTGCTTTCTGGGGTGTTTATGAACATTTTTTTTATGTATTTATTATTGGATTTATATCCCGCCTTTCTAGACAGAAGTCTACTCACTACATTCACTGCAACTGACACAGAAGAAAGACTAGGAATATTGCCTAATGCTTCTGCCAAAGCAATGAGGACATAGAATGAAAGATGAATCCAGTCCTGCATGCATAAAGTTGGTTAATGTTAAGGATATTCTTCACTTGAGTATTTACAGAACATACAGTACTGAGTCTCCATTCTCTTTTTAAAGCAAAGACCATTGATTCTATGGAATAAGAATTCCTTGCCCAAATTGTTCCTACACACACACACATACACACACACAACACAACACACACACACACACACACACACACACAATTTGTTTTTGTTTTATATCTGACAGCCATACTAGGGGTCTAGTTGCGAAAGATGGTTCCTTTCAAGTTCGTTTCCTTTTCACTTGGCGTTCTTCCTTTTAGTCAGTCACAGAAAGTTTTCCTTTTCCTCCTGTGGATTCCTTTGGGAACATTTGTTTCGATTTGAAATGCAAGGATCATTTTCAGATTTCATGGAAAAACTCTGGTGACGCTGACCTAAATATCCCAGCCTGTTACCCGACACCTACGGAAAAGAGCTATCTGAACACACAAAGTTGAACTGCTTTATTGAGAGTCTGACATGTGGTCTAACCAGGCGACTCCTGTCTATTTTGATGAAATGAAAAGAGTTTTCAGCCAGGCTGGGAATATACCTCTCCCTAGTTCTGTCCTGTTTCCTGAGATCCCTTTAAGTGGAGACTTATGTCTGTTATTTATTTATATGCTTCTGTTCATCCAAAAATACTCCCAGTTTACAATGACCCGAAATGAGATAGTTCCTGTCCAAAGGCTCACGATTTAGAAGATGTGACTTAAAAGGAAATGCTTGAGCCGCTGCTGACCCAAGCTTCAGCAGTGTGGCTCGCATTTGCCTCCCCCCCCCCCCCCGGATAGCACGAGACTTCCTGCTCACGAGAACAACATAAGGGGATGGGGGGAACATTAGGTTATTTAAGGGATGTTTCCCCCTCTGCCTGCCCTCTTCATTTCCTGGTACCCATCCGTCTGCCCTATATTCTAGTGTGAGTTTACCTGGTTGCCTACGGGGCTGGATAGAAATTTTTTACCCGTATCCTGATTGGCCTTTGGATGCGGGGATTTTTCGCCTATCCCCCACTGGAACAAGTGCGCTGGAATGCTGGAGGTGGAAATTTGGTCACACTGGCAGGTAGTGTAGCTATAACAGGTTTTTGGTGAGTACCATTGCAATATCAGGCAAGCTACAGCCCATCTGATATCCCAGCGCTGCGGATCATGGGATTACAGTGTTGGGGGGGGGGGAAATGCACTGGGGCCACACTCGGACCAACAGTCAACAAGGAGAATCTGGCTTGAGGTCCGGGGTGGTCAAATCGGGGCCGGCCAGGTTCTCGCTGTCTTTATGACCATGAGAATTTGGGGCCAGGGACTTGCCCATTTGTTGCTTAAGAGATCCTTTGAGACCTGTGTGCTTAAACCTGATTCTTCACTACAGCAGGACTCTCCCCTCCCCCTTTGCCAAAGGATGGCAACATCGATTAACCTTAATAAAGTGTGGCCTGTGTTTAACCCATAATCCTTGTCTTGCGTCTTCATTCCACGATGGGGAGAGCAAAGGGATGGACTTGGCTCCAAAATAATGACAATGTCAGCACCAAACAAACCTTCAAGGGGAGAGCTTTCCATGGTGGGGTGCTAAGTCAGAAAAAGCCCTCTCCTCCCCCTGTCTCCACATAACAAACTGTTATCAGTGGTGGAATATGGTGGAGGACCTCCCCAGCAGATCTTGGCGATCTGGTCCCAAGCCATTTAGGGCTTTATAAGTCATCCTCAACTCAGACCCGAAGAGTATCGGCAATCAGTGTGGATCCTTCGGAGTTGTTGTTGTTGTGTGGGTTCTGAAGGGGCTGGCAGGGGCCGTGGATGAGAGGAGCTCTCAGATGGAACGCCATCCAGGCACAGGGATCTGACCACATTGCTTCCTCTTCCACATTGTCTGGAGTTGTGTGTCAATGAGCCTTTGCTTGCTCGTTGCACTTCTTTATGAAGAATTAGCCAAAGCTTATATTCTTGTTGTCACCATAAATAATTTTTTGGTAAGAACAAAGCCAACATAAAAATAAAAGAACAAATAAGAAAGACAAAAACATGGTGGCACCTTAAAGACTGTTATATTTCAATGTGACCTTTAATGGACAAGTTCACTTCCTCAGACATAAAAGAGATATTTAACATGGCAAATCTTTATTCCCATGTTATATCTCTCTGTTAGGTCTGAAGAAATGGATTTGTCCATGAAACCACACATGAAAATATAACACTCTTTAAGGTCCTACCAGATTTTTTTTCTCTTGGCTCTTTTTCTTTCTTCTGTTTTTACTTATAATGTTTGCACAAACTAACACAGTTATCTTTTTTTACAATCAATTTATTTTTGTTATCATCATCACCGCCACCACTGGGCATCACAAACCTGTAACAGCCTACTGCATCATGATGTTATATTGCTGTGTTGGACTAAAACTCCCATTCTCCTGAGCCAGTCTGACTATGCAGCCCAACACAGCTGAAGGTCATGAGGCTAGGGAAGGTTGGCCTACTGTATGTGAAGTGTTTTTGTTAGTTCAAACACCATATAGGCTGAGCTCATCTTATAATACTATCTGATTTGATTGCCTGAAGGTTGATTTTGTAATCTTATAAAAGATACAAAACTTACCCAAAGCTCTTCTTGCAAAACCTCTGCCTCATTATACCAAGAAGCACCACACTGAGGCTTCTGCAGAGAGGGCGGGACTGTCTTCTGAAAAATATCACGATTATCTTTCCAATATAAGTTAAGAAAACCCAGCAGATCTCCGTACCCTTTTTCTAATCACAAAACACATCATTGTCAGTACTACCAGAAGGAGGATCTCAGAACTGCAAAGTTGGAGGAAACCCTTTAGATTATCAAATGCAACCCCTCAGGGAGGTACAGTGGGGATTGGGGAATCAAACGTCCAACCTAAACACTGAACTATCCAGCGAGCCGTCTAGTCCCCAGGGTCTGGTGCCAAACAGAACATGTTAATCTTCAAGGTGTCACAAGTTTCTTCGTTGTTTTTGCAGCAACTAGCACACCTCCCCCTGCAAGGACTGTATTCCAAATGGGGTTCCCCCCCTCCTCAGTAAACAGAAAAATCCAGTAAAATATTAAGAACAAGAAGAACAAAAAGGTAGGGCATTCTAATTTGTTTTGTGGTGGTGGTGGTTGTTCTAGTTGTTTTAAATCATGTTATGAAACTCAGATGGGAAGAAATTAAAGCCAAGATCCCAGGGGAAGGAATCGCAGCCCTGTACGGGAACTGCTAAAAGCTAGCACTGCACTACAGTGACCCTGGAATACACAATACATTTCTCTCCCCTTTCTGAAAGGAGGAGGAGCAGCAGCAGCAGCAGCTAAATGTTTACCCCTTCACGGTAATTTTCATTTTCCCTCATCATTTTTTGAGTCTTCAAAAGCCTGAAATTAATAGTTTAATCATATGCTTGTTTACTGAGGGGGGAGGGGGTAAACCCTTCTTGTATTCACTGGGGTTTACTCCCAGGAAAATGGGCATAAACCTACTTTACTTGCCTAGCAAGTGGATGTCAGCATAATCTTCCTTCAAGTAAACCTCCTCAGAACTGGGCCGCAGATCTTAATATCTCCCTTTCCAGCCCCATGTGTTTTTTTAAAAAACATAAATGTAATTGCCCGACCTATCTTTAAATCCATAGACCAGGCTGGGCAACTGCAGCTGCAGTGTAATAAAGCACATAAATAAAGTTTATGGCCAAACTGGCCTGACCCAGCATTGCCCTGAGATACAGAAGCAGTGTCTTGTCATTAGTATGCAGAACACATACCCCCTTAATGTCTGCTCATTTGTTCCCAGCGTAACTCAGCTCTATAAATCTCCACAAAAGGGCAAGGCAGGGCTCGTGGGGAAAAGAGGGTGGTGGGTGAGACACAGAAGCCGAAGGGGAGACAGGCCTGGAGTTCAACCACTGTATTCAACTTGCTGTGCCTCCGGCAGGCTGAATTATTTGGAGAAGGAATTGAAGGGAATGGGGCTTTAAGCCATTTTTTAAAAGATGTTTTTTCCTCCCTCTTCTACTCGTGGACCAAAATCCAGTTGTGTTGCATGTAATCTCTATGTGTAATTGTAGAATTCTTCTTGATAATTGTGTCCAATGGTTTATATATATATATATAAAGCTGTTTTTATATTTCTTTTGAAAGGAAAAAGGGCATGTCTGGGCAAGCCATAAGCACATTTTCTTCTAAAACAAAAAACAGGGCATAGCTGCTTGTTGCAAGAACATTCAGAGAAACAAACAGGGTCGCCTTCCCGCCTTCCCATCACACCCATGTTCATTCAACTTAAACAGGATGACTTCAACATGAGAAAAGATACCGACACTACCCTGTTTCCCCTACAATAAGACCTAACCTGAAAATAAGCCCTAGTAGGATTTTTTGAGATGCTCATAATATAAGCCCTATCCCAAATATAAGCCCTAGTTAAGCGAAACCCCACCCTCTACCATTGTGCAGCAAAAAGAAGAAGATGACATGACTGTAATTAAATACGTAAATGTAGATTGTCGTACATGGAAAAAAAAACATCCTCTGAAAATAAGCCCTACTGTGTTTTTCGGAGCAAAAATTAATATAAGACCCTGTCTTTTTTCGGGGAAACACAGTATTAGGGATGACAGGAAGATAAGAGAAGTTATCATAAACATTGCTAGTAGTTTCTGAACATCTCCCAAAGATTTTTTTTTTTTTTTGCTTTTTTTTAACCCAGACATTCCTTATACCAGTAGGCTAAGGAGACCACGGTTGTTGGCTAACTGTCATGATTTTACTCATCAATTACTCTTCTACAGAAAAATATTGGCTTATGAGCAGCGATGGGCATGAACTGAAAAAATTAACCAGGACATTCATTAAAAAATTGCTTGTTTGTTGGTTCGGGTTGGTTCAGGTTTGTCAAAACTGATAAATCCAAATTGACCTGAACCATGAACTTTTAAAAATGACTGAACAAACTTCCTGGTGCGTTCTGCTGCCGCCGCCCCCCCCCCCCAGCCTGCACTCTTCCCCTTCCCCACTGCCCCTGTCACCATTGTTGTGGTCTGTGCCCATCTCTACAAGTTATGAAAATGCATAAAAGACACAATACATTAAAAATGGGATGAAAGCAGCAAAATAGGAAAAAATTAATACCTATTACATAAAATAGCAGTCCTTGGCAAGCAGCAGCACAAATCTGGACCAGCCAAAAGAGAGAAATTTTGGAAGTGGTCCTGTGCCACTGATATGTGAAAAAGAGATAAATAGCCAGGTGAACTTGTGAGTATTTTCCTCCTCTTGTATTTTGCCCTTTTGTGTTTTCTAGACACTCGCTGATATTTAGATTGCTGCTCTCCGGCTCATTTCCTTTCGCCCTCTTTCCCAAAGTTTTGTCATCATTCTCATTGGCTATGAAAAGGCAGCCTCATGCTGGATTTTCCGAATAATGGCTGCTTGCCGACCCACGTGCACAGAAGCCAGAGTAAGTGGTTTTGGAAACTTGTTGGGCAATCTTTACTCCTCGGTATCCCCGAATAGATTTCCTGAAACAATAAAGTGGAAGGGGTTTTTGGTTTTTGGAATAATTGCCAGTATTCTCAAGTAGTTATTCCTGTTAAGGAGTCACAAACTCAGTACTGAGCCATTGGACTCTGCCAGTATAAATACAGAATATTCATACAAGAGAAAAGTTAAGTTTTGCCTGCATGTTTCTTGGCAGCCTGTTGGAGAATAGCAGTTCTTCACATATTCTTGTGCCTCATTTGACTTCCCAGTATTTGGAGGGCTCAAAGCTGAAAGCTGACATTTATTCCATTGTTTTTACAATGGTAGTTTTAGAAGAGGTAGCTGTGTTAGTCTGTGCAAACATATCAGGCAAAATTCAAAGGAAAAAAACATTCTTTTTATGTATTTTAATTTTTAGTTCTTCCTTCCCCCCCCCCTTTGGATTTTGCCTGATTTATTCTGCTGTAAGTGTCAGATCTGGAGTGGACGTGAAAGCTCTGTATTTAGCCTATGTTAGTTTATCTAAGTAAAACAACCACTACATGATATAACAGTCATCTAGTAATGAATATACACGTGTGAATCTACCCTGAGATGCTTTTCCAGTGTCTGTGTTTAAGATAAAGGGGTACTATCACCTATGCTTCAATATCACAGCAGGACTCAGTAAGGAACACTGGGGCATTCTCTCTGGACAGCTCGTTAGTCACATTTAGATCACACCACTTTTACCTGCTTTCTGACAGGGAAAAGAAATAGTCCCTAGAAAATAGCACCAGCAGCACCATTCATTGTTTTCCCATTCAGTTGCCTCAGTGCCACATTAAGTGTGTTTTCTGATTCCTAAGCAAAGTCACATGGGCAATCTTGGCAAATCAGAGATTGGTTATACAGCTGGACACTGACAAAGTTTGTAGCTAAGTACGTAGCTAATCAGAGTTAAGTGGTGATACCTTGAAAGGAAATGATACTTAGTAGACTCTCATCAAATTCGTGTTCTCACTCACCATGTATACAGAGATGGACAATTACAAAAGGTGTCCCTCTCCTTTTCACTCAGCCATACAAGCTTCAGTTATCAGAAGAAAGACCTGTCTCAAATTTTAGTTTCATCTCCTGCTCCTCACTGGATGCAGATACCTGATGCAAGTATCCTTGAGTAAATCTATATGATCTGTAACTTGGAAAGGAACTCATGTGTGACTTTTGCAAGAATACGGAATATGTTATTCAATAGGAAATGGTGCTAACCATTGCAAAAGACCTACATATATTTACGTTTCATGCTACATTTTCTCTGCTATGCCTCACTGAAAGCCGGAATCCAGTTCTACAGAACTGCATGAAAATTGCTTGATTGCTTCAGACACAGATTTTCAATGGGAATGCAAAACTGTAACAAAATCACTGTCACCAATCTTATTTTCCTTCCCCCCCCCTTTAAAGAAAAGCCATTAATCATCTCCTGACAAAAAGATGAGAAAGTGAAGCAAGCTAAATGGCAATACAGCACGTACCGCACCTGGGAAAGTGAGAGAGCGAAAACATGTCGCTGTGACAGAGAGAAAATGTTATATTCTCAACTCTGACACTACAACAAAATGCGACATAAGATTTATTCCTAAATAATGGAATATGAGAAGCTCTATAAATAATTGTAAAATATTAACGATATTTTAAACCTTATTAAGTATTCTTAACACAAAATTTCCCTGCTTCAAAAAAAGTCAATAAAGATTAATAGGAGTCCTGGAAGATTTTGTGTCATTCTGTCGAAACGCATGAGCATTCTGAGCAAATGAGCAAAGATTAATGATAGGGAAGGGATTTATTGGATAGTCACAGTCTTGTATTTGAAGTGCATTTAATTTTAATCTTATAACTGCAAAATTAGAAGGGACCCTGTGATCACTGAGACCAGCTCCTGTCGAGGAGGCACAGTATGGACTCAAGCTCCCATCTTCTAATTCTGTTTTATTTTATGATGTTTGTCACGTAAACAGGAACAATTAAACTGGTTCATTTATAACTCTTTAATGTGACCAATCTTGCCCTAAAGTCAATTCCTCACACTACCCAGGGTACAGTAGTACCTCAGTTTACGAACGCCTCGGTTAATGTAATTTTCGGTTTACGAATTGAAATCCAATGGAAATAATGCCTTGGTTTACGATTTTTTTCTGCAGTATGAAGGAAGTTTCCCCAGGATGCATTGTGCCTGGAAGTTTATAGCGCCGCACCCATTCCCAAGGCAATCCGCATTTCGGTTTATGTATTTTTCACATTATGTAACGTCCCGGAGAATGCATTAAATTTGTAAACTGAGGTACTACTGTAGTGTAATAGAAATAATGTTAAATTAGGACTCAGGAGGGTTCAAATCCTTTCTGAGCCATGGAAGCTCACTGGCAGTCGCACTTGTAAAAACACTCCCTAAATATCTCACATATCTTGGAAAACCTGCCATGGTTGCCATAAATCAGAATCCATTTGACAGCACATAACACGCATGGTACTATCTGATCATTGCTCTTCTGTTGTAACCAACAATCTAATTGACACTACACCCTGTTGGGCATATTGTTCTTTTTTATAATTAAATCCCACTATGATCCACCCATACCAATAGTTACAACATGGTTGCTGTGGATGATAAAAGGAAAAGATACAATTCACCTCAGAAGCCCTTTGAAATGAAACACACATTCGTTCCAAGCTTTGCAGTGTGTGATATTTTATCACTGTATTTGTTTTTTCCTAATCATTTTCTTCATTAGCAATAAAATGCTTTTCTATCTGCATTTTGTTTTTCAAATAATAAAAGACAACTTAAAGGAAAGACAACAGCCAAACTATAACACTATAATGCAATGATGCATTTAAATTTTTTAATGCTCCTTTCAAATTCCTATTATTTTAGAATGTGGCTATGTCAGAGGTTGCACTCTCTGAGGGAAAAAGAAGAACCACAGGGGAAGCACTGGAAGATGATGGCAAAATCCTCTTGATCAGTGTAGTAAACTGTACTAGAGTAGGTCCATTGAATCAATGGGGCTTTAGTGAGTCAACTCCTCCATGAGCTGTTAAACCAACTTGCAGTTTGAGTTGTCTTGTTTGAAACAATGGAACCTACAGAAGAATTGACTCACCAAATACTTATTGATATAGTAGGTCTTCTCTAGTGCAATTTACTATACTAAGCAACAGAATTTTCAGCAATGACTGAATGAATGCATTGTGTGGATGTTTTGTTTTTAAAAAGTGAGCATATAAGCTTGGGAATCCTGCCCTAAATGTGGTTCCAGGACTGAAATATGGGGTTGAAGAAATACTTTTAAGTCTGCAGTCCTAAACACATGTTTGTGGAAGTTAGTTCCATTGACCACAGTGAGACTTATATCTGAGCAAGTGTGCGCCAGAGGGTTGCATTCCTGGACAGTCATGTTGCAAGGAAATAAGAAACGTGCAGAGCCACTGGCCTTTAAGATTCTCTTCCTCAAGTCCTACCCATTATCTCCATCTTGCATAATAACGACTGGCTGGATTTGGATATTTTCCAAAATCCTCTGCACATCCTTTTTCCATACCTGTGCTACGGCCGTCTGGAAGTGTAATCTTTAATTTTAGTTGAAGTGGCATGTAAGATTCTAGATGTAAAAGATAGGTATTTGAACACTTTTCCAGTAAAGGAAAGATGAGACTCTGAAAAGTAGTAAACAGTTTTGCCAGATAATTAGCCTTCTGATTTTCTTTTTTTTTTTAAATCAAGATGTTTAAATTAATGAGATCCACTAATGGGTTACAGGACATGCTGCCTATTTTATTTCCATTCAGTTCTCATTCATGTCATGGGATGTTATACCCTAGAATACTGTAAAACACTGTGATCTGTACAGCGGGGTGCATGCATGGCGGGTACGTGGAAGAGCTCAGAGAGTACAGTACTTTCACGCAAATAAAGAATAAACAGTGAAAGATTGTGCTGCATATTCATCACATCTCAGCTACAAGGAAATGCCAAACAATTACAACAAAATGTGTATGTGTCTGAGGATACTTCTAAAAGCTGTCTTTAATGACTGACTTGGAACTTCTTTTAAAGGTCAGCAGGAAGAAAGGACTGGTTGATTTGCAGGGTGGCCTCTGCAGTGCTTCTAATTCTAGAACAACCTCCAGGCAATCTCTCCATGTTGTGATAAACCTGATCTGACAGCCATATCCCCCTTTTTGGAGGGTAACCTTAATGAAGCCGTCTAGTAGGTAAAAGGCTTTATTAAAGAAGGGCTACCTACTGCGAAGGCCCTACAGCTGGACAACTGGCTGAGGTTGCTGTTTCCGAGTGTGGAGTTCAATCCCACCAATACTTTGGCTATTTCATGATCAGACCCGTTGCATCCACTCTGTCAGGGCACGGCATTGAGCAAGTAGCTTTGCAAGAAGAAGGAATTCAGCACAGACTCGGGTTCAAAGAGCTTACAAGATGACAATGTCCTTTGTGTTGCGCTCCTTCCAGAAATATAAATTGGTTGTAAATGCGCCTTTTAAAAAATATATTATTTAGTGAGTTTGTAGGGAAATTTTAAAGTTCTTTGATGTAAATGATTTTTGTTGTTCCGTTGTCCCACTGATTTTAAATTAGAGCAGAACAGATTCTCCCACCCCAAAAGTAGAAAACATTGAGATAAAGGGTCCTTGAAATGGCAATTCACATCTTATCATGGCTGAGGATTACCTAGAACATTAAATTGTAGAAGTCTGACACAAGAGTTTTGTTTAGGGAGTAGGGAACGTCTCAGTGATGTAGGGATGTGCTTTGATCATAGTTGTCCGAAGAGGATTAATTGAAGGTTGTGAGTTTTGAATCATTATTACATTTCAAAACTGTATATTACTTTTTTTTCAAATGCAGTTAGTAGGAAGACTGTTCATTTGAATGAAAGCTAGTAGGCATTTAGGTGGTCTAAATAATACAGTCAAACAATTACAACTTCATTAAACCCAATTAGCTTTAACAAGTTCTACAACTCAAGAGAAAAATCTCTAAATTCATACATTTCAGCAGTAGTATACAAACCTAACTACTTCATTTATCTCAAGGAAGAAATGTGCACAGCTACACACCCAGAACTGAACGATCAAGCTGTGCTACAGCTTACACTTCATAACCAGGAAATTAACATAAATCATTACCCAAGCTCTAGACCAATTATCTACTTAAAAAGAAATTAATCAACCTTCCCACAAGCTGTTGTTTACTGCAGCTTAAGCTGTGATGGGTGTTATATCTCTGCCTGCTTTTGATGTTATGAAACCTGAACAATGCAACTTGAGGGCAGAAGGGTGGAGTTTGGCCCAGTTCTTATTCTGTATCTTGCCACCCATAAGTTACACACAGATGCATTGCAATTGTTTATTTCAAATTGCTTTTTGTTTATTAACATCTATCTGATATCTGTGTACTTATTACTAGTTGTTGCTGTTAATAATTGTTGTTCTGTTAATAATTTCAATATTCAAATTGGCCATTCATAAAATTTCAGAATAATGCTATATTTTTTCTGTAGAGTTTCTGACCTCTTAGGATCATAACTATCCAACACAAAGAAACCACAACAGCAAACAGTTTACTGTTTCTTACTTCAGCAATGGCAAGCTTTCCCTGAGTAAATGGCTGCCTGAGTGGGGTGTTCAAAGTGGATGGTTGTGTACCTTACTGCATTGAATGTGTTTTGGTGTCGCTTATGTTTTTTAGTATAGTATTCATTTGATCCTCTTTAGTATTGTATACTCTGCTAGCTTGAATACTTTCTTTCCATGGTCGTAAGCCGTCTTGGATTGTTTTTAAGGAGAAAGGTGGGTTACAAATATTTTAAATAAACAAACATTGTGTCAGTGCTGTTATCGCAGTGGTACATGCTCTAGTCTTTTTATAATGTCAATATTAAAATTAAAAATTCCTCACAGCATGAGGAATATCATAGAAGCAAAAACAAGGCTTAGGTTCAACCACTGTGTTACCCAAGAGGTAGTACTTTGGGTGGTAATAGAAGGAAGTATAATGAGGTTCAGAAGTAATGATCAGTGACATCATTACATTTCTAAAGTGAAACCTCTAACTGTAGTGAAATGCCTAACTTTTAATTACTTCTGAAACCTTCCAGGATAGTTGACTGCCTTGGATTATCTTCCATTTCCCTTTTTTGCACTATAACGACAACAACAACAACAACGTGACTAAAAAGTAACATGTTGGTTAAACAGAATGAGTAATGGCTGCCACATGACTTTGAAAGGTCACGAGTAATAACTAACATTACTTTCTATAAACAACGCTTTGAGCTCTGAGGAAAAAGTATCTGCAGAGAAAAATTCCAAGTGCAGATTTCCCTTGAAGCCATTCTGCAGATTCGTTGTAGCCCTCTCAGTAGCCTGGAGTTTTCACACTCCATCCCTACTTCTGGAGAAGCACACACATTGCCCTGGCTTGCACTGAATCTGTGGCTTGATGCTAGATCTGATTGCCCAGTCCTGGCAGGAGGCGGGGCGACAAGCCTTTCTGCCAGGTCGCAGAGTGGCTAATCCATTGCGGAGAACGGCGCGACAGGAAGCCTCCATAAAATAACCCTCGTTATTTCCACCTGTGCGGGGATATTCATATTCATATATGAATACCCCCATCTCTAATTTGAATATATAAATGAGCCACAGACAAGTAAAAACTCAATGCATGTAAACTCAGGTGGTCAGTATTACAGCTAGTGATCAGTGTAAACTGGCTATGCAAACAGGCCATTCGTTCATTGCTCCTACTCATTAAGATTAGTAATTTTCCCAATTTAAAATATTTATGCAAACTCATTATAAACTAAGACATAACCACCTCCCAAGCCAACCCAAATGTATGTGTGCGTGTATTATAATGATGCTGTACCTGGACCTGTTTATCTGCATATCATACTTGCTGATAAAGTCTGGGCTTATCTCCTGATGACCAACCACTAAAGAAAGCTAGCTAAGTCCCAAGCATATAATGAGAAGACAAGATTCAATGGAAAAGACAGTGGGTAAATTCCTCTTGCGTAAAATTATGATGTCATCTGCTGTAGGCTTTTATTGCTTATTAAAAGCTTCCTATTCCACCACCTGCCCACTCCACTTTCTGAGGCTGTCTCAAGATTCCTTTTGATCTGAGGAAAACTTTGGGAGCCTCAGATTGGGTGAAGAGAAGCCCTTAGAACACCCCCAAATCACTGTCAATGGGGGAACTGTCAGTGGCAATTTTTAAGGATTAAAGATTCTCCCGCTCAAGGCTCACAAAGGCTTCCCCAGGTCAAAAGGGTTCTAAACGGAGATACGAAACCTGAGTGTGTAGGTGGTGAAATAGGAAACTTTTAATACATGACATAACTTTATGCATGAGGATTTTGGTCAGCAATGCGGAGAAAAGTCAAAAGCAGCAGAAAAAAAAAGAAAAGACGAGATGGATTGACTTAATAAAGGAAAAGAAGCCACGAACCTTTGCTTGCAAGATGTGAACAGAGCTCTTAATGATAAGACCTTTTGGAATTCATTAATTTATATAGTCACCATAAGCTGGAAGCAATTTGGTGGCTCATTGCAACAGCAAAGATTATAAAAACGATAGTAGCATTTGAAATATGGGTTTACGTATTGCAGAATGGTAAGAATTTCTTGGCTCGAGAAGGTGATCAATGAAGAAGTAAGTACTAAGGCACTTGAATAAAGACCACAATATCATAAAACATATTACTGTATATGCAAGAGGCTATAATACTTCAGCCACATAATAAGAAATGGAGAAAAATAGATTGTTTATTTTCAAGGCAAGATAAATGGGAAAATCAGTGCAGGAAGCAGCATTGGCTGAAAATACTTAAGAGAATGACTTAGATGCAACACAAATGTCATCGTTTAAGATCGTGTAAAGTCAGGATCGCAAGAGTACCGTCTAACCCGCAACGGAGAGAATCAAGGAGAAGGTGAGGAAGAATGATTGATGGTGTCACAGATAGTCTGGCCTCGAGTACTGTGCATGAGAAATCAACAGTACAATTCTATATGTGTCTATTGAGATGAAAGCCCCATTGAGTTCAACGGGAGTCAAACCCAGACAGGTGGAGATAGTATTGCAGCCTAAATATACTTTAAAAACCTTCAATTCTGGCTTTGATAGTGAAGTTTCCGGGGCCTCAGCAGGTGAGCTCTGCTTGCTGTTGGTGTCTCATGTCTGCAAGCAGAGCCACCGTCAATAAAGCAGACAGACAATCCTCCCCAAATTATCCCCTCACCGGTGAAATGCTTCACTGTAGCAATCTAGGGTTTGTCCCACGGAAACATATCGAGTTGTCAGGTGCTTGCTTGGTGAAGGCTTGTCTTGAAAAGACTGGCTCCTTCTTCGACTACAGTATGGGAATGAAACCCAAGTCTGCTCTGCTTGTGAAAAGAGGTGCCGCCTGCTGCCTTGTCGCTCTTGACACATGTCTCTAGGAGCTACCAAACTACAGGAAGACCGCCCAAGAAGAGAAGAAGGGCAGTCTTTGAAGTGCACCTGAAGCACAAGAGAAAGGGGATATGAGAGCTCATACTCTGTTCAAGGTACAGGCTGTGTCTGAGATCCGCATAGCTTTGGGTGTCTCATGGTCATCATGTCTGTGGAAGTTGTTTCCCCAATGTAACGTTCTGTGGACTCTGGCTTTCATTACAACTACAGACTGTTTTCTATTTTTTTAAATTGTTCTTGTAAAAAACAAAAACAAAGGTACTTGGGGGCAGAATGAGTCCTTGCTGTTGTAACTCCAAGACAAGGGGTTGTTCAGGCTCATTTCTTCAGACTGAGAAAGAGTAGGAAATAGAGATGAATCACCAAAATGACGAAGAGTGGGCAGGCCATAGACAGACAGGGAAAGTTGGTTTTCTCTCTCTGCCTATGAGGGACGAATAAAAATGGAAAAATATTTGTTCTTCATATTCGTCAGGGTCTCTGGAACTGACAAATATGAAGGGATGAATATTAAACAAATCAGCTATTTTAATGAATTTTTGACAAATACGAAGGGATGAATATTAAACAAATCAGCCATTTTAACAAATTTTTAAATTCATCCCCATGTTTAGTTGGAAATAGTTGCTACAGCCCCCAATGGCAAAGAGGCAGGAGCCTAGACTGGAGGAACTGACTGAAGAACTCTTGTGAGACTCTGAGCCTGGAATCCTATGCATGTCTGTGCATTACTTTCAATGGGACTGATTTCCAAGCGAATGAGGATGAGGTGGCAGCCGCAGGCAGATTTTTAAAAACTGAGTTAAAGACAGGAATTAGTTAATAATTTTGTTGTTATTGTTTAATTAATTTCTTCTTCATTTAATTGATTTGTCCAGATTTTTGTATTCTGAAGTTCCAGTGCAGTGGACAGCATCAACAATGGCTGAAATCCAGCAGTAAGTCACAATTCGGTTACGTCCATTGAATCAATATGGATCTGGTGAGTCAACTCCTTTGTAAGTTCCGGTGATTCAATGGGCCCACTCTAGTTGTGACTTACAACTGGATTGTAGCCAGTATTGCTGGTTGCAGTGTGAGGTTATATTCAAACATTCTATCTACAACTTCCTCAGCGGATACCCTCCACAACCCATAAAAGCTATTTTCAGTGCCCACAAAGGAACTCCACGCAGTTTCTGAGCTGCTTTTGAACTTTTGTCAAACTTTGAACAGTCCTTGACAGGTGTTGTAGCTGACTAACGGTAGAAAAGCACTAATCCAAAGCTCTACTGGGTGTATCCATCTATCTGCCTGGTTCTCTGCCGTGGGGAGTTTTAGTGTCTGGCAACTCAACCTGATGAGGTTTTGCTGGAAAGAAAATGTCGCAAAGTTTAACAGGACTTTGTTCCAAGGCGAGTGTAGGTTTGCAATCTAAACTGCAGTTCAGTGGCCGGAATGCTACCAGTTAGTTCCACCAGTGTAACTGGAATGACCCTGTGAACTGGCAAATCTCTGCTAGCTGATGGTTTGGGGCTTATATGGTGCACCCACTCTGATGTTCACACCCAACTGATGTTCACACCGTTAGTAAAGATTCTGGCCCATATACTTTTCAAATATGTTGGGAAAGTTGGTTTAGAAGAAGGCAGTGCCTCAAATCTCCCAGCCAAGAAGATTTGGGGACATGTAGTCCCCAAACATTACATTTCCCATCTTGGAAAATGCAAGACATCATGGTCGAGTGAAATATCCTTTACAAAAAGAAAAACCACAGAAAGCCTCCATGTGACCCCAATGCCAATTATGTCAGAGGACGACTCTCTTCTCTTCTGTATCAGCTGCCTTAAACATGACTTCTCCATTACATACTGACGTCAAATTAGAATTAATAACTAGTTGTGCACGAGGGAGTATGTGACATAAAATAAAGATTATAGGACATGTTGTAAGGCCTGTGAAAGTTCCCAGGGTGCTAACACAGTCTGACCTTTTTTACCTTTGGTGGGAAACCAATACATCCGGCCTATGAGACATCTCCCAGATAGAGCAACTGGTTAGGCTGCAGCCAATATGAATGACAGTTGCTGCTTAGCTAGAGTAATTGAGGCGTTCATGACTAATATTATAGCATTAAAGGCGGGGCAGGGTTTCCTTTACAGATTGTTGTTCACATGAGCCCCATGAGAAATCCTTTCTGCTCTCCTCAGTGAAACTTGTCATCATTTTCTGTGGCAGGCTACTCTTTTTTTTTTTTTTTTTTTGGCACTCTCCAAAATCTATGTTTGCAGCAGGAGTGGACAACGTGTGGTCTACCAGATGAGGTGGAACTGTGATTCCCATTCATCCGACACCACTGGCAATGCTGGTGAGAGCTGGGGGAGGGGGGGAGTTGTTGTCCAACAACATCTGTACAACCACAATTTCCTCACCCTTCATATATGGGATAGAAATATGATTTGGGACAAAACTGATAGAGCAAACCAAAAATGTGCTCCATTCTCGAGCAAAGAAGATATTAGCTGGTTAGAGAACTCAGTGAGTTGAAGCCAATAGTTGGAAATGCTATTCCCCACTGTGCCTCCCAGGAGGAGCACCAGCCTGTGTGGCCTTGGGCAAGCTGCAACTTCAGTCACATAGACACACACACCAGCTTCTCTGTTCCCTCTGAGCTTACCTGCAGTTCTAGCAGGCACTGGAAGACAGCCTTATTTTCTCAGGAACATGATATAGTTGCAAACTGTCCTTGTTCTAACACAAAGTAGTTGGGGATAGTTTGCTCTGGAATGGGTAGTTAAGAGAGATTGGATTTTAAAAAGACCAACTTCTCATTTGGTGATACAGATTGACCAAGCTGTGTGCAATGTTGGGCCTCATTGAGGGGCTAGCTGGTTAAGAGGCTATAATGGTGGGCCTCTGGACTTCCAAATTTACCACTGCACCACTGTTTGGATTCCTGCAGTGTGCTCTACATCAGGCTGTCTCTTCAGAAACATCATCTAGTTGGGGGCCAGTTACACAGAGCATTTAGGTTCACTGTTAAAGCAGATGCATTGGTTGCTCATTGGTTTCTAAGGATAACTCAAAGTGTAGGTTATGATCTATGTAAACGGCTTGGGTTCAGGACCTCTTAAGGATTGTATCTCCCCATATGTACCTCCTCAACATCTTTAGGCAAGACCTTTTCTCCATCCCTCTGCCCTCACCATTATGTTTGGTGAGGACTTGGGAGAGGCACCTTCTCCCTAGCTGCTCCCACGTAGTAGAATGCACCCTTTTGGAATGCCAGGTTGGCTTTCCTCCTGCTATCCTTGTCAGCAATCCTTTTTCGGCAGGCCTTTTTTTTCCCCAGCAAGCTTTTAACTACTGAATCTAACCATCTGATAAAAGAGTTTTATTGCAAGCTATTTCATATTTCACTGCATTTTCATGCCGTGTTTTTACATTCTTCTTAAATTAGTAGTCTTCTTAATATCCTTGTATGTTTCATTAGTTCTTTTTAAGTAACTCCTTGTATTTTTAGTGTTCCTGTTTTATATCATTTGTGAACTGCCTTGAGTCCTGACACTGGAAGAGGGGAGCTAAGAAGTAAAATAAATAAACAGAAATATGAAGAATATCACTCCAGTCAGTAAACTTTGTATTGTGAAATAAACCTCTCACCAGCTTGCAGTTACTACATGCAGGAGAGGCCTCTTTTACCTGTGAAACCCTTCAAAGTGGTGATGCGGTTTTTTGCCGGAAAAGCTGAAAGGCAATGACAAAAGGGAGACAAAGAGGACTTAGATACTCATCTTACTGCTTTGTCTGCTGCTTAGCCATTGTTTTGCTGTACAGGTTATAGAACAGGATTAGACAGGTCACTGTGGAATCCGATTACAGTCTTTCTATACTCTTCAGACTTCTTTTTTAGCAGATAAAGTGGATACTGAAACAAAGGCAAGAGTGGAGGAAGAATAGCAGAAGGACCCCCCTCCCAGAATGTAGGGCATAACCCAGGCAAAGGTAAGAACACAGGAAGGGCGATTTCTTGACATATTGTCATTTTTTAGGCATGTACTTCATTTGTTTTTGTTTTTTCTGAATGAGTGTTTAGAAAAATCTTTAGTTGTTGGTGGGTTTTTTGGGTTCTTTGGCCATGTCCTTTGGCCATCTTCCTGATGTTTCACCAGTCTCTGTGGCTGGCATCTTCAGAGGACTGGAGTAGGAACTCTGTCCGTGCTCTGTCAGGAAATGTCAGGAAGAACAACCTTCAGGACACTGCCAAAGAACCCGAAAAACCCACAACAACCATCATATCCTGGCCATGAAAGCGTTCAAGAATACAATTTTTAGTAGCCTTGGAGCCTGCTGTCTACTGAGTCAGATTAATGGTCCATCTCACCCAGCACCATCAACATTGATGAGCACCAGCTGCCCAGCATTTTAGGCAGGATTCTGTCCTGGCGCTCAGGTGAGTTCCTGTTGGTCTCTCACCCAAGGACTCACTAGGCCTGACCTTGCTGCGCTTCCAATATTGAACCAGAATGGATACCGTCAATATTTTCAAGCATTTCCAAGTGGCTCCCCAACCCCCAAACAAAAATGGAAAATTTAACTTTTTGAATCTCAACATCTTCCTTCAAGAGTATGGGGGGGATGCCCTTCTATCTAAGCTATCATCCTTTTCCAGCCCAGTCTTTCACCGCAAACCACAAAGGCTTTTGTCGTCATAACAAATTGTTGTATTGGAAAATCAGTCCTCTTGTTGGGTCGTGTGGAGTTTGTTTGTGGTGCACTTTTGTCTTTTTTCCTTTGTGTGTTTTCTCTGGTAAGGAAAAAAAAAACAAGAGAGTCTAATCATCTTAGAACATTATCATCTTAGAATTGCAAGGCTGGAAGGGACCTTCCAGTCCCTGTTAAGGAGGTTGAGTGGGGAATAGAACTCCCAACCTCTGGCTCCAAAGCCAGATACTAAGCCACTGAGCTATCCAGCAGAAAAACAACAACAGAAAAAATCTGGAAGATCTACAGATTGAAGACATCATCCATGTGTATGTGTACGCATCCTTCAGTCTCGAGAGACTATGGTAACATGCTTTCATCATCTGGTCCTGCTGTAAATAACTATACTATAAAAACCTCTTCCACAATTCCACCATACATGGGGAAATATTCCATAGTTAAGTGTTTAGAATTATTATCCAGTTTTATTCTTTTCTTTCTCTTCCCTATTTTTATCATTCCCTCCTTTTTTTTCCTTTCTTTTAAGTCTGCAATATATTAAATATATATTTTTAACAAAAGCATGTGTTTGCAGTTTGACAATAAGTTGAAAACCTTGTTAAGGTTGCTGTATGTCAACCTTAATTCCAATTTGATTTGGAATGATTAAACCATAGTAGCATTTCAAAGTCAACAATCCAACATATTGCTGTGTTAATCTATCAAAGTACTGTAGGGGCTTTACCACTGCCACCCCTTGTGAGTGACTATGGTGAAGTGGGGGGTTGAACCCAGGCATCCAGAGTTCTCATCTGTCTCTCTCTCTCTCCATTATACCACACTAGCTCTCATTCCAAATAAGGAGAAAACTAGTTTGCAAATTTGCAAATATTTTCTCGTGAAAATTTTTTTTGAAACTTAAAAGACTTCCAATATATTTATTTTTTAAAAAATAACTTAGCTATATAGTAATAGCAGTCAGTGGCCCATCAACCCCACTCCACCTCTGTATTCCTAACAGACTCTGCCCTAAATGATTTACAGGTTGCTCTTATTTCATGTAAGGCTTGGGATCAACAGCTGGGTAATCAAACCGTACATAGATTATTGTATGTATACATTATCTACCAATGTTTTTCATACAAAAGCATCTATGTGCTTATATAATTGGATCCAGGTCTTTAAACAGTTACCAAGAAATTCATCTGTGGGCCCACCACTACCTTCAAACATACCCAAAGTATAGCTTCTATTATGATTTACAAAATAACATCACTAATCCTACCTGGTTTGTGTCATTTTTATACATAATTGTCCTTAGTGATTTTGCAGAAGGTTTCAACTTCCCTTTGGCTATTAACCTCAACACCTCTTATTATTCTGGGTACAACAAATTAACCCAGCATATCCTGTAATTATAAAGACAAGTGGAAGCCTGTAAAAATCATGGAAAGGGTTATTGCATTGGTTTGTCCTGAATGCAGACTTCACCATGTTTCTACACTCACATCACACCAAAACTTCAGACCTGTGTAAACATCCTTACCCTGATGTCACACAGGAGGTCTCACTGGGAATCATCTCCCCCAACTTTCCTGTTGATCTTTACATCTGTGGAATTCACAACCCTGGAGCTTCCCCATTAAATATCACACTGTTTTAAAGAGAAGGGAATATTGGACAAAAGTGATATGGATAAAATCACCTGTTGAGAACCTAGCTATAGAAAGCAGAGGGACCATAAAGGTGGCTATAAAGTCATAATAAGGTAATGGCAATTACAGAAGAAATCTTCCCTCAGTGCTGTTCTGAAGATGTTCAAAGGAACCAAAATGGTGCCTCATTATTTCGTCGTCGTTTAGTCGTGTCCGACTCTTCGTGACCCCATAGACCAGAGCATGCCAGGCCCTCCTGTCTTCTACTGCCTCCCGGAGTTGTGTCAGGTTCATGTTGGTTGCTTCGCAGACACTGTCCAGCCATCTCATCCTCGGTCGTCCCCTTCTCCTCTTGCCTTCACACCTTCCTAACATCAGGGTTTTTTCCAAGGACTCTTTTCTTCTCATGAGATGGCCAAAGTACTGGAGCCTCAGCTTCAGGATCTGTCCTTCCAGTGAGCACTCAGGGTTGATTTCCTTTAGAATTGATAGGTTTGTTCTCCTTGCAGTCCAGGGGATTCTCAAGAGTCTCCTCCAGCCTCATTATTTCACCTCGGTGCAAATGATCTGAAATAGTTTAGCTATAGGTATGTGAAGCATTTAAACAAAAACATGGAACTCATTAGTTATAAATAAGTAGTTGCTTTTAATTAACTCAGTTTCCCAGTATTGGAAGTGTTATGGATGACTTCACTTTTGCTGCAGCGTTAAACTATAACTTTTATGTAACTATAGCTGTTGTAGTAATGAGAATGTAGCCTCACTGAGTGTTGAAGGAGGAAGATCACATGGGTCAAGTGCTGTTCGCACTATCCCTCATGCTCTGTCAGGAGGGTTGAAGTGACAATTAGATGGTAGAAAAAAAGAGTGTCAGCCGCAAGCTAATGATTTGCAACATTGAGGTATATTTTTTTTGAAAAAAGTAATTATTTTAGTTATTTGTGGGAAATAGAGAAGTAAAGGGATCCTTTTAAAAATTAAAGCTATAACAACAACTATCTTTTGGACCTTGGAACTGTAATGGTCACTAATCACTTTTTAAATGTAGCATTCCATGCTCTAATTGAAACTTGCTGCATCACTTAGGTAGTTATCATAATTTATAATTCTAGAGCATAAGCCTGCAAGTTCCAACAGATAAAGTTTAAGTTGCATGAAAATGTACTCTAGACGCTGTGTTACATGTTTCCCTTTCGTCAAAGTCTCTAAAACCTCTGATGCGGGGAGCTGTAACATTGCTTTGCTATGCATTCTTTAATGAGTTATTCATTATTATATTATGTTTCTATGTGCGCACACACATATTATGTGTAATGATTATATATAATAATCATTAATAAATGAAAACTCAAGCTTCAGAAGAGACCATGTGTGGAAAAACGACATTGGGGCCATCCACTGAAACCTTCATGCCTTAAGCTAGTTGTGAACAACAAGACTCAGTGATTCCAAAGGATCTGTTCCAAGTAGAAGTCGTGCTAGATTTAGTCCAAAAGAAAGAGAGGGAACTAAATCTAACATTGGGATATCCACTGTGGTGTAGTGGATAGACTAATGGACTAGGACACAAGATACCTGGGTTTAATGTTTCCTGCCACGGAAACTCACTGAGGGGATGCAGAACTGGTAAAATCACTCCTCAAATATCTCACTTACCTTTAAAACCCTATTAGGGTTGGCACAAGTCATTTCTGACTTGACAGCACCTGACAACAACACAAAATTGAATGTTATTGTTACTTGAGGTAGTTCCTTTGGAAAGAATGAGATTTTTAGGAGCAATACTAAATTCAACCCACTGTATTTACCTTAATTTTGGGAGCTGTCATAGTCTAGTGAGTTGGAGGACCTGACTGCAGAGGGAAGGGGCTTTTTGGTGTATGTTAGGATGGGAACAGAGTCATTGTTAAAAACAGAAAGAGAATGTTCTCTGTTTTGCTGGGCTGACCAAACGGAAAACTAGGCATGGGATTTTTGGAATTCATTGTTAATCACTTTTAGCTGAGAAATAATGACTTTTCTCAGACATGACGAAGTGGCTGGGTGGTGCAACTGCATGGGTCTGAGAGTCTCCTAGCTTATTAGGCTTCCTACATGGTTCCTCTCTAGAAACTACCAGGCCCATAAAGCCCTGGAGTTCCCAGAGAGCTTAACTCTGCCTAGCCACTTCTTCCATCTTCACCATGTCTGAAAGATGCTATCATGTCTCAGTGGAAGATGATTAGAGACACCTGAAAAGATGGCGGTGGCAGGGAGGGGGGGGGTCACTAAAACCTCTAGAAATCTGGCTGGAGAAATTTCAGCAGACTTCTGAGGGCTGGAGTCCATGAACCCAAGCAACACCATGCCTGTGGAAATGCCTTTTATTAGGATGTTCAGTTCTGAAAGCACATAAAGGGGGGGGGGGAGAGAGACTTAATATTATGCTCATTCAAAACAAGAGCACTGAGGGTACAGGAAGTATTTTGAAAACTAGGTCATTAATCAGTGGTTGAAATCCCATTGGGTAAATTATGCCACATAAAGCTGATGATGTCAGCAGCAGCAGCAGTCATCTTTTGGGAATTGAATATTTCCGATTTCCCACCCAAAGGTTGCAAGGCTCCCAAGTAATCACTTTCATTGTCAGGAAGTTGTTGAGGGTTGTATGCCAGGAGGGGGGAGTCTTTAATAACTGCAAATAGGATATCATGGCGGCAGCCATTGTCAGTAATTAAAGGATTTCCCTTCTGATCCCATGACCCCAATTGCTTTGAGAGTGGAAAAGATTACACAGAACCTTTGAGGCCTTAAAAAAAGAAAAGAAATAGGAAATGTTTAATTTGGGGGGGGGGGGGGTTTGATGACATCATCTGTCTTTTATGGAGTAATGTAAGGCAACAGGATCTCAGCCAACATGCTAAAGGTTTGAAGAAAAGTGTCTCTAACAGCTTCTTTTTAAATAACTCCATTGAAGTGGAGCATAGGTGGCTTGTTTCAACTGGCACAATGTTAACTTTTCCCAAAATAGAATACGTATTGATCGAATTCTGCCTGGGAAATCAGATCCCGTTTCTGAGCAATAAATTCATCTAACTATGTGTTCTGCTCCATTTTCTCCTGGACCTGTTGCCCTTTGCTAATCCAATGGTTCCTGTGTTCCTATAATCAGCAATTGTGTTTTATCACAGGATGGTTTTAAGTTTGTTCCATTTTAGTAAACAGAAAAATAAATACATTCTATTCTAAGTCATCTTGGCAATTTGTATGGCTGAAGACAAGACACTCAGCTCTCTGTTCCTTGTAATCTATACAGGAATGATCATGTAGCCAGCCTTATACATCTAGCTGACATGGCTCAAATTTCAATTTACAACTCCACTGGAGACAGAGGTTCATGGTACATTTGATTGATGCTTTCCCTCACAGTCTCTTCTTGCTTACAGGCAGAGAAAGACAGCTTCAAGAGAAATGTGGCATCCCATTCCAGTCCTTTGTGTTGCCGTTGCATTGGGTGGCATGCGATTAAAAACATCCTCTAACCCTTCTGAAAGCAAAAGGTTCAGCTCTGCAAATAAATGACATGCCCACTCTTGCTTATGTTAAACAGTCATTTGCTCACCCCAGCCATGAGTTTTCCAGTTTAGTGGCTGCTCTTCAAGCAATATTGGGAGTCCAGGGAACAACTCCCTGACCAGGCAAGGATTAGGCAGAAACAGGGCTGCGACTAGGGTTGGGCAAATAGAGCTTTGCCCCATGGCACAAACACGGAGAGCTAGAGGTAAATCTACCGGTGAGTGTTGAGGGGAATAAACTGCAGCCCCTCTTGGCCCTACTCATTTCCCCTTTCTTGTAAGAGTAAACATGTTCTTTCTTTTAGGGGGCTACGTTATCCTTCTCCTCCCTTTCCAGGGAGAAGGAGCTGTTGCCCATGCCTTGGAGCGGAGCTGGTGGGAGACAGTGCCACTTGCTCCAAGCAGCCAAATTGGCTTTGGGCAGAAGCAGCAAGTTTATCAAAAGGCCTTCTTGCGCACATTCTATTAAATGGTGGACATATAGGGCCGAAACCAGAAGAAAAGGATTTTTAAAAAAATACCTAGGGGGCTGAGAACAACTGGGAGGATGAACCATTCAAAGTTCCAGTCCTACTTCCTCCTTTCTTTTTCCTCCTTTCCTTCCATCTCTCCCTGTGAGTAACTTGTTTGTGGGTGGCGGTTCTGTATGGCAGCTGGTGGAATTAATGAGCACTGGTAGAATCCTTTCCAGGCAAGCAGTTGTTCCGATTACATTTCATCATATAACACCAGTGTAAAGCACTTGCAGGCAAAAGGCTTAAATCAATCCAGCGCTAGATCCTACGAGCTGATAAACCACTTAGCTCATCACCCAAAACTTTTCTATTTCATACTTTGCCTGGGTAGATACATACCGAGGCTTAATATATTCAAGTACAACTGTATCAGGGTTCAAAACAGGCTGGGAGACAGCCAAGAAAATCAACATGATAGAAATGCAGACAAATAAAATTGTTTCCTCTTTTGGAATACATTAATACGTGATGAATACAGGTGATCAAGAATTTTAGATTCTTGTTTTGATCATGTCTGTCTGTGTGCAAAAACTCTAGAGGTACTATCCTAAATATATATTTACGAGAAAATAAGCCCCACAGTGGGACATGCTTCTGAATATGTGGATAGACACATAACACACACAGAGAAAGAGAGAGAATGAGAGAGAGTATTCAAGCAGTCTTGCAACTGATCTCTGTAAAAGGCAGAATATAAATATATTAAATGGGTAAATTAATGAGTGAGAGTGCACCATATGGGTGAGAGTTTGAGACAGACTAACAGGATCCCATTAGGTTCTGGACAGTTGGGTTTTCCTAGCTTCTTTCCTCCCCTTCCTCATTATAGCAAGCAGAAGTATCTTCCTTCATCTCTGAATCCAAGCTTAAATCTTTGGAAAAAGCTTATTATATCTGAGCACTTATTAACTGAAAAGGGACAAAAGCGTAAAATTGCACCATGTGGCTTCCGAAACATGCTTTGTATAAATATGGAATGTTGGTGAAATATCTTCAAACCATTATTTAAGTCCTGTGTGTCTAGAAAAATAAAATATGGGTAACAGCAGTCATACCAGTCCCCATGACTGCAAGCAAGGAAGGACTGTATGTGTGACTAGCACCCTGGCTCATCATCATAACCCAGTTGGAGAGTCGAACAGTTGACCATTTGCTGTGAGGCTCAAAACTAAAACTTTCAATAATTAGGCATCTCACCTACTACACCTGCCACATTTCCTGATTCTGATCATGCTTAGAGTTAAATATCCTAATTCCTGTAGGATATATTAAATATCCTAATTCCTGTAGGGGTGAACAATGCGATGTCCACAGGCTGCAAGTGGCCCCCCAGCGCCCTTTTGAAAACTCTTAAGATTTTTGGCTCAAGAAGTTCACTCACGCCTTCTTGGCAGTGTGGGACAATTCTGCCATGTTGGAAGAGGCCACAGCATCCCTTTCAACCTACTCCTCAAAAAGTTTGTAATTTCCTTTTTTTTCTAAATGACTACTAAGAGCCTATGGGGGTGCTTTTTAGGATTTTTCCCCCTTAAGAGGCAATTTCAGGGTGAATAACACATGGGACCAGATATGGTGCTCCAAGGTCGAGGGGTGTGCATGCGTGGTCCTTGGACTTCTGGAAGATGTCCATACCTGTTCTAGAGAAAGAGTTGCTGGAGGGGTAATTTCATCTGTATTCCTCCATCAATAGAACTGAGGAGCCTGGGAATTTCTGAGCCCCACAGGTGAGCAGCAATGATCAGTTTGAACACACCAGGAACTAGAGCAACCAAATAATCTGCTGTAGGAGGCATGAATTTCTAGGTTACAGAATGTTGTTAATGATAATTGCATGTGGCCAAGTCACTTCCGACTTGCAACAAACCTTCTCAGAGTTCTCTAGGTATAAAGGACTCAGGGGTGGTTTACTGTTCCCTTCTTCTGGGGGTGCCCTGGGATTTGCCTAAGGCTACACAAGCTTGCTCTTCTCCCAGGGAGGCACAGTGGGGAAACAAACTCCCAACCAGATTTGCTGAGCCAAACTTCACTGGATCACTGAAAAGTAGCTGGCAAGCAAAGCTTTCAAATACTCCAGAACTGTTCCTAAGGAATGGATGGTATAAATGTGGGGCAGGGTGGAGTAGGGGGAAAGGAAAAGAAGCATGGCACCCAAAAGATATAGATAAATGCAGTGGGCACTGTTTCGTGTGAGGAATGATCTGTGTCCAAGCATGACCCTGCAACGTTGTGAGTCCGCTAAAGCTGCCTCTGAAAATAACTGTCTGAAACTTCATGACCTTGGTCTTGGCCAGGTGTTTGCTCAGACGACTAACTTTGAGTCAACGACACCGTTGTTTATTCTCCACATGAATCTGTGGGTATCTTGGATGTCATCTAAGTGCCACTTGTTGAAATGCTCTAGTGCCATGCAGTGCAGGTGAAACACGTTCCTTGTCTCTCATCTGTTATTTAGCAACGATCTCTCCACAACAATGTTTGAGCCCCAGGGTTTCAAAAGAGGCCCCGATGAGAGACAAATTGAAGGCTCTCCTCCAGCTCCACACTCCATTCACACTTCTGGAGAAGCGTACACGTTGCCCTGGGCTGCGTTGAATCGGAGACGCGATTCAGAATCTGAAAACGGCGAGCTCCTCATTCACAGCATGTAACTGTATGCTTTCTCTACTCTGGATTAATTAAACCGGAATGATTACTCAACCCATGACTTCATTTGCAGGCGCTCCAAGTTGCTTCCTGGTAGATGATGGCAAATAGTGAGTGAGCAGTTCTTTTCTCCCACTCATTCAGTGTGTCTGTTCTGCCTGTGGCAGCACAAGAGGTCCACATATTTGAATATCTCAGTAAACCACACACGTATAAAACCCAGTGCATATAAACTCAGATGGTATGGTTAGTATCAAAGCTAGGAATCTACAGTATGTAAACTGTCTATGCAAACAGTGCATTTGTGCCCTTCTGCTTTCTTTTCATGTTACTATCCCATATCTGTTGCTTCAGGGACACATTGAGTTCACCAGATGTTTGGGGATACAAACAAATTATTGGTCCCCACCACAAGCAGGAAAACAAACCTGGGAATATATTGTCCAAATCAGACCATAGATTAGAATCCCCACCCCCATCCATGATCATGCATGAAGGGACTTCCTAGGGCAGAGGAAGACACATACTTTCATCAGCAGTTTACCTGCCAAATGGGAGATGACACTTATTATGATCATATGATTGCAATCAGTATGTCTACTTTTTTAAAAAAAACCACAAAAGCTGCCATGGGTCAGGATGATCTAGACCTTGGCAAATGGAGAGGGAGTCAAATGCCATCATGTCAGGGTCAATGCATAGCTATCCTAACAGGAATTTCAAGATAACTGAGAAAGTTAAGGATTGGTTTTACCCGTTCTATCTAGGGAGTTTCCATGGCCAACTAGGGATTTGAACCCAGGTTTCCTGAGTCCTAGTCTATCACTCCATCCACAACACATCACTAGGTACCTCTGTGTCCTCCATATACATAGAGTGTGATCTCAATGGATTATTTTTCCCCCCAGCCTTTGAAGGTTGTCTTGCAGGTGATGTTTCCTTAGGGATGGACCAGGTGCATCCTTTGAGATGTCACTGAAGTGTCCTCCCCAACATTCCTCACCTTTGGCTAACCTAGCTATGGCTGAGAGGAATTTTAGTTCAACAATATCTGGAGGACTGCACCCCTCACCAGCAATTGCTCCCATGACAAAGAACAGACAGCTAGGATAGTCTGGTTTAAGTTGTGATTTTAAAAGGAAGAAATTGCCCTTCCATAGTTAATACCAGGACAGCAGAGTGAACAAAGCACGTAAGTCCACTCTTCCCTACCTGGGTGAGGTGTACTATGTTTCTTTGCTAATTATAGTAATAAGTTCTGAATTTGCATCCATAAAGGAGCATAGGAAAATGTTGTGCAAATATATTGTCTTCATTTGTCCCCTTTTCCGTGTTGTCAACCTGCTTTTCCATTCTACTATAGACTTATGTTATTAAGCCTGTCCCTACCAGGTCATATCTGTTGACAAGTTCACACCACTGATGCTGACTCCATTGGTGATTTTTATCACTGGAATATATGCATGGACAAGAACAATTCAGTTTACTGACAGGGCCCCTTGCAATACATAATCAAACTGAGAGCTTTAAAAGTTACTCTTTTTTTGGACACGAGTGGCTATGCTGGATGAGGAATTCCACAAGCTAATCCCACGTTCTTGCTTGTACTAGGTGTTAAAACGTGTGTAGGATGAGTGCTTTAAACAGATCTCATTGGCCATATTGGATGGAGGATTCTGGGAGCTGTAGTCATAAAGGTTATCTTTTTCATGCTCAGCACATGTGATGATATGTATAGAGAAACATAATGGGTCATGTTTCCTCATTTGGTCAGTCTTAACTACCAACAGTGTTGTTATGTAGAATTAATAATGAAATGGGAGTTCTGGTGATAGAAGAGGTTGAGGTTCTGTCCTTAGTTGCCCCCCCCCCCATTGTCTTACCATTAAAGCAGATTCCATTTTGTCTATCCAGGAAGATGGTTTGACTAACCCAGTGCAAAATCTCGCTTCCCATGAGGTAATTTTCACTTTTTCATAACCCCCACTTGTCCTTGTAAATGTGAATTCACACCCTCTGACTTCTCTGGAAAAAAACATTCAGTGGTTGTGGGCTGAAGGACAAAAGAGAACATAACTCACGTGATAGGGATTAAAAAAAAAACACCAAACTATACATTGTAATGTTTCCACCTCTATGTAATTAACTTTGAGTGATGGATTTTTAATTACCTGGTATGAAGCTTGCTAAGAGAGATTGCTTTAGTCTTTCATCTCATAAATTTTATTAACAAAGCCATGTGGTTTAGCCAAAAGCGGACTTCTTTTTGTCTGTATTTCAATGTGCGTAACAGCAGATAACCATCCTATTTGTACTTGGTCTGGGTGCCGTAAAACCATTCCGTAACTCATGTAATATCAGTGGGAGACATTTGAATGTTAGGGTGTGCCTGTGGATTCCATCTCTCTGTGGCTAGCCAAGATCTTCAGAAAGTCTGCAACTTCAGAGAAATGTCTGATGCGGCTAGAAAGCCCCAGATAGGCATCCAAAACTTAATAATTATCAACATTGTCCCCAGGCAATTATTCCAGTAAGCAGAAGCAGACCAAGGGTGATGCAGTATGTAGAGTGTTGATCTTGATTGACCATGTCTTGCCCTGTAGGCTCAGAGCTGGTATGGGTAGAGGGTGGGCTGGCAAAGACATCAGCACACGGGTACAGCTCCAGTCAGAAGACTGACTGAACGTGGGGGATTGTACATGGCCCGACAATAGTATGGGCTCAACATCTGCCTCTGATGCTGATTTGAAGCAGACCATTTCTCTAGAGGTTTCCTCAGGTACAAGTGATGGTAGTCTTAGTGGTTCAGCTGGGGTCTTAGATGGTTATTTTGTCTTAGACAGGTGTCTCGGCTTCTACAGTTCTGCAGGGTACGAAGGTTCAGAATACTTTCTCTTCTTTTTAGATGAAGCGGAGTCCTTTGTGGCTGTATCTGAGGTTGTCTTCAGTATTGATGTCAAAGGTGTTGGTTTAATGTGAATTTGCTGGATGACTTACATTGGAAGAAGATCAGCTTTGGTGTCAATGCCAGTGAGTGGACCTCGGCCAAGATAGCACAGTGAGTAGCGTCCTTCCTGGAAGGGGGTGGGTGGGATAGAAGCAGGGTCCATATCAGGAGTGGCTATGGGGTGGAGTGGTTTCAAGGAATGCTCCCAGAGGAAGGATCGGAGGCGCTGCTGTCTAAGTTTAAGTGTGGGCTTGGTAAGGTTTTTATATTCCTGACAAGACTGAGTTTGTTGCCCTCTGCCAAACAGAAAAGACACTGGGAGTGACTGTCTGAGAGGGGGACTTTGTTAAAACAGGAGGTACACCATTTAAAGGAGCCATAAAATGGTGTGGAGGGGGGTTTGTCTTTAAAAGGTGGGGAAAAATTATCCAAGTGACTCTTTCTAACAAGGGTCCTAACTCTACTCACTAGGAGAATCAGCAAAGAGAAAAAGTTAGCCTCAACAGAGGTGAAGAAACAGCGAATGCAGCTCCTGCATCGAGAGGAATCTAACCTCAGTGGTGACAAAAAGGAACTGAGGGACTCTACCAGATGGGCAGAGCATATGCACTGAGGGATCGTCTTAGTTAACGCATGACTGAAATCTCTAGAAAGTTCCAAGGACCTCTGCGCAGGCATAGATTTAACCCATTTGTATGCATTCACAGAAACCACAAAGAAGCAGCTTTGAATTCAAATCTCCCCTTGGTCATACAGACTCACTGGAGGACTTGGGACCAGTCATTATTTCTCAGGTTGACCTACCTCACAGGGTTGTGGTGAAGAAAAGGACAGCTGTGTATGCTGCAGCAACTTGAGGGAAGGCAGAATATAAATATAACATAAAAATGGAATATAAATGTAATGTATAAAATAAATAAATTAGAGGGGAAAGGCAATGCATTGTCTGAGATGCAAGGCAACAACATGTGAGTTTAACTGACATTTCACATTCTGACTGCCATCCAGGGATGTTCATCTTCCTCCTGAATCCCAAATTTTGAACAGAAAATTTTGTCACCCAAAATCACAGTGAATTCCTTTAGGCAGCTTTTAGCACTAACCCTCTTTATGTCTTCTGAAAAGTGTCATTGAGTTCAGTGGGACTTAAGTTGAGTAACTATGTAATGAGGCAGTCATTTGTATAAGATTGTATATCAATTTTTTTTAAAAAAGAGAGAATAACATTATGGTCTTTGAGGGTTTTGGGGGCAAAACATGCAGCCTATGTACCCCACGTGACTCCCTAGTGACATTTTTGTATCCCTCAGCACCTGCGGGACCTCCAGTCTACTTACACACTTCAAATTTTAAAAATAAATAAATAAAAATGGTTCAAAAATCACATTGTTTTCTCAGGGGGTGGAAATGTTGCCATGTTTCAAGGGCATACTTCTCCTTAATACTTATCTGTGAGCCAAAGGAAGATCAAACGGGAAGCTGTATGCATCATGCTTCAGCTTCTTTATTTGATGAACTGTGTTGTGACATCCAATCAACAGTTCCCTCAGCTGTAACTTTAAAATCACAATACTAATGCAGCCTGCATCTTTCCTAAGTTACATCTAAGAAACATGTCTGGCAAATTCCATCTACCATGAACTTTTGCAATCCTACATTCTTTGCACTAATGAAATCAGTGCAAGACTGATGAAGTGAGACTTGATCAACAAAAACTAGCAGATTATATTATTTATTTAATGGTCTAAAAGGTATTGCCTACTCCTGCATTTGCATTGTGTAACAACCACACAGCTCTCTTGCATTTCACTAGTTCTATAGGAGGTTTTGCAATCTGCTAGCATGCAACTTGAAAGCTGGACCATGAAGAAGGCTGATCACCGAAGAATTGATGCTTTTGAACTGTGGTTCTGGAGGAGAATCTTGAGAGTCCCCTGGACTGCAAGGAGAACAAACCTATTCATTTGGAAGGAAATCAACCCTGAGTGCTCACTGGAAGGACAGATCCTGAAGCCGAGGTGCCAATACTTTGGCCATCTCATGAGAAGACTCCTTGGAAAAACCCCTGATGTTGGAAAAGTGTGACAGCAAGAGGAGAAGGGGACGACAGAGGATGAGATAGTTGGACAGTGTTATCAAATCAATCAACATGAATTTGACCAAACTCCGGGAGGCAGTGGAAGATAGGAGGGCCTGGCGTGCTCTGGTCCATGGGGTCACAAAGAGTCAGACATGACTTAATGACTAAACAACAACAACAAAAGCATGCAACTGGAACCAGGTACTTCCCACCCCTTGCCTGGTGTAATGATGTAATTATGCCAGGGCTTTGATAGGAGGATGAATGATGCAGCAGCCTTGCAGGTTGCCTTCCAAGAATCCTGTGCATGCTCCCTTAGGCTACAAGTGGATATAGATAATAACATTAGATCCATGGAACTGAGCCATGAAATTCACGAGATGCCCTGAGGCCAGACAATTTCCCCCTCCCCAGTTCCTCGCAGGGTTGTTGTGAGGATCACAAGAGTAAAAAGGGAGGCATGTAATGCCACTTTGAGCTCACCACAGGAAAGGCAACCTACACACAGAATGAGGAAATAAGTAAACAAACCAAGCTGCAAAATATCAGAAAGTAATGAATACTTGTTGGAAAGCATTGTTTTCTAACACAATGCACACATTTTGGCTACAGAGAAACAACTAAGCTCTGGTTCCCTGCATTTGCAGTGTTGAAAGGAATTGTGTGTCCCCCAATAAGTAGTTATGGGAAACTGAGAACCAACACACGCAGCCAGTGATGTGACTGAGGGGTTAGCCAGATGAGCCAAAGAGTTCGACTCCATGCTTTTCCCCCCTCTAAAGTTATAGGAAGATTGTCCTTAGAGCAGTAGTTCCCCCAACCTTGGGTAACCCTGATGTCCTTGGACCGCAATTCCCAGAAGCTTTCACCACCAGATGTGATGGCCAGAGATTCTGTGAGTCATAGTTCAAGAACACCTGGGTTACCCAAGTTAGAAACCACTGCCCTAGAAAATGAATGGTAAGCAACACATGGCTTCTCCAGAATGGCCACTGGAACAGACTTGCATGCATGGCAGCTAGCTCTAATGGGTGCTCCAAATAACTTTGGCTAACTTTTCCTTATGCTCTGCCCATACATAGGTTTCCTGAAGCAACAGAAAATTTATTTATTTATTTATTTATTTATTTATTTATTTATTTATTTATTTATTTATTTATTGCATTTATATGCCACCCATCTAGACATAGTCTACTCTATTTGTCCTCATTTTTTTTTCAACAGCCACACCTTCAGCACTAGGCTGCCGCATCCTGCCAGCATAAATATCAAATGGTCCTAAGAGAAGTTTTATCTTAGGTTTCGTTGTGAAGCATACAATGGACAAGCAGACTTACCAGCCATATACACTGCTCCATTGTGGAGTTCACTGAAGAAGGAAACTTGAAGAACCTTAATCCCAAACATAAGTCAGTCTCAACCATACTAGTTCCCATCCAAGTGGGTTGATTTGATTTGAGGGCCCAGATTCTCTCTAAAGGACTACTGGAAGCAAACATGAAGAGATGAAGAGAAGGGTGAAACTCTCAGGCAAGAATAAGTTTCTTCCCCACACACACACACACACACACACCGGGAAACATTCACAAGAAGCCAATTAAAACCAACGCAGGTGTTCCCATAACCTCAGGCAAAGGGGGGGGGGGGACACGGACGGAAAAGACAAGCAGTCTATAATACTGTGTGCCTCTCTTCAGCGTTTTCCAGCAAGAAAGCAGCTGCCCTGACTGCTTCTACCTAAACGTCTCCATGACAATGTATACACAAGCCTGTCCTCATGCTGAACTGATCTACCTGGCTTGACAGAGAATATTTTGGATCCTACCAAAACCAGGTAATCCTCAGACATTCACACAAACAGCTTGTGTTGTTTTAGCCTGAAATCTGAGATGGCTCACTTTCTACTCTGTACTGTATCTTTCACACCCTACCCTTTCTCCACCCTTGGCAAAGAAGCCGAAAAACCACAGAAAAAGAGGGAGGGAGGGAGAAAGTGCCATAACCTGGTGGGGCAGCAAGAGGGCATGGGTTGTGAGTCAGTCCTCCCTCCCAGCTTACAATAATATGATATTCAGGCAGAATAGAAGGAAGGAAGTTTAAGAAACTGGAGAACTATCACTTGATGAAGAAAAATATATTACACACAAACACACACCTTACTTTTTTTTAAAAAAATAGAAAATCATCTTAATCAGGAAAGGAGGAATTTTTCATAGGAATGAGTCAAAGCTTTAAATTCATCAAGTTGTCAGCTTTGTTTTGTTTGTTTTAAAAACACCTTTCATGCCAGTGTTGACAGGAAAGTCTGTAAAATAGAACACTTTCCAACAGGAGACCAAGGGAAACCTGCCAAGTGATGGTACAGCTAGATTTTATGCATGCTGGAACAGGTACTGTTTTTGGAACTGAAGTTGAGTTGGAAGGATCCCCAGTTTTTCACACATATTTCTGCAGTGCTGGACAAAACATCTCGTTTTGATTCCCCAGCACCAGCAGCAATCCTAACAATTCTTTCCCATTTGTGGTTTAAATGATGTCATTTAATCTTAAAATGGCATGGGCATGAATTGGGTGACATAAGTCATGTCAGGGTGTGATCAGATGAGGAAATAGTTCAAAATATGAAATGCTTGTGGCACACTCCAGTGTGAATTATTTCCTGGCAATCGCACGACATACATGAAATTGCATAGCAGCCCAAGATCAGTCCGTGCCCAAACTGGACCTTTTGGGTCCAGCAGCGGAGCTACTCTCTTTTGGGGTGGGGGGAGCAGACTGGAGTAATTTGTCCTTGAATGCAAAGTTTGCTTTAACCTTCACTTTCATGATCAATCAATCACTAAGTGTGAATTGTAAATTGTGGTTAACTGTAGCTATGCTTAGAAAAGAAAGCAACTTCATAAACCATGGTTTGAAGTAGGTGTTTCAATGAAGGGCAAAATCCCCTGGAGTTGTTGGTTTTGTTTTGTTTTTATCCCACCTTGTTCAGCAGCTTGTTGGCCTGGAAACACTACACACGGTTTCAGTCAAAGTTGGTTCCAAGAGATTGTTGATAAGGAGTGCACTGTTAATTAATGAGATGCATACCATTTTGATTTTCAGCTTTCAATTGACTTCAGATATGGGGAAAAGCTACTCTTCACCTCACCAAACAAAAGGAAGCTAAAATTTTCTTTTAAAAATTGCACTGACCAGTGGGATTTCTGTTTCAGAAGTGATCACAGGGAGAGGGAAAGAGTACACAAACCCATGTCTGATTCGTATTATACTAAAACATACTTTAGCATGATTTAGTGTTATGTCTGAATGAAGCCATTATGTAGGAAAGAATGAGCAAGGAATACTAGGACCATTACTGCGAATGGCAGCTTCATATCATTGCAATCTAGAAAACCTTCCCTACATATTTTTATATTGGAAGCCGCCTAGAGTGGTCCGGTGGTCCAGATAGGCGGGGTATAAATAAATAAATAAATAAATAAATAAATAAATAAATAAATAAATAAATAAATAAATAAATAAATAAATGCCTTATTAAGATTCTCAATCACAGGCACTCTATAAGAGATTCAGCTGGACATACTTACATAGAACATGTTCTTTATATCCTCATGCTCAACACACTAAGGTTTAACTAATGTCTACAGGAAGGGGCTATTCAAGACAGGAAGTAAAGCTTACACGATTCCCCTCACCCATTAATAGAGACCTTCATACATCCAGGTGAACACCTGAATAAGGGGTAGTAGTAACTATGAGATGGGCACGAAGCCCAAATTGAACTAGGAAATTCATGGAAAAACACCAGTTTGTTGCTTTGGATTGGTTCAGGATTGTCCAAACTGGAGAATCTGAACTTTCACAAAGCAACAAATTTTGGGGCAATTTACAAACTTCCTGGTTCATTCCCCAATCTGTGGTTCATTGGTAAAGGAGCTAGAAATTCATAGTTCATGATTCGTCAACCTTGATGAACCACAAACCAGAATGAACCACCCATTTTTAAAACTTACAGTGGATTGATCAAAGTGAATCATTTAAGAACTGTAGAACTGTATTTGCTCAGTATCTTAAACTGTAACAGTTTGGCCTTGATGAGATTTTTAGGATGCCCGATCAGGATCAGGATTATGATGAAGATTATTTTTTAAAACTCTTTACATAATCTCAAACAAAATCTCTCCCCATTCTCTCTTGTTTGCATGCAGAGGGGATCTACTGTATGGCAGCTTCCTCTAAAGCACAAATAACAGCTTTGGGACAGAAAGACTTTGGACAGGATTGCAACACAGGAAGAAAGAGTATTTTAAAAACCTCATTAAGATACTATTCCAGATCACAAACACCTCCGAAGTTGTTAGTTCATGCAGAAAAATTAAGCATGCAAGTCTAAATGACAATGTAACACTATGTACATAGTTTGGCCAATAATATGCACTCTAATTCGTGCATTTAAGATCAGGGCCAGAGATGTTTGGTCTACAATTCACAATATTATTGAAAGTTGTAGTCCAAAGTCTGATCTCTGATCCAGGCATATCGCCCATCAAAATCAGAAGGATATGTATAGACAGAACTGTGACTAGAAATATTATTTTTGTTATTTGTAGATTCTATTTCACTTCAAGTGGAACTATTTATTTAGATATTTCATCATTTTTAGCCACACATTTTGGATAAATTCTATGAAGAACCCTAGCTTCTTTTTCGGAAACATCTAAAGTAGTTGCCATACATGATTTGTGTTTTTTCACAAAGGCTCTTCCTTAGTTAAGTTTTGCTGAAACTGGTGATTTAACTAGCAAAAACGCTAAGGTATAATTTAAGGAGAAATGTTATCTCAGAGTTAATAGGAGAACTATTTTAATTGCAGTATTCAGCAAGTTATGACCACATGTTGAACTTCTGTTCTGAAGAATTCGTATTGTTTTTCCAAAATCTGAAGATGAATTGCATGTATCACAAAATTCATGTCTTAAGACACCATCTGGATCCTAGGGTAGGGGGAATGGAGTATAGGCAAAATAAGATGGCATTTAGATTAGAATATTTTCACTGAATGTACAATAGTGGTTTATTTTGAATTAAAGACCTGACCATTGACTGCTGGTACAGATTTATGGATGTCAGAACTTAGACAAAAGGTACAACACAACAAACCTGCGAGGAAAATCATTCTTCTCAAGCATTACCAGAGAGCAGATGATTCAAACCTGAGGTTAAAAATTCTATTGGTTCAGTGGGCTTAATCTAGTTGTGACTTACTCCGCAAAGCAACACGATTTCAGCCATTGTGTAGTAAATCCATTTAGAGATAGTGTATTTGCGTTGTCTTTTCTACAATATTTTTTGAGATGTGGGGTAACCAACACTGCACACATACTGTAAATCATCCTTCATGGAGGATAGCCCTGCACATTGATCACACTACAGTTTTTTTTATAAAGGCAAGACAATATTTTCAATTTGTTCTCTAATAACATCCATCATGGATGAAATCTGCTCTTTTCGACAAGTGTTGGAAGACATTTCAATTGTATGGAAATAGTACCACTTCTTTGTTGGCCAAAAATGTGCCGATTCGACACCAGAGCAGAATTTGGACATGAATTTTGTATATAATTCAGCCTTACTCAACTAAAAAAATGCACAAATTCCCTTTTGGGGGGAGGAGAGGAAAAGCCAGTTTGTGACAGAGTGCTTGAATTCTGCATCCCAATTGCAAACCTGATTACAATTAGGTAAAAATAATTGTGTGCCATTAAACCCTATCCAGGGCTTCCTAGGTACAGACTATTCAGAGATGGTTTACCATTCTCTTCTTCAAGGATGCCCTGAGAATGTGTAGTTTGCCCAAGGCCACACAGGCTGGTTCTACTCTCACAAAGTGCAGTGAGGAATCACACTCCCATCCTCTAACTCACTGAGCTATCCAGCAGCCTAGATAGGGCAGCCATAAATCATCCTGCAGAGAGGACACAACCCTCAATTTGAACAGCTGCCAGAGCACAATCATCATGTTGAAGATGTCCCCCAGTTGAAGGGCTGTCCAGTTTGAGTTTAATTTAGTGATAAAAAACAATACGATGGTAGAGCAGAGATAGAAAAGTAAGTAGAAAAGGATTAATTGTTTGGGCAGATCTTGGTGAACTCAGAAATCCAGTGCCATCTCACAATCTCATTTACTTGACCTCCCCCTTTTTCTTACTGATTCCCTATGGATTCCAGGATTAGTCCCAGGGAGTCAGAACTCAATTTCCCAGGTCTGATGTATGAAACCTCTATTTTGTGTCTACTGTATAACACCTTGGGCATCTTATCTCTCTAATACGGGTTGCACCCAGGAGTAAAGACTTGATCAATTCCTCTCAGCCTTGATGCAGTTACAAATTAAGTCATTTGACACATTCACTTAAAGATGTCTCTCAAGTGTTCCAGACTTGCTCCTTTTCCTTCCCTCTCTTCTTGGGAGCTGAAATGCTTAGGAGGGAGAGGGAAGCAAGTCTGCCTGTAACCTTTGCTTCTCAAACACTGTCTTCAATATAAGGAAGGGGGACATAGAAGGAGCCTTCTTGAAGGACAGGAGGACTGTGAACACATTCAGCCATCCCTTGGGCAATGACAACACCCTGTGGCCTGATTCTTCCCAAAGCATTGTTGGATTGCTTCTCACGTGGACAAACATGCAGAGTGATTGCGGGGTGGGGGTCGAGAAGCAGTGGAGACTGAAGTAGCTAGAACTCTGCAGCCATGTCCTCTCGTGTCCTTGTGGCACAATGGTTAAACTGCAGTACTGCAATCAAGACTCTGCTCATTACCTTAGTTTGATCTGACAGCCTCAGGTAGATGGCTCAAAGCTGACTCAGTCTTCCATACTTCTGGGATCACTAAACTGAGCACCCAGCTTGCTGGGAGAGGGGGAAAGTGTAGCCTGCATAATTAAATTGTAAACCGCCCAGAGAGTGTGGTAAACGTATTGATTGGTTTGATTTTTATACTGCCCATCTAGCAAATTGATACTCGGGGTCCTCTTCAGCTTGGAACCAGCGTAAGGTCTAGCTTATTTCTAACAATTCGTGGAGCACTTAGATTTAAATAAAATCTAAAACTATTTCTCAAAAAAATAATAATGGTTTACTCCATTTATTTCTGTAACTGTCATGCACTGTGATTCTGTTTAAATCAGGAAATAATTTCTAATTTTGTGTCTGTACATATAAATTGGCGCATGCAATTTTATGGAAGCCACCCTCTGTTTTTGTCCTGTTTTGCAACGATGTGCAAGTAGCCATCCTACAAGCAGGCCTTCTTTCCCAACTGTCTGCAATGGGTGGAAAATTCCCTCTGGCAGTTTTCCTCCCACTGCAAACAGTCAAAGTTGGGGGCACTATGGTAGGGAGAGAAGCTCCTCAACTCTCTTATCATGACACTAATCCAGCTCAAATATGTATGAAATAGAAAGTCAAACTACACGACAAAGGTCATGTCTAGCTTGACCCAATGGGGACACTGCTGACCATCTAGGAAGCTAGTTTCCAGATCTCTCACAGTGCCTCTCAGGAGGCAGACTCTGAAGTATAGTATTGAAAATTCTTCTGCCAACACCACTAATTAACACAGCAGAGAGTGGAAGCAAGGAGTGTGAGTCAGTCTGGTTATTTTTCAACAGAATTCTTCCCCAAAAGAAAGGTATGCAGAAAATGTTTCATTTTGCATATCCCAACTTGCCATATGAAGTGGCAACCTTCTTTGCTCTCTCTCTCTCTCTCTCTTTGTGTGTGTGTGTGTTGATCACCCCATTGCTTCTACCAAGCGTCATACACAAAATATGGCACAGTGACAAGTCAAACACTGCTCAAAGTTTACAACCTGTCAAAGAAGAGGAATGAAAAATAGAAAGGAAGCAACCAACCCCTGAAACACAAAAGACACCTGGATTGTTTGAGGCTGTGTTTCAACAGCCCTCCCCTTATTTTTCCTGAATGAATTTTTTTTATAAAAAAAGCCAAGGATCTTGGCTCATCTTTCAAAGCCTGTCTCATTACTCCATCTCCTTTTATCGAACCAAGCAGGAAGCCATGTGGAGTGCGTTTTGCACATATATTCTCCTGCAGCCCACATCTCTGACACCATCTTTATCACAACGTTCTATTTCGTACAGCAGTGATATATCAGCTAAAGTAGACCCATTGAATTAATGAGGCTTATTTTAAAAAAACTTACATAAATCCTTTGGATTCAATGGGTCTACTGCAGTTGGGATTAGATTTAGCTCTTTGTAATTCCCAAATTTAAAAACTGTTACAGAGAGCGTTTATTATATTCAGATGAGTCCCAACATCAGGATTCAGCCAGCTCCCGCCAGTATCAGCAAATACTGTGGAAGTAAAGTGGGAGGGGAGAGAACTGAAGCATTCTCCAGTGATGTGCGCAGTGGAAAGTATAACCAACATTAGAATATACCAGATGGGCGGGCTATAAATCAAATAAATCAAATAAATAAATCAAATAAATAAATCAAATAAATAAATCAATAAATCAATAAATCAATAAATCAATAAAATAATAATAATAATAATAATAATAATAATAATAATAATAATAATAATAATAATAATAATAATAATAATAATAATAATAATAATAATAATAATAATAATAATAATAATACTTTATGCCAGTGGAAAGTATAACCAAAATTTTCACATTCTTGATCTCCCAGCTGGGCTGGTGAGGAGAGCAAGAAGGGGAACTGTACTGTCTCTGATCACTGACTGGAGATAACATCAGAGACCCTGGTGCCTGATACTATCCAATGGGAAAGAAAGCACAAGAGTATCTCTTCTGTTGGCCTGAGGGGTCCTTCAGCATTCTGTTTTGTCTTCTATATCATTGAACACCTACATGAAACTGCTGGGAGGGGTGATCTGGACTCTGTCTCTCCTTGCCCTCTAGATCTGAGGAAGCTGTTTCAGTTCTAGATCAGTTTCTTGTGTCAGTAATGGACTGGATGAGGGCAAATAAACTGAAACTTAATCAAGACAAGACAGAGGTGCTGCTGGTCAGCTGAAAGGCAGATCAGGGAACAGGAATGCAGCCTGTGCTAGATGGGATGACCCTCCCTCTAAAAACACAGGTGTGTCAGCTCCTAGATTTGTCTCTGAGCCTGAATGCCTAGGCTTCAGCAGTGGCCAGGAATGCTTTTTCTACAATTAAAACTAATGTATCAGCTGCACCTGTTCCTGGAGAGGTATGATCTGGCCATGGTGACACAGGTCTTAATTACATCCTAGTTGGATTACTGTAACGGGCTCTGCTTGAAACTGTCTCTGGAAAGTGTTCAGAAATTTCAATAGGTTCAAAATAAAGCAGCCAGATTGCTAACTGGAGCTGGGCACTGGGATCATATAAGTGCGCTGTTACAGCAACTCCACTGCCTGCCCATCCGTTTCCGGGCACAATTGAAGGTATTGATTCTAACCTACAAAGCTCTAAATAGCTTGGGCAAAAGCTATTTCAAGGACCACATCTCTCTTTATGATCCTGTTTGGGTGTTAAGATCATCAGAGGAAGGTTTTCTCTCAGTCCCTCCACCTCCACAGGTATGTCTGATGGGGACACAGGAGAGGGCCTTCTCTATCACTGATCCAAGTCTTTGGAACTCCCTACCCCAGGAGGCCAGGCTGGCCCCATTTTTGCTGTCTTGCAAGCAGGCAAACATCTTTCTCTTCAGGCAAGTTTTTTAAGAGACAGGTGGGGTAAAAAAAATCTTTTAAACAAACAAACAGTCTTTAATAAGCTACAGCTTGGATTCTTGTTCCAGCTAGTGTCTCCCAGAAGGGCTTAGAGGAATGGATTTCCAGGAATCTCCTTGAACCCAATGGGAATGGTAGGGTTATCTGGCACTTACCTCCAGAGTGTGGTGGCCTCATCCAGCGCATGGGACCACTGAAAAGTAGCAATCACTCTGAAGACTGAAAGAAACATTAGTGTTTATTGTGTCAAGAAATCAATTTAGAGACACTGTGGGAGGAAATATTTCTAAATGTTATTATAGGTGCCCCTTAGAGCTGCCTTCCATCTTTTCAAGTCTATTGCTGGCAACCTTTTCACTAGCTAAAAAATGGAGAAAAAAGGAGCAGCAGGAAGTGACCTCAGAAGAAGAAGAAAGAAGTCCTAAGGGTATCAATTTGTATGGTGATCTAGAAAGGACAAGAGAAGAAAAACATACACTGACTGTCCATCCACTGGTACCCCACCAACTGGTTCAGATCTCATGCTATATGCATAGTGGTCTGTTCCAACTGAGGTTCCTCTCTAGGCCAGAGGTTCTCCTCCCTTATTCTAGAACTTGTCCAGCTAAACTACAGCCCTTGTTTTTTGTTCTTGTTACATTCGTTTATTGCACAGACATAGTCAGGTGTTACATTTATATCCTGCCTTTCCTCTAGGAGCTTAAGGTGCCACACATAGTTCACCCCAACTCAACACACATACTAGCTCTCAACAACCTGTAGGAAGGGTAGCCACTTATGTGCAACCAAAAGGAAGTGCATCAACCAAAAATGGACACAGAGGCTTAAATCCAGTAGTAGGTCTATTTGAATCAATGGGACATACAGAGAACTCCTTAAACCTTCACTAATTCAGTGGGCCCGCTCTCGTTTGATGCAAACTTAAGAATAATGTCTGTACTTTATATAGAGATGCCATACATTGACCTCACCATACTACAGATGACTACAATCTGTGTGTCTACTGTCTTGGAGTTAAGTGTTGACAGGAGACTTCATGGCCCCTGCTCTCAAAAGAGAGCATCAAGACAGCCATGCTGTATCTGACCACAGGCGGATCTTGTCCAGCAGTTGGTGCTTATTGTCATTCATCTATATACCTAAGAGAAGGCCAACCAGGACATGAGCATGATAATATCTTCTTATTCAATGTGCCGGAAACTGAAGGTAACATAAACTTGCCATTATGACTAGTAGCCTTACCCTCTGTGTATTTGCCTAACCTTCTTTTAAAGCTGTCTCATTTGGTAGCCTCCAGTATATCTTGTAGGCATGAATTCTTCAATTTAACTACACTTATATGAAGAAAAACATTCTTTTATCTGTCCCAAATCTCTCATGATTGAACTTTATTGACTGAAACTCCTCCTTGAGTTCTAGTATTATACAAAGAGAGGGAAATGACTTTCTATCTGCTTTCTCCACACTCATGGGCCAGCTAATGGAGTGGGATGGAGAGGATGGCAGATTCCAAAATTTTAGCAGAGGGGCTGAGCCACTTGTGACCCACTCACGCTCCACGTCATGCATTGCTTCCCCTTTCTAATGTTGCTGTTGCGGTGACTTTTAATCATTAAACCAGACTTGGACCATGAAGTCTTTCACAGAGGGGACACCTTCAAAGAAAAGGCTGTCCTCTGTAAAATAGGACACCCAGCCCTATTTGCTGTGAAACAGCTTGGACTGAGAGATGGAGTCTTGGCCAAAGTCTCGAAGTAATCTTCATTGTCAAGGATGGATTTGAACCTGGGTGGTTTCAGTGTTGATCCAGCATACTAACCTCTCCACCAGACCACATGTGCTCCAGTTTTCTTCTCTTCATTCCACCTTATTCAACTCTTCAGGATCACAACAGTTTCTGGATGTTTGATATTAACTCCCTGTCAGTTTCTTTCATTGTGGTCCTTCATCCCAAAACTCACTCTGTTGCACAGAAGCCTGGACAACCAGCTAAGTGGAAAATATGGCTACCAGAACTACCAAGAGACTCAACCCTGAAATTTTAGTAGAAGGATTTGACATGCAGATTAGGCACAAATTTTGTGGATTACACACAGTCATATGACAGGCACTGAGCTGGTTATTATTATAGAATCACATGTGTTCCTTGTAGAGAACAGGAGGCATCTTCATGCTTAATGTCATTAGAGGAAATAGCCAAAGAAAAAGTAATTATATGATGCTTATTTAAACTGAATTCTGGAGGGTGGGGGGGCAGGGATAAAAGGACTTTGAAAGCACCCTGGGGCACATCCTGCCTCTTCTATTTAACTGTAGAATTTCATTACACATAATGTCTTGTAAGTCATCCTTGTGTCTGGTAAATTGTTAAGACTCACTCAAGTCACAGCTAAAGTGTTGGGAAGCAATAATAATAATAATAATAATAATAATAATAATAATAATAATAATAATAATAATAATAATAATAATAATAATAATAATAATAATAATAATAATAATAATAATAATAATAATAATATCTCAATTTTCGTTGAGAGTCCAGGTTTTGTCTTAATGTTGTTCCAGTAGCTTTGCAGCAGCCTGTCCTGGTTCCTCAACCGGGTCTGCTGAGCCCTGTAGCCTATTTGTCACTAGATACCCAGAGGCTATAGCATCTGATGCGGTCCTTGTTGACCAATCTGGTATGGATTTATTTCCTCTGATCAGAATTTATGGTTGGTGGGCACGGTTGGTCTGGTTTCTCAGCTGAGACCTGTCTGGCTTGGGAGACCCTTCAGCATAGTTTTCAACCTCACTGAAGCACGCAAGCCCCTCCGCCCCTCCGCCTGTGCCCATGGAAGGGCTTAGGTTTTTGGTTAAAACTTGTATCTGTTATATCAGTGGTTCTTAACCTGGGTGATAATGCCCCCCCAGGGGGCGATTTCATTTTTCAGGGGGGCGGTAAAACGAAAAGGGGCGGTGTGGGGGCGCTGGAGCAAGCCAAACCTGTGAAGATGGTTGCAGCCCTTTTACAATGTGCATGAATATATATTTTCCTCCTATCTTAATTTAGTTTCAGAGTTTTCGTCTTGAAATTTTTAGTTCCTGCATTTTATGCCCTTTTTATATTTCTTTTTGAGTCTTAAAATTCGCTTGCAACTAAATCATTAAATGTTACTTTTGGGGGGCATTTCATTTTCTTGGAATTGAATTTTGTTTTCAGGGGTCATTGGATTTAAGTGTCTTAAATAAACAAACAAACAAACAAACAAACAAACAAACAAATAAGATATAATAAGAAATAAGAGGGGGGCGATGAAAACTTCCTCAATGGCTCAAGGGGGCGTTTCTTTCAAAAAGGTTAAGAACCACTGTGTTATATAACACCAGTCAATGTTTTTATAATTTTGATTGACTGTGAATAATACTAATACGAATACGAATACGAATACAAATACGAATACTATTATTATTATTATTATTATTATTATTATTATTATTATTATTATTATTATTATTATTATTATTATTATTATTATTATTATTATTATTATTATTATTATTATTATTATTATTATTATTATTATTCCGATGGAATTCTGGAAATGTGCTGGAATTTAAATACAGTAGATGCTGTGAAAACACAAGCATCTGGCTTTGCATACAATGTGTCTACCAGATTTTGCATCAGACTGTGATTCTTAAGAATGCAACTACAAAGTTCCATTATAGATATGCCAAGTACTCTATATTAAAGTTAAATGGGGCCACTTGGATACAGGACAAATTTTCTGTGACTGTGGAGAAATTCAATCCATGAAGCACTTATGTGCATGCAATTTATGCCCCACCACGTGTACAGAAGAAGGTCTAGCAAATGGCTAATATCATTCAAGTAGCCTGCTTCTGGTCAAAAATAGTTGAATTATCTTAACCTTTATATTTGTTTTAAATTTCACTTATATTTCATATATGTTCATAATTTTAAATTGTGCTTATGGAAGGGAGGGAGGGAGGAAGGAAGGAAGGAAGGAAGGAAGGAAGGAAGGAAGGAAGGAAGGAAGGAAGGAAGGAAGGAAGGAAGGAAGGAAGGAAGGAAGGAAGGAAGGAAGGAAGGAAGGAAGAATTGATTGTGGGATTCTAAGTATTTCACACAGTGTTCACAAACTGATAAATGCTTTGGCATGTGTACCATGTTGTGAGCTATCAGCATGAAGCCTTCTGACTCATTAAAACTTGAGGTGAAAGGCTTGTATTAACCATTCAGATCATTTGAAGGAATGAAATGTAGGATGGGCTACTCTGAGTTCATGAAACGACTTGATGGGTGATCTCAGCTCCCTGCATATGAACTAGTTAACTGTGCATTCTGCTCTGCGTGTAATTCTTAATATAGTGACTGGCTATGGATTGGAACACCTTGTTATAGATGTGGATCAGAAGGGAGACAATCCTGGACTTAACTCTTAGTGAGCTCATTCAGGGTGCATTTCAAAATGTCTTAACTGTTGAACCAACAGGAAGCCATGACCATAGTGCAATCTAATTGACATTTGATCTAAGTGGGAAATTGCCATGAAAGTCTAGCCCTGACAGTTGTCTTCGAAAGAGCAAAATTCTGTAATATGACAAGACAAGTGTAAAGGAAGTTGAAAAGCAGAGGGAAATCTATCCAAAATGCTTGGGGGTTATTGAAAACCACAGCAGTAGATGATCAGCTGGAAGATATACTTCTGATCAAGAAAAATATTATGAAGTCCAAGAGCTCATTGGCATGATTAACAAGCAGTGCCACAGAACCTTACTAAAGAAAAGAAGGATTCCTTCAGAAACTGAGACGAGAAGAGAGGTGGGAGAGAGACAAACTTGCAAAAGAAGATAATTGCTTAGCAAATGCCTACCAGTACAGCTACCATCATTAGGAGTGGCCCTTCAACAGGTAAAAAGTGAGGTTTCACAGAAGGTGGCAGGTCCTGGATGCAGGAAGGGGCAGAAGATGATTGGAGAATAGGGTTTATGGGCAACCTTCAGCCTATCCTGCACCCGCTAAGATAGCCTGCTGCCCTCTGGTGTAGTAAGGACATCCAGTGGAGAAATAAAACTCAATTGTCAGTCTATTTGGCTTCCATAAATATATTGGGAGGGTGACCTGGCTGTGATTACATACACAGTGTAAACTGTCCCATGCAGACTGAGCCTAGTGGTTTAGAAAATGAGCCTATATCAACCTTTCTTGCAGCGAAGGATCACAAGCACACAACTATCCCATGGCCCCAAATCATCCATCTGTAACGTACAGATACACTGGCCAACCTACCCAATTGTGGTGAAGAAAACTTTAAAAAAATGTATTTCAGCAATTAGGAAAAGCATTCTATGTTTTTTTTTCTGACCTCAGCTGAGCTCTTCCCTAAATCAGGACTTTAAATATTAGGTTCAAAAGGTAATCAAACTGCAGAGACAGGAACCTCCGGTGTACAGTGCTTGATTCTTCAAAAGGCTTTGCACTTTTTGAAATAAACCAGTGATTTCCAGCAAGACCGTGGGTGTAATCACATACGCCAAAAGAACCCCATTTATATCAATTTGCGGTTATTTAAATTGTTATATAAATTTCCGTTCATGTGAGACATCGATCCATTTGGCTAGCCAATTACCTTTTTTCCACCCTGCTGGCATAGCCTTTTAAAAATGATCGAATCCTTGTATTGATTCAGTCCTTATTGATTCATCCTGTGTGAACACACTTACATCATACCAAAATAAAATTATGCAGCCTACAGAACCAGTAAAAATAGCAAGAAATGTTCTGATTGAACTGATAGCCATGTGAACAAACCCAGCAGTGTATGTACCTCATTACTATACATACAAATATATTGATTTAAAAAAAATAGGAAAAGAAATTATTCAAATTGTCCATGTGATTAGACCCTTAGTTAGAGTAAACCCAGTGAAATATAATATTGTTTTAAGTAATAATAATTCCAGTGTGTGTTGTCCGTGATATGATTTACTTTATAATACTTTATAATACATCCCAATATTTTCAGTTTCACTATTGTCTGTAAAGGGAAATGTAACCAAACAAAGCTATATTATTTAAGGATAATTAAAATTAATTTATCTTCTTTTCTGGGGTTTCTTCTTGATTTGGATAGCATGTGAGAAGCCATTCCAAAAACAAAACAATACAACACAAATCCCAAAGGCAAACAAATTGACTGGGTGGGGCAAGCTGGATTTCATTGCCTTGCACTGCAGTCCGTGTTCTATACAATGGAAATCAGATGTTTATTCTGATCCTTAGTCATGAGGAATTAATGATGGCCATTAACAAAGAGAGGAGTTTGCAGTGTTATACTTCATATTTACTATATATGGATTGTGGATATAAAAATTCCGTCTTACAATATATATGCCCCAAGAACCATTCTTCAGATAATGACAGTTTATCATCATACATTTTTACTTTTGCATTTCTCTTACATGGTGCACCACCTGTGTGCCAAGACCTCTGCAGAAGGAAACCTAGAGAGATGGTCATCATGATTGCCCTACATTTATGAAATGCCTTTCATTTGGAGCAGTGGATCCCACAATCCTTGGCCCCCCAGATGTTCTTCGACTAAAACTTCCAGAAGCCTTCACCACTTGCTGTGCTGGTCAGGATTTCTGGGAATTGTAGTCTAGGAACATCTGGGGACCCAAGGTTGGGAACCACCGATCTAGAGGTTTGCCAAAGGTGGAGCTTTTGTATCTTCTGGGGGCACTGTACAACTACCTTTCCTGACCTGGCTTTTGAGAACTGGACTCAAATAAACCTAGGGCAACGCTGATGTATTTTCCTGCAACATCATTAGCAAAAGTGCTTTGGTATTTTACACTATCAGCTTTTATCAAGTTGGCTTTTAAGTTGATGTACATTTTAGGTTGGGATACCATAAAAACTGAAATATGACATGCATAAAGGAACAAATGAAAATCACTGAAAGTAAACATTCTGCATTTCTAAAGGGACAGTGATTCCTCTTACCAAACTGGAAGGACCAGACAAGATGGGTACCCTGACACTAGAAGGGAGAAAAGATTTGTACAGGCATATGCAAGCTATTTTGGATAGGCCTGCAATAACCCTGAAGGGTATTCTAACAAGGGAGTGCTCCTAGACAGAATTTCCTCTCTGGTAGACAAGTTTTAGAATGCTGAAAGTGTTCAGCTCCTCTGGAAGGCCAACTATAATCTTTTCTGGAGAAGAATGACCCCACCGGCATCTCATACACAGTAGCCATTTGATTATTGATTGCTGCAACATACTCTGCATACTCTGCTATAAGTGTGTCAGGAAGCTTTAGTTACTGCAAAACACAACTATGCTGCTACAGGGCAGAACGTGGCCTTTTAACCGAAGAGCTGCTATATGGTATCAGCTTCCTATTGGCTCCAGGCTCTGTTCAAGGTGTTGATCATCATAACCCAAACAGTTTCGATCAGGCTATTCAAAGGAGTAGCGCTACTGTGTGACCTGCCACTCTGTGAGGGGCTGAGGAATAGATTTGCATAGCCATATGTAGTCTACTGTGGAGCAAGCGGCAAAACGGTGGCCCTCTGGTCTCAAGACTGTGGTTCCTAACAGTCCCAGCTGCCACAGTCAAGCAGAGGAGCACAGTGACCCCTTCCACCTAGGCAGACAATGGAACTCATTGTCCTGTGCAGTCTTTCTAGGATGAAATGGGCACTGAAAATGCTCATATCACTTCAGCCTCATGATTTCTCATTACCCTTGATTGTTTTGTTCCTTTAATATTTCTGTCAAGCACACTGCTGCTGAATTAGTTTTCTTGTTCTATTTTTTTTACTCTTTTCATAAACATTTCGTTTCATTTATTATTTACATAAACATTTTGCTAACAGCTGGGGATCCCCTGAATAGGACAGGAAAAAAAGAGGGTAGATAAATGAACCAATACAGGGAACAAACAGCATGTTAAATATAACTGCATTGCCTGCTTCTCTGCTTCTTCTCGTTTGGAAAGGAGCCAGTCTCCCAAAAGTGTTTCCAAATCTCAAGAGCACGAAGGGGTTAAGGCAGGCTCATGGCTGAAGGATTTCTCCCTAATCTGTACACATGTCATGGGGATCAGGGCTGTGGGTGGTAGTGCTAGCCTGTGGCAGTTGTTCAGGCCCATAGCCCATCGCCTGACTGGCTCAGAAAGCCCTCTTATCCAGGCAGTTTTCAAATTTAATTAAGAGGGACCCATCACAGGCTTAGCTCCATTGCTGTGCCATTCCAAAGGTCTTTCAGCAGTTGTACACAAAGGAAAGCGAGGAGTGTGGTGGTGTCACGACAACGTGAGCATTTAGGAGTGGAGCTAACCCGAGGAGGGCTGGGGTTTCAGCAGGCCCAGATCTCCAGCAGCCCCCCCCCTCCACTGAACGCACGAACTCAGGAATGACATCACAAGCGCTCCGTTTCTTCAAAGGCCACAGAGTTCCATGCTGCAAACATGCAGCAAATCTGAAGCCGAGTGGCTGGGGAAAACGCAAACAGCCAAGAAGTGGACGTGCATAGACAGAGAGTGTTTCTTGGCAGGCACCCCTACTGTTTGCTACCCAACAAACGGCTGCCGCTCCACCACCCCCACCCTCCAGTCCATTCCTAATTGGATCTTGGTTTGCTAGCGAACTGACATGCAAGGCAGATTGTGCAAATGGCACAAAAGCAAGGAGAGCCCTCTAACGTCCTACCACCCACCCACTCAACACACAAACACTCCCCAACTTGCAGAGCAGAATTGCCGTCCAGGAGGGGAGAAAGTGACTCTCCTACTTTATTTATTTTATTTATTTACAATATTTTTTAGCCGCACCATTACCAGTGGGTTCTGGGCGGTGTACAACATTAAAACCTAAAAACATTTAAAAAGACAATATAAAATAACATATATTTTAAAAATTCTTAAAACATTAAAATTAATAAGTCCTGCTGCTCATGCCGCCAGCTAGGGAATACTGTTTAATTAAAATGCTAGCTAAACAGAAAGGTCTTTGCCTGGCGCCGAAAAGCCAAGAGTGTTGGAGCCAGGCAGATCTCTCTAGGGAGGGCATTCCAAAGTTGGGGGGCAACAGCCGAGAAGGCCCTATTTCGACATGCCATCCCTCTCACCTCTTTCAGGGATGGCACCTTCAGAAGGGCCTCCTGGCCGGATCTTAGAGGACGGGCAGGCTCATATGGAAGAAGGCAGTCCTTTAGGTAACCAGGTCCTAAGCCGTTTAGGGCTTTATATGTCAAAGTAAGCACTTTGAATTGGGCCCGAGCAGCAACCGGCAGCCAGTGCAAATTTTTCAGAACTGGCGTGATATGGGTCCATGCGGCGGCACCACTTACCAGCCGCACAGCCCGGTTCTGTGCCAGTTGCAGTCGTCGGACTGTCTTCAAAGGCTGCCCCACGTATAGCGCATTGCAGTAGTCCAGTCTAGTTGTTACCAGTGCACGAGTGACTGCCGCCAGGCTCCGCTCATCCAGGTAAGGGCGAAGTTGATATATTATCCGCAGCTGTAAGAAGGCACCCCTGGACACCGAGTCCACCTGGGCCCCCAAGGTCAGACTGGGGTCAAGGAGCACCCCCAAGCTGCGGACCCTGTCCTTTAGGGGGAGTGTAATCCCATCTAAGACAGGGAAATGGCCCTTTAACCTATCTGGCGGGCACCTACCAGCAGTACTTCAGACTTGTCTGGATTGAGCCTCAGTTTATTGACCCTCATCCAGACCATTGTCGAGTGCAGGCACGAGTTCAGAACGGTGACTGCCACACCTGGATTGGTAGAGAATGTGAGGTAGACCTGAGTGTCGTCAGCATATTGCTGACTCCTCAACCCAAACCTCCTAACGACCTCCCCCAGCGGTTTCATGTAGATATTGAACAGCATGGGGGACAGTATAGAGCCCTGAGGAACCCCATGACGCAACCGCCATGGATCAGACCTACTGTCCCCCAGCACCACCTTCTGGACTCCATCAGCCAGGTAGGAGAGGAACCACTGTAAAACAGTGCCTCCGATTCCCATCCCAGCCAGTCTGTCCAGAAGGGCACCATGGTCGATGGTGTCGAAAGCCGCTGAGAGGTCCAGGAGAATTAACAGGAATGCATTGCCCCTGTCTTTCTCCTGGCAAAGGTCGTCAAACAGGGCGACCAAGGCAGTTTCCGTCCCATAACCCAGCCTGAAACCCAATTGAAATGGATCTAGATAATCCGTTTCATCCAGGAGAGTTTGGAGCTGCTCAGCCACCACACGTTCCAACACCTTGCCCAGAAAAGGGAGGTTTGCTATTGGTCGATAGTTGATCACTAGACCTGGGCCCAGATTAGGTTTGTCTCTATTGGTTGCCCCAGAGGCCCCTTAAACCCCCCTGTTTCCCAGCTTGTCCCCCAGCCAGTTCCCTCAGGGAATCTGGCAGCTGGCAGGAGCCCAGCCATAGTCCCACCGTCTCTCACTCAGTGACCTGTAGAAGGCAGATGTTGTTCGACTCCCCTGAGCACAGGAATGCTGGTCTGGTGGGGCCCTTGAAGCAGCTCCGACTAAAAAGCCTTCTTTTCCCCTTGAGCCAGGTGGCTGATGTTGGGAACGGGGAGGCAGCCAGAGACAACAGGGCCCAGTCCTGCAGAGCAGAGGGAGACCTAGCCAGCTCCCTTGGCAAAAGGCTGGCAGCTGCCCAACCACAAACCCACCGTCTCTCACTCAGTGAGCTGCAGAAGGCAGAGGTTGTTCGGCTCCCCTGAGCACAGGAATGCTGGTGTGTCACTACTTGGAACCTTTCTGATCAGACAGGTGGCCGAGCTTTAAAATGTCTGAGCTTTTAAGCATGTCAAAGGAGGGCTGGTGCTGCTCTGTGCCTAGGTGAACCTTCTAAGGTTTCAGCTTTGATCTTGAAAGGAAAAGATGGGAGGAGGGGGTCACAGTGAGGCTTCTCCACCAAGCTCTTGGAAGCCAGCACCGCAATGCCATAATAAAGCTGGAATTTCATGGCCAACTTTTTTTTTCATGGATACATTGAGCTGTAGGCTCATCTCCACTCAGCTTGGAAAAGTGACACAAAATGACTTTTTTTTTGTAAGTAACTCCCAGAATTCTCAGCCTCTGACAGGAGAATTCTGGGAGTTATATTCCTAAAAGGTAACTTCTCCAACCTGTCCAGCTTACATCAGATTTGTAAGATAAGACTACATTTTCTTGATAGCTGTAGGGCCTCCTTGGTCCTAGCAGACAGATGAGAACAGCTAAGCCTCATCTTTGCTATACATAAAGATCACTGGGAAAATCCACTCACTGAGCAAGTCCATAGCTAACTAGTCAGGGTTTGGTCCAATTGAAGATTTACTGTAACTCAGGTTTTGATGTTCCCTGGAGGGCTTAGTTCACCCAGATGAAATTAGGAAGGGAAGCAACTTTAATGTTATTGCTTCTTCCATGAACATATTTACCTTGAGCTATTTTCATTTGATAATACAGTAGCTGCAAAGTATCTCACGTTTTAAGATATCTGGAAGCCAAGTGATGCAACGCTAGGGGCATTTTAAGTGGGAGGATGGATGGACCAATAGATCTGAGCCACAACAAATTCTCAAAACAGAGGTAACTCCAGAGACACAGGAATGCCAAATAAATTTATTAACTTCTTTTTACTGTTCACAAAGATAAAAACAAAGCTTAGGGAAAAATGTTTTGTTACATGCCATCAAACCACCTCCACCTTATGATGACTCTATAAATGAGTGACATCCAAAATGTCCTGTCCAAAAAAGCCCTGCTCAACTTTTATAAAGTCAAGATTGTAGTTTCTTTTACAGAGCCACTTCATCTTATATTTGGTCTTCCTCTTTTACTGTTGCCTTTTCACTTTTTGCTAACATTATTGCCTTTTCTAGTAAATCTTGCCATTCTCATGATATGCCCAAAGTATGACAGTCTTAATTTTGTCATTTTTGCTTCCAGATAAAGTTTGGGCTTGATTTGATCTAGGACCTACTTGATTGTCTCTCTGACATCCCAGACAATATTATCCATATTTTAAAGGAATCAATTTTTTTATGTCAGCTTTCTTCACTGTCCAGCTTTCACACCTGTAATCATGTAGCAATCAATAATCTGGATGATATTGGCCTTCATCTCCACTGGCACATCCTTACACTTGATTATGTTTTGTAGTTCCTTCATTGTAGCTTTTCCAAGTTTCAGTGTTCTTCTGATTTCTCAGCTGCAGTTTCCATTTGGCTTGATGATGGATCTGAGGTATACAAAATCGTTAACAATTTCAGTGCCTTCATTGTCAACATAAAAATTCTGTAGTTCTGAAGTTGTGGTTTTTGTCTTTTTAACGTTTAACTGCAGGCCTGCTTTGAGTCTTTCTTTTGTCACTCTCATCAGGTCATTTCATGTCATTGCTGTTTTCTGCCACTAAGATGATGCCATCTGCATATCTTAAATTATTGATTGTTCTTCCACTGATACTCATTCCTCCGTCATCTGAATCTACCTAAGAAAATAAAATGAAAACTGCAATAAATTATACATTAATAACAATTCAATTATAATAGTAATTAAAATACATTGAATGGTTAAAAACATTTAAAACTTTGAAAAGAGACCTACTCAAGAATCCAGTTGTGATTATAAAAAGCCTGCCCGAAGATGTTGGGAGAAGGATAATTTTTTAAAATAAATAATACCATAGAAATTAATTACTTTTCAAAAAACAGGAAGCTAAAATTGCAACTATAATGACAATTAAATGCATTGGGGCCATTGCAACTGGAACACTAATTCATTACGTTTAAAATCAAACTTTCCAAGATTAGGCTATGCTTGCATGCTTGAAGAATTCACTACAGTATTTGTATATTTTTATATCTTGGCAGGCTCCACTCTCCTTGGTGTAATTAAGTGCTTCCAAAGTGAACCTACAGTGGATCTAACAGATACAGTATTGACAAACTTCACCTTTAGAAAGAAAATGGAAAAACATTCCATTGGGCTATGGCTTCGTTTGAACGTTAAATCCCAAATATTGTATATTAAATAGCCAATGCATCTGATCTGCAGATTTGCTGAGGATTTCTACTAAGAAAGAGTCCACCTTTGGTTACAGCTTCCTGTCACCAGATCAGCTGTCTCATTTAGCTGATTTCAGAAATAATGGCTAACAGGATTAATTGTTTTAGAGCAGATTGCAGTTTTCTATTAATGTTCTCAGTTTCTATCTCAGTTCATTTACATCCATATCTGCAAATCTGTTTTAAAAATATATATCATCAGCTTCATGGAAGAGTTATTCCCACTGACCCTGGCCCAACTAAACATGCATCAAAAACTACTGCATATATCTCGTCAGTTCATTTGTCTTCTATGTGTTAAATAGATATGAATCAACATAATTTCTATGCAAGCTTCATTATCCCATAATATTTGCTATAATCATCCAACACAAATGGGCTCAATCCAATTTAAAGCTCAAATAGAGTAGATAAACTAAATTCATGGGACTTAAAACTGGTGCTAACAAGTCCTCTACAATTCACTGGGTTTACTCCAGTTTGAACTGACATTGGACTTAATCCTGTGGTAACTGTAAGTATCTGGAAGCCAAAATGAGACAATGAGGCTGGGGACATTACGAAAAGGCGATACTCACTGGAAAAGACAATAATGTAAGGAAAAGTTAAAGACAGCAGCAAAACAGAAAGATAAAATATGAGATGGATTGACTTTATAAATGAAGCCATGGCCTTGAGCTAATAAGAGCTGAGCAGGGCTGTTGAGAAAAATGATGTTTTGCATTTACACGGAAGTCAGAGGCAACTTGACAGCATGTAACAACAAACAAATTCTTAAGTAAATTCCTGACTAAGGGGTAGTCCAATTAAGTTACATTTGTTCCCAGTACTATGGCCTGAACAATCTGGGAGAAAAAGCTATATAGTGGTGGGGTCTCCAAACAAGAGGTAGCCAGATTCCTCACACTGGCTGTGAATATGTTCGTCTTCAACAGGAGGCCAACCCTGAGTTTGCACGGAAAGGAGAGTCGGAGGCGGCTCAGATCGTTTAACATGAGCCGCCCAGAGTGGTAGAATATACCAGATGGGCGGGATATAAATCAAATAAATAAATAAAATAAATAAATAATGAGTCTTTTTATTGTCTAACAAATTCAATTCAACAGTTTCAAATGGGTCCAATAAACTCAATTCTGGTAAAATCCTGTAACTGTGTACTTTTACATCTGGCATCCTCAAATCACTTCTCACAGAGGGACCAGTCCAAACCGTTCCCGCTCGGTCACAGGTCTCAGGGGGGTTCTGCTCACGGCACAAACTGTCCCACAGCATGGGTGTCCCGCCCAGTCCCCCTCGCGTTGTGGACGGAGTAAAGAGGGACTGGGACGGATCACCCTCCATCCCCCATGCTGATTGCGAGGGTACACCACCACAGTCCATTCCAGCAGTTCTAGATCACCTTCCTTTGCATGTAAACCCCTTGGGTCTGGCAACAAACCTCCTCCAATCTGTAGATCTGGAAAGTCTTTCATCAGACCCATAGCGCCTTCTTGCCCGAAAGCTAGCTCTGTCTGTACTCCTCAATTCTTTCTTTCTCTAGCTGTCCTCCGTCCGTTAGAATTCTGAAACTTTCCAGAACCCAGAAGCCACTGTTAATGGTGCGGCTAAAAAATACTGTAAGTAAATAAATAAATAAATAAACTTTGCGCGCTCTCCTCCTCCTTTATAACCTCCTCCCAGATAATCAAGTCCAGCTCCTCCCCCCCTTCGTCAGCCAGACACACCTCTAGTGACTCTTTACATTCCACTTCCTCCTGTCCTATCTCCACCAGTATTCCCTTCACGCAGCCGTGGCTTTCCTCAGGGGTCTGCTCAATAGAGGACGGCACACTGGCCTTCTCTCCTTCACACGGGCTTATTATGAAAGAGACTGAGTTCTAGTATATTCTGCCAATAGACAGAAACTCTGTATCCCATCCATTTGCCCTTACCTGCAGCAAGAGTGGCTCAATATGATTTACTGTGACATCAAAACATGGCCATGTGGTTTGGCTCTCCCCAGACATGCCTACACCGACTCAACTCCTTTGTATAGCTGCAACTATGCAATGTTTGGATTGTTCCTGGTGAAGTGATTATTAAGGTCTGAAGCAGCCCTAAGTAATTATGAATCTGCTGAAATCTGATCTCAAAGGATGATGAGTCTGGCTCTCAGCCCCTCCTTAATACCTGTCAGGCTTTTTACTCTTGCAAATAATGTGGTTTCCCATACCATAATGATAATGACTACTACTTAGAATTATCAGTCAAAATGGTTGTGTTTTATATTTCTAAACAGCTGCCATCACCATTAATGACATTCCATTTTTAAGGAGGAAAAAAATATAATCACTGAAATGCTGAATGCCAAAGATGCTAAAAAAAAGAGGGAGGGAAACTGAAAGGGAAACACAACTTATTCTTGTTGTTATTCTTAAACCATTTTCTCAAATTTCTAATAACTAGCTGGAAGTTTAAATTACAAGCTCCCTGTAACAAAATCAGGATCCAAACAGTTCAGAAGACTCCAGATAGCAATCGCCTTCCTCCAGATAAGTTTCAAGGCATTTTTAGACAAAGACAAAGCACCTATTCAGAGGCAAAGAGGAACCCCAGAGATTTTCATTATTCTAATCACTACAGCAGGGAAGAAAGGGAAGAAGGGGTAGGAAGTGGGAGAGAAACCTGCATAGCTTGAGATGACAGGTTGGAACACAGTGTGCCCAGTGCACTCCTCATATTTAGTGTGCTGATAAGGCAGGAAGAAGAGGGAATGAGAAGTTAAATCCCTAAGCTGACCAGTAAAGTTAACAGGGGGTAAAACTGTTCCATTACAAAAGCAACACAGAAATACAGCCTTACTTGGTACCACCAGCCCAGTAAAAACAGAGTTTGGAATAGTTGCTTTTTCCTAGACTACATCTTCCGGAACAGATTTTAAGAGATATAACCAAGGACTCTACTTACAAAAACAGCCACAAAAACAGCAGACCAGAAAAGACAAAAACTGGCCTATCCCAAGGGCCACATTGACATGTTGAACCTGTTTTCACATGGCATTGTTACATCTTCCTTGCAGAAAACTGTTGTTGTTCCACTACACAGCACTCCATAGTAATACACCATTTACATCCTAAAACACAAGGTGCCTTTTCCTGACCCTACAGTACCATCTTCGTGCCCCTCTACAAGTAGCGACATTGGTGGCCTCCTTTATAGTGAGATTACTAGATGGAAAGTAGAAGCTGCAATAAGTAGAAGCTGCGGTAGCCAACAAGGCTAGCACTTCTCTACACTTTGTGCTGTTAGAAGAAAATAATGGTGCCAAACACATTCATGCTTATGACCATTGACATTGGCCCACCGGGGTGACACTTGCAGGAGGCAGCCATCTTATAAAAGGTTGTCCTTCATTTGAGAAGCTGTCCAATTCATATCTGGTTTAAATATAAACAAACAGCCGCAGGAAGAGCAGGCACCTTAAAGGAGCCCATTGATGCCATGCATTGTGCAAATATGTGTCCTCTCTTTGTCTACTCCTTGGTGATAAACATTCTCTCTCGCGCTGGCCATGATTAAGCAGCCATCCTAACCCCAAGCAACTGAAAAGGCCATCTCTTGAGTCCTCACAAAACAAGCTTTAAAAGGAGATGGAACCAAGAGATGGGCCTTCCTGAGAAGCCCCATACAGGGTGATATAATCCATCAAATATCCTGGACTCAAACCTTATAGAACTTTACAGGTAATAATAGCCAACTTTGAACTGAACCCAGAAACTGACTGGCAGCCAGTGAAGCTGTTCTAATAAGGGAGTTACATGTTCCCTGAAACCAGCGTCGGGTAGCAATCTGGCCACAGCATTTTGAAATTTACAAACACTTTTCAAAGGCAGCTCCACATAGAACACACTGCAGAAATCCAGATGTGATATAAATAAGGCATGTGCCACCATCGGCAGATTGGCAGAGGAACACTGTACTAAAGTATGTAAACTTAATGACTTGATGATATAGTTAAGGCACAGTATATGGTTTCTCTGGCATACCTTCCTAGTCCTCATGTCATACTGTAACTAAGTTCCACATTCACTCTGCTCCATTTTCTTCTTGTATTAACTGTATGGCCCATGAGCAGAAAGCTCCCCACTTGAACAATATAGATCTTAATTATTATTATTAACAACAATCAAATTATTTTCTTAGCATTTAATGTACTATGGGCCTAGCCGGTCAAGGAGAAAGTGAGCCTTTCTGACTTCTGTGCAAATCAGGGCTTTTTATGCTAATACTAATATCCTGAATAAAGTCTGGTGCCTCATTGGCAGCCAATGTAAAGATTTCGCAAGACATGTAGTATGCTTAGTCCTCAGTGCCTTGGTCAGTACCCAGGCAGCAGCCCATTGCAAGAGCTGAAGCTTCTGGTGAATCTCCAAGGGAATACCCATTCATAGAATTTTGGAGTAGTCCAACCGAAAAAAAGTTACAACAGTCCATTCGAAACAACAGTGCAGGTGAACCTAAAGAGGTAATGTGCCCATTCCTCTTCCAAAACCAACTTACTTTTTAAAAGCATTTAATTATACGTCCAAGGCCCCCCATTGTAATTTTTGTCATTTTAAGTTACTTCTTTCCTTGCAATTCAATTGGTTTGTTTAAAAAAATGGTGGTGGGGGAACCCCAGCAAAAGAACAAGCCACTGGTCTATATTACAAAGCATGCTCCCATCCCACCTCTTCATTGTTCAAGCACCTGTGAAAGAGCACAGGGCTGCAGTAGGGGGCAGCACCTGAACCCTGTGAAATTCCTTTTCCGGCCACAGCCCATGTGTTTCTAAAATTAACTAGATAATTAACAGTTATATCCTACAAACTAAGGGACATTATCCATCACAGTGTTACAACAACGGTATTGCCATAGTTATATTTTAGTTATTGAGAAGATTAAAATAACAGTAAATAATCAATTATTTGTAATTAGTTACTTCCACGCACTGGTCCTTTTTCACTAGAGTGTCTAGTATGGGCAAGTAATGAATCAATGAATGCATTGTGTAAGGAGATCATCAACATGTATTTTTTTCCCAAGTTAGCTGCATGCAGATAAGTGGGAATTACCTCCTAGTTACTTGCCTTCCTCCTCCTAACCAAGAAACATCACTCACCCACATACAGAGCCTCAACTCAACTTCAGGTATTGCAGCATCATGGCTGAATGACCTTCCTAACACTGCTTGGATGGAAACTGCAGTCCTTAGAAGAACCAGTCTTCATGACCGGCCTCTGCCTAGATTGTCAGTCAGATAATCCCATCATTTCCTCCCTCTTTCTGAATCTAGAGAATACAGCTATCTGATAAAGCCTGGCTATCCTCCCCTTCTTCTTCTTCTTCTTCTTCTTTAATTCCGGTAATTATACGTTGTATGAACCATTCACGTAAAACATAGTGACTCAAAGCAGCAATTATGACACCAAGTGCCCGCTGGGCAAAAGCGCCATTCCATAGGGCAGGCATAAGCAGTCCTGAGAAAGGAACACACCAGACAGCCTTGCATGGGAAAAGGATGGGAACTAGTCACACACCTCGGAGGGGTTTCCTCTTGCCTCCACAGAAAAGGTCACAAAGGCACTAGGAGTGTGCTCAACCTGACCTGCCAGCTTGCAGTCTTCTACACCCCAGTGCTGGTTCATCTGTAACATTTCATCCAAACAAATCATCTCTCAGTAATTCAGCTACAGGAAGATGGGTCAGAAAGCTGCCGTTCCTTCTTTCGGATTATCCTAGCCTTCTTTTCTAAATGGATTACAAGAAAGGATCTATGGCAGGGGTCCAGCGCCTTTGACCCTCCACCTTCACTGTGAACAATGGCTGCAGCTGATGGGAATCAGAGTCCAACACCATCTGGGAGACCACAGGTTTCCCACCTTTTTTCTATGAGGAGAGGCACCCTCTAAGAGTGGGCATGCAAAGGATTCTTCACATCGCAGTGCTTCCACCTGTGTCAGGACTGGGTTGATGGTGGGGATGAGAAGGCTGTGTTACAAAGTCACTTTTTCAAGAGATGACTAAGGTTCATATAGATTTGATTTGATTTATTTATTTATTTAACTTATATGCCACCCACTCTACCCAAAGGTCTCTGGGTAGATCAGGTGCATAGGATGAGAACAGTGGTTATAGAGTCATAGAGTTGGAAGAGACCACTGAGGCCATCCAGTCCAACGGATGGTGGCTCATCCATTAAAGGAAGTGAGGTTCTGCCCCACCTCACATTCAAGCTACCCCTCCAGCTATCCCACTTCTGCCTACCTCCTTAATGCAGGCAGACGCATGTGCATGTGAATGCTTGTCCACCCGACAGGCCTTTGTCTTAGTTTTTGATAGCATGTGAGGGAGAGGGAGAGTAGCCACTTTTGCTTCTGGCTCTGCCCATTATTGGTTGCTGCACCTTCTGCCTCATCAACTACAATGGCCACCAGCTGTCACTGGGTAAAATACCCTTCAAATGAGCAGAGTGTATTTAATTTCTTCCTCACAATTAATTGTGGAAACAGTGCTATGCTGCTAGGAGCCATACATAGGCTGAAAAGGGCAGGTGGAAGAAAGAAGAGAATTTGGAAGTGTTGATTCAGGATCTGTTGAGTGTCAATCTTAGCTTGCTTAAACACTTTTCTCAGCAAGAAGTTAATTGTATTCATGTGAGCAAACCCCTGGATACCTAATGTGGTGCAGTGGATAGAGTAATGGACTAGGACTCTGGAGCCCTGGGTTTGAAACCGACTCTGCCATGGAAACTCACTAGGGGTGTGGAATGGGTAAAACCACTCTTTAAATATCTCTCCTATCTTGAAAATTCTATTAGAGTCACTATGAGTCCATTCTGACTTGACAGCACAGAACGGCAACAGACAAACCCCTACCCCTTATCTCCCCCTCCCCACCAAAACTGATACTACTTAACAACCTCAGAAGCTGTGGCCAGCTGTGCCATTAGTCAACATGAAGCAGCCACCTCAGGTTCCCTATGCTGCCAATACACTGGTGTGTCATAGCAACCATTTGACTGCTCCTTCTGGCTACCTAGCTGATTCCTTCTGTTGGAAGGCAGAGAACTTTGTGGGCCCGTCCCGGCTGGGCCAAATAATAAACTGTTCTGCTGCCCTCAGGTGTGCTGGATGACATTCCTCCCATTCCCGGGGTGGGAGGAAGGTTGAATTGCCCATCCAATCAGCTTTTGTACAAGGCCTGGGCAAGGACGGCCATCTTGTCCTTTGCATCAGGCAGCAAAACACTCACACACGTCTGAAAACCTCTCTCCCAAATTTGGTCTCCTATCAAACTGTGGGGTGGGGAAAAGAAGGGGTTCCACTTGTTTCTCTTTCACATGCCTCTTCCACCTCTCATTTGAGCCCCATGCTCTGCTCTTCTCGTAGCTTAAGCGCCACACCACCTCTCTGCTCCACATTAGGCAAGGCTTCATTTCTGCCTGTTTGTCATCTCAAGCTAATTGGGGGGAGGGGGGCTTGCCTCCATGGGTCGTCCAGAGCTGCCTTTCCACAGGGGCTTCCTTCCCCCTTTCTCCAGGCCCCCAGCTTTGCTTCATATTGAGGCCAATAATTACTACTGAATAGACCTCCAGATTCCCATGCTTGTCAGCCTGCCCTCGCTACCCACCTACCCACCCTCTTTCCACTTTGTTCTAAAAAGGGGGGGTGAGGAAGAAAAGCAAATGAGGATTAACAGCTAGCACCACCAACCCTCCGAAGCAAGACGAAAGATGGAAGGGAAGTTTGTAACAGCCTCTTAACTTGAGACATGTACAAAGCAGGTGAATAAAGCTACTCCCTCCCTCAGTCCCATCCCCACCCCTACCATATTACTCTTTTTATTAAAGATGCCCTAGCTTCAGACTTTGATCACAGCATGGAGTTACCAAATTAAACATGCCCCCCACCCCAATAAGTGAAGTTGTGCAGAGCTATCTGGTGTTCTGTAGTGTTCTGGAATAAGCAATATTCAATATGAACTGTGGAATTGCAGAATACATATTTGAGATTTAAAGCCTTGCATTATTGGCTGGGCAAGAAATGACCTTTTTCTTTGCTGCTTCCTCACATGGGGAGGGGGGAGCAACTGACACATTGTGAAAGAAAGCTTGTTCCTTGTTATGCCATCTGTTTACTTGCAGAGTCTTTTAAAACACAAATTAACGCTGAAAGATGTGGTCAATTATGAATTAGTGGCAGTGGAGTCTAAAATGCCAGAAGAATGTCACATTCTTCTCACATTATTCTGCTTCATCAGTAAACCAGGATTTAGGAGCCAGCTTTACACATAGGGAGGCGGGCACACCGAAGTGGTGTGATTCTGGATTAAAGCACTTCAGACTGAAGATAGAGTGTGTCATATTTTGGAATGCGCCTCCCTCACATAGACAGGTCTTTACATGTAGCAGCAGGGAGAGGGCTACATGAACAGCACAGGCTTGCAGATAACCTGCTCAGTAATTCATCTCAGTGAACTCAATGGGGTAAGTGGGTATAGGATGGTGGCCTTCATCTATATCAGGGACATGCAATTGCAGCCATCTGGACTGCAAATCCCATCAGCGAGAAAAGACAACATGGAGTGCAGTCTAGCAACACAGCAGCCTGATAGAAGTTACTGGGAAGAATTTCTGTAGCAGAATTACCCAAGGAAGTGGACCAAGTGCCTGGCCAAAAGCACATCCACTCAAGCCCTACACTTCTTGACTGACTGCTACACTAGATTGCTAGTGTAGGTATACGGCATGGAAGCTGTAATTCAAGAAAAGATTGCCAAAGAAATACAGGAGGGGAGAGTGTTGGGACCTTTTGCAACAGCTCCTCTGGAGACTTTGCGGGTTCACCTTTGGGAATGTACCAAAGAAGGCACAAGGTAAGTTTAGACTGACCCATCATCTGTCTTACCCCAAGGGGGAGTCAGTTAACGATGCCATCCCTCAGGAACTTTGTACTGTGTGCTACGCCTCTTTTGATGAGGCTGTTCGCATGGTCTGCAGGTGTGGTCAGGGGCTTAGTTGGCAAAATGTGACAGAAAACCACATCTTTAAGACCTAGAGAATCGCTAGACCGAGAGAACTTGGGGCCTGGGATTGGCCCATTTGTAGCTTAAGGGGTCCTTTGAGACCTCTGTGCTTAAACCTGATTCCACACTACAGCAGGAACCCCCCCCCTTTGCCAAAGGATAGCAACTTTGATTATGTTTAATAAAGTGTGGCCCGTGATTAACCCATAATTCTTGTCTCACGTCTTCATTCCGGGGTTGGGAGGGCAAAAGACAACTGAATTTAAAACACACTCATGTGGGGGAAGCACGTTTGTTTAATTTTCTAAAGGGCATATACAAATAATTACATAGAGGGAACTCCATGTGGTAAGCTGCTGTAATCAAGCTTCCTGAAGAACTTAAGCAGACCTTAGCCAGAGTAGTACAACTCCAGGGGTTAAAATTTAACTCATCTCCTTGGGAAATCTGAGTTGCACCAGTAAATTGCGCATGGTGAACCAGCCTATCCCATGCTTGTGCTATAGGGGCTACCCCATTGCTTGACACTAATTATTTCAAAATTGGATTCAAGCACTCTCTACCTTCATCATTACCATATCTTAATAAAGCTGAATCTAAATATGGGAGATCAAACTATTCTGATGAAGTCATTTTTACCACACATCAGTTTGCTCTGATAATGCACCTCCACACAATCACAAAATGGAAGAATCATTGAATTGGAAGGGGCCTGTAAGTCCATCAAGTCAAACTCCCTGCTCAATACAGGAATCCAAATCAAAACATATCTGACAGATGATTGTCCAATTTCCTCTCGAATATCTCCAGTGTTGGTGCACACACCACCTCCTGAGGTAATTGGTTCCATTCTCGTACTGCTCTAACAATTACATTTTCCTGATATTCAGCCGAAATCTGGCTTCCTGTAACTTTAGTGCATTATTATGTGTCTTGTATTGTGCTGTGACTGAGAACAGGTCCTGCCCATCCTCTTTGTGGCTACCTTTCAAGCTATCATATTTCTCCTCAGTCTTTTTTTTTCAAGACTAAACATACCCAGTTCTTTCAATCTTTCCTCATGGGGCAAGTTTTACAGTCCCCTGACCATCCTTGTTGCCCTCCTCTGAACTTGTTCCAGTTTGTCCGCATCCTTTCCAGAATGTGGTGTCCAGAACTGGACACAGTAGTCAAGATGAGACCTTACCAGTGTTGAATAGAGGGGGACTAATGCTTCATGGGATTTGGAGACTATACTTCTTTTAAGGCATCCTAAAAAAGCATTTACCTTTTTTGCAGCCACATCGCACTACTGGGTAACATTCAGCTTGTTATCTAATACATCAATTCAAACATCCTTCTCACTTTTAGTATTACTAAGCCAAGTATCCTCCATCTTGTAACTGTGTATTTGGGTTTTTTTCCTCCCTACATGTAGAACTTGGCATTTATCTCTCTTAAATTTCATCCTGTTGTTTTCAGTCTGTCTTACAAATATCACTCTATACCTAACAAAGCTAATGCAGAAATGTTGCAGAAATCCAGTTTAAGACTCTTCTTTCTCAAAGGCAAAATATTTGACTGAGTCCCTTTTACTGTCTATCTATCCACCATCACCAGCAATTAAATAATTGTTGCAAATGCTTTATGGAACAGTTACATTGATGAAGAAGAGTAGAGCCCCAGATTATTCCAAGCATAAGAGGCAGCAAGGAAGAGTCTCTTAAGGCAGCAAGAGAACTTTAAAGGTTCACAAAGATGATGGGTAAGAGGTATCGAAACAGAAGAACACCTTTCACATGATAAGCAATTTTTCTAACTGGAAGTTTTGAGATGTTCTTGGTTCTTGCTCTACTCTACACTAGAACAATGAATTATGGCTATGGATATTTTTTTCCTAGGCAGACTTTGGGCTCATGGCTTATAAAATCCACTTTGTTTTAAGCTCAATCTGCTGAAGTCAGGAACAAAAGACTTGTGAAATGGGTGCTTCTGAAGAGATATTCGGGCCTGGAATATGTGAAAAGCAGCACAACTAAACACACACTAGTCATTTGGCACAAAAATGCCACCATGTTTTTCCTTAAGCATTCCACTGAAGCAACCTAATTAAGTGATAAGGAGCTTTTTCCATTGCAAGGCAACTAGAAGCCAGAATCCCTTGCTGATTGGCTGCAAATTACCCAGAGATCTATTAGTGAGTTCTGATCTATTTTCTTCCTGTGCCTGTTGTAGCCCATGGTTTCTTGCTGTCAGTAGATATCAATATTGTATCAGATAAAAATTGTTTGAATATATATTTATCATATAATATTCAGGACTTCCCAGCTGTTCATCAGATTTTATTTGGCTTCTCCTGGAAATGCTCTATTTCCGAGGCACATTTGGTAGACATGTGACAAGGCAGTAGCAAGAACTACAACACATTCCCTGACTCTCCACATCCGACTGAAGAAATAAGCTTATGCCAAATAAAACTTGTTAGTCAGGTGCCTTGTTATTTTTGCTACAAAAGCAACAACACAGCTAACCCTCTGCAAATTTCTACATTTCCTCACTGTGGGCTGCACAGTGTGCTACCTGGGTTTTGACCTACCACAAATCTACCGGAAGAATTTCCAAAAGGATCACTGTGTTGGCCTGTTACAGTGAAAACCAGAAAGGGTGAATTTTTTTACCAATCTTTTATCCTAATAGTTTTATTTTTCTTAATTAATGACCCATATTTCATTTAAAATTCCCTGGGGATTTGTCCAGCTCTACCACTGGATATAATGGAGAAATCAATGAGATAAATATTTTTCTATATATGTTCCAAAGTAAAAGTATATATTTTAAGGAAGGGATTTTCAGTATTTTTTTTACAAAACTCTTATTATGTTGCATAAAAAGAATATTCTCAGGATTCAAATGCAATTCTTGTGATTCCATATTCAACCCTATTAATTTATTGGTGTGAGATATAATATCAATCATATGTCTTATATTATTGGCTATATAATGTAACTTTAAGTTAGAAAGTCTCAACTTTTTAAACTTTATACCATCTCTTTTTATTAATCCTTGCCTTTTTTACCACCATTACAAAATGTATTAATCATTCTTGCCAGTCTTTTAACTCTTCAATTATCTTTATTTAACATCATAAATTTAAAAATTATCTTGGGTACAATCTTCGCTTTACATACTGCTAATTTACCAAACTACTGTATGAAAGTCCAATTTTCCTAAAACCATCTAACTTTTTTTAAAATTTCTTGCTTCAATTTTTTTAAAGTTTCCTCTTTCAATCTTTCTAAATTCATTGGAATACATATATCGAATACTTAATAGACTTTTAAATATATGAGCTAATATATGACTAACAAAAGAACTTTGGCTGGCTATATAACATTTATGTGTCAGCAAGTAAATTTTCACTCCTTTCAGGTAAAGGGTACTCAGACGTGGTTTACTATTCCCTTCTTCTGAGGGTGGTCTAGGATTATGCAACTTGCCCAAGGCTACCCAAGATGGCTTTTCTCTTGGGACTAACAGCGAGGAATCAAACTCCAACCAAGCCTGACTCACTGAGCTATGCAGCCAGCCTGGTGCTCGAATGGGCTCTACAGAAGTTCATTCTATATTAAATTTGTTAGACTTTCAAGTGCCACAAAGCTCTCTTCCTCCCCTCCCCCACCACACCCCAATTCTAACTGGACTGCCTTAGATCAATCAAGGCATCGTAGGGCCAATGGGTTTGGGGAACAAGGATTGTCCCAGCTACAATAACATAATAAGACATGTCAGAAAGAGAAGATGGATGCATGGTGTGGGTGGGTGTTTACTTGTTTTAGCTGGAAGCCTATAAACTTTGAACAATGCAGTTGATAATGCTGTGACTTGACTTAGCTGATTGCATTAACGGATTTTTTTTAAAAAAAACCCTATTTTTAGGTCCTTAAGCACCTCACATTCACTGAGCAAGCACACTGTGCTAGATTTTTCTTGGCTAAGCCAGCTGAGCCAGGGTTTGGCAACCAGAGAGACAGGAAATCATTTAGATACATTATCATCCTCTTCAGGAAGCTCAGAGGAGCTTTTATGGAAAAGTTCACACAAACATCCAGACTAATTATTTGTTAGTCATGCTCGCCCATTATATAACAAATGAGAAATGCTTCAGCTTTGTTGGGATTCAAGCCAGAAACCACAGCTGAAGAGGTGAGAACAAACTTCTCTACATATACTGCCTGTTTCCCATTAAAGGCTAAGGTTCCTAAAGAAGAGGCACGCCTATGTATGAAGGGTTGGGTACTTTTGATCACCTTAGACTTCTGTCATGATCAGTGACGTAGCCAAAAAAAGAGAGATTCAAAATAATATTTTACATATTTTTAGGGAGAGTTTTACAATAAATATTTTATTCTGCACTCCATTGCAACGCTCTGCATTGCAAAGGCTAACATTTTGTCCTTACCTTATGATTTGACATGAAACATTTTGTGCTTGCAGCAAACTTCTAAACACTTGTTTGTTTGCACAGTTTCTAAGCAACAACATCATTAGGCACACTGTAAAGAAATCCAGTTGATAATTTGTATTCAGAAGGTTGGCTTTCAGCAAATGCATGTTCAAAAATAGCCTAGAAGGATTTATATGAACAGTCTTTGGGAATGGCTTGGGTTAGTGAACACCCAGATGTAATTAGAATATGTTGCAAAACCCTTTTTTTAAAAAGGAGGGGGCTCTTAAACAAGCAAACTAAGACCCTCTTGCCACTTATTACTGATTTTCTTTCTCCTAGAGATGAAAGGAATATTTACAGAGAACTTGAGAGTTTCACAGATGTCATGAGTTTATACGGGGAAATTATTTTTCAAAGGAAGGAAAGCCTTGGCTTTGACTGACAAAGCTGAAAAAAATGTGATGCAATCTCATCATAGATTTTTCTTCATTCCGATTTATTTATTCATTTTCAAGTATGTACACTGCCCTGCAACATTACTGTATAAATAGGTTAAAATTTGCTGAAACCTCCTTGAATAAAAAGCTTTTTTCACATTCACCTTAAATGGGACCAACTTCAGAAGGCAAAGTTAATGCTTCGAACTTCTGCATGTTTCCACTAGATATTTTATTTCTGAACACCTATACAATCTATTGGTCATCACAAGAAAAGTTGTGCCACTACTAGGGCTGTCTTATGACCTTTGGAAAGAGCCAAGGACAGTTTCTGAATTGGCTGCGCTAAGACTGATCAGGTATTCTGTCGCTCTCCAGAAATTGCACCATATATTACCTCCCTTCCTTTCCACATTTTATTCAAGAGGATTTCTTGAAACAGAAATATAATGGGCAGCTTGTGGTGTTGTTATTTTGGCTAACTGCAAGTTATTCCCTGTCACCCTTACATTGCTTGTGTCCAACATATAATGAAGTGCCTTGCCTTTGGACAACAAGCTGCAAGACTCGCTGTCACCTTGGCAACAGCATCCCACAGGGAAGGAGGGAGAAGTGGGAGTGGGACAGACAAAGGACGGGGGTGATGTCACCCCAATGGGAACTGAACAGCCAATCCAAGGCAGAGAATATGAGGTCATTCCTCCTCCACCTCCGCCTTCTTCTTTCTGCTGGGCAATTCCATTCAAAACCATAGAAATGCAGTGAATTAAGTGCAGTGGTAGCAAGGTCATAGGCTCTCCCAGCCTATTTGAGAAGAGAACGCTGAAGAGAAGGCGGTGGGAGGGTACCAAGAGACTGGGGGAGAGGAAAGATGGGAAAGCAAGAATGGAGGGGAGGGAGGGAAGAGGAGGAGGAGGAGGAGGAGGAGGAAGCAGCAGCAAGGAAAAATTCCCCTCCAGCAGACTGAATAGATGCTAATAGTCTTGACCGGAGGCAGCCTCATAAAGATGTCATCAACTTTAGTTCTTCGTGTTTAGAGCACAATGAGGAGAAGGGGAAGGAGCAAGGCCAAATAATTCGGGGGGGGGAGGGAGTTTTATATCTATTTCTTTCCTTCTTCTCCGAGTACAGAGGAAAAAGTCCTTGTGAATGAAGTGTCTGGAAGTTACCTCTTAAAGAATTAAAACAAGGTTGTGAAGCCAAAGAGAGAAGAGAAGGAGGAGGGTCTTCCCTTTGCCCTTGTTTGTTTTCTGAAGCACAGACAATCCACACACTTCCCTGAATCACCAACACACACACACACACACACACACACACACACAGACTCTTCCCTGGATCACCAACACACACACACATTTGGCAAACAGTACTGTACAGTCCTGCTGGAAAATCCTGTTGGCTAAAAGTTTCCCACAACAACACACACTTTTTTCAAAAAAAATCTCTTTTGAAAAGAAAGAGGTAATAAGCTCTTCCATGGCCTTGTGCACAGTTTGCTGGAAAGAAGAAGAAAAAACGGGATGCATCTCAAAAATGGTCCAAAAAACATTACCAGTACCATTCCTGGTAGGAAAGAATGGCAAGACTCAATGAGTGTTCTGACAATAACTCATTGAATGACAAACCGCACAACAGTGGCAAAATGACTCAACAGCACTTGGGCCACATCTTCCCAACGACAGCCCTTTTCTCTGATATTTTCTTTGGGGTCAACTCTCCTGGAAGACACCCTTCAACAGAAAGAGTAACAGGACTAGCAATAAAAAACAAAGTAAACTGAGAAAGGAACAAGCTTCTAGGAAGCTAAGTAGGAAAATAACCAAAGAATAAAGAAGGCTTGTGTGTGTGTGAGAGAGAGAAGGGACAGAGTTACAACAGAAAGGGAGCTACAGATGAAAGGGAGCTACTTTTATGGAAGGGTTGCTTATTGTTTATTTCCTGCTGTGGGTTGTACAGTCAACCCTCGACTTATGAACGTCCCTACATACGAACTTTTCGATTTACGAACAGCTCCGTTTGCAAAAATTGGCACCGACTTGTGAATGGAGCCTCGATCTACGAACGAGGTCGAGGCTCCGTTCACAAGTCAATGCCATTTTTTGCTAACAGAGCCATTCGTCACCTTCAGAGGTCTCAAAGGGCTTTCCTCCCCCCCCCCCGACATCGGAGGAAGCCCTTTGAGAGCTCCGAAGGCAAAAAGGCAGGGAGAAAGGGCTGGAAATTTGAATTCCCTGCCCTTTCTCCCTGCCTTTTTGCCTTCGGAGCTCTCAAAGGGCTTCCTCCGATATCAGGCGGAAAGCCCTTTGAGACCTCCAAAGGTAATTTTTTGAAATGCTGGAACGGATTAATTCTGTTCCCATGCATTTCAATGGAAAATGGTACTTAGACTTACAAACGTTTCGATGTACAAATGCCATTCCAAAATGGATTAAGTTCGTAAGTCGAGGTACCACTGTACTGTTGTTTACCTTATTGTGCTTTATAGTATATTTCTTTGTCCACTACCAGTAAAAGAAAATGTTTCAACAGTTTCATCTAGTTTAAAAGACAAAATGTTATTTGTTGGCTATCGATTTGTATAAGTAATGCCTTCTTAGTAATGAGCAAATAAAATTAACATAATACTATCCTTTTTTACAACCACCCCAAATATCACCACAAAAGCTTCCAAAATCTCATCTAAAGTAACATTTTTGCAATAATGTAAACATATTTTACTATTTTCATTTAATGTTAAAAATATTTTTAACTAATACAAAATACAAGGTACAAGGTACAAACCATAATAATTGTGCTCCACACCACCATCAGGACCTTCTGGAAAGCTTTTCTTCTCATTGTCCTCCTTTCCAGAATTGCTTTGGTCCTTGTGTTGGGACTTTACGTTTTCCTCTTATTAACACAAATTCAATAAATCTACCTAATATATCATTTAAAATGCCTTTTTTATCTCTCCTTTCTTAACTTTTAGAATACAAGTCAATTTATCATTTACAGCAAGATTCCAAACTTCATTGTACCATTCTTCCGGTTGAAATTCATGTTTAGATTTCCAGTTCCTAGCTATAATTAATTTCACGGCAAACAATAAATTAGTAAGCAATTCTCTAGTTGTAACATCATTAAGTTTCAGTATGAAATATTGATAACAAAGCCATTTCTAGATTCAGCTTTATATCTCTATCAAAAATATCTCTTAACTCCTTAGTGATTAGTTTCTAAAATTTTTGTACCCATTCACACTCCCACCACAAATGAAAATATGTATAAATTTCATTATCACATTTCCAACAAACATTCAAGTATTTAGTATTCACTTTATTCAATTTAACCGGTGTTAAGTAACATCTTAAAATTATTTTATAGAAATTTTCTTTTATTCTCACTGACATACATCGTAAAGTCCTCATTTTCCATATCATTTCCCAATCTTCTTGTTTTATTTCTTTTTTAAAGTCTTGCTCCCTTACTTGTTTCAGTCCTTCACCCTTAGTCTCATCTTCCTCTAACTCCAAAATTATTTTATATATTTTACTTACTTACTTACTTACTTACTTACTTACTTACTTACTTACTTACTTACTTACTTACTTACTTATTTTATTTTATTTTATTTTATTTATACCCCGCCCATCTGGTCTTCCGACCACTCTAAGCGGCTTCCAATACATAATAAAAACATACAAATATACATAAACATTATAATATGAGCTAATAAATTAGAAATTATTCAAGATGGCAAAAATGGAAAAGTATAAAGAAAAGAAGAGTGATCAAGAGTTAACTGGAGGGAAGGCCTGCTTCCCTTACCACACCTTTCACTGAATCATCCTTTTGTATATCTTCATTGGTTTAAAGGAATTGTTCATAATTTCGTATATTCTCTACATTTATTATTATTATTCTTTATCCATTGTTTAATCCATTTCTCTAATTGTTCATAGTTTAACCAAGTTAAATCCTTACTTTGAATAATTTGTTTCATTTGTTTCTTTGATCTCATTTTTTCCATCCAGTCTTTTAATCTACTCACCAGCTTCATCCTAATTAATTTTTCAAGAACTTTCAGATTAGCAGGAAAATTTTCTAGTTCAGTTACTAACCTTATTGGGGGGGTGGGGAGAGTCTTTTTTTATATTTATACCATACATTTCTCATTGTGTGAAAAACCCTAACATTTGTTTTGTATTTTGTTAAAATATTTGGAAATTTGTCTGGTATAGCTATCAAAAAAAAAAGTATCAAACAAGTGCTAGCCGGAATACACCACTCCCACTTTATGCTGATATTTCCAAGTCACCTTCCCTACAAGGGATTGCGCCAGGGCTTGTCAGGTGACAAGCTACTAGGATGAAGTACTGTGTACCCTGAAGGATATCTCCATGTCTGAAAACTGGCAATTGCAAAAAGTGTTTCTCCACATGTCCTTCTGTGTGAGAGCCATTGTGTCTACGTATTCATAACTAGTAACAGGAGAGTCATGCAGGAATCATGAAGCTAGAAGTTTACCTCAGTTGTTATCTAGTCCAGCCATTCTCAGCGGGGGCCATATGGCCCCCTTGGGGTGCCTGGTACATTTGAAGGGGGGCATAGACTGGAAACAATTCTTCATACACCACTTTATATGGTTTGTTATGCGACTAATACAATCCTGTTCCAGTCTATATTTCTTTCATATTGCTTTTATGGCTGTGGCCAACAACAACAAAAAGGGTGAGAAGGCCTGATCTAGTCCAGCCTCCTGCTTATGCATGAAATCTGTTGCTATAACAGCCCATATTAGTAGCCACCCCAGCCTCTATTTAGTACTTCCTAAAGCTTTCGGTTCCACTGGCAGGCTTAAGTTGTCTGAGAGAGATCATCTAAAGTTCTCAATGAGTCTGTGGACTACCCTAGGTGCAATTTAACACAATTGTATTTCCTGCTCAGTCCTATTTGTTAATCTGCAGCATGCTTCCTCCACCACACCCTAGAACAAAATGCAGACTAGAAGGAAAGAATATAAACTCCCTCTTTCCACCCCAAACTTCCTTTTTTTTCCTATCTCAACTAATGAAGTGACAATATTCCCTCAAACTTGCCTATTTTTGTGTGGCTCTGCACACTTTTTATGCCTTTTTGATCGGCCTCTAAAGGTGTCACCTCACTGTGGGGAGGAAGGATCGGGTTGGTTTAGCATGAGTTGTTCTTGAGACACCCCTGCCAACTCTTTCTGATCCAAGCATTTAAAAAAAATTACTCAGAGACTGCCTAATTATACGCTAAGGAATCTTTCCAGGTGCTGTCATCAAGGTAGCAGTCAGTCAGTAGCTGCCTTAATCCTCACCACCACTACCACCCCCAATTTCTAGGAGGAACATTTTCCCACCTGCAGTGTTGCAGCATTTCCCATGTCTTCTAAGAATGTTCAGAAGTTATACACCAAGAGCATGGATGTGGCCTGCAGTGAGCTGGCAAGGGTAAAGGTGGTCTTTCTTTTCCCAAGTAACAGGCTGAGTGAAAGGAGGGATGGGGAGAGAGAAGAAAATGGTGGGCAACAGAGAGAGCGGGAAATAAGTGACCCAACACATTTTGAATCTAGTTTTGCCCACTGATGTCTTCAGCCCTGTCTGCCACTCACATGTGGCCCTGACAAGGGAATATGGCCCTTCACACAAGAAAATCAAGCTGTTTCAGGCAAAGGTTCTGCAATGAAATATACATGTTTCTTTAGTTCCCTAGGATGTAATTTGGTTGGCCTTTAAGGCTTGAATTTTCTTAAGAGAGCTGCACTCTCCACATTTCTGCTTATCATGGGTGCAAACTCTTTCCCTTCACTATCTATTTTATTTTTTTCTAGGTTGAACACATTTCCCCATGCTGGGGAAAGATGGAGGCAAACATGGGCTGAACAGTTCTGCTTTCCCTCTGTCAGTCAATAATATTTCAAGATTTTTGTAATGCAATGGACTTACCATTTCGAATCCCACTGATATAGGTGGACTTCCCCCTTATTCTTCCTCTTGTGGTGGTAACCGTATTTCCTAGTAAGTATCATAGCTTGGAAAAGTAACTTCAGAGTCAGAGTTTGGAAATATTGCCGCACCTAGTATGGTTACTGGGGGATTCTCAGAGCTCTATGTCAGAAAAAAAAAACAAATCCCCAAGGCTTGGTAAGAACACACACAATACTACTTGCAAGGCTGCATTCACTGTCACATTTCATACTCAGTTAAGTTTCATACTGCATTTCACACTACCCAATAGTTTAAAAAATAGTTTTAAAAACTTTAAAAATGCTTCTTTATCCTGAAGACAAGGTGAGATAGGTTTGCTGAGAGCTAATAAGTGGCATTACTGACTATCCAGTTAGCTTTGTGGCTAAAGAGGAATCTGAACTCAGGTCGCTATATAATCAGTCTGTTAGGCAAACCATGGCACCATATTAGCTATACAGAGCTTCTCAACCTCTCCAGGTGAAAGTACCAAACAAGCAACAGGCATGGACACAGTGTTATGTGTCATGCTACAGTGTCCAGACAGAACAGCTATCCAGTCACAATCCTGCCACCAATGTGTATATATGAACATGAAACTCTTCCCAGCTGGATTCCTGTGTAATTTTGCTGGCAAGTCATAATTGTTTTCAGCCTGACCACATAAACCTTTAGTGTCAATCAAAGAGTTCACATCCTGTGGATCAGAAAACAGGAGAGAGAGAGAGAGACAGAGAGAGAGAGAGAGAGAGAGAGACTATAGAAAACAGGTTCTTAGTACAATTCTTGCCAAGCAGGTTTGCTTTCCTTGTTATATTTTGTTACTGAAACAATGCAGGCCACCCACTCACCCACAGGTACACTAAAGCACGTCCGGAAATTATCACAGTTATCTGCAAATAGTTAAAGCCAGCCAATGCAAAGAAAAATATATTGTTCCTGAATTTTATAAATGAGGAAATTGATATGTTTTCTATCTGTATCAGGATGAATTAGCCATTGTGCATGCCCCTTTGAGCACAGAACTACTAGTACTGTACATAGTAGAATGAAAACAGAAGTCCAGCTAGCTTTTCCCAATCAAAGCTAGAAAGGGGTAATTGTGGATAAACCTGGGTTTATACATTATCCTCCACTTTCACACATAACAATTCCCTACCACAGCTATGAAGGATATTTTCAAAGAAATTAGTTATAGCTACTGTATACTCCCAAGTAATTATTATTACCCAAGTAAGTTGCTATTGCAGTTACTTTCTGGCTTTAAATTCTTATTAAAACTGTTCTTAGAAACAACTTCTGAAACAACATACTCTTGACCTCTGATACAAAACATGCTGTTCTCCTATTCACCTTATCAACACCTCAGTACCCACAACAGAGGGATGACGCACACAATGGGACAAGCCTTGAGCCATATGGTATTCATTCTCAAATATATTTTGAGGTGTTTGTGGTAGTAACTAGGAACAGTAAACTATAGTTACACTTGCAGTTATATATTTACTACTGAGGGAAGGAATTAATTACAAGTAATTACTTATTTGTAACTAGACACATCCAGGCAATGCTACTTACAATCATCATTACACGTAGCCAAAATTATGTAGTTTTTAGCAAGTTTAATGCTAAAAACTTGTCATACTAATGACAAGACTTGTCATACTAATGACAAGATTTTAGGTATATGTATACATGTATATGTATTTTGGATACTTTTCGTTGACTAATAAAGTTTATCTATGCATGTTTTTCTATTGTATGGACCATTACAGAGAACTTATACAAGTTTTGTATCTCTGAAAGATCAAATATTATTATAAACTGGAATCATCACTGAAATGTCAACTAAAGCAAATTCCATAGTGAGTTTGGGCACCTCTCAATTACTGATTATACTTGAAGAATTTGTCAGAAGCCAACAAAATAAAAACTGGCCAGACTTATCTGGATGATTTTGTGCATAGAAATACTTTGTGCTACACGGCACTTAAAATTATATAAGAACATCTGGCTACCAAAAAAAAGCAGAGCATTAAAGAATTGGTTGTTGTAGGTTTTTCGGGTTGTTTGGCCGTGTTCTGAAGGGTTTTCTTCCTAATGTTTCACCAGTCTCTGTGGCCAGCATCTTCAGAGAACAGGAGTCAGAACTCTGTCTGTGCTCTGGTGCAGTTTGAGGGATAGTTGAGTATTTATAGCTCTGGGATCAGCTTTTTGTCCTTTTCAGGAGATTGGGTGATTATGGTGATCAGCATGTTTTTGTGTGTGTGGATGTATTATTGTGATAAGGGGGAGAGATGATCTGTCACTGCGATTGATGGGTGGCATTAGCTGCTCTTTTGTGTGCAGGGATCACCAGTCCTTGTGGCTGAGTAGAGTTCATTGACCTTTCGCAGACTGTATTTTTCAGTGCTGGGAGCCAGGCTTTGTTGAGTTTTAGACTCTTCTTTTTTGTTGAAGCTCTGCTGGTGTTTGTGGATTTCAATGGCTTTTCTGTGCAATCTAACATAATGATTACTGGTGTTGTCCAGTACTTCTGTATTTTGAAACAGAATTTCATGTCTAGTTTCTTTCAGGGCATGTTCAACTACTGCCGATTTTTCTGGTTGTTTTAGTCTGCAGTGTCTCTCATGTTCTTTGATTCTGGTGTGGATGCTGAGTTTTGTGATCCCAATATATATCTGGCCACAACTGCAAGTTATCCGGTATACTCCTGCAGTGGTGAGGGGGTCCCTTTGTCCTTTGCTGACCATAACATTTGTTTTATTTTTGCAGTGGACCTGAATACTGTTTGTAGGTTGTGTTTGTTCAAAAGATGCCGGCCACAGATACTGGTGAAACGTTAGGAAGAAACACCTTCAGAGCACAGCCAAACAGTCCAAAAAACCTACAACAATCATCAAAGCCTTCGAGAATACATAAAAGAATTCACTGGCAAAGAATAGAAATTCACTCCTTAATGGGCCAACTCCATGGTGCTGGAGGAGGGAAAGAAACACCTAACTAAAGGGGCAGTAGGATCAAGAAGGCCAAGCAATATCCCTGTCCACATTTCACATTATTTTAAAAAGGCTCAAAAATCATATCTAAAAAATGGAGACTCTTGCAGAGTGTGGGCGACATACAAGTCAAATGGACAAATAAATAAATAAATACAATGGGAATACAGCATAGAAAAAAAGTCTGGATTACAATAGATTGGCAGATTTGTATGAGTTCTTGGTTTTGAAAAAAAAACCTGGGAAAATGAATGTCAGTTCTGAAGAAAGGCTATTGTGACGACAACTCAAGATTCCTTCATGGTTTCACTGCAATGGAATCAGACCACAATAGAAATCTAGCTGCATCACAGGACCCATTCCATGTTGCATGCTCTGCTTTATATATGTGAAAAAGTAAATCAGAATTCTGAAGACCGGTCTACTCAAATTACATTCTTTTCTTCACCTTGTTAGCACAACAAGTCATTATCTCCAGGTCCAGACATATTCACAATCACAGTTTGTTCCTCAATAATACTGAGCAGTGAGGTGCACCAGAGGTGTAGAAAGCCATATCACAATATTAGACATAATCACTCATTACAAAAATAGATTTCATACAATTCATCTGCCAGGGATTAAAAAGAGGAAACAAGTAAAAAGCTCTTCTAAGTGCAAGCTTGGAAAACAACAAAAGAAAAATGGACACCTATAAACAAATGCACTTAAAACATCTCTTTTTGTTCATAATGGACTTGCTTACCAGTTTAGAAATGTTAGTACATATAGTATGTTCCCAAGCTATGTGTGAAATGGTGTTGTCTATTGTAAATGTTTTAATTTCTTTCTATATCACTACATTCTTCCACTCTTTAATGCTCAGTGAATAGCTATTACAATTTATGTATACAGCTTATCTTCTATGATTACATGTGGTGAAGCCTTCCCATTTCACCTCTGCATTACACTGTAATTACTCTATTGGTTTATTTGAGACTCTTTGCGTTTGTGCCATCAAGTCAATTTTGACTTATTGAAACATTTTTTAGAATTTTCTTCCTACAGATTACTAAAAAGTATTCAGAAGTTGTTTACAATCCCCTTCTCTGGGGGGGGGGGGTGTGCCCTGGGATTTTGCAGCTTGCCCAAGGCCACACAGGATGGCTCTTCTTCCAGGATGCACAGAGGGGAATAGAACTCCCAACCTCTGGCTCCTAACTCACTGAGCTATTCAGCCAGCTATTTATTTAGCTAGCATCTCCCCTGTTGGGTTCATGAGCATACAATACATTTTCATTTAGCTATATTTGAAACTATGTATGCTCATGAATCCAATAGTGCAGGTGGTAACTAACTAAACAACAATGAAACCAACCACAATACCACACTGGGGGGACTGCACAGGTTGGGCTGCTTTTTGTAGCATCTTGATCATTTGTACAATTTGCACATTTATGCAGATAAGTCAGGACAGAATAGAACTTGTAACCCACCTGGCACATACAGTATTCAGTTACCGTAGTATCTAATGGACACAAGCAACAGAGGGTGAGAATCCTATACTTTTAACACTTCCCAGAAACCATTGCAGGAACTTCTTTTTCAAATAGAAAGTTAGGCCTATCCAAGGTATGAAGCCTGCCAGCTGGTCTTCTCTGAAGTGAGCTTAACCTAGATGTCAATAATCATAGAATCATCATAGGGTGGACCTTGGAAGTCTTCTAGTCCACCCCTCTGCTCAAGGCAGGAGACCTCATACCATCCCAGACTTCATACCATCCTGGACAGATGGCTGTCCAGTCTTGAAAACCTCCAGCAATGGGGCACCCACAACATCGGGAGGCAAGCTGTTCAACTGCGTAATGGTTCTCACTTAATGGTCTATAGGTTTTGAGCCCTGCATCTGGGAATCCCAGAAAGGAGAAATATGGGGTTTGTAGTCTCCAAACTGCACATTTCTAATTGCAACACTGCTATGCACACTGTACTTAGCTGAGCTCTGACTCTGGCACACTTTCTGATGTTCCTAATATATGTGGCTCAGTGCAAGGCCTTTTCAGGATACCTAGAAAGAAAAATCAACCCAACCATTATTTTTAAAAATCCAGATTGATTTCCAGAATTATTTTCTAGTTCTTTAGTTAGCTCTTAGTCTAGCAACTAATTGATCTTCATCTTCATCTTAGCTGTAGAGCTGGAAGGGACCCTACAGATCAACGAGTCCAGCCCCGTTGAGTCCAAGCTTTCTCATATTTGTTGATTAGGAGGGGGGGAAACCCTTAAAACTCAGGAACAAGGCTAGGAGAGACTGTCAACGAAGAGTTAACACACCCACCCTGAAGAATTTATTTTCTTACTGCCTTTCCCTAAACTTGTAGTATGGCCAAGTTTGTTCTCCAGGCACAATTCAGCATCTAAACCAAGCTGAGTTTAGATGCTGAATTGTAGAGTTGCTGGGTATGAAGGTACCGCTTGAAGCCTTAGTGAATTGCTTTCCTTCTCTGGGCCAGCAGAAAAAGGGCAAGCTAGAATAGTAGAAAGTTTGTTTCTACTGTGTAGTGTTTTTAATGCCTGGCTGTCCATTTCTTCACCACTCCCATACAGTCCTAAGACTCAGTGGCTGAATTCCTGTTGTACACATAAGCAAGCAGAGTAACTTTGGGAAGGAAATTACTGTAAGCAAAGAATAACACCTATGAAGATTTCTTAATTTACAGCCATTTACCATGAGAAGTTAGGCCATTTATGTAACTGTACAACAGTATTTCAACCACTGTTCAATTGTCTGCATATGCTGCACATATAATATTTGTTCTGGAGGCCATGTGTGAAATCCACACCATCTATCTCACTCCTGTACACAAAGAGATTCACACATTATTCTGCAGTCATTACACATTATTCTCCTCTGGTCTCTGGCCTTTCCCCTAAATCCTCTGGGAGTGGGAAGCTGTAGACCTGGCAGTCTTTGCTCACTGTCATTAAGTTCCTTAATAATCAGAACACAGAAACAGTTCATAAGTATAAGAGGAATGTCTCTGTAGGCAAAGCCTGGAATACCTGGGGATTTCTCAGAAAAGGATGAGACAATTCAACAGATTAATTCAAAATGGAAGTATATTAAGAATCATAATACATAACGAGAATATTTCCAGAAATCTGAAAGTTTAGAATTGCATGTCATTGAGCATTTTATATGCCTATGAAAAGAAGCTGATGAGGTAGTAAAAATTCAGAGTTAAGGATTCATTATCATTGATAAGATGCAATCACCTTGAAAGAAGGATTCATATACACCATATAGGAATTTTCTATATGTTCTGTCTTTTTATAATCTTGCTGGTCTGTGACCGTAATAAAGAATGATGATGATGATGACTTTAAGCAATGTGTGTGTTCTCAGCATCATTCTCCCTAAATGTTTTGCTACAGTTGGCTTGTCATATGAAACTTACGTACATTTTGAGAAAACTAGACACACACTAGTTTTTAACTTCTGAGTTATGACCTAAACTGTTTTTGTTTTACTCCTTTGTTCACTGCTATCTTTAACATATTTTAATGACACAAATACATGCCAATCACTTAATTTCTGGCATTCAAACTTAAACTTCCTGTTACCTTGAGTTTTACACAGCTCGTTATGTAAGTCAACACACTTGCTACATGGAGGAGAAAGAGGAGAGTCACTGTTTCTTCCTTCCCCTGCCCTGGCCCTCTCATCTTATCCACTCATGAGCGTGAAAAGAAGGACTGGCTGACACGCTACACCTCCATCCCCAAAAGGCTCAATTAAAAAAATGTTTCCTCACCTAATAAGGAAGGCTGGCTACAGGGTTGCTATACCTCCTCCTGTTTTAATGGATGTGCAAAAATGTTTGTAAAAGGCCACAACAGTGGGGAAATAAAGTGTGGGAAAATTCCTTTTAAAAAAATATACAGTGGTGCCTCGCTTGACGATGTTAATTTGTTCCAGCGAAATCGCTGTAGAGCGAAAACATTGTCAAACAAAATAAAAAAGCGCATTGAAACGCACTGAAACCCAGTTAATGCATTCCAATGGGCTAAAAACTCACCATCCAGCGAAGATCCTCGATAGAGGCGGCCATTTTCTATGCCTGTGCAGCGAGGAATCCATCCCTAAACACAGCAGGGGGCCATTTTCTTCAGCCTGTGGCCATTTTGAAACCCGACGATCAGCTGTTTTTGATCCTTGTAAAGCGAAAATCGGTTCCCGAAGCAGGGAACAGGTCATCGCTAAGCAAAATTCCCCCATTTAGACCATCGTTTTGCAATCGCAAAAACCTCATCATAAAGCAATTTCCTCGTTAAGTGAGGCAATCGTTAAGTGGGGCACAACTGTAACTCTTGGAATCCAAGTAACTTTCCAGAAGAGGGCTTTGGAAATCACAGTAAGATTTTGATCCACCACATCACATTAATAAATCTCACTGAAGAAAGTAAATCAACTTGTGAAATTCATCCTCTCTCATGTTGGTAATCCTTCCAATGGGCTGTGTCTGCTGGTTCACTTACAGCCTTCTTCAGTTCATCTGCCTCATGGAGTTCAGCTCTCAGTTCTGACAGCTACAGTGTTAACAACAGGAATGCCCTGCTTTGTCTACGCACACTAACTCAAGGAATGCAGCAAGTAGATGGACAGAGCCTGAGCGAGCGCTTGGCTCCTTCAGCCAAGGCCCAGCTGTGCCCCGCTGCATTATGCAACACAAGACCAGAGCCAATTTCCGGATCTCTTCATTTCAACATGAGCAACCCAAGGTGTGCAATCTTGGGGCTACACCTGCAACGTACACGTTGAACTGGTTCCTGGTGGTTTATTTCCCATGCCCCTTCTCTCAACTGAAGTATTTTCTGGCTTCCTTGGCTTCCCCTTTCAGGCCCTAACTTGTCAGGCAGGCTTGCTTTGGTACCGGAGCTTATCCAAACATCTTCATCTCTTTCATAAATCCAATTCTTCCTTATCAGGCGCAACCATCAGGAGGAAATGCAAGCATTTTAGCAACTGAACTGCAAGGAAGAGTGGAGCTTTGATTAGCCCACTTACTCCAAAAAAAGGTCACCCACAGTTCATTTAGTACAGATTCACATGTAGAAACCAGGTTGGATGAACATATTTTTGGCAGGTTTGTTTCAGGAAGGTGATTTGATTTCCCCCCCCCTCCCTGTACGAATAACCATTTCAAGCATTCCATTTAATTGCCTTCTTGAGCCTTTGTTTTCCTTTTCAAGAAAACATCAAAGCTCAGAATTAATATGGTGTCAATGTGCCCCTGCATCAGCCTAATCCAACACATGTTTATGTGAAAATATGCTGAATTCAGTCAAACTTATGACTTCCAAGTGAACGTACATAATTTCAATCTAAACATACACACAGCACAGGTGTGATGTTCTTAACATGAAATAACAATGAACTAGGCACATTTTAATCTATTGGTTAGTTAGAGTTAATTGTGCACTAACATAGTTACAACTAAAAATTTGCCATTGAAAGTTGTGAAGATTTAAAATCTAATACTAATGTTTTGAGAAAAACATTAAGGACCTTTGCAATGATTGTAACCATACTGTAGTCTCACATCTTATCAGTGGGTTTTCTATGGGTTAAGTGCTTACAAATGTCAAGAGACCTGCTCCTCCAGAAGTCCTAGCTTGTCCATCATCATCGCTTTTGCCCACTCTGTGTGTAGTGTTGTAGGAAAAAACAAAAGTTGAGCACATGGTAGAGATTGCATTTGGAATAACTGATAATGGGCAATGGTCAGCAATAGAATAGTCAGGGAAGCAAGACAAGCATCTTTTCTCTGACATAACAGCAGCAGCAACAAATACAGGCCATCAAATCAATTCTGACTTATGGCAGTCTGATTTGCACTGATTTATTCATCATGTAGTCAATGGAAGATAATGTGAATCTGACCATTCCAATTCCAAAACATTTCCTACATTGTTTATCAATGTAGTCACTCTCTCACTGAGCTATCTAGTTTTTCTTAGATATACATAACACTGAAAATATAGTTAGTGTCTCCAGATTGAGATCTGGCAACTGTGCTTATCCAGCCAAAAGCAGAGCTTTACAAATGCCCCGAAAGACGTGGGAACAGATTCTTTGCCAGCCTGTTTTGGAAGATCCACAAACTGAAGAAAAGTAACTGGGATTACCAATAACATTCTGACTTTTGGCAGGCAGCAGGAGCAGGCTGTCATATCTTTTACCAGCTTTTCTAATGTGAAGAAATAAGTAAGGGAAAAGCCTTACCTGAAAATGTTTTCTTTATTAGGCCCTTTACATTATAAAAACTGTTCTATAAAAGTTGTTAAAAACCTAAAAATCAGGCAGAGCTCTTAATGGATCATTGATTCTCCAAGCCATGCTCAACATGAAAACAATAAAATGGCTTAAACTTGAAACCAGGAAGCTTTTGATTAAAAACACAGTAGCCCTGCAAAGCCTCAGTAGGGCATTTTGTCCTCACCATGCACCCCATCACCAAAGATCAAATGTAGGGAAAAATACAAGGTGTGAGAATGACGTCTCAAACACTTTCCCAGGACAATTTGACAGCGTTTGAAGTGATCAGAATCTCATGTATATCTCTGCAATGAAGGCTGTTTTATAAGATTGTCAAATTTGTCACACTTCTCACTGTGCAAGGTGTAAGAATGAAATGCTACATGTTAATATGGAGAGAGAACAATCAGCCACAGAAAAACATACAATTTCCCTCTGGAAAGCTAGCATGTCTGCCCCAAGCAATACAGTGCAGATGGGAAGGTGGTCGGGCGTTCTCTACAGAGAAGCCTGAATGCTGATGGAAAAGAAATAGAGAAAGCAGTGGAATGGGGTGCACAGAAGGCTCTCCAGTAGGGATCGCAGACAAGTGAGAGGGGGAGTCCCTCCAGGAAGAGCAACTCTTCCATAGGACAGTGATTGCTACACTCTTCCAAGTGAAAAGGCTAGTACAGACATATCAACAAAGGAGATCTAATTGAAAAGGAGTGTGAGGCAGCAAATGCTTGATAAAATGCATTTGAAAACAGACACATTATGCCTTTATATGCTGCACCATCAGGTTTTGTGAACTCTCCCAAGTCTGCAGTCCTAAAGCCATTTGGAGTCCAATGTGCAGAACGGCACAGCTCCACAGCTCACAAAATGTCATCTGCGGGCTTCAAAAGGGATTTAGATAAAGCCTTAACCACACTACCCTGTGTCAAGCAGCTGTCTTAAAAACTTCCCCACACCCGAAACATGACCTTCAGAGGCCCTCATGTTCTGGTCCAACATCACCCACACGTAGCTTTCTTACAACAAACCCAGCCCTGACTTGTAGAAATTCTCCACAGTCCAGACAGGAGATGCCCACAAACCTGTCAGTGCACTTGAACCATCCTGCTTTTCCAGTATCCAGGCCTTGCTACATCAAGCATTCTACTAATTTTCCAGAACTTACTTGTTCACCAGTTGCTGTGATCAAGCCTGTGTCTATACAGCTAGGAACTAGGTTGCTTCAGAGGGAGATTACAGGCATTGAGAAATCCTCTGAAAGAAGTCTGAAAAGATGGCACAGAGATGAGTAAGAGAAATATGCTTAAAATAATTTAATGTCCTAGACCAATAAGTTTTAAAACAAACATGGTCCTGTTGATTAAATGCAAGATCTGATGCAACAACTATCCTAAAATTCCTGATTAAAGGCCTTTGAGCTTTTACAAGAGAGTACATGGCAGCTACTAGCCCACATGCTCCCCAAACCAAACCAACCCCTTTGCCATGTAAGGTAACAGAAATGTGCAATGTGACCTCGTTTAACTTTGAGAGGCCCCATCCCTGTTAATCGACTACCACTCCGGGTAGTATTGCAGACAGTGCTGGAAGAGGACAACTCTGCATCACATGTTTTATTAGATGTTCCCACTTCTAAGAGTTTTCATGGAACCAGAAAAAAAATTGTTTAAGATGAAATCCAGTATGATCAAAACAGCTTTAGACTATAACTGTATAATCGGTAGGGGTCTGCAGGATTTACCAGGTCATGGCTGGAGAGAGAGAGATTTATGGCTGATAAACGAGGATTGACTTCACATGTCTCTGGAGATCCATCTGTGTCCTCCTTTACACCACCTTTTGATTTTCTTTCCTCTCCTCATGAGTCCAGATATCCCAACTACCCCACTACCTTGTTGTCAGGGGTTTGACCCTAACAAAGGTCCAGGTAGGAGCAAAACGGGAAGAGCATACCAGGGAATCAGGGGAGGTGTTCAATCAGCTGAATCCAAAGCCTTCTCATTTCCTCCAAATACCCACAAAACTAGCTAGGAGGAGTATGTCCATCTGTATTTTTTCTCCAGCCAACCCTTTTCCCCATCTCTTCCTAGAAACATAATCCAAAATGAAGATGGATTTCATACTTTGCTCTACCTCAGTAGTTCCCAGCTTTAGGTCCCCGGATGTTCTTCGATTACAACTTTCAGAAATCCTGGCCAGCACAGCGAGTGGTCAAAGTTTTGGGGTGTTGGCTGCGTTACCCAAGGTTGGGAATTGCTGCTCTATCTTGTATTCCTTTACCCACATCCCTACCATTGAATTGTTCTTGCTGTACAGAAAGACAGGAAAGAATTAAGAATACAGTGGTGCCTCGCAAGACGATGTTAATTCGTTCCACGAAAATTGCTGTCTTGTGAAAACATCATCTTGCGAAATGCGGTTCCCCATTGGAATGCATTGAAATCCATTTAGTGTGTTTCAATGGGGGGGAAAAATCATCGTCTTGCGAAAATCACCCATAGAGAAACCGTCTTGCGAAGCACGGACCAAAACATCATCTAGCGAAAATCGCCTGTAGGGAAAACCGTTTGTGAAGCGCTATAGGGATCACAAAAAACCATTGTCTTGTGAATAAACCGTTTTGCGAGGTAACTGTCTAGTGAGGCACCACTGTACAAGGATCTTGTATACATTTTGTTCTATTCTATATAGGTAAAGGTTCCCCCTGACATTTTAGTCCAGTCGTGTTCAATTCTAGGGGGCAGTGCTCATACCCATTTCCAAGCCATAGAGTCCCTACTTCTATTCTATATAGAGCCTTTGCCATATAAAAACCAGGCTTGGAGCTGATCACACTTCTGATACACCATAATAATGAGAAAACATAGAGCAGACGTCATGCTGCTGGGAAATGGAGTCCAATACATTTCAGAGGTTTCCCCAACCTTGTTGATAAACTGTACACATACAGTCCTTCTTCGTATTCCTAGCTAGATATCATATCAAAGAAAACCAATGTCCCCCACCCCTTTTAGGTGGCTCAGAAGGCAGCCATCTTGCTCATATATGCCTTTCTTCTCTCTGGAGTCCAGTTCCCAATAAAACATTGCTGCAAGATTGCAAGAGATATGAGTCCTTTGGTGCCCGTGAAACCATAAAGACATCTGCCCTCACCCACCAACAGCCAGAGCAATTCTGCACTGTTGAAAAACATTTTTATTAGAGAAAAGTGAACAGAAAAGTGTGCAGGTGGCATTAAAAGAGATACAGTACAGAAAGGGCAGAGGGTCCAGCTAAAGCATCTGATTTTCTATTGTGTATATCCACCATTCAAACTGTGAAGCTGGAGGAGAGCTACGCTTCCATTTTACTTTGAAAGATTTCGTGCAGGGGGAGAGACCCTTTTAAAATTTGTATCAGTGATGGGGACTTGAGTCGCATGACTGACTCGCAGTCAAGTCAGACTTAAGTTGCAGTGGTGATTCAACTTGGACTTGACTCAGTTTGTTTTTAATTATTCGGACAACTCACGACTTGGAACCCACCTACCCCTCACTTTATCTGGGGGGGAGGAAGCTTGTTTTTAATGGGAACTCATTACTTGGGGCTTGGGGCTTGGCACCAAAGATTCGGACTTGGGACTCTGATGCAAAGATTTGCCAACATCCCTGAATACTACACCAATCTTCACCCTTAGACTGCCAAAACAGAACTGGGTGATACATTCAGAAAAAACAATCAAGAAACTGTCCAAAAAAAATCTGATCAAGGCGATATTTATGCTATTGTTTGACAGTCAACTCAGGGTAGGTGTGTATATTTATTTATTTGTTTGTTTGTTTGTTTGTTTGTTTGTTTGTTTTTTGTTTGTTTGTTTGTTTGATTGATTGATTGATTGATTGATTGATTGATTTCTGCCCCGCCCATCTAGATCAAAGGTCTACTCTATTTCCAAAACAACAGTGCAAGTTATTATAAAACAAACAAACAAGTGGTACAAGTGCAGCCAATCATCTTACCGAGGCTAAAGCATTCAAACTTCATCAAATTTCAAAATCTGATTTTGAAATGTGTGTACCTTTTGAAATGTAAATGTGGAATGGATTTGGGGAGGGTTTTTTTAAAATAAAAGTTCATTTCATCACTAGCTCCAGTTACATTGACAATGGCAGTCTGTGTGAAGGAAAATCCCAGGGATCAGGGATTTGCTGGAAGGAAGTGCTCCTCCTAGGACGTGAAAGAAATGATCTCTTATTCTATCATTGCAAGGGAAATCAAGGGTCATTTCAGTCCCAAATTGGTATCTTCAGCTGATATTAGATGCAAAAAAAAAAAAAGCTCACCTCAAAAGAAAGAAAGAAATGCCAGAAATAGGGATTAGATTGAAGAAAGCAATCAAGGAGGAACGGCGTCTTCACCAGGAAGTTTCCTATTCTCCACTGTGCTCTGATATTTAGGTATTTTTTAAGAAAGAAAATAGCTGTTAACAGTTATGGGGAGGAAGTTTCTGTCAGACCATATCTAGGAGTTCTCTGGCTAAAATCCAGTAAGGTGTTGCAACTAGAGTAGATCACTTGAATCGATAGAACATATAACGGAGTTAGCTCACCAAATACCAAAATATCCAATGGGTCTACTCAAGTTAGGAGTTACTCCTGGATTTCCCTCACTATCACAAACGGCCTTGTGAAAGATTCTAATTCATCACTATTCTCCTCAAGGCATTTAGAAATGTTCCTAAACCACTAGTAAAATGGAAGCTCTTCAAGAATATACCCAAGAGGCAACAGATCCTTATTAAATTGCCAGATGTAATTATTTATGATTTCCTTTACATGTGCTGCACAAATGAAATTACTTGTCCAAACCAGAAATTGATAAATACCAAAGGATGTGAACTGTGAATCATGCCCACTAGGTGAAGATCTACAGTATTTCCCTCTGTTTCTGATCCAGAATTTGCAGAAGTTCCCCCAAAACTCCAATGGGCATGAAAACATAAATGGATGGGGTGTGATTAAACAGCCCAGTGAGGACTGAGCATGGAATACTGTCCATGCTGGCTGTCTATTGGGGAAATGGAGTGGAGAGTAGTGTGATGACTCCAACACATCCTGGAGAAGGGTATGTGATAGTCCGAATATTGAACAAGAACTCCTCCCCACTAGCATTTGGTTGCAGGTCTCACCATTAAACAATTTTACAGGAAAATCCTAAGTCTATGAATGTCATACTACATAGAATATGCAGACTGGAATAACTTTACTTAACAGGGCTGCAGTATTGCACTTCTCAATGCACCTTTATGTGAAAGTACTAAACTGACCACTTTAGAAGTTGCTCTTTCAACATTTGTGCAGGGAGCATTACAAAACACCTGGTAAGGACCTGAAGGTGAAGGCTTCTTCGGGACAGAGTGGGTGAGAAGGTCAGCTAAACAAAGGAGTGTCATTCAGAAAACACATTTGCAGCCTTTCATTTTCTGTGGAGGGGAAAGAATGTGAGGAGAGGAGCTTTGGGAAAGTATGGTTGCCAGGTCTCAGGGAACTGCTATGATTCTCCGGGTCTGCAAGTGAAGGGACACCTCTGAGGGTAATCTCCAGCTGCCACCAGAGGTTACTGGTCTTCTCTCTCTCTCTCTCTCTCTCTCTCTCTCTCTCTCTGTGTGTGTGTGTGTGTGTGTGTGTGTGTGTGTGTGTGTGTGTGGTGCCTGCTATCCCAGAAAGCCAGAAGCAAAGGAAGGGGACTGCTCCAAAGGGAAGGAGGGGCCTGAGCACATGCACTTATCACCTCTCTTCCTTTGGGCTGGCATTGAATCTTCCTTAAGCCTGAGGAACAGCCTATAGCCTGGGAAATGTGCCACAAGTGCTGAATTGCTGTCGGCAAGGTCTTGAGGGAGAAGAGCCCTACTGAGAATTATGTCAACTGCTGCAGCTCCTGGCCACATTCTGATCCCTGCCCAGCCACCCCAAATCCTTCTCCTACCACCCTATCTGGGTTGACATATTGCATGGTTAGCCAACTTTTGCCTGGATTTTGAGTCCATTAATCTGGGTTTTTCTCATGCCTGTTTCCACAATCAACTGGCCCAGAAGGAGATGTGCAGATGCACACATTCAAACCCTTGCCTACTATGCCTTTCCAGCGTTACGAGGACCCACTCTCTGGTTTCAAGGTTTGGCTTTGCAATCAGAGGAAAAAGGATCCTGCTAACCTGACAGCCCTACTGGTATGGAGAAGCTACAGTGGGATATGTTAGGAAATGAAGATGTGAGGAAATTCTCTCACAGGTTGCAGCAGCTGCAGGATCTGAAGTATTACAGCCACACAGAAGCCCAGAGAACTCTGCCTTACAACCCAGCATGTGCATGCCTTAACGGCATTGGCTTCAGCCATGGCCAGCTTCTGGCAATGTGAGCTTGATCCGGCACACTAAAATTATCCAACTCTGACTTAGGTGTTCAGGTCTTAAATAATAATAAACTATGGTGACTTCTGAGTGGCAACGCGTTTTTGAAATGTCCTATTCTAAAGTGTCTCTCTCCCAAACCAATATGTCTCTGCATAACGACATGCTTACATGTGTAAGACAAAAGCAAATGCTTTAAAACCACATTTTAACATTCAGGGAATGCTGGGGGGATTTTGAATGAGCCACATTAGGCCCACATGTCAAAGGTTTGCCATGGCTGAAGCAGAAAAGGAGACAGACCTTTAGATGGCTGAGTTAGCTCAAGCATGCCCCTCCGGTTTGGTAGGTGGTTCCCCCTCCCATTTTAAGGAAATCAACTTCTTTCTTACTGCTCAGGCTTGCAGTTCTCCAAGAGAAACTGGTGACCCTTTTTCTACCCCCAAGCTCTTCATACCACAGGGCCCTTCATTCATAACAGCACATCACTAAGTCATTAAAGGGGAAAAAGGGAAGGGTGCTCTTGGAAAGTCCCTGTTATAAACAAAGCGGGGATGGGGTGGGGGACAGAACGAAATAAATGTTCACTCATTCTTAGAGAATGATTAATTATCTGCCTTGTCCAAGTGTAAAATGCCTCACTAGTGCTGCAGGCAAGGCTGAGTTATAGGGTGAGAGCTCTCTGAAAGCTGCCCCCCCCCCACTCCTCAAGATTACACAGCAAGTGCAGCAAGCCGAAAATTAAAAATTGCATGCTGGGAAAGAAGTGGGAGACACAATCTGCACAAGACTGCTTTTGTCAGAGGGGTTCGGATAAGAGATTAGCAGCTTTTGTGGTAACTTAGATGCCTTAAAAAGAAAATGACATACACGTGCACACATGTACACACACACACACACACACACACACACACACACCTTTGCTGTTGCTCACAGTGAAAGGAGATAGTGGTAGCATGGAGATGGACAGGTAAATCTCCCTCTCCCCCCCCCCCTCCAGCCACTTCTTTGGTTAAAATTTGAAGGTCGTAAGGTCTGTGCCAAGGTCCAGTAAGAGCTGTCAGGCTGAAACTCACCACGGAGCCTGGTCAAAATTCCCTGCACAGTGAAACACTCCATGCCACCAGACAATCATTCTAAGAAGGCGGGTGTGGAGAAGGCTCCTTCACACCCAAAGCTCCCTTAACGTGTAACACTCGTGTGTCCGATGAAGAGTAGACTTCATTTCTTTTTCATAACAGAGAGGCTTTCTCAGTTTAATCACTCTGAAGTGGAATGAGCCGGCTGTACCCATTGGAGAAAGTGGGATGTTGCCCCACCTCACATTCAGGCTACTAATCACCATTACCAGCCCACTCCTGCCCACCTCTTTGGTAGCACTGGAAACTGAGGCACATGCCTTGGTTCCTTTCCTGCTGTGCAGGTGTGAGAGTGCTAGTGTGTTTGCCTGCCTGCAAATACAAGTGTGTTTATTCACTTTTGCCTTGGCTTGACCTTTCACTCTTGCCCTTACTCGCTTGGGCTATGCTGTTTGTTCCAGGAATCAGAACAAACAACAACAGCTAAGGTTTCCATCCAGTGAGATTTCAAGGCCAAAGCTTAAGAGGTCACAGACATCAGACCCTGGGCTGCTGTGATGCCACAGAGATGGGGCAGGCAAGGTTTGGGAGCAAAGCCAGCGAAACATACACACAGGCACTTTCACATGGAGCTCATCAACCCTGGTGCCCACTAGAATTGGGCAGAGATGGTGCCCAAGGTTCAAAGATACCTCACAGGAAAAAAAAGAGAGATGTGCACCTCCCTCCTCTGCCATTCGCCTTTCTTTCCCTACCCGGGCACCCAGAAAGGCAAAGCCGTTCCCTGAGACTTCACCCCTTGTCCTGAGAGCGTGACGGGCAGCCCTCGCTGGAGCACATGCTTGGTCTGAGCTTTTCCATCTGGACTCGTCTTCTAATTAGGAATGACTGTTGTGCACTGCTGAGGTTTTTAACAAGATGCTTTATACCATGATATTAATTAGCTTGACTTGGAGTGGTTTTCTGAGGTATACTTGTAACCCACTCGGAATTTTAGACATGGGCCCAGAATTCTAATAAAACCTTGTGTGTTTTGTGTCAGCATGTTGGTTTTGTCTTATGACAACCATAATTTTCATGTCAGATCATACGGCGTAGTTTTACCAATGCCACACACACACACACACACAGAGAGAGAGAGAGAGAGAGAGAGAGAGAGACCAGGTTTCCAAGGCTGGGTATTTAAGCCAGGTCTCTTGAGCCCTACGTCGACACTCTAGCCATGACATTACACTGTCTCTCATTCTAATTATGCCACCCGGTAATGATGAAATACCAGTTTCAGTGAGCACCCCTCCCAGCAAAGAGACAAAACCTCCAGGAACTCCTTTTGGAAAGTGAGATGAAAAAGAGTGGACGGCTGCCTCTGGCCAAGAGAGGCATCCGTTCCTGCTCTTCTAGCACCGCCAAGGGCTGCTGCCACTCACATTTGAACTCAGGCGCACTGAAATGTAGATCCCCAGGGGCTTCTGATCTTCCCGCCCTGGTCAAACATGCTGGGGACAGCCTGTGCCTGGCTCTTGCCTAAGCCTATCACATTCAGAAAGCCTTAAGGCCAGCCAACATCCCCAGCAGCCACAGTGAAGGGAGGCGGGAGCAGCAGCCACCGCCACCACGCCACCTTCAGCCTTTCCAAATCAGATTAAAGTCATTCAACTGCCAGGTCTTTGCAGGTTGGAACAGTGCAATTAAAACAGGCTTTTCCGAGCATGAGCTCCCCTTCCCCCCTGCTTTTCTGTTCCTTTCCACAGCAAAATGCCAACTGACCCCAGGAAAAAGAAATTCGGTAAAAGTAGATGGCTTATATCATAGGTGGATGCGGTCAAGGCAATTTTTAAAATAATCGCTGGCCCAATGAAACATCCTGCAGTCAACACCAGCTTCCAGTCCAATAAACCTCCTAATCAAACATAGGAAATCAAAAATTAACCCAAAATTATTTTGGCACAAGAACCCTTGGTATATCTGACAGTGTGAGTACTGTAATTAGATAGAAAGAGGCAATATAACTATTTAAAACAAATAAATTAGATTCCCACTAAACACAGGACTACACAGTCTAACTGATACTCCACTTTCTTGGGTATTATTGATGAAAAGTCAGAGGGCTAAAAAGAGTCAAGAGTATTTTAAAAGACAGTGCGTCTTTTCTCAGCTTCTGGAAATCCCATGGTTTCTTGTCCATACCCCTTCACCCTCAAGCAAGTTTAATCCTACCAAAGCACGTAAATGCAGCCAAATGTGGGGGGGGGGGATTCCACATTTGGGTTAGGACAATGCACCCACCACAAAAGCCACTATTCTGCAGGGCCATGCCACAGCAGGGCCAGCCTCATGCATCTGTACTGTGCACTTGCTGCTAGGCTAGGTAAAAATTTATGAAATTGATTCATTGAAGCTATAGTCCTGTTCTCACTTATAATCACCATCATCATATGTCATCAAATCAGCTGTGATTTATAGAACCCTCTCAGGGTTTTCTAGCTATAAAACAGGCAGAAATGATTTCCCAGTCCCTCCTTCTAGGGGCCTCTGAGATTGTGAAGCACGTTCACGACCACACACATTCCAGGACACGTAACCCCATGAGCCACACATGCTCTAAGTGATCTCAGGTGGCCCCTTTCCTGGGACGCACGCTGGGACTTGAATTCCTGCCTCCAACCCATTGACATGCATTGGTCTAAAAGATTCCACTGTCATCTACTTTTGCACATGGAAAGAGGTGAGGAGGCTGTCTCATCCATGGCTTTAGGCAGCAAAATGTTTTGAGCCAACCCAAGTGCCAGCCATATGTGAGTCACTGTTGATGTTTGTGAGAATAGGCAGCTTTCACTCTAGTCAGGTCAGAAGAGACCCAGCTGTACTTCCCATGCTGTCGGGTCACACCTGACTCAAAGGACCCTGAAGCACTTTAGAGGCACACCAATAAAATGTATGCAAGGGCCACACCTGCCCAAACCACTTTATACTGCCTGCTACAGTTAACAGAAAATCAGCCCAGCAGAGATTAACTGCTAATACCAAGGTAAACAAAGGACAGTCCTTCCAGATGTTGCTGGACTGCAAACCCATTGCCAATAGCATAGCCAATAGTAAGAAATATTGGGCCAACCCAACATTTTAGTTTAGCAACACATGGAGGAATACACTTGCTCACCCTACCATAATAAATAAATAAATAATTTTTAATAATGTCATAATATAAAGAAATGCAAGTCATCAAAATAAAAAAGTCATTAAAATTGGAGGTGGGGGGGGAGACATGAGCTTCCCAGCTTGGTCTACAAGCCATGTTGGTGGCGAGCGGAGGGGAGCTCACTTTTGCAGCACCTCCTGGCCTATTCACATTTCTTTCTTTCTTTCTTTCTTTCTTTCTTTCTTTCTTTCTTTCTTTCTTTCTTTCTTTCTTTCTTTCTTTCTTTCTTTCTTTCTTTCTTTCTTTCTTTCTTTCTTTCTTTCTTTCTTTCTTTCTTTCTTTCTTTCTTTCTTTCTTTCTTTCTTTCTTTCTTTCTTTCATAGATTTCCTTTTGGAGGAGCACCACATTCTCATTCTCCTTTTTTTGGAGACTGGAGTTGCATCAGTGCATCAGGGAGGAGTGGGTGGGAGGCAGTACTGAGTCCCCTGCAAAATCCAAAATTGTTAGTTATGGCTCTAGTTGACTGCTGGGAATGAACCTTAGCTATGGATAGGTGGGTGTTAAAGCAAGAATACTGCTCCAACTTCTTGAAAAGTCATTGTCCCAGCAGGCTGGCCACATCTGTTGATAGAGAGTACTACATGTGGATGTTGCAGTTGGGTTGGAAACAACTGGAGAAACCTTTGGAAAGAGAGATTAATTTCATGAAAGTGACAGTTCCTCTTTCTCCAACATGAAAGTGAAGGTAGGCTAAGAAGGGGAATGTCTGTAGCTTTGTGGTAGAGCAGGCATTCCCAACCTTGGGTAACCCAGGTGTTCTTGGACTGAAACTCCCAGAAATCCCAACCAGCACAGCTGGTGGTGAAGGCTTCTGGGAGTTTCAGCCCAAGAACACCTGGGTTCTTGGATTGCAAGGCTGGGAATCACTATGGTAGAGCACGTGCTTTGATGCAAGTGACATGTTCAAGCCTTGCACCTCCAGACAGAATGAACAAATGCTCTGTTTGTAATTTTTACAGAGTTGCTGCCAGTCATATGAGCCCAACAATCATATTTAATATAAGACAATTTCCTATATGCTCAAGTCTGGCCAAGGAAATCAGAGTGTTCAGCCAGAGAATCACAGAATCAAAGAACTGAAAAGCTGGAAGATATCCCCAAGGGTTGTATAGTCCAGTCCCCTGTCAGTGCAAGAAAATTCATGATGAAAGCATCCTTGACAGGTGGCCATCCAACCCCTGCTTTAAAATCTCCATGGAAGGAGAGTCCACCACCCTCCAAGGCAGTTCATTCCACTGTCAAATGCCTCTTGCTGTTAGGAAGAGGGTCTTCCTAACTTTTAGTGGAACTATCCTTTCTTGTAATTTAACCCTGTTAGTTCTGGCTGTATCTTCTTGAGCTGCAAAGAAAGAAAGAAAGAAAGAAAGAAAGAAAGAAAGAAAGAAAGAAAGAAAGAAAGAAAGAAAGAAAGAAAGAAAGAAAGGAAGGAAGGAAGGAAGGAAGGAAGGAAGGAAGGAAGGAAGGAAGGAAGGAAGGAAGGAAGGAAGGAAGGAAGGAAGGAAGGAAGGAAGGAAGGAAGGAAGGAAGGAAGGAAGGAAGGAAGGAAGGAAGGAAGGAAGGAAGGAAGGAAGGAAGGAAGGAAGGAAGGAAGAAAGAAAGAAAGAAAGAAAGAAAGAAAGAAAGAAAGAAAGAAAGAAAGAAAGAAAGAAAGAAAGAAAGAAAGAAAGAAAGAAAAGAAAAGAAAAGAAAAGAAAAGAAAAGAAAAGAAAAGAAAAGAAATAAAAAGAAATAACTGTTCTGGAAGGTTAAAAGCATCTTGACATGATTGTAGTCCACGGAGGTGAGGAACACATAATAACAGGAATAGGTGTAGCACTGAGATTAAATACTGGCAAAAAAGAGTTTAGATTGTCTCTCAATGCCCAGAAAAGCTTCCTCTGACATGGTGCTTTCATGATGTGCTGGGCTACAAATTCCAGTAGCCCAGCCATAAGGCACAGTGCAGTAAAACAGCACTGGAGGAAACTAAAAGGAAATTGATCAAATACAGAGGGAAATAATCAGTTTATATTTGCAACTCAGAGGAGCATAACCTGTAGTTTAAAAAAAATTGCTCTGCAAAACTGCAGCAACATTGCTTGAAATCTGAGAACAAACAAAGAGTTGACATCATTCCCTAAGCAATCGTGGAGTCAAAAGCCTGGTTTACCCTTCCCCAGCCTGATAGCTTCCATATGTTTGGGACTTCAGTTCCCATCAGCCCCAGCGAACATGGTTAATAGGTAGGAATACTGGGAGTTGTAGACTTAAACATCTGCAAGACATTGGATAAAGGAAAGATGATTTGGTTGATAAACAGATTCCTAATCTTATTTTTGTCCTCTTCTGGTAACATTCGAAATGCATGGCTATGCACGTTCTCCTTGGAGGAAGATCCATTTGTTCTGCATATGGAAGAAATTTAGACATCTTTCACACGATGAGATCAACATGGAAACAAGAGGCACAGAGAAGCAGTAATCAGATCTTATTTGCCATTGGAAGTTTGCAAATGTTTGGTCATTTAACAGACATGCACAGCTCGGAGCCCGAGGATCAGGCAGATATGTGTCCCTCCATTCTCCTTCTCTTCCTCCTCATATGTATACACACACACAAACATCAAGGAGGAGAGAGCAATTTAGAGTTATTGTGAGCGTGGTTTCTCCCCCCCCCCCCCATGCAGGAAACCCAAACCTTCCGCCTAGAGAGCGAGCCAGGGGAGGAGAGGAGAGGAGGAGGAAGAGGAGGCATCCTTTCCTTTGGGTTCCAATTCCTGGACAAACTCTCCCTGTAAGCTTCCTACTTCTTCAGCACCTGGAACAGGAAGAGGCGAAGGAGCAACCACATCTGTCTGTCTCTTTCCAGCTGCTTTGCAAAAACATGAGTCTCCATTATTTTTATCCATAGGATCATTCCAAACCACGGCTTACCTTGGGTTGATAATCTATGGGCACAGATGGGATGTGTGATTAATTGGTAGATTGGTGAGGATCCCATATAAAAATCATGAAATCACCATTTTTGTCCTTCCCCCTATTCTCCTTCTCTTCCTCCTCTCCCTCCCTCATTTTTATGGGGGCATAATCCCAGACAAATGACTTTCTCTCTGCCAAGCTGAAGCCTCGCTTGCAGTAGCTGGCAAGCAAAAGGCCTTCCTACTACCCATCTCCCCTCCTTCCGCAGTGGAGGAGAAACCCAGCACATGTACATAGAAATGGGGAGTAATTTTCCCCAACAGAGTGCACACTGGATATGTCAATTCATAACCCATCCATATTAAAATAAATGGACCTCTGGTGGCTAAGTAGAAAAACTAGTTTCTCTCACACATTTCTCATGTAATGCCCAAATAGGGCAGCTTTTAGTAATGGGATCAGGCTCACATTGTCTGTTTTTAAACAGACCACACTTCACAACAGGTAGAGTTTGACTTAGTAAGACCCAGTGTGGTGTGGATACAATGACAGACCAGGACCTAAGAGACATGGATTTGAATCCTCACTTAACTATGGAATTTCACTGGGGAACTGTTCCTTAAGTATCTCACATACCTAAGCCCTATTAGGGTTGTTATAAATTGTTTCCAACTTGACAGCACAAAACAACAACGACAACAACGACAACGACAACGACAACAACAACAACAACAACAACAACAACAACAACAACAACAACAACAACAACAACAACAACAACAACAACAGATTTTTGTCTTAAGATCTTACCCGTAAACAGCAACTGGCCTTGAAGTCTCTCTCTCTCTCTCTCTCTCTCTCTCACACACACACACACACCCCTCATAAAGAGATTTTTTTGGTCCTCCCTTCCCTCCTAAAGCAGCATCATTTCTAAATTCAAATATCTAGTTACTTTGGATTAAGCCTTATTATACTCAGTGAGTTTTTCTTCTAAGTAAATATCTATTGGATTGCACTGTCATTGCCTTCCTAATATTCTTTCCCCACACTCTGCCAGGCTTTCTGTTTTCCAGGAGTATTTTTCCTAAAGGTATAACAACAGATTTGATTTCTAATTATCTTTCCAAGCATTCTGGAACCTGGTTTCTTTCCCCCCCCCCTAAATAAGCACTTCTTTCACTTCACGCTGCATGCAAAATTTGTTTCTTCAACCCCCTGCAAGAAGGAAATCCAGTCTCTGAAATCTGATTAAAGTATGCCAAATCATGCCTGCTTACACTGAATTAAGGACATGATCAGTTCTGCTTTCTCATTGGAGAGGGTGAGTTCAATAGAAGGGCTTATGAATATAGGGATCCATCCATTTCTTTTTCTTCACACTGGAACATCGCTGAAGGCAATATTCACAATATTAAAGTGCTGTTCCCAAAGAATAAATGTAACCTTCCAGCTGCTCTGATTCATGTTCTTTAGGGGCTGTAAAGACAGTGGAAGTCATTTCTAGTAAGCCTATCCAAACCTTTCGTGTTTTTCAAGTTAATAGCGGAATCTGCTTTGGACTGGCTCAAGCAGCTGCTTGTCTTTCAGTACTAAATCTCATGTGAATGTGTGTGTTGTTTTTTTAAAAAGAGCACCCAACAACCTGTTCTTATGGTTTGCTCTTTTTCTTAAAACTTAGAAAAATAACCCAAAAGTAAATTCAAAACAGGAAATTATCTCAGCATCATTTCTGATGAGTAAAAAAATACCAGCACTTTTTGCAAAGAAAACACTGTTCAATGGTGCATGCAGTGAGCATGTATGATGTGAGTATGGTTACTGCATCTCCTGCTATACTCACATTCACATATACATCTGCAATGGTGTGTACTCATGCATACTTATATTGGTTGAAGATCTTGCAAATATTGTTTTATTTACAGGTCCCATTGATATCCCACCTGTGTATGTTATGTGTCTTCAAGTCAGAAGTGACCCGAAGGAGGCTTTCAAGGAAAGAAAGTTCCACCACCACTTCTGTCCATTGAGTTTCCATTGCTGAGTGGAGGTCTTCTGAGTCCTAGTCAATCACTGCACTACACTCGGTACATATCCCACCTCCAGTAATGCGCCTAAGGTGGCATGCATGGAGATCTTCTTTCCCACTTCCCTGTAAGGTAGGAGAAGCTGAGAGACGGGGACTGGCCAAAGGTCACCCAGTGAAATTCATGGCTGAGTGTGAGATTGAAACCCAAGTTAAAATGTGTGTAAGTCAGTCAATAAATAATCACCCCATTTCTGTCAGCTGGTTCCCTTGTTGGGAGGGAATCTGTCTAACATGAGAGATGGAAGGCATCTTTCTCAGGGCCCCTCCAACCTGGTGTGGTTCTCAGTAGCACAGGATGGCAGTGAGCACTTCCTGGTTGCCTTGGCAACAAAAATCACATCCCAGTGAGAGCTGGGCAGCTTCATGGGTCTGCTGAGCAGTGATGGTATGTAGCCATAGGATTAGCAAGGTGACTTCATGACGTCATCTCATTCTTTACCAGAGACTTGGATTATAGTGTGAGGAAGACAGGGACATTGGAAAGCCATGGAGAAGGGGATACTTTCGATGAAAATGCCTCTTCATTTTGTGCTTCCTGTTTCGTAAGTAGGTTTTTGCTATACTGGGCCGTGACCTTCCTGCTGTCACTATGAACTAGAACTGCTCTATTTTATTGGGTGCTCCTTAATGCTGGTAGCCTCCAAAGCCAGTCTGTTTCCATGACTGACTTCTCACATGGTCTTATCCAACTAATGGACCACATAAGTCTTCTGGATAGGAGGTATATGTTTTTTGTAGAGTGTCTAGCACACTTTTTGGCATCAAATTTTTAGGAGAGAAGTAGTAGTTGTAGTTGGGTCAGGGGTAGTACAGGATGACAGTGGAGCTAATAAATAAATAAATAAATAAATGATTGACTGACTGATTGACTGATTGACTGACTGACTGATTGATTGATTGATTGATTGATTGATTGATTGATTGATTGATTGATTGATTGATTGATTGATTGATTGATTGATTGGAAAAAGGAATGATAAACCACTTCTGAGTATACCAAAAAAAAAAAAACCTAGAGTCACCATATGTCGGAACTGACAACTGCACAAAATGTATATTATTATTAAAGGGGATAACTCCTAAATTTTCTGGATTTTTGGCACTACTTCAGAAAAATGAGCAAGTGCTTAATAACTATGAGCAGAACAAGTATGTTATGAAAATAATAAAAGTACAAAAAAGCGTGCTCTCTCACTCTCTGTCTTCCTGGACTTAGTTTCCATCTCTTATTGCTCCCTATGGTGCTGCTGACGCAATACACAAAACACTAAAAATAGGCTAACACCTCTTTAAAAGATATTTCCACTTTGTGGTTAGCAGTCGGACTTTCTGCACCCCTTTCCCCCTATCACTCGCTACCAGACCCCAACAACGTGCTTTCTAAGTCCTTTAAATTTGAAAAGCCCGATTTAGACTAATTGATAACAGACGAGCTCCATAGAAAATGTGAAGGGGACTTTACATAACATGGTATATGACAACTTGGAAACAGACGCACAAACACCCTTTGCCTTGACCCCCTAGACTTATTTCCTACATAGTACACTACTGCCAAAGGTGGTATTCCTCCCAAAGAAAGAAAATAATTAGTGTTTAATTTTTTAACAGTTTTTAAACCTCTTTTTAATTGCTTGGCATAAACCTGTCCTAGAATTTTATAGCCTTCAATAGTCTAGACCTCCTTGCTGGTTTTCATTAGCCTACAAGATGTCTGGCACATTAAATTAGAGAAGTAAAGTTTGCAGGAGGTAAGCAGGGTAAAAAATAAAATAAAATAAAAAGTACATTTCAGCTTTTTATGATTTGCTGTTGTGGATATGCATCTTACTTTATGCTAGAGCAAGGCAGGAAAGCACAGGCTAAGGGCAGGCCACACACATCCTGGCACCCTTTATGACCTGAAGTTTATGTGGTTCCCTATCACTTTCTTCATGAGAGTCCTGGGCTCTACAATTCTACAATAAGGGTGGCACCTGGTGATCTTCCAGATGTGGCTGGACTGCAGTTTCCATCAGAATAGGCAATATGGTGAGAGTTGTAGCACAAGAGAGTGACACCCTTTCCATAACTCTCCAAGCAGCGCGCTGAAATCTTCACATGTCCAAGTGGCAACAGTTATAGGTGGCATTGCTGCTATTGCTGAGGCTCATCTTGAGCACGTCAAACCTTCAGCCAGCCAAGATCCAGCCATTTCTGAGCTTGCATTTCCTGCTCTGCAACTCCCTCTGTGCCAGGCAATGAAAACGAGTCCAGGATTAGTTGTTTTGATTTTTCCCCAGTGGTTTCAACACACAGCTACTCCAGGAAGTGCTAGAAAATAACAGTAGCAATCCTGCCCTGTACAAGGCAGAGACTATTTCAGCTTTCAGCATTATATCATTTGATCTTGCGGATGCTCAAGGTGCTACAGATTGTACTTCCAGTTAGTCTCCCAATCAGCCACTGACTAGCCCCAGCTTTAAACCTACTTAGTCTGTGTTTGTGAAATGACCAGTTTGGCCATAGACAGCAACCCATCACACCAAGCACCATTGTACCTGGCTAGAAGATATTCACTCCTCCTACTCTCTTCTCTATGATTTGCCCTTCCCCACTACCTCCGGCCAGTAACTCTGTTCAACAGGCCAAGGCAAATGAGTCTTTCTTCCCCTTCCAAAGTTATCTCTCCAGGCATATACAGTAAATCTCCCAATGTTACATCCCTTAGACATTTGACATGCAAACAAAACTGCACTATCTCCCAGCTGACCAGTTACAAAGCAAAAGCAGACTACCGGTAATTTGCCAAATACAGATTGAGACAACCTCCTGTTAATACAAACAGACTGTCTTTTCCTCTTAAGGGTGCACTGTTTATACATACAGAATCAGCATCTTGTCTGGTGTGGCCCTCAGATAATTATGTTTCATCAGTGGCTTGCTGTTCAATCCCACTATGCAGTGCTGATCTATGGGGAGAGATGCCCATTGATTAGACAAAATGGGAAGAGATGCTGTTGCTGTTGTTTCGGCATCTTGCTAATCAGCTAAAAAATTACTATTACAAAACTGATAAACTGAAAACAAGACTACGCAAGATGTTTTGCTGCCTAAATTCAGTGGCTGTGGAACTAGAATTTGGCTATATGAGCCTGCCTCCTGGGAGAAGAGCCATCAATCTGCACAGCCCCAGGGCACCTCTTGAAGAAGGGAATGGTAAACCACTTCTGTGTATTTTCTATCTCGAGAACCCTGGAAAGCCCTGACTGGAGAATCAGCAGCATTTTCTGGATTGACAGGATTGTTGATGAGCTAGATGCAGGGTAAGAAGAGAGGAAGGATATGACCTTTGATTACAGGCACCCTATTCCCTAACTCCAAAGGATGGATTTTATGACAACAGCTGTCTAGAGTATAGACAAAGGACTCAGCAGCAGCAGGTCAACTGTGCTATCCCAACCCCAGCTCCGTTCTTAAGCAAGACACTCACATCAGGGTGAAGGAGACTTTCAATCTGATAAAATAACTTTGTTGTCGTGTATTAATAAGAACAACAATAAGGCACCATTGACAATAAAAATGTATGATCACTTCCAACTTCTAGTGACGCTTCCAAGGGTTTGCAGAAGTAGTTTACCAGTTCCTCTACCACCACTTTCTGGGAGTGGTCTGCGAAAAACTGACACAAAACCACACACACAATGGCTGGAAGTGTAGTACTGCTATAGTGGGGGAAGCAGAGCCCGAACCCTGTGTACCTCCTCAGCGTCTGTACTGAACTGAAATGTACTCTTTGCCTGTAAAGCTTGCAATGTCAAATACAGGACCCCTCGTGATTTTATTATTCTGTATTTATAACAATTGCTTTCAAAGGGTCTTGGATGTGAACAGCAAGCAGAGCCCTGGGACTATGAACTAACAGATGCCAGCTCATTAACAGGCAGGGCTGAATCTTGTCTCCCTCTCCAGTAACTGCTGTTGGGCACGATGCCCTGCCAACTTTAGCAAAAACATTTGCTGGCTACTCCGAAGGGGGTGGGGAAATCACTCTCTTTTCATCGCCTTTTTTATTATTGTTCTTTTCATAATTCTTCCCTGCTTTGAAGAGTTTGCTCTACTGCCTTACAATTCAAAGAAATGAACCCACCCCCTTTCTGATGACTGATCTTTGCACTCCCCTCTTCTCCCAGCCTGAGCAACTTTCTACATAGAGAGAGAACATCTGCGTTCTTGAATAAAAGCTCCTGAGTCTCCCTTCCTACCTTGTGAATGCATTGAGGGTTAGGTTTCAGGGAAAAGGATGGAAAGAGTCCTAAGAGACCATGATCGTGCCATAGTGGGGTTGCTTTGAAGCTAAACCAGATCAGAAGAGCAGCTACTGCCAGTTTCGCTCAGCTTTCCTCTTGGTAGATGTTGCAGACATAAAGGCCTGGCCTGGCCTTTATGCTACTCAGAAGCTCAGCCAAACTTTGGTGACTCTCTGTGTGTGCCATGTTGCCTCAGGTGAGGCTGATAAGCTTTAGACAGGATCATTCTTGGTTCAGTTAATGCTTTGGTTAGTTAAGCAGAAGAGCAAGGTCGGCAGGAGATGAAGTACCTTAAGGGACAGACATTATCTCCTTTTCCAGAATGCTTGTAACTTCACCACTCATAGAGCTTTTGGCTATCAGGTGGATGTACAACTCTGGCATTGTGTGACACACTGATTGCCACTGCTGTTCTGTGTATCTGGGATCCTCATTTACTTCAGGGGAGAGCAGTTGGACTGAAACTGCCAGCATTCGACACAACTGGCTATGCTGACTTGGGCTGGTGGGAGTTGTAGTGCAGTCCTAACCAGAAGGTCACAGTTTGCCCACCCTGTTTCAAAATGGTAGCCTTCACAGCCTTCCCTAATTTCTCCAAATATTTTGGTCCACTTGGTTCAAGCACCATCCTTACCATCCTTGGCCTTTTTTCCCTCAACTGCCTAGAGGCAGATGGTACTATTTGATGCAGTTGGGTATCTATGAGGAGGTATTTTGTGAAATAATCCACTTTCTCTCTTGAGTCTATGAGTTTCTCCCATCTCTGAGATACCACACAATGCCCAGGATTGGGATTTCCTACAGCTTCAGATGAAGAAATCTGTTCAAGGCAGCAGCTTTCCCTTTTGTTTTACCCAATCTTCATTTCTATGTGTGACTTTTAAAAAGGGTGTGTGTGTGGCGGAGTTACAGTGCAGAGCACAGATCTGATTGTTTTCAGGTTTTCTTTTTGCTTCATTTGTAAGAATGAACAGTAGGTTTATTTTCTTAAGGGAGAGAAACTATGAATAGGGAAGTGATCAGAAGAGTGCTAACTGGCACTGGAAATTTATTTTATTGGTTAGACCGGTGTTTTTAATTGTCATTTACAAATGGAGCAGTGTTTTGCATATTCCCTACTAATGCCTGTCACTGCAGTTCACAGGAGGGGTAGTTTTCCCTCCCTTTGGTACAGCTATTATTAAATTACCTCACAGATATGTAACTGTGGAGACACAGGTTAAGTCATTCTTCTGATCACTTCTTCATCCTTAACTTCAGTCCTTTGAGAAAATAAACCCCTTGTTGCTTATTATCCAAATAATGATGGTTCTGCTTAGGTTCCTTAATAATAATGACATCTAAGCCTCTGGGGTTGGGTCTGGCACATTACCAATAGGTGCTAGTTCCCATTACCATTACTGTGATCTACTCTTGATCTAGAAAAGGAGAAGAGGGAAGGGAAGGGAAGCCTGTGTCCTTTATTTGCCTCATACCTAATCACAGCAGCATCTTCACTGAAGCAGGGTAGTGAAATTAACTTGATCATTCAGCTAGGGCTCTTGGTTTAGTTAATTCCTCGAGGAAATGATGAGCATGTCCAGATAGGCATATAGCTCGCTATTTGGATCACTTTTGGTGCTGTTTGTTTCAAATCAAATTATGGTGGCCACACACATTTTGACTTAGCGCAATCCATCCCGCTCCTTTTTGGCACTCTGCTAGAGCTGCAGAGGGTTTTATTGTATGTGATTCAGAGCACTCATAATTATCCCATTCTTTAGCCTGTACAGATGGTTAGTAAACATCAAAATTTAGCTGTGGGGAGTGTTATCTGAGGAGACAATCCTGTGACATATTTGGTGGTTTGTGGCCTTGAAATGGCTGACAGTAAACTCCACTCCTTTATTTTCATTTATTCTGGGGTTTTTTACACACACACACACACACACACACACACACACACACACACACACACACACACACACACACACACACACACACACACACACACACACACAAAAACCCCAATTGATCCAGTACAATACCATCTAGATAAACTAGATACATTGGCAGTGTTATATGTACCATGCTAGGTAGGTGCATTGCTGTTGCACTATGAAACTTACTTTATGTAACAAAAACAAAAGGAAAGTCCCCATGGCCTGCTGAGTGACATCCATGGGAAAAGGTGGGAAAGGAGGCAGGAATGCTATTAATCGAAAAAGGGACAAATTGGGGTGATCCAAAGACCTTTCTGGACCCTCCTCATGGGAGAATAATCATTTATCCGTATGAATGGAAGAATCCCTCAGGTGACAGACAAAACAGATGGCACTAAAGAGAAAAACCTTTTAAGTATGATCCAGACCACTCCAACTCCGCCCATCTGAGTTTCTCCTTTTAAAATAGATATGGAGATAGGTGCACGTCTATTAACATATTAAAGCAGCTGAGGTATAATCATTAATTAAATAGTTTTCCATGTGCTGGGAATGGGAGTGCATGTTTGTGGAAGGGCAGAGATTACTCTATATAGCAGTAATGGCGAACCTTTTTGAGCCCGAGTGCCCAAACTGCAAAAAACAAACTCAACCCAGTGGGCGGCAGGCGGAAGCAGAAATGGCAGCAGAAGCAGGAATCCTGGGTACAGAGGTGGCTGCAGACCCCACTCCAGATTCGCCTCCAGTCGTGCCCAGCCCTGCCACTACCTATAGCTCAGCCGGCCTGCCAGCGCCAGCTGCTCCGGATCCTGGCCCGCCGCCTGTCAACGCACTAGCTCTGTGGCTTCAGCCCCCTCCTCAGGTTTGGCTGCCGGGGTAGCGATCCAGCGACTTATGGCTCGCGTGCCCACAGAAAGGGCTCTGTGTGCCAGCTGTGGCACGCGTGCCATAGGTTTGCCATCGCTGCTATATAGGCACCTGTGACAACCATACCCAAATGCATGCTTATCTGATAACTCAGTTAAATCATAATTCTTCCAGCAGATTGATTTTGAATGTTCAGTACTACTAAGACCTCCCGAAGTATTTTGGCCAGGACCCTGGTGGAAGACACAGACTAAGTGTGCATGTCTATCAGCTATGGCTCCTTGAAAATTCATCTTCTAAGGTTTTGAAAATCAATTACCTGTGCTCTGCCTTAGATCAGAGGAGGAGATCACAGCTCTGAACATGCTGAACGTGACTTTGGTCATATTGTCCACCTATAAAATGTTCTGAAATGTTCCTAGCAGCAAAATACCTTATTATGATTTGCCATTCAGATGGCAGGGCTGAGTAAATCTGGGGCTCCTGCTTGTTCATTAAGGCTGTAATCCTTTTCCACTGTGCAAATCTCTCCCAGGAATCCCAGTGTTGTGCAGAATGTAGGAGAGATTTGTTTATATAAGTAAGGAATTGGGGGGGGGGGAGTCCTTCTTACCTCTTAAGGATTTCTAGTTTCTGGCGCCAAATAGGTTGATTTTGCTTCCTTCTCATTATAACTGCAGCAGCAATTCAAATTCCACAAAGGGTAGATTAAAAAAAAATGTGTGTGGAAATCCGGCTGGGGAATCCCACCCTAGGATGAGGAATGGACAACTTATTTCAGGAAAATCAGAATATGCCAGAATGGTGCAGAATGATGGCATCATTGTGCCCTGCGTGGAACTCCTTTGGCTCCGACATCCATAATGTACAAGAACCAAGGGGAAATGGAAAAGACTCCATAAAGAGTTGAGAGGCAGAGAGGGAAGAGGAATAAGACAGATAAGATTGCTCAGAGTAGAAGTTCTGAGTGCAACTGATTCTGAATGCTTTCCCTCTGGATCATTGAAGGCTACTAGAGTGGATCAAAGTAGGAACCTTCTCTGAGTACGATGATGGAATGCCAAAACAGATGAGACTGTGATATACCTATGTATTTGAAAACTGATCAGCTGGGAAGACCCTGCCCTGAAAACAACTTGCAGGGAGATCAGCAGCAGACATGGAGAGAAAGGCTCCAAAATCCTGCATACAGACACACCTTTCCACTGTTACAAATGGAGCCTCCTCCCTGCCCCCTCCCTTCTTCTTTATATAACTGGAGCAGTGTTGTGTTTAAACATGGAGGATCAGTGCAACCTAATGCAGGGCTCAGGAGCCTTTTGTCCTCCATGTGCTTCGGACTGCAACGTCAGCCATCCTGACCATTGGCAATGCTGGCCGCAGGCAACACATTTAGTGTGTGTGTGGGGGGGGGGAAGTTTCCCTGCCCCCAAGGTAACACACAGCCTTGGCAAATTAACACTTCAACTCTTTTAAGAACTGAACACCTTGCCTACATTGTGGCTTTTTCAACATACTGTATTCCTGTGAATGACTGCTCAGTAGTAATTCCCACTGAGTTTAATGGGCCTGATCCCTGAGGTAAGTTCATTTAAGATGACAGGGCTGGATCTCTAGGATGGCTCCCGGAGGCACTGTTTTGCAAAAGCTCCAGTCCGTCCTGAAGCTGGAAGCTCAGAAGCAGGTGCTGGGGGCCCACGCTTGGAATCCTGGCCATTGCTCTGTGGAATTCCTCAGGATTCAGTTCTGCCCCAACACTATTTAAAATATATATATGGAGGTGCTAGGAGAGGTTGTCTGGAGTTTTAGGATATCATGAACTAGTATGTACATGACACCCAGCTCTCTTTATCTTGCAATGCCATGGAAGGTGTTTCTGTCCCAAATCAGTGTCTGATGTTAGTAATGGACTAGGACAGACAAAAATGAAGCTTAACCCAGACAAGACGCAGGTGCTCCCAGACATTTGAAAGACAGTTCAGGAAAAAGGGGAGTCAGTCTATGATAGATGAGACTAAATTTCCCCAGTTTAAGTGCACTGCTGAATTCAACCTGTAGTATGGATGTCCAAATTTCAGTGGCGGCCATGCATTTTTCTGTGGGCACGTGAGCCCTAAGTCGCCGGATCGCTACTCCTCCCCCCCCCCACAGCCAAACCTGAGGAGGCAGCTGCAGACGCAGTGCCGGCACTTTGACAGATGGTGGGCCAGGATCTGGAGCAGCTGGTGCTGATGGCGGATCCAGAGTGGGGTCTTGAGGCACCTCCATGCCTGGGATTCCTCCTCCACTGCCACTTCCAGTTCCGCCGCTGCTCATCGCCCACTAGTTTTGTTTTTTGTTTGTTTGTTTGTTTGTTTTCCTGTTTCGGCATTCGGGCCCAAAAAGGTTCACCATCACTGCTCTACTCTGTTAGAACTGCCTTGGAGAGGGTTTCAAAACCTCAGCTGGTTCAAAATGCTGCAGCCAGGCTGCTGACCAGAACCGGTTATAGAAAGTATTTCATTTCCTTGTCACAACAGCTTAACTGGCTACTTGCCCATGTCATGGCCTAAGACAAAGTGCTGGTTATGAACTACAAAACCCACATAAGCCTCCCTGTCCCTTAAGGCAGTGGTCCCCAACCTTGGGCCTCCAGATGTTCTTAGACTTCAACTCCCAGAAGCCTTCACCACCACTTCTGCTGGCCAGGATTTCTGGGAGTTGAAGTCCAAGAACATCTGGAGGCCCAAGGTTGGGGACCACTGCCTTAAGGTCTTTGAAGCAGGACCCTTTCCCAGCCCCACTGCTCTCACAGGCACATTGTGAAGATGCAGGAGTGTCTTTTCACTGGCTACTCCCAGCTTGTGAACTGGGGCTCCCTGCAAAGGCCAGGCTGCTCCAACCCCCAAAAGGGTGACAAAGAAAGACCTTTCTTCCCAAGGCAGGCTTTTAGCAACTGAATTGAACACCTGATAAAGGCGGCATGGTATTGTTGGGTGCTGCAGGCTGTGACGCTTCTTTATATGTGACTTTTAAAGAAGTTTGTAAACTGATCTTAATTTAGTCCTTTTATTATTATTTGCTTATTTATAGTTTTAATGTTATGACTGATTGTATTTTAGTGCATCTGTTTATTTGTTTGCTTTTAATCATTTCTGATCTGCCTTGAGGCCCTGTAAGGTAGTGCAGAAAGGGAAGGGAAGGAAAAGAAAAAGGTATCACCTCCAGGCAGTAAACTTTGCCCTTTGAAACGGACCTCTTCATGTGCAGTTGTGTCACTTTGGCTCCTGGTGTCATGAGAGAAGCTTTAGAGACCTTAAATAATAAATTACCATCTGGGTGCCTTTAAGGTAGACAGAATCTGTAAGTGAAATCATCAAGCAAGGAAGGTTTTTAATTCCCCGTAGAAGCAAATTTAAAGTAAAGCCTCTTTAAACCACATGTGTGAATATGGTCTCTGTAAAAGACTAGAGTCACAACTCAGACTGTTACTTCTGTGATTCTTAATAAATGGATGGATGTATTTATGTTCTATACTGTAAGCATTCATACAGAACATAAATACATCCTGTAAGTTTCTGTAATATATACTGTAAGCTTCATTCTTGGAACTGAAGATGAGTGAGCCACATAAATGTGCTTATCAGCTGAGATGATACATGGAGACCCCAGATGGTAGCCATGTGGCTTCTAGAGATGGGGCCACTTCTGAAATCACACTTTATGATGGAACATCCTTCTAAGAAGATGCATAATCCCAGTCATCTATGAGGGCAGGGATGGATGATCTCAGGTTTCTTAAAAACCAGGTTCTTACTCCCAGCCCAGCCCAGCCCCAGCCACCAGTGGGCCCGGAAATTGCTCATTTTGGACCTTTAAAGATATAGCAGTTTCCACTTGGGGGGCCATTGGAGATCCCCATGGAGAAAGAAAAACAGAACTGATTCATGTCTAGGCACTTCCTGTTTCTATATATGTAAGGTGCCTTTGTATACTCATTGTTTTTAGTTTTAAATATTGTCTTTTAATGATGTAAGCCACCTTGTGTTCTTTTTAAGGAGAAAGGTGGGGTAAACACACACAGAGAGAGTGCCTAGACATGTAATTCCATTTATTTCATTTTATTTTATTTTATTGGATTTCTATCCCACCCATTTAGACCAAAGGTCTACTCTGTGTGGTTTACAAATTTAAAAAAAAAATAGGTCCAAGATGGCGAAGTATAAGAAACGAAGTTATGTTTTTCTTTCCTCCAGGGGGGATCTCCAAAGCCCCCCCCCCAAAGTGGAAAGTGTTATATATTTAATAGTCAAAAATGAGCAATTGCTGGCCCAACCCTGGTATCAGGCCACAGCTGAAGCTTGTCCTTCTTACTCTCACTTTGGGAGGGAAAGAGTTCCAATGTTTCCTGGGGTTGGCTGCTTTTGAGGAAGAAGTGGCTCTGGATTGTTAACTTCCTGCATTAGACCTGTATATTTCAGCCTGGGGCTTTCCTGGGTGTTCTAGTTGCTAAAACTGCAGTGGCTATTTTCTATATTACAACGTATTTTCTTGTTACTGTTCTGTAGATGAGCATCTGTTCCTATGCTGTTCTTAACAGCTGTGAGGGAAATCATATTGATAAAATGATTATATATAAAGATCTTGATTATTTTCTGCTGAAATCCTTAATTACATGAATGAGCTACAAATGCAGGTAAGTCCTGGGTGTAGAAGGCAGATAGCACAATGATGCCACAGGTAATGCTAAGCTAGTGAGCATAAATATTGTGAATGTTCACAGACCAGGTTGCAGGCCTATTGGTGACTGAAATCAGCTAGCTCAGAGTAATCTCAAGCACTCCAGAGAGCTAGAACAGCCTTCCTCAGCTGTGATGTACTGCAGCCCTCTTCACCTACATCCAGCATGGCTGTCCTTCTGAGGATGATGGAAGTTGGGCACTAGGTTGTGGAAGACTGGGTTAGAAAGACTAACCAAGCTATTGATCTGCTGCCTGTCAATACTCACATTGCTTGGTTCCCGTTTGGCATTTGAAGATGACATCCCTTTGAATATTAATCTTTTACCTTATATCACCTCAGCTGTGGTTTTTGGGCCCATTCAGTCTTCCTTGGTTTGTCTGCAAACAGGGCCCAACCCTGGAGGAATTAGCCGAGCAGGATACGCCTGGCGCCAGTGAGCAGGGCAGCTTGTGGGATGGAGCTTAGCCAGCCTGGATCTTCACACATGGTAGTTAGTGCTTTTTAAAACCCAGTAGTTATTACAATTAAAAACATTACTGGGGAGCGTCTCCATAGTTTAAGCATATTAGGATTAAAATAAATGAGAGCTGTACCCCTGGCAACGAAGCAGCCGGTTTATATACTGTTATTATTTTCAGAAATTATGCGGGAATTGGGGTGGGGGAATATCTTGCAAATACAGTTAAATGATGTGGCAAGTTCAGGGTGGAATCCGGGATCTCAGTCTTTCCCAGTTAACTCCTCCCCAGCAGACAAATGGCCAGTCTCTGCATCTTACCCTCTCAAATGTGCAATGCCCCCCCCATGTCCAGTCTGAGCAGCTAACAGTGAACATAGCTTGGTCAATTTCCTATTAAAAGATTTTAACCCACTCCTCTTAAATTCTGTCTATTCAGTAGCTACACAGACAGCATTCTTCCTATGTCTCTCCATTCATATCAAATATATTCCTTATATTGGTACGCATCATTATACTGCAGCTCTTTGGTTGGTTCTGACAGCTGCTTAAATTGGGACAGGTGTAATAAGTCTCATTTTGTACATGCCTCAGATCCTAAAGCCAAATGTGCTGTCAACCAGGCAAGGGATACTAAGTTCCTTGAAAGTAAAAAACCACAGCTTCACTAGAATACACAGATTTGACAAGTTGATGGATGGATGGATGGATGGATGGATGGATGGGCAGACAGGCAGGCAGAGTTTTATGGCCTTCCAGATGTTTGCATCTGGATAATATCTCTGCAGGTAAAATAATACAGTATAATCTTCTCCCTCCCTCCCATCTCTCTCTCTCTCACCCACCCACCCACCTGCCCATATATATTGAGAGAAATACAAACATAGCAAAAGTAGTCTTGCACTTTCAGGCAAGTATAGCATTTACCTTAGAAAGTTTTGCGTAATGTTCAAAATGGAGACTTGTTTGTTCATTTTTATTTATATATGACAGAGTCACGGTATTACCAGCATGCACCAGGTGGCACTAACCAAAAGAACTTCCCTAAGAGATGAAGACACCAAGCAATAATTCAGTGTTGATAGCAGAATAGTTGTATTATTTACAGGATATATACATGTACAGCTTAGTCCTTGTTTCCAGTCCCGAAGTCATACACAGCAGTTTCCACAGAGTTCAATGCATAAATCAGAGTCAAAGTCCTTGTAAATTAGTTCAGCAGTCCAATACCATATGTTCAGTCCAGTAGCCAGCGTTCCTCTTCCAATATACAGCACAAAGACACAGCTTCTTCCAGGATACTCCAGCACAGCAACACGACAACAGCAATCCACAATGACACCAACCCACAGTGTGTGTTAGGTCTGCTAGCTTTATCCCAGGATTAGCCAATCCAGGGATTGCTCTCTCAGCTGTTACAATTTACTCAGCTGGATAAATTCTAGCTTTGCTTCTTTCTTTAGCACTGATTCTGATAAATACTTATTGCTTTAGTACAAAACGGCATTTAACAATTCCTTCAGGTTTCTCCCAAACCTGTCAATATATAAATATATATCTTTCTAGTAGTCATGCACCAAACAGGATAGCTTACAAAACCATTTAAAACCACAATGCCATATGCTGTGAGAGTACACAGATACATGCAAAGCTGTGTAGTGCTCAGGTGGGTGTGTTTTCTTCCTCATATGCCTTGTTTGTTACATGCCAATCAGCTACATCCATGCACCAACTGCATGCCTTGGATCAGAACAACTTCATGTCCAGCAAAAATTAGGAGACATGTTTTTAACCATTTCAACAAACATTAGATTGGGGGCTTGTGTATGTGTGTTTACTTACTGAGGTGCTAGTTTGAAAGGGTGAGAATCGCTTTGAAAACAGCTAATGCTGCATTGGCTTTTAAAATTAAAGAGTTGTGGTTTGAGGACTTAAAAAGCACACATTCTAAAACTTTGTGAACAGATCGTGGAGGTAATTCATCCTGTGTTAGAAAAAAAAAAGCTAAGGTATACCCTAAGCAAAGAAAGGAAAAATGTCAACACAACATGCTTCTCTTGTAGATACCCGTACATGTGTGTCCCTCAGCAACTAAGTCAATGCTTTCAGATATAACTCCTTGGAAAGGTCAGTCAGTAACCTGTAGCTTTGGCTTAAGAGGCACAGGTTGTTTACTTAGTGATAAGAGACATTTAAGTCACACTTGGTTTCCTTGGCACTTGCCTGCGAGGGGTGGTTGAACAGGTGGGAGAGAAAGCAGACGGCGAGCCACCGGAAGTGTGACAGATCATCAGATAGGAAGCCTGTGATGACAGAAAATAAGCATTTCCTTGTTGTGTCAATGGCAAAGATCCAAGAGGACAGAATCAGACCATTAGGAATTCTCCTCCCAAGCCATCTCTGACTTTCTCTGACTCCCTGCCGCTGCCACCAGTGCCCCGATCCCTGGCCTGAAATGCTCACCCCTATCAATACTCTAAATAAACATGGAGCTGTTGGCGAAAATGGACTTAGGGAAGACTTGGGATCGATTCCTGACAGAGGAATGGAGAGCGAGGAGAGCTCTGAGGAGCTCTAGAGAAGGTTGGCTTTGTGATATGTAAACATGTCCTTACCATTTATTTTTCTCATCATACCTAAGAATTAATGAACAGTAACTTATCTTCTTTGTAGGGCTGGGGTCATGATGGATGCACTAATGATGGCAACGTCCTATGCACACTTCAAAGAGCGCCATTAAACCTCCACAACTTATATACGGCTTACAAAGTACTGTAGCAGGATACAAGAACCATAGTGACTGGAAGCAGTCGAAAAGCAGAACAGGGGAAAGAGAGCCAGCATAGTAGTTAGAATGGGTCATCTGAAATCTGGTGTGATTCAGGGCCTTACATCTTGGGGAACTCTAGTTCAAATCCAGTCACTGTCTTGCAGCCAAACAAGAGCATGAGGTCAACACATTGGTAAAGATAGAAGCAAGTACTAGCTTCCTGAAATTAGGTTGTGGTCCTGACCCTATGTTAGGCAGATTAAGACAGCCTGCGCTGGGAAGGGTATGAAGAAGCAACTGTTCCCCTGATCTCCTTGGCCATTCCTCTCAGGCTAGAGTTGTGTATGCCTATTCTGCACCTCAAAATCAAACTTGCCCAGTACGGTGTAGTGGATTGTCTGATGGACTAGGACTCTGGAGAACAGGGTTCAAATCCCCGCACTTACCTATGTCACTTACCTTGAAACCCCTCTTGGGGTCCCTATAAATTGGTTCTGACTTGATGACACATGACAACAACCATCAAGCCTGCCACCCTCAGATCAGAAAGGAAACACTGATTTCTCACCAGCATGGAAACAAAATGCAGCTGCCAGCCCAGTTGCTTTCTGTGCACAGAATCAGAGTAGAAATGTTATCTTGTCTTTGGCTTCAGGCAGCAAAATGTCTCGACCTGGCCTTGTTTCTTGGTTAAAGAGCAGGGTTAGAATATAATCTGTGGTTCTACATGTTGTTGTTACAATCTGTGTGTGATAATGTTGTTCCAGCGGAGATCTGTAGTGCCCTTTTAGATGTATAGGAATTTGTCATTGCCACAACCATTGTATATCATGTCTTCCCCATGCATATAACACTGATAAGGCTTCTGTATGTTTGCGCGCGCACATGTGTGTGTGTGTCCAGGAAATGCAACAGAGGACTCTGAAATATACAGAAGACAAGGAATAAAGGCATAACTAATATTTCTATCCAAATTGTGTATGCTGCTATTCATGCTGTCAGAGACAGCAGTCTCAAAAGCACATCCCTGTTCTGAAGCATCATTACAGTATATTCATGTTTAGGACAAGTTTAACTGCAGGCCTGTGCAGAATCACTTTCGGAGGGTGGCTGGACCTTGTTTGTGGCTTTTTCCATTGTTGCACACACTTCCCTCAGAGTTCCATGCAGAGGCATCTTTGCGCACACCTGCAGCTGCTGAACCGGGCATTGTTAAGCTGTCAAAACAAACAGTATTGCTCAACACATGCTGCACTGGAATCTGCAAACCATCAGTAGAAGGGACCACACCAAGGGTTGGGAATTCCCCTGGAGCCGGCCAGAGGCTCCTCCAGCAGATGGGCTTTATGAGCCCCAGAGGGGAAATAACTAGAAGAGTATCTACAAGTCCCTGTAAAACACACACACACACACACACACACACACACACACACACACACACACACACACACACACACACACACACACACACACACACACACACACACACACACACACACTGCTGGAAGGAACAGTGAAGATTGGGGAGAAGAGAACTGTGGGGGGAGAGACGGTGCAGAATAGTCAGTAGGGAGGAAATGTACTTTGTTTGAAAGGATTAAGAAGTAGCCGCACAAATTCTCTAATCTGACTCTCATCCTTTTCTGAGTGCTTCCTAATTTCAGTATCGGCAATCCTCACCCTATAAAATTCCATGCGCACTGGCCATAATCCTGAAAAGTACTTTGAGCTTGCACGATGGGTAGGACAGACCATGCATAAATGTGTCTTCTGTGGAACAGCTGGCCTCCTTGCTAATATCACATGGTAATTTCGGCAATATGATTGCCGAAATTATTCTTCGGTTGCACAAGAATGTGCCCTAATCCTGATACAGAGACCTGCCCATCATTTTCTGAGAAGAGCGGGCAGAATTTGTATGCTTATCTGTACCTTCTCTCCACAACTTCTACAGATAGAAACCCATGTGGACAGATATTCCTCCCCATCTACATTCTAGTATGACTGGAACTGGAGCAAAGAAGACTGTGTGGTTTGTATACACACAAATACAAACACACACACTCTTTGTGTGGGCCTGATTAGAGTTGACCTCTCACCCAGTCAAGCCCACAGTGTAGAGTAAGGTTATGCTTGCCACCTACTTCCTACACACACACCCCAGCCTGTACAAAATACTGCCATAAATGAGTGATTATTGCTTGACTGTACAGAAGACCACTCTTCCCAGATTCCCAGGTTTGATTTTGTGGTGCAGAATCAAACTCTTCCCAGGTTTGATTTTGAGGTGCAGAATAGGCATACACAACTCTAGCCTGAGAGGAATGGCATTTCCCACAGGAAAATGCCATCCATGAACTAAGCCTTAGTTTCTAAGGGAAGTGTCCACTTCAAGCGCTGGATTTATTCCACTGGAGTGCTTACGGTTGTTACTAACAGCTTTACCATTAGCTGGCACCAACATCAATGGGAGAGTAGGAAGTAGAGACTGATCAACATCTCTGATTGATTTCTTAAAGTAAACCTTTCATTTGGGCTTTCAAACACATGTGGCAAAACAGCAATTCTTTATAAGTTCCTCTATTCAGAATCTTTCCGGCAAGGAGTTTTTACAATTTATGGCAGAGACAGAAAGGAACAACCATGCATGCAACAGATCCAGAGTTTGCAAAACCTATTCTTCCAAATTATGGCTCCCAGTGGACACATAGGCTGGAAGATTCAGGGGTTGTAATCCAAAAAAAGGAACTTTTCCCATTGCTGCCCATACAACAACATCCTTGCTATGTCTTCTACTCAGTTCCTTGCTGGGCCCCCACAGTTTTTTTGTGAGTGGGGGACACTTAGAACATGAAAGTGTTTAATGGCAATGCGAAGCCATGAAACACACAGTTTCATCTCATTTTCACACTCCCTGCAATAGTTGGCATGTAAGTTTGGCCCTTCTCTTGCCCAGTTTGAGACAAGGACATGGTAAGAACTATCAGCTTGTTAAAGCTGTTGAGAAACCGGTTATCGTTGACCGCTGGGACTAGGTGCTCCATCATGATGAGCAGCACTGGTGCAAGAGGTTCTTCTCCAGTCTGAGAGTCCATTTACAGGACCTCTAGCTAAAGGTCAGCCATGTATTTGTGGTTGCTACCTGTGATACCCTGTGCTACCTCTGATTAGAGGTAATATCATAGAATCACAGAGTTGGAAGAGACCACAGGGGCCATGGAATCCAACCCCCTGCCATGCAGGAACTCCATCAAAGCCCTCCTGACAGATGGCCATCTAGGCTCTGCTTAAAAACCTCCAAAGAAGGAGACTCCACCACACTCCGAGGCAGGATATTCCACTGCAAAGCAGCTCTGACTGTCAGGAAGTTCTTCCTGAGATTCAGGTGGAATCTCTTTTCCTGTACTTTGAAACCATTGCTCCTTGTCCTAGTGTAAGGAACCATGGAAAACAAAACAGTCCCTTCCTTGACATGACATCCCTTCAAATATTTAAACATGCCTATCATTTCCCCTCTTAACCTTCTTTTTGTAAGGCTAAACATTCCCAGCTCCCTAAGCCACTCCTCATAGGACATTAGCTTCCAGACCTTTGACCATTTTGGTCGCCCTCCACTGGACACGTTCCAGGTTGTCAACATCCTTCTTGAATTGAGGTGCCCAAAACTTGACACAATACTCCAGGTGAGGTCTGACCAAAGCAGAATAGAGTGGTACTATCACTTCCCTTGATCTAGACACTATACTTCTATTGATGTAACCAAGAATTGCATTGGCTTTCTTGGCAGCCGCATCACACTGCTGACTCATGTTCAGTTGTGGTTTTCCAAGACTCCTAGATCCCTTTCACAGGTACTGTTGTCTAGCCAGGTGTCTCCCATCCTATATCTGTGCAGTTCATTTTTTCAGCCTAGGTGTAGGACCTTACATTTCTCCCTGCTGAAATTCATTTTGTTAGTTTTGGTCCAGGACTCTAATCTGTCAAGGTCCTTTTGAATTTTAAATCTGTCCTCTGGGGAATTAGCAACCCTTCCCAATTAGTATTATCTGCAAATTTAATCAGCATCCTCTCTATTCCTTCATCCAAGTCATTGATAAAGATGTTGAATAGCACAGGGCCCAGAACAGAACCCTGAGGCACCCCACCAGTTATCTCTCTCCAGGATGAAGAGAGGCCATTGATGAGCACCCTTTGGGTTCGGTCAGTCAACCAATTACCAATCCACCGAACAGTAGCACCCTGCTAATGAGTGTCCTGAAGTACAGAGGCCACAGTTGGAGGCAGAGTGATCGATCCAGAGCTTGGAAGCCACAATTCCTTTTTCCACAACAAAAGCATAGCTGTTTTACATTTCAAGGGTAAATTAATAGGTGATTGTGCTCCTTTTGTAAGATAGCTGTAAGTTTTAGTTATTTTTATAGTTATGGTGGTAGAGCCTTACTCAATGGTGGAAGAAGAATATCATTTTGCCCAAGCACTGGCATGTGTTTGTGCAGTTGCCTCATGTTCCTTTGTGGATGCTGAGCTAATGGCAAGGAGAGGACACTGTGCTTTGTACCACAGCCCCCCCCCCAGCTTGTCACATTTGGGTTGTTTATACATAGTAATAAATAGATCACCATTTAGTTATTCTTCAGAAATAGGAAATGAAAATTGCTTTAAAGAGTTTAGCTCTAATGATAACTAACCAGTTATGGTGGACCTTTAACTTAACCATTTGCTTGTTGAAAGTAATTTTCCAAGCTCTTGATGTAAAAGACTAGTGGAAGTTTCACAAAGCCTGGGAAACTGAGGGCATTGTAGACTGAAAACTGCATCCGCCACCATGTAGCTGGAAGAGGGACCAGGCGGGGGTTCCGGGGCAGATCCACTCCCAGCAAAAACCCAGCAGAGATGTGCCCTTGCTGGAGGGAAGCAGCATAGCTCATGTAACAGCCAAGAAAGTAGCTACGGCACAAATTCTACTGAAGGTTAATATTTGCCTTTCTCAAAAGCAAACTTATAAATCCCCCTGGGTTTATCTGCACTTCAAAGGTTTGTTTATTCATTAACAAGAATACTCAGCTGCCTTTCTTCCTAGTGACACAGGTAAATAGTAGGAGAGCTCCTACATCCTTCTTGTCTCCCCTCCATCCTTGACGTTCTGACCTGCCCTTTGCTTTCTATCTCCCAGCAAGATGAGATTATGCAACTGATCTGCAGGTCCCGACAGACTTTTCATTGCAGTTCTTTGTTACCCATGTTGTCGCTGAGTCCTTTGCAACTCTGCGGCTTTGCAAGCTTCTTCCAGTGGGCTAAATGAAGGGAGGCAGTGGGTGGACTTTTGCAAGTGTCCATCGGGGGAAGACTAGCTACACCAGATTGTCCCACAAGCAACCTTTATCGATTTCTTTTGGGTGCAATGTTGTCTTTTAAAGAACAAAACAAAACACCATCTACATCATGGAAGTCTACACAGGTATGGCTTGTGTGCACATGCCAATTAACACACAAGCTTAGCACTGGCACATGGCAAGGGAGGACTTTGGAAAGAGATCTCAGTTTCTGATGGTGCTGTGGTGATTTGCGATGTGTTGTCTCAAAGCAAAGGTGCCTGTGTGGTTGGCTGCCAATCATGGTTAACCTCCAGCTCAAATGTAAACTTTGGTGGCAAGGAATGCAACCTGAGTTTGTGCAGTCAAGATGATGTGTCCTTAACTCTGAAATTAATACACTTCTAGTTTCAGGAACATGTAGTTTGTCAACTTTGTCATTTAATGAGGAGGGCTTTTGGGGTTGCTTGGTCTGAAGAAGCTGGCTGAAATCTCATGGAATTGTTGTGGTTCCCCAGGTCTCCAGACAATGAGCTAAATCCCGTGAGGAGCTCTGGAGAGTGAGAATGTTTGACTCTCTGGTGTGTGAAGGGGCTTCTATGCTTGGACATGTATTTCCACTTGTTCTCATCTGGCACCAGTACTCCATGACTCAGGACAAAGGCTTCTTTGTCTCTTACGCTTGCATAAGGGTGCCATACCAGCTGCCCAGGACTCAGAACAAGAGGCTGGCCAGAGAGCCAGCTGGGGCATGCAGCTTGGGCCCACATGCCATTTGGAGAAAGAAAGGTGTGGAGTCCCTTGGGAGCTGTTTCTACAATCAGCTGGCCCAGAGGTTCCACCCTCTTCCCACCTTTTGCTTCCTGTGATATCATAATTCTGATATCATAATTCTGCTCCTATGACATCACAAGGGACTAACCCAGGTTTTGTCTTAGGGAATGGGGCAGGGTGTGCGGCTGCCTTGGCAATGGTTATATATTGTCTCCAGAATCAGTGGCAGAATGCCTCTCCTTACCAGATGGCAGAGAACACCAACAGGAGTGTACTGTGGTCCTCAAATTCTGCTTGTAGGCTTGCTACAGGCATCTGGATGGCTCCTGGACAGGACAAGCCTTTGATCTCATCTAGCTGGACTTTTGCAATGTTTGTTTCTTTTGTTGTTTCATGTTGTGTCCCGTTAAAGAATACCTGCCACTCAGGAATGCTCAGAGCAAATTGTGCATCACTTCATTAAAAGACAATGCATTTAATTTGGTTCATTGGCATACATACATTTAGAACTGGACAGGTCAAGGCACTGCTGTTTTATGGCACAAGTTCTAAGTCCACCATAAAGCTTAACCTCCATTTGTTCAGAAAGATTGTTGTATTTTTCTTTCTTCCACAATGGACCTGAAGGAATCCTCCACCAAATTCCCAGGCAATTTCCCATCCCAGGCATTGATCAAAGCTGGAGCTGCTTTGCTTCAGCCAGCTTGCAACATCATAAGCCTTCAGACAGACACTATGAATACAAGGTGGGGAGACTCTTTAGTTTTTGATTGCTTGCTTGCTTGCTTTTTTGTTTGATCCACAATGGAATATTTCCATTTCACTTTCTGCTTACAGGCTTTACCAAGAGTACTGGAATTATACCACATTATAGGGATATAATAACACAAATATGTGTTCCGGTTTGTCTCAGCAGCAGTATGTACTGGTACGAGATGAGTTCTCATAGAAAGAGCAGAGCAGTTTCTGACAGATCAGCTGATTCGCTTCCAGACAATGCAACAATGATGCTAAAAAGTATTTTCGGTAGATATCGATAGGCCAATAGTAAACCGTTTCTGAGTGCTCTATAGCTAAACAGCCTTCGGCAGGGTTGCAATAAATTGCAACTGACTTGACAGCATTTTACATGGCAAACCCCTTCCAACTACATGATTCTAATGTTAAGTCTTAAGAAAGTGCCAGTATCCTGTAGCTCACTGATAAGGTGCCAGAGGATGTTTCAGTAACATACAGTTACTGTACACCATCAAGATCCTCATCAATTAACCACAGCAAGTTAGGCAAACAACAATGAGAACACCGCATTGAGGGTTACTTATAGGCAAATATCATTCACCAGATATTTCATTTTATAGATGGGGACCCAAGTAGTAATGCAGTGAGAATGCTTGCTACAAATTATTACCAAGGCTATACTGAAGATATACTTTCCAATCCAGATGAAAAATGTGAGTACTGTACAGTAATTTGGCAAATAAGATCTGTATGCATTGGAATTTCTGAGAGAAGTTTATTTCTTCCTCTGCTCTCGCCACAGATTCGTTCTACCTCCCTGCCCTCGAAACTGTCATCTGACTGTGAACTCATTCTCTTCTGATATTTCTTTGAATATCACCAATTTAATGAACACTTGTAACAGTATGTTATGACACACACCACGGCTGTAACGGCCAGCACCACACTGTGTTTTGCCTCCTTTCTGACAAGACTCCTTCATAAACATTTTGGCACAGAATCATACAGTATTACCATCCAAGTAGATCTTGAAGGTCACCGGGTACAACAATTGGTTCTTACAAATATCTGTGGAAGCTCATGCAGTGTCCATTCTAGTTTCCCCCTTGCTTTTGATTCTAACTCCTACTGGTATCTGACTGCAAGATTTTTTTTCTCCCATCTCCTGCATAAAATGCATGTGTATTTTTAAAAAGATGCACATTAATTGTGTACATTTTTAAATGACATATGTTGCTTCCATTGAGAAATGTGTTTGTGTGCATGTTTCAAATGAATCTTCAGTGGCTTAAGTACCACTGCTGCAGGCTTGGCAGAATATAGGCTCAGGACCAGATTTCATTAAACTTCACAGAGTCCAAATTTGATTACATTGTAGTGAAAACCCAACACAACTTGATTTCTTACTCTACCTCCAAATCTATTCCCTCCCATATTATCTCTCACATTTGCATCTGTCACCTACTATTATGCTTATATTGCCTATTGATTCAGAGATTTCAAAAAAAAAAAATCTCTGTGCTGGTCTTTTTAAATTGCCCAATATATAATATTGCTCCAAATTACAATATGGCCCTCCTGTCTTCCACTGCCTCCCAGAGTTTAGTCAAATTCATGTTGGTAGCTTCAATGACACTGTCTAACCATCTCGTCCTCTGTAAACCCCTTCTCCTCTTGCCCTCGCACTTTCCCAACATCAGGGGCTTTTCCAGGGAGTCTTCTCTTCTCATGAGATGGCCAAAGTATTGGAGCCCCAGATTCAGGATCTGTCCTTCTAGTAAGCACTCAGGGTTGATTTCCTTTAGAATGGATAGATTTGTTCTCTTTGCAATCCAGGGAACTCTCAAGAGTCTCCTCCAGCACCACAATTCAAAAGCTTCAATTCTTTGGCGGTCAGCCTTCTTTATGGTCCAGCTCTCACTTCCATACATCGCTACTGAAAAAATCATAGGTTTGACTATGCAAACCTTTGTCAGCAAGGTGATGTATCTGCTTTTTAAGATGCTGTCTAGGTTTGTCATCACTTTCCTCCCAAGAAGCAGGCTTTTTAATTTCCTGGCTGCTGTCACCATCTGCAGTGATCATGGATCCCAAGAAGGTAAAATCTGTCACTACCTCCATATCTTCCCCTTCTGTTTCCCAGGAGGTGATGGGACCAGTGGCCATGATCTTAAGTTTTTTTTTTATGTTGAGCTTCAGACCATTTTTTGCGCTCTCCTCTTTCACCCTCATTACGAGGTTCTTTAATTCCTCTTCACTTTCTGCCATCAGAGTGGTATTTTTTGGCACTGCCCTTCTTTGGGATTGGGATGTAGACTAATCTTTTCCAATCCTCTGGTCACTGCTGAGTTTTCCAAACGTGCTGGCATAGTAAGTGGAGCACCTTAACAGCATTATCTTTTAAAATTCTGAATAGTTCAACTGGAATGCCATCACTCCACTAGTCTTGTTTAAGGCCCACTTGACTTCACTCTCCAGGATGTCTGGCTCAAGGTCACCAACCACACTATCTGGGTTGTCTGGGACATCCAGATCTTTTTGGTAAAATTCCTGTGTATTCTTGCCAACTCTTCTTGCTGTCTTCTGCTTCTGTTAGGTCCCTCCCATTTTTGTCTTTTGTTCATCTTTGCACTGAATGTTCCTTTAATATCTCCAATTTTCTTGAACAGATCTCTGGTTTTTCCCGTTCCATTACTTTTCTCTATATCTTTGCACTGTTCATTTAAGAAGGCCCTCTTGTCTCTCCTTGCTATTCTTTGGAAGTCAGCATTCAATTTTCTGTAATTTTCCCTATCTCCCTTGCATTTGGTTCCCCTTCTCTTCTCTGCTATTTGTAAGGCTTCGTTGGACAGCCACTCTGCTTTCTTGCATTTCCTTTTCTTTGGGATGGTTTTTGTACAATGTTACAAGCCTCCATCCATAGTTCTTCAGGCACTCTGTCCACCAAATCTAGTTCCTTAAATCTGTTCTTCACTTCCACTGTGTATTCATAAAGGATTTGGTTTAGATTATACATGACTAGCCCAATGGATTTTCCTACTTTCTTCAAGCTTTTGCTATAAGAAGCTGATGATCAGAGCCACAATCAGCTCCAGGTCTTGTTTTTGCTGACTGTATTGAGCTTCTCCATCTTTGGCTGCAGTGAATGTAATCAATCTGGTTCCGGTATTGCCCATCTGGTGATGTCCATGTGTAGAGTCGCCTCTTGTGTTGTTGGAAAAGAGTGTTTGTGATGACCAGCTTGTTCTCTTGACAAACCTCTATTAGCTTTTGCCCTGCTTCATTTTGAACTCCAAGGCCAAACTTCCCTATTGCTCCTTTTAGCTTTTGACTCCCTACTTTAGCATTCCAGTCCCCTATAATGAGAAGAACATCTTTCTTTGGTGTCAATTCTAGAAGGTGTTGTAAGTCTTCACAAAATTGGTCAATTTCAGCCTCTTCAGCATTGGTGGTTGGTGCATAAACTAATTATTGTATGAAAGATCTGCCATGGATTTGTATTGAAATCATTCTATCATTTTTGAGCTTTTTCTACTGTTTTGTTGACTGTTAAAGGTACTCCATTTCTTCTACGGGATTCTTGCCCATAATAGTAGATATGATAATCGTCTGAAATGAAATCGCCCATTCCCATCCATTTTAGTTCATTGATACGCAGGATGTTTATTCTTGCCATCTCCTGTTTGACCACATCCATCTTCCCGAGGTTCATAGATCTTACATTCCAGGTTCCTATGCAGTATTTTTCTTTGCAGCATCGGACTTTCTTTTCACTTCCACGCATGTCCGCAGCTGAGCGTCCTTTCGGCTTTGGTCCAAACACTTCATTAGTTCTGGAGCTACTTGTACTTGTCCTCTGCTCTTCCTCAGTAGCATGTTGGACGCCTTCTGACCTGAGGGGCTCATCTTCCAGAGTCATATCTTTTAGCCTTTTGTTTTTGTCCATGGAATTTTCTTGGCAAAGATACTGGAGTGGCTTGCCAGTTCCTGTTCCAGGTGGATCGCATTTAGTCAGAACTCTCCACTATGACCTGTCCGTCTTGGGTGGCCCTGCATGGCATAGCCTATAGCTTCTCTGAATTACTCAAGCCCCTTTGCCATGACAAAGCAGCAATCCGTGAAGGAGAAAAATCACCATGTTCACACTGAAAATTACATTATGTTTAATACACAACAGGTTTCTCCACTCTGTTGTCCTCCAGATGTCTTGGACTGTAACTACTAAAATGTGTCTGGTTGGGTATGGACTTCTTGTAGTTCAACACATGTGATAGGCACCAGGTCGAGGGTGGCTTCTCTAAACAGATTTCTAAAGCAAGTATCTGTTTATCAAGCATTCAAATGAAGTAAGTCTGTGTGCATGTGATATGTCATCAAGTTGAAACCAAATTATAGCTTCCTAGTAGACTTTTCAAAGTAAGTGAGATATTTAAGGAGTAAGCTTCCACAGCAGGAATTCAAATCCAGGTTTCCAGAGTCCTAGTCTGTCACTCTATCTACAACACAACACTGTAGACCTGAAATAAAAATAACCCTCATAAGTTGTTTAAAACAACTTTATTACATTATTATAGGACCAACTGTTGCACATATTTGCACCACAGCCACTCTCAAGTATTTCCCACCGCAAGGTAATTTCCAAATAATTTGCTTCTCTATAGGACTCAGTTGTGAGATGCAATTCCTCTTTGTTTCTATTATCCAGTTGCATTCTTCTAACCTATCAACCATTTCAGTGTGATTATTAGAAAAACCTGTTTTCTGCTGGAAGTAATGTTTTATCTTCCATTTTTATCACTTCTTGTTTTTAATTATTGTGTCTTGTACCTAAATTCAATATTCCAGTGATGTAACTACACCCCTTCCCCTGCCTTTCTGTCTGAAAGCTGCCTGAAAGCCAGCTTTTATGAGCTTCCCAGCAGTCCAAGATTGGTTTGGGATACACACATGGGGCTGCAATGGGGCTTGAAGATCATATCCCTAACACTTTCATATGGAGATCTGCTCACATGTCCCCCTTAAAAGTCTATAGATGGAGCCTGCCTCGTATTTGGGGAGGAGCTGCACTGTAAGGCAGTTAGAGCAGATATTAACACAGTGGGTTATTGCTCTTAGGCTGGGAGTCTGAATCCCCATTGTGCATCCTAGGAAAAAGGCTACCCAAGATCACCCAGAATGTGTGTAACTGGTGGTGCAAAATGCCCTGCCTCTTGTGCAGCCCTTGTCAAGCTGTCCTTGAGCATCACCAGAAGAAAGGACTAGTAAACCCTTGCTGAGAATTTTTTTAACCTAAAAAACCCTGTGATTGTCCATATCACTCTGCGTTGATTTGATGGGAGATAATTGTTATTTATTTATTTATTTATTTATTTATTTATTTATTTATTCATTCATTCATTCATTCATTCATTCATTCATTCATTCATTCATTCATTCATTCATTCATTTAATATCCCGCCTATTTGGTCAGTTATGACCACTCTAGGCGGCTTACAACGTAAATAAAATACGCATAAAATACACAATTGAATATAAAATTAGTAACATAGTGAACAATAGACAAATTCAACAAGATGGAAAATGAACAGTAGGGGAGAAAGGGAAGGAAGACATCAGGGATTGTTATTCATTATTTAACAAACCAGAGAATATTTGTTGATGAATATTTGAATAATTTATTTAATAAATAAATTTAAAATAAATGCATTCCTGTAACTAGCGGATATTAGCTTCTCAAATGGGAAAAAACTGGCAGGTTTACCAAGCGGCTAGATTTATAGTAAAAATGTGTTACATTCATAAGCTTAACAAAGAAAAATGCAAATCAATTTCTACCAGCTGGAAAGGCAAACAGATATGTTCCAGTATTGTATGTTTATGAATGGTACATGGAGAAAATTCATGATGCTCAAAAAGCTCAAAAAACAGTTTGATCCTCTTTGGTGGTGGATTCCCATATGGAGCAATCAGCTCTTTGTCACCCAGATTCACCAACTGTCCATGAGTCTCTACTGCCATGTTGCAGGGCTACATGCCACCATAATACAAATGAAGAGTATATAACACAGAACACTGAATATTTCTTGTCTACAATACAGTAAGAGCACAGGATCAAAGACAAAGATTAAACAGTGGTATGCTTTTGGTCATGTTGTTTTCCACAGCTACTCCTACTGTACATAGACACTTGCCCCAAGTAATTTTCTGATCTACAGCGGAAATGAGTGTTCATATTTGATGGGGATGAAGTCTATGAAGTGAGAAGGAACAAGCCAAAAGGTTGACTGCTTCATGATGAACAAAGATAGTGGCGAGCTACCAGCACACTGCTAGCTGAAGATCCCATGCTCCATTTCTCTTGACTGTAAGATGAAGCCTTCTCACGGGGTGTCTGTTTTGGTCACAAGCAAACAATCTCCTGACATTTCTCAAAAGAGGGTTTTCCATCAGGTGAGGTCTTCTCTATAGAAATACTTGGGCCTCTGGCACGTTTCTGTCAGCATCTTCTCTGAATCCAGAGTACTTTGTACCTGTACCTGAAGAGAAAGAAGAAGAAGCAACACTCAGTTTTCTATGGAAACACCCTCTTAATATCTGAGAGATGAAAGCAAATGCATATAACATAGCTCTTGCTTCAACAGAAGGAACAATCAGGCATCAAGGCTTGATATCTGAGTACCCCCCAAAAAAGCAATGTCTAACAACATGGAAAATGCAATTGGCATGCAGCTGCCATCCCAACACATGCTCACCTACACTACCAGTTGCAAGAGTGGTAAAACATTATCACAAGTAGGTTGAATATTTATTCATATAACATTATGATTTAAAGTACAGACAGAGTAGGCAGGAAGTGTTAGCCGCTCAGAGTGGTACCGACTTACCAGATGGGCGGGATATAAATCAAATCAAATCAAATCAAATCAAATCAAATCAAATCAAATCAAATCAAATCAAATCAAATAATAAATAAATAAATAAATAAATAAATAAATAAATAAATAAATAAATAAATAAATAAATAAATAAATAAATAAATAAATAAATAAATAAGAGGTAGCTGAACCCTTTTCTTCCAGCCATGCCTCCCACCAAAACAAGTTCTCTGGAACTGTTTTCCTATGACATAGCTCCGAATCTGAAAGTCAGGTCTGCCATGAGAAATCTGGTTGTGAAGCAGCAGTTTCAGGGCAAGAGTGATGACCTTTCCATTAACCCAATCCACATTTTGAGCTGAATCAGCATCACCTTTGCTTTGCATCAGTGGTTCCCAATCTTTTTCGAGTCATGACCCCATTTTATAATAGCCAAGTAACCTGGACCCCCCCCCTTGCCACATTTGCATAAAAAGGCATTTTAATGGGGTAATGTCATCTCTCTTCGGTAAGTAGAGGCTTCTTTCTCCCCTAAAGGTCCTGTTTTTCATACATACATATGTACGCTAAGTTTAATATCCTGCTTCATAAGGTCAAAGAAGAAATTATTTAATGAGGGCTGCAACACATATAAAGTGACCCATGGAATCCCCCTCCCAGAAAACATTTTGTCACCCCCTTGAGGGTCATGACCCCCACACTGGCAAATAGTGCTTTAAAGGAACTCAGCAGGAATTATAACAGAGGATGTGTGCCATGATAGTAGTTGGACATATACTTCCTAACTCTTTATGAAGCTGTAGATAAACAGCAGTGGTCCACACTCTCCCCTTCCCTCTTCCCATCACATATGGGCTTCACTGTCATACCCTGAGGTTCCTACTTTACATTGGAACTGGAGAACTCTTGCTTAGCATCTGATAAAAAAACTGGGATGTCAAGATGGATCCGAGGCTGTAGTGGGGATCACTTTATACTAGAAACCATGCACTGTCTGTAGAATATAAAAATAGTAGTCTGTTGTAAGCAGATACTCTCGTGTAATATGTGCTACTCAGCTGAAAATTACACTGTTCTGTTGAGAAGATCAAAATGCTTAGTATGAACACTCAGAGGCAAGATTATAAACACTGGCTGAGAAGAAAATACATGAAAAGGAAAGAAACATCATTATATATTTTTTGAAGGAGTGGCCGTGTTAGTCTGTGAAAACACGAGGTGAAACAAACAAATAAACAAACACAAAAACCTTGGGGTACTTTGGAGCAGTTAGTCTTTAAGGTGACATGTAGCGAGTTCAGCCCAAGATAAAGCAGTTCAAAGTTGGGCACATTAAGCTTTGTGTTTCTTATATGGCCCCAATCAAAACTGCTACAAAGAGACTGTACCAAAATCTTGGAATGGCATCACTTGTATGTGAAGAATGGGACCCAGTTTTTCCCATCCCGAAAGGAACATTTACTACTCAATTTGCTTACACATTTTCAAACAGCGTTTTTTTAAAAAAAAAATCATAAACTGGCTTTTCAGGGCCTGTGTTCATGGCACTGAGAATACTCAATTAATTTGTCCTGGAAATAGATATACAGGGCTACAGTAGGTTTCTTTGTTCCTTCCCCTTCTTATCATTACCCCCAGGTACAACAACATTATTTAACAACAACATTATTTAAAACCTCAAAGCCAAATCCAGGGTGCTCGAGAGGGGATTGTTGGTAAAACAGAAGGAAAGGGATATATACTTTATATATAGTTTTCTAAACTTCCCTATATGAAGAGACCTCAATCAATCTACTAGTAAAACTTTCTCCTTCTATACTTCAACTATAAAATCATGACCACCAACACAGAAACTATGTACATGAAGTTCTATATAATTTGACTAACAGAATAACATGAGGTTATATATATGTAATTCCACGAACATGCTTTAAATATCAAGGATAGGGAAAAATCTGTCATTTTGCCCCATTTTCAATGTCTTTGACAAACTAAAGGCAAGCTGAAACATGTTGAGATGTAGGTCTTATATAGCCAGAACCATAATTAGGGATTGGCAACCCGAACTTTGTCCCAGGGTGCCAAATTTAGAGGGTTTGTTCCATCCGCAGGCACCTGGAGCGGCCTGGCAGCAAGGCCTATTGAGACACAAAAACAGACATGGATACGGCAGTAGAGGCCAGGTCTATCTGTTACTTGGTAAACTACGCCTCTGTACTGGACTATATAGGAAGTCAACGTTAATTAAAATGTATGGTATGTTAAACAATATATACAGATATAAAAGATACACTTCTGATTTATTTTTGTTTTGTTTTTTCACTCTGACTGTTATTAATCCCCTGTGGAGATGCTGGCAAGGTGTTCACCACTGTGAAGTACTTCTTGTATTATTTTCACAGCGTGAATTGCAGTGTTGGTTTGGGGGTGCAACCTGTGGCGCTTGCCCTGAGTGTCAAAAGTACTAGTCACATCTCTATTTGTGGCCAATTATAGTCTGAGTGTATCAAATAATATTCCAGGGTTTCAGCAATTCTAACCTTCACTATCAGTGGAAAGAAATGGAGAGAAGGTGATGCTTAGTTCAGATTAAACAGATTTTGGGGGGGCGGGCGGGGAATATGAGGAATTTAATGAATATTCAACCAGAAACTGTAAACACAATCCTGCCGAGAACTAGCTCCAATAAAAGTAGAAACTAAAGAGAGGCAGTTTTGTCTCAACTGGCACAGTATCTGGGACACATTGACTGTGGCGTTCCCCTAGAAACATTAGATTAGAAATAAATGAGACTTTGCCCCAGGATGCTAACACGAAATGACTGGCCACAACCACGTGGCTCCAGCTGGCACTTCCTTTCTGTTGCCTGGCAACAGCATGCGCTTGACAGAAGATGATAAACAGAAGGCCAGAGGGAAGAGGTTCTGCTTAAGCCACTGTACTCCATATAACTAATCCTGGAAGGGAAGGCCGCATTAGGAATGGGTGGTGGTGAAAAAGGAAATTAGCTTGGACAAATTACCGCTGCACACACTCCCTTGCAGGCTAAACAAGCAGGCTCTCTGTTACACTTTTAGGGGCTAACAAGATGTACATTCTAACATCTGGGCAATGTTTGACCAGCATGAGGCCAGAGGCCAAAAAATTAACACTCAGACACAGTCATGGCTGTATCCAAATTCTCATTATAGGCCTCTGTATTAGGACTTTAAAATGCTGAAAAATATGTGGGGGATCTTTCAACCAGTACCATTTTTGGCTTTTGCCATCTGGTTGGTGATGTGACTTATGAAGCCTGCTATGAATGCCAGCCTTAAAACAACTAGTGTGATCCTGGTTGTGATCCTGCTTGGGCTTTGCTCTGTGTGGCTCAACACAAAAACAGTTTCTCTTATGCAAAAAGCAAGTTATTACATTTGACTTAGAAGGAAAAAATGGGAAAGCAGGGAAGGAGGGAATAATAATGAACATATAGTTCAAGAAGTCTGCTTGAGACAAGGTGCAACAATCCAGATGGGCTGGCAGCACCATTCTCCCCAACCATGAGAGTAGCAGAGGGCATTCTAGGTTATGTAGGATGAGTCCACATTAGGATTCCTCATCAACGATGGCTTCATTTCGTGACAGGTGAGGAGATATTTCTGTGGCCATCACCATGTGGCCAAGGGTTTCTCGTGTTACTCTGTTGCTTTCGGAATCTATGGACCTATAATACACTACAGTGGTGCCCCGCTAGACGACGACCTCGCAAAACGACAAATCCACATGACAATGAGGTTTTGCGATCGCTATAGCGATTCGCAAAAAAGTATTTCCAATGGGCGATTTTCGCTGGACGATGTTTGGGTCCATGCCTCGCAAACCGTTTCTCACAAGACAACAATTTTGGCACTGACCCGCGCTTCACAAAATGGGTGTTTTCGGGACCGATGCTTCATAGGACAGCCATTTTAAAAGCTGATCGGTGCTTTGCAAAATGGCTTCCATATGGGCGATTTTCGCAAAATGACGACTATTTTCCCCATTGGAATGCATTAAACGGGTTTCAATGCATTCCAATGGGGAAACAGTTTTCACAAGATGATGTTTTCACAAGACAGCGATTTCTATGGAACAGATTATCATCGTCATGCGGGGCACCACTGTACTCAAATATAAAACCCTTTCAGATTTCTACTTTGCTTCTAGATAGTACAGGGCTACTTCACATATTAACTTGTTCTTTTAAGATCCAATGGCACTTCTGAAGACTTAGATACATGATAACTGCCCGCACACTGCCAAACAAGAAGTGGTGTCACCAGTATGGTAGAAAGGCCACACTCTCCCAGAAAAATAATTTCAGAGACCCTGTAAAATATGTAACTATTAATATGTACCATTCTTTTGCTGTTGTTCCCTTCACAGTTGAATTGTGTCTGTTATAAAAGCAGGGGGAGAACATCCTGGGAAGTGGGTTTATTTTTTTTTTACACTGACATCCCACTTTCTCTCCAGTGAGTTCATGATGGTATATATGGCTCTCTTCCTCCTCTTCATAACAAGCCTGTGAGACTATTTAGGCTCAAAAGGTGTTCATGCTTGAGTGGGGATTTGAACTCAGTTTTTGCAAAACCAAGCTAAACATTCTAACCACTAATCACATTTCTACTCTGGTTGCCACATCATGAACTAGCAAAGAGTGTGCTTACACTTTTAAATGATTCAAGGCAGCGGCAGAAAATACTGCTGGGATATCACCTGTCCATTTCCTCTCCTGATCCTTTCAGCCACCCTCTCTGGCTGCCAGTAAATCTTTACTTATTGAGAAGAAAGTAGGCCAGGAGGACCAGTGGAGGAATGAATAGGGGGTTACAGTACCTCTACCCTGCCCGGGAGCTTGATAACACTGAGAGCAAGGTTAGGTATTTCTGGTGGGTTCAGGGCCATACACACTGTAACTTCTTTTTAAAAGAATGGGAGTGAAGATTCCAAATTGGAGGAGACCTGAAGAAAAATCTTCACAAACCAATAAGCAGTGGTGCACACCCGTGGGTCCCCAGATGTTTTTGGACTACAACTCCCAGAAATCCTGGCCAGCATAGCCAGTGATGAAGGCTTCTGAAAGTTTTAGTTCCAGAACATCTAGGGACCCAAGGTTGGGAACCACTGCACGAGAGCAACATGGGACATTCCCAGCTACATTGAATGAGTTCACGTTAGGATTCCTCTGTCATCAAGAATGGAAGAACAGGCTGTTTTTGATGTTAAACCCTGGAATATTTTGCAAAAACAGCTCACATCACCTATCCCTTGATTCAAAGATTAAAAAACTGCCTTCATTCCTTTAATTTGGCAGAGGAGCAGGACACTGTGTCAGGTGGGGTCCAAAATTTGCCTTGATATCTAAAGGAGTATTTATTTCCCTGAGCAGCAATTAAATTACAGAAACAGGTTTATACACACCAGATTTGTGTCCCAAACTGAAATACAGGAAGGTGCTATGTCTGAAAATAATAGTATAGGATTGGGAGAAGTTCAGAAAATGTTACCACAAATTAAAAGGGCAGAAAAATATCACCAAAATCAATCACTTACCCAGAAAACCTTACCTATCAGAATGGTTAAAAATTTGAGCATTCTAGTTTAGTAGGGAAAAAAAGGTAGCAAGTATAATAGATGTTAATAAAACAATGATTGACATAGATAAAATGGGTAAAGGAATTAACAATAATAATAACCTTAGAAGTGTAGAGCTGGAAGGGACCCTACAGATCATTGAGTCCAGCCTCTGTCAAGAAGGCCCAGTGGGGGATCGAACTCCCAGCCTCTGGCTCTGCAGCCAGATGCTTAAACCAATTTCCCCCCTCATAAGACCCAAGATAATACAGTGGAACTGACTGATGAGATAGACAACATCCAAACAAAATACATATTCACACACCACTGATTTGATGAAATTTATCATAGTGAGATGCACAGAAGGCCAGAAGCTGCATTGTTTTAAAAGAGGACTATTAAGATAGCCTGCTAGTGGAAGAGACTATCAAACACGATCAGACATGATAGCTGTTTTATATATTACCTGAAGGCTTAGAACAGTTGTTCCCAACCTTGAGTCCCAAGATGCTCTTGGACTAGAGCTCCCAGAAGCCTTCACCGCTAGCTATGCTAGCCAGGATTTCTGGGAGCTGTAGTCCAGGAACATCTGGGGAACAAAGGTTGGGAACCACTGGCTTAAAGGCATATGCCAGTAAGCCACAGTGGGATATGCTGTTCTTCTCCTGTATTTCTTGTGTGATTTCCAGAGGCCTCTGACTGATCACTGGGACTGACCTGATGGTAAGCTAGATGGCACCTTACGTTTATCTATCAGAGCTCTTCTTAAGTTTGTTCCATACACCAGAAATCTGGCCATGGATATATGTGCCACACTGCGCTTCTTTTTGGGCTTTAAGACTAAACCTGTCTATCACTAGAATGGGAGAGAGCTGTACTAAGTTTAGCAACAGGAATGCTAAATTTGCAACATCTTCATCCTAGCATACAGAATTTAGCAATGAAAATGTTCTGCTCCATCTTTTCTGGAGAAACACAGTGGAGAAATTTAAGAACAACCTTTGCACAATCAGCCTTCAATAGCAGTAGTGATGACGATGATGATGATGAAAATAACAATAAAAAGCAGAAAATAGAAAATGATAGTCCATTATTTCTTACTTTAAGGCCTGGCCTAATACTGTACAAATATTTCTTAATGAGAGAAATAGGTGTGCCTACAAACACACCCTCTGTTATAATTCTTTGTACAAGGTGGTGCAGTGCACACACAGAGAGCTTTTGAAGTTTCTGCGGGTACCTGAGCATTCTGCGGCAATCAAAGCCCCATAAAAGCAGAGCTATCAAAAAAACATGCACAGAAAGCTGTTATCTTTGTTATCTTACCACTCAGATAGGTTGCTTCTTTAGCGGCTCATTTGAAGGAGTGTTGCCCTAAAAAGATCAAAGCTGTTTCCTGAAATGCCCCACTTAGATAGAGGTGCCAGCCAGCTTTCCTGGAGCTGCTCCTCCTTGCCTAGGAGAGGTTTATACCTCCCCACCACCACCATTATTGGATGCAGGAAGACACGTGTCAAGATATGCCAGTATCCTGGGTGTCACCAGGCTATTTGGTTGGAAAGGGAGAATCATGCCTTCCCAAATGGCTTCATTATCTCTGGCACAGCCACCCACCTGTTGTGTGCAACAACACGGAATTAGCTAGTTGCCTATGTAAAATAACAAAAGAGTGGCCATTTAATGGGGCCTCTCCTTGGGTTTTGGATGCATCTTCTTATCTCCTCTACACTGTTATCTAATGGGAAGGCCATGATTTGAGTACTTGGCTTCAGATAATCAGATATTCTACTCACAGCTGGATAGAATAAAGTAAATAAACAGGTTACCTCTTGGGCACCCCAAAGAACCTGGTGCATGAAGGAATGCTGGCTTAGCCATACCCAAATGAAAGGAGATGCCAAGATCCATTGTGAAAATTTTCTATGTTACTATAAATGCTGTAAAAAAAGCAACAACTGTGAAGTTTCACCTGAAAATATGCACTGCTTGGAACAGTATTTCCTGGACTACAGCCTTGATACAGTAAATGTCCCTTCTTCCCTGGCTGTCAAGTAATAATAAAGAAGGGGAAATGGCTTCTTGTTACTACTGCTGATTAACAAAACATGGAAGAGTTTTCAAAGACCACATCTACAATTTCACAGCTAGATTTTGGAAAGACAAAAATGGTATTAAAATTGAAGACTGGTATTGTGAAGTGTGGGATATTGCATTAAATGATAAATTGACTATTGAACTTAAAATAAAAAGAGGGGAAATAAGTTCTAACAATTTTTATGATATTTGGGGTAAATTTGTGGAATTTGTATTAGTGAAAGGAAGGGGGAAAGCCTCTAAAGAATACTCAATACAATTTTGGAGAGGTAATCTGTAATAAAATATTATTAAATGGAGTCCCGTGGGTATGGGGTACACATTAGAATTTAGTGTATAATAAGCACTATTATTTGTAATTTTTTCTGTATTTTTGTTGTTACATATGTGGTTTTTTTTTGGTGTTTTTTGTATTATAAAATAAAAAAAGAATTGAAAAAAAAGACCAAAAACTATTTAGGATATCTGTGAAATTGCCCTGGTTATTTTTGGAAGCCAACTGGGAACAGACAAATATTAACAAACTTGTGTGCAATGCAACATAGGAGTAAAATGCCCATGTGCTTTTCCAAGTGTGCAGGAGGAAGGCAAAGACTTCATTCCTGAACGATGCACAAACAGGCTGCAGACATCTGCTGAAGGAACAGTTGGCTATAGAGAAGAGTAGAGGTGAGAAGGGTCCCCTCTTCTACTTACAGAATGGTGCCAGCAGAAGAAATTCGATTATACTCATACAAGACTTGTCAGGTTAGCAACATACCATTCCCTGACCTTTCAGGGCCAAACCCTAAGACCAGGGAGTGGATCCTTGTGACATACCAAGGGTGAGGCAGCAAGGTTTGCCTCAGCATCACTCACTGTAAGATTTGTCTCCTTGCCTGGAGGTTTGGAGATGCATAACAGCTCTCTGAGACTGGCAATCTACATACATACACATACACAGACGTAGCATTCTTAATTGCCAACAGATGTAGAAGCAGTAACGAATATGCATATCTACCCGTTGTTCGTTTGGCCTATCATTTCTTTCTGTATTTGATGATATCTGACATATATATGTGGGTTCTGTTATTTTTGCACTGCTTCCTCCTCCTCCACTCCATCTAAAATAGCAGGCAAGACATTTAAAGATAAAGAGGCCCATCAAAAATGAATAGCAGGAAACACATGGTGGACTTCCTCAAGAAAAATGAGGTCTTATGCCTCACATGGCTTGCTTTCTGGCAAAGTGGAAAACTTGGTTATGCGGCATTTGAAAACTCCCTGAAGCACACAGCGAGGCTGAGTGATTCAGCCAATGGCCCACACATGGAGTGAGGTAAAGGGGTCCCTGGGGTCAAAGAACTGTGGCCCTTCAGCCCCCACTCCTTTCTCCACCAACCAGCAAGTCACAGAGGTTCCCTTAGGCTGTAAGAGGAGGAGGAGGAAGAGGTCTGAACTGCGGGAGGTGGAGCTGGCCTCCATACAAGGGCACAAGCTGTAAATGAGCAAATTCCACCTCACACAGCAGGACAGGAAGACATCTCCATCCAGAGAAAACACAGAACAAGGCAAGAATAAAATAATGATGTGTAGATGTAAATTCTGTCTGTTTGCCATCAGCTTCTCCTGCCACCACCACCCCCTTACTTTGGCAAACACGTGTTCAGCAACGCTTGAGATACTCTCTTGGTTAAGTCATTTGGAGTGAGTTTCTGATTCAGAAGGAAAAAAAATACATGCTGGGACATGGAATTTTGTTTACATGCACAACTGTGTGGGTAGCAAAGCAGAACAGGAAAGGAAAATTATTCTGGTAGTTTTAGCTATATGTACTGTTTTCCCCAGATAATCATTACAACTTTTTAAAAAAGCTCCTTGTTGGCTGCCTATTTGTAACAAAAAGGCATCACTAAATCTTGGCCCTTCAAGTTCTGAGCACATTCTATTGACAGGTCAAAGCTCACACAAGGGTTGGAAAAAAAAATCTGATAACAGTACTTATGTGTACTTCCACCGTATCCTTGAACACTAGTTAAAGCTGGGATGGGGAACACTTGGCTTTTCAAATGGTGTAGAGCTGTAGCTGCCATCATCTTCGATCCCTGGCTATGTTGGCTAAGGCTGGTGGAAGTGAATGCCCAACAACATCTATGTGGCTGCACCTTCCCCAACCATGTTTAAATGGGATGCAGTCCTTGGCTTGGTAGCCTGTATGTAGTTTGTGATGCTCTTAAGTATGGAAGCTATAGAATGGACATGTATATAATTTTTCTTTGGAAGTAGCTTATTTCTTTTGCCATGGTGACTTCTTTGTAGACAGAAGTTCCATTGCACAGGTACAAACTGTACCTTATGCCTCAAGGTACAAACAGACAAGAGGCTAAAGGCAATGCTCTGACCTTGACAAGACAGCTACAACATACCGCCAAGCACGGCATAGGCTCCTGCACTAGCGTAGGATACCACATTCATATGACCTAAACAGCAAGCTGTTTAAAATACAGTCAACATCTACAATTTCACAGCATTTTGGAGCATGACTGGTTGGGTTTGTTAAATTAATATTGCTCATGTCACTGCTGTGTTGCGATCTGGAAAGCTTGAGAGGAAAGCAAGGGCAAGGAATTAATGGAGTAACGTACAGAAATTTGTATGTTTGGCCAATTCTTTGGTTGCAGACTTCTAGTGATATTTTTCATTAGATTATAAAAATGGTAGGACCAATGTTTCCTTTTTAGGCAAATAAAATTAGAATTTTTCTCTCTATTGGTGCTTAGCTGCTTTTGCACAAAGATATGTTGGGTTCTATTTTAAAACTGTATCCATACCTGTGTTTGACTATGGTGTTCAGGCACAGTGGGTCGCTATGGCAGCCAGTTCCTTCACCCTCTGTACTTGCCCTGTGCTGGCTGCTTTAAAAAAAGGCTCAGGAGGAGCTGCAGCACCACCACCACCACCCATTCCATGGTAAGGCAGGTGTACAGCACTGAAGCCGAGAAAGAAGAGGCTTGTGGATGTGGAAAGTGTAGAAAAACGTCATTGGATGTGACATCTATCAGCCCTGAAGATGGGTGGTGGCATAACATAGAGCAAGGAAAATATCAGGGGGAAGGGGCGGCCATACAGAATCTGAAGGTGGCTACAATCACAACAAGCAGTGATGATGATAATAATGAAGAGAGCTATAATGAAAGGAGACAGGACAAGGAAGGCTGCTAAGATTCCTTCAGTTTGCAGCCATTTCATATTTTCCTCTTTAATAGGAAGGGAGGGAGGGAGGGCCCAGAATTACCACTGGATGATGGTGTTGTCTGGGCCACCTGTAAAATTATGGGAATGGGAGGCAATTACACAATCCTCTGATCCTGCCTGGCACTCAGACAAGTGAGGTTCAGCACATCAACAGGGAAAAAATGGGGCACTCACTCACTGTCCACTGACTCCCTTCCAAAGTACAAGCCTTCTTTGAGAAGCAAGGAGTGGCCATTCATACTCCAGGCTGAAGGAAAACAAGCACACACTTTTATTTCCCAGGACACCTTTTGCTAGTAACTGGTTAATAAGTAACCACATCCCAGACAGGTGCTGTCGGCTAGGCTTTAAGAGTTCTTGTTTGGATGAAAGGTGAGTCATTTCCCTTTCATGTTGCTAAACGAACAATGTGTCATGGAAAAGACATTCCTTTAAGAAGAAAGGGAACGGTAACTTTTCCACATGCTCTTCTAGCAGTTTCATGTGCAAACTGTACCGTGAGTGATAAGTGGGAATTAGATTTTACAAATAAGGCTGTGGCTCCAAAATATACTGGGATGCAGGGGAAATTGTGATGAGAAGATGCAAGAGCCTCCCTCACACACCTCATTTTCAATCTCTTTCCCAGCACCTTCAGGGCAACACCTGGAAGCTGAACTTCCTATCCTGTGATCTGATGAGGATCAATGAAGGCAGGCCACCTGTTACTTCGTTCCCACTTTTTCCTTCCCAAACTCCTGGTCTGGATATATTTTCCATCCCTAAGCAAAACCACAACTGAGCAAGGTTAGCCAAGTGGGCTTTTTTTTGTCTTTTTTTGTTTAGACCATCCAAGCAATTCTGTTTTTTACCTGAGATCATCGCTGATGTTTGAACCTTCTTAATTATGTTTACCACAGTTATGTGTGCTATCCAGATGACCATTGTTCTGGCTTTCAAAGAATGTAATTGCCTTTAGCAATTAGCACCACCTCATGTGTGTTGCCAGCTTTGCCGCCCCCAGTGCCTCCTTGTTCTGCAACCTACACATGCTCACAAGACCACTTGTACAACACAGTACTCTAGTGTGCTTCGTGCAGGATCTTTGGGCCACACCGACAGGACTTGTGTGCTTAAGTCTGTAAGCACAGAGGAACTGGAGAGCTACTGTGGTCATGGGGCATGGCTCATGTCTGCAGTCCCTCTGCACAACGCACACTCACAGCATATAAATGGTTGCTTAGATTCAAATAAGAATTTGGTTTTTAGTTGACATCCTTTTCCTGATTTTGCATTCTAGTGAAAGGACAAATGGTGGTCTTCATATTTTTAAACCCATTTATTTCACTCTTTAATTTATTGTACAGTGTACCGAAGAAGTCTTTTTGGCTAGCATGATATATGGCAGATAAATAAGATTGGTCTGGACTAGTCTTTCCTCAGCTGGTGCGACCAACACCACTCTTAGAAACCTTGGACTGCAGTGCCCCATGGCTACACTAGCTAGGGATTATGGAACATCACAGTAATTCGATGGCACAGTGGAGACCAGCGTAGGAAAGTCTGATCTAGAACAAGGATGTCCAACAGGAAAACTACAATGGCAAGAAGATCAACTATTACTGTTTGTTTCTAATTAAAATGACTATAAAGAAAACAATGACATATACAAGAGTACTCTAAATTGATATGTACAGTATTTCTTTCTGTATAAGCCTGCTGAAACAGCATTAGGCAGGGTACACTCCTAAACTCACATCAGTAGAAGCAGAAGAAAGTGATGAAGTATAAGGATACTCTAATGAAATTGCTTTGTCTCGTCTGTTTAATCATTAATATCGTTTCCATCAAATTAGAGGTGGGGGAGGAGAATGGGAGAAAGAGAGAGAGAGTACAGGAATCATAATGGGTTTTACTCAATTTGGAGAGCTGGTTTAGTCAATTGTTTAGAGTGTCCGATTAGGGCTTCAGAGATCTGGCTTCAAAACCCCCTTCATATTTATAAACAGCAGGGAAAACCATATACTGTACACTGTTTATTTATCAGTTTGCTTCCATATTTCCTCCTCAAAAATCCCTAGACAACGATACAGCAATAAATACAATAAATATTTATGTAATAAAGTGTAGGAATGTATAATGTTTAACACAATAAGTACGGAACAACAGAAAAATCTGAGTAAGAAAAACCCAATCCTAATCACTGAACATTCATAAATGTCCAGGTTCACTATTTTGAACTCTTTAGAAGAACTTAGAAAGAATAACAAAACTGAAAAAACATTTTACTTAAGCTTCAGTTTTCACATGTTCAGTAGATTCACGTATCACTGAACTTTTCCAATGCTCCCAGGCAGAGTGCCATGTTGAGATTATCAAAGGAAGGAGAAAATGTTTTTATATGAAAAATGCATTATTTAAAAAGCTACTATTTGTATACTTCTTAAACTCTCAAGGTTATCATGAATATATATAATTATTTAGACAGTATAGATCTATTGACAGCAAAGGTGATGTGGCCTCTTTGTACAATCAAAACAAGTTGTCATATGTGCAAATTTTCAATCCATGGATTCAGCCAAATGGTTGATAATGGCTAAAACTACAATTGCCACAGAAAGCATGGGACTGGATGCTTTAGAGAAAACTACCAGGAAGTTTGTGATCGATCCATCGATCCATCGATCCATTGATCCATCGATCGATCGATCGATCGATCGATCCATCCATCCATCCATCCATCGATCCTTCCTTCCTTCCTTCCTTCCTTCCTTCCTTCCTTCCTTCCTTCCTTCCTTCCTTCCTTACTTACTTACTTACTTACTTACTTACTTACTTACTTACTTACTTACTTACTTACTTACTTACTTACTTACTTACTTACTTACTTAAAACATTTTGGGAACAAATGCACCTGCTTAAAGCAACTTGTGAGAAAGTACAGTTCAGCCTTACTCAGACTGCTGCCTACATTGACTAGGGAGTGAGTGTAGCTTAACACATTTGGAAGTCACCCACTTGAGGATGGCTGGTATAAGTCAAAAGCCAGCTTCCCTCAGAAACATCTTAAGATGTGAAAATATAAAGTAAGTCTCTGATCTAAAAACAAAAGAAACAGAAGAATATCCTTTGGCCACAAGACTCTTTAATCACATTTTGAGTTCCTCACGTTTTAAGGTCTCTGCATGGGGCCCTTCTTCCAACCCCACTAGCCTTACAAACTAAATTTCAGAAGGACGGTAAGAAAATGTGGTTTTGGTGGCTATTCCCAGGCTGTGGAACTCCCTTCCACAGGCCCCTGTCCTTTCTCCAGCATACAAAATCTTTATTTTCAGACAAACATTTGGCCACTGAGCAGGCAGCAGATAAAGAAGTTTTTAACATGGGATGCTGCCCTTTTCTTTAAAATTCTGAAATGTAGGGTGTTTTTTGTTTTTTCATTTTTGTTTTGAATTTTTGTTTTCAAATGGCTCAAAACACTGTTTAAAGTAATAAGCGTCATTTATCACATGATCAATTGCATTTTAAACATTTTTATTAAATATCTACCATCGCCTTCAGCTGTTATTTTGCAAGCCATCTTGGTCCCACGACTAGGAAAAAGGCAGGATACAAGTGAAACAAAGTGAATAGAACTATATTCTGCATTTTAAAAAATCTATCAGCAGTTTTCTGCCATGGATTGAGAAGAAGTTTTATTTTCTACCCAACAAACAGCAACTCCGAGGAGCCTCTTTCCACATTCATCCCTACCACACACACACCCCTATACAAGAAGGCTACTGCCGCTTTAAATAGCACATGTGTCATGCCTCATCTGACATGGTGATGAAAGAATGAAGAAAATCCCCTTCTCCCTGGTTTCTAAAACAAGGTGATAAACAACAAGGTGATGTTAGCCCTGTCCAAACCACAGTGGGTCTAGAGACAGCTCATTAAACCCTGGTATCTGAAAGATTACCCTGGGGCTTCTTCATTATATCCCCTTCCTCATCTTTGAGGAATGAGGAGATTGTGACTGCTAGCTTGACAGGTGCATCAGGTCAAGATTCCCTTCTTCCAGCCATCAGCTGTCAGCCACCTGCAATCTTGACCCAGCACTGACAAGTGTCTTCCTTTGCCTAAAGACGATACCTGCTCAGACCAGGTCTGCGATCCTCTACACCTTAATGTAGCTTCCAGTGAGTTTATGACAGTCTTGTTCCATGAGTTGCTCTGTGCACATTCTGTCACATGCACGTACACTGTAAAGGACTGTAGGCAAATTCCACATGCTAGCTGCACAACCTCAGAATATGTCACCTCCAGACTCTTTTCCAATCAGCTTCTTAGTGGTGGGACCTGAGTAGCCTGCTAGGGAACATGAGCCTAAAATCAGCATCTAGTGGTTCTGCAGCAACTGCCCTGTCTAGAGAGCAGCCCCCAGCACACTAATATCAACATGGAGTTATTGTCAGAGCTATTAAAAAATTATACATGAAAAAGAAAGGTTACTTACCTGTAACGATGGTTCTTCAAGTGGTCATTCTGTGAATTCACACAAAGGGTTAATACCAGCGCCAGCGTTGGGCCTCTCGGAACGTTTTCTAGCTGCAAGAGAAAAGTAACAATGTTTAGGACTACCCCTACTGCGCACGCCCAGCCTAACCGTCCCTCAGTTCCATTTGTCCGCCATAGGCCCTCGAGTCAGAGAGATGCCAGTGACAGACAGACAGAGGGGAGGCCGGGCGGGATTGTGTGAATTCACAGAATGACCACTTGAAGAACCATCGTTACAGGTAAGTAACCTTTCTTTCTTCATCGTGGTCTTCTGTGAATGCACACAAAGGGTGATTAGCACGCTTACTAACCGGATGGTGGGCTGTCACTGAAGAGCCGATGCTAGCACTGCCCTCCCGAATTTGGTCTCCTCTTTTGCCCTCACGTCCAATCTGTAGTGGGTTATGAAGGTAGAGGCATTAGACCACGTAGCGGACCGGCAGATGTCGGGCAGGTCGACGCCACGAAGTAAGGCAGTGGAGGAGGCAACAGCCCGGGTGGAATGGGCTTTAAGTCCCTGTGGAGGATCTCTGTGGTTGAGCTCGTAGGCAAGGGCGATGGTAGACACGAGCCACCGAGAGAGCGTGGACGGCGAGGCCGGGCAACCCTTCTTAGGGCCAAAGTGGCAAAGGAAGAGTCTGTTGGCCAGGCGAAAGTCTTTGGTCCTGGATACGTAAAAAGCTAAGGACCGTCGAACATCGAGCATGTGGAGCATGCGTTCAACATCAGTCGTCGGAGACGGAAACAAAGTCGGCAGAATAAGTGGCTGGTTGACGTGGAAGTCGGAGACCACCTTAGGAAGAAAGGAGACGTCCAGGTAAAGCATAACCTTGTCCTTAAAGAACTGAAGAAAAGGTTGGTCATGGCGGAGAGCTGCCAACTCGCTAGCTCGACGAGCAGAGGTAATAGCCACTAGGAATAGCGTTTTTAAAGAGAGCATTTTGAGGTCACAGGTAGCCATAGGTTCAAATGGGGGTCTGGATAGGGCATGCAGAACCAAATGGAGGGACCACTGAGGGAGTGGAGGACGAACGGGAGGTCGGAGGTTAGAGAGACCCCTCAAAAACATCCTGACGGTAGGATGGGAGAAAAAGCGGGATGAGGGAGAAGCTCTGGGCTGAAAGAAGACAACCGCAGCCAGGTACACCTTGATAGTAGAGATAGACAGGTGGAAATCAAACAGGTAACGGAGATACTGCAGAAGTGTGGAAAGAGACACAGGTGAGGAGGTGAGATCCCTCTGCTGGGTAAATTTCAGAAAGCTGTTCCATTTGTAGGCATACAAGCGAGACGTGGAGGGTTTGATGGCATTGGTCAAGACCTCCTGAATTTCTGGACGATCCTCCACGCCGTCAGATGGAGCGTGTCGAGGTCGGGGTGAAGGACTTTGCCTGCTTCCTGGGTCAGTAGGTCTGGCCACATTGGAAGGGTTACTGAGTCCACAGCCATGCTGACTAGAGTGGGAAACCACACTTGGCGAGGCCAAAAGGGTGCGATGAAGATGGCCGGAGTCATCGAGCGTCGGAGTTTGATCAAGGATCTCTGTATTAACGGGATCGGTGGAAACATGTACAAGAGACCCTGGTTCCATGGAATCATGAATGCGTCGCCGAGCGAGTGGTGACCGAGACCTGCCCGGGAGGCATAGCGGGAGCATTTTGCGTTGTGAGGGGATGCGAACACGTCCAGCACTGGGGTCCCCCACTGGTTGCAAAGGTCCTGGAAGACCAGAGGGTTCAACTCCCATTCGTGAGTCTGATAGTGAAGCCTGCTCAGAGTGTCGGCAAGTGTGTTGTCCTCCGTGGCTACATGGATGGCCACCGGGTAGATATGATGACGGTAACACCATTCCCAAAGGAGGATGGAGAGATACAGGAGTGAATGAGAGCGGGTTCCTCCCTGCTTGTTGACATAGTGCATTGTGGTAGTGTTGTCCGTCACTAGCTGAACTCCGCGGCCGCGGAGGAGAGGGAGGAAGGACTTGAAGGCCTTGATAACCGCCAGCAGTTCCAGGTAATTGATGTGGAACATGGCTTCTTGAGGCGTCCAGAGGGCGTGAATGGTGCGGCGCCCGCAGTGCGCCCCCCAGCCGGACGGACTGGCGTCCGTTGTAACTTGAACGGTGAGACGGAGTGGACGAAAGGGCCGGCCAACCGTGAGATGGGGTGTGTACATCCACCACTGGAGTTGTCTGGTGAGCTCCGGGGTGACACGAAGGCGTTTCCTTTGACTGTCGATCATGGGGTCGAAAAGGGTGAGAAACCAAGATTGGAGCGACCGGAGTTTGAGGCGAGCGTGCGCTAGCGCCGGCGTCGTAGAAGACATCAGGCCGAGGAGGTGCTGGGCATGGTGGGCTGTCACCCGAGCACCGGGGAAAAATTTCCTGATGGCTCGTCGAATCTTGTGTATTCTTTCCGGGGGAAGAAAGACTCGACCCTTTACAGCGTCCAAGCAGACCCCTATGTATTGAACTGTCTTGGAGGGAATGAGCCGGGATTTCTGATTGTTGACAGTGAGACCGAGATTGGAAAGAAGATACAGAATGAATCTTGTGTCTTTCAGGGATTGCCTTCTCGAGGTGGAGACTACGAGCCAATCGTCCAGGTAAGGGTAAACGTGAATGCCCCTGAGACGAAGGTAAGCCGCCACCGGAGCCATAACCTTGGTGAAGGTCCGGGGAGCTGTGGACAGACCGAATGGCAGGGCCTGGAATTCGTAGACCGTGTCCTGAAAGATGAACCGAAGGAACCTGCGGTGGTCGGGGTGAATAGTGACGTGAAAGTATGCGTCCTTTAGATCTATAAGGACGAACCAGTTGCTCTTTTTCAGCAAGTGCATGATGGACTCTAAGGTAAGCATCCGAAACCGTCTGGGTCGCAGGTAAGTATTGAGGAGTCTTAGATCGAGGATGGGTCTTATGCCTCCTCCGCTTTTTGAGACGGCGAAGTAGCGGGAGTAAAAACCGCATTGTACGTCGTGAGGTGGTACTGTAGAGATGGCCTCTTTTTCTAAGAGAGATGATATTTCTTCCTCTAGCGAGGAGTCGAAGGGAGAATGAGTTATGAAACCTAGCGGAGGAGATCTTATAAACTCCAGCTGGTAACCGTGCTGAATAATTTTTAGAGCCCAAGTGTCGTTTGTGATGACAGACCAGTTGTGAAGAAACGGTTGAAGGCGGGTGGTAGGTGGTGAGTGGGTGAAAACGGGGGGCCGAAAGTCAAAGATACTGTTTTTGTTTTCTGCCAGGTGGCTTAAAAGGTTGGCGGCGATGGGGCGGACGAGGGCGGTATCCCTGATAGCCCTGGACAGAAGAAGAAGACTGGCCAGAGCGCTGCTGAGGAAGGTGTTTGTAAGGACGGTATTGTTGGGAAGATTGATACTGTCCATAAGATTTACGCCATTGAGGGCGTCGCTGTCTAGATTGAGACTGAACAGAATAAGACTTAGCAGTTCTCTTAGCCTTATGAAGGTCCTCCAAATGGGAGTCGGTCTTTTCGTTGAACAGCCCGGTAGCGTCGAAGGCGAGGCTTTCAACTTTTGATTTGACGTCCTCCATTATGTCCGCAGAACGGAGCCAAGCATGGCGCCGGATAGAGATGGCAGACATGAGGACTCTGGCAGAGATTTCTGCTGCATGTCTGATGGAAAGACGTTCATACTTGGATACCGTCTGAGCTTCCTCATATGAGTTGAGAAAAGCTTGCCTGGTGTCTTCAGGTATCATTTTCAACCCAGGCAAAAGTTTGAGCCACAATTGTTTGTGATAAGCTCCCAAAACAGTTTGATAATTTATGACTCGAAGTAGCAAGGTGACAAGGGAGTAGATTTTCCTGCCGATGAGTTCCAGCTTTTTACCCTCCTTGTCGACTGGAGTAACATGAGCCTTGGCCGAAGGCCTTGAACAGCTTGTTTCAACAATGAGTGAGTTTGGAATGGGATGCTTGAGCAGAAAATGAGTATCGGCCCCATGAATCTTGTAGAAGTGTTCTGTGCGACGAGGGACATTAGGTGTAGCCGCAGGCTGAGCCCAGAATTCCTTGATGGCCTCCATAACTACAGGCACAAAGGCTATACTGGGGGGAGCGGTACTGTCTCGTTTTATGTCTCCAAAGAACAAGTCCTCTCCCGGAGGGGAAGGGAGATTCAAGTCCAATTTAAGCGTCTTGGCAAGCCTGGACATCATCTGAGAGTAAGAAGAAAAATCCTCAGATGGAGAAGGAGCGTGAGTATCGCCAGTATCGGAAAGCACCAGATCACCCGGAGGTAAATCATGCGGTGGTAAGGGTGGGGGTGGCTCCTGATCGGAGTCAGAAGACCGCTCCGTGGACACCTCATCTGGATCAGAGGAGAAGACGTCCCTCTTCTTCCTTGGAGGGGGCTTCTCGACGTCGACCTGCGTTGTCGGGGGTCGAACGGGGACCACGGTCGGTGCCGAGGTGGGAGGGGCCGGTTGCGGTGGAGGGGCAACCGGTACCGGAAGAGGGTGGTCTTTGGCTCGAATGGCCCGGCGTCGGCGTCGAGGTCGGGTCGACTCCGAAGAAGAAGAGACATATATGTACCGGATCTTTTTGCGGTACCGGTCTCGAGAGGCGGATGTCGACGACGAAGGAGGAGACCGCGAACGGCCGCGTCGACGTCGATGGTGCTTACGACGCTTAGGGCGGTCGGAATCCGCCGAACGGGAAGAAGAGGACCGACGTCGGTGCTTGGTACGACGTCGATGAGAATGGTGCTTCTTCTTAGAGCGTTTACGCTTAGAGGATTTCGAGTCCGAGCGATCGCTAGAGTCGGACTGAGTGGAAGCTCGATGCCTCTTCTTCGATCGTTTCTGTCGAGGAGACTTCGACCTCGAGCGGCCGGAGGACGGGGACCGACTCGGGGAGCCATGCTTCTCCGTGCGAGAACGTCTGCCTCGAGGAGATTTAGACCTCGAGCGCACAGGTGATCGAGGTATCTTCTCTCGAGGAGATCTCGAGTCCGAGTGTACGGACGAGATCGACACGGGAGGCGACCCCTGGCCCGCAGGAAAAGGGCTATGTGGGGCAGAAGCGAGGCCAGTAGTGACGGCGACTAACTGGCTCGGCGTCGGGGAAGACCTTCCCGAAGGCGGTATCACTTCAGTACGTCGAGCAGGAGGAGGTGCGGGTGCCTCGGCCGAGGCCCCGAAGCGCCTCGACAACTCCTCAAGAATTGGCGATGGGATGGAACCCGAGCTCGGAGAAAGTGGAATAGATGTCATTTTAAGCTGGGCAGCCGCCTTAGCTTTGGACGATTTCGACGGCTTAGCTTTCGGAGCCGGAGGCTCGGGTGAAGCAGGAGCGGCCGATTTCGACGACGCGGATTTCTTCGACATTTTGGAAACTTTGGAGACGACTGAGTGAACAGGAGCTGCTCGAGAGGTGGAAGCCATTTCCCCCTCAGAGGGCGCCGTGGAAGACAACGTTGACTCCCACAGATGAAGTTTAAGGCGCTGTTGGCGAGCCTTGAGAGCGGCCTTAGTGAAGGCTTTGCAGTGTGGGCAAGCTTTGGGATTGTGCGACTCGCCCAAACAATACAGGCAAGTATCGTGGCCGTCTTGATGGGGGATTTTGCGGTCGCACACCACACACCTGCTGAACGGCCCTGAAGGGGACATAGGGTAGTAAGGAAACCGAAACGACAAGTCCAAGGATAAGGCAGAGCAGTCCAAACACAGTCCGAGTAAGCCAGAATATACACCGGGTCGTCAAGTTGAAGGGAAAAAGCGCTAGGGTAGTCCGTGAGCGAAGCAAAGGTCAAAGCCAAAAATCAGATAGATCGCAATAACGCAGCAATAAACGCAGCTAAGACGAGAGGCTCCAAACCGCTAGGCGGAAAAATGGAACTGAGGGACGGTTAGGCTGGGCGTGCGCAGTAGGGGTAGTCCTAAACATTGTTACTTTTCTCTTGCAGCTAGAAAACGTTCCGAGAGGCCCAACGCTGGCGCTGGTATTAACCCTTTGTGTGCATTCACAGAAGACCACGATGAAGAAGCAGAGCTTTGTATTTGTATCCTTGAGGATATGAATACAATGTGCGGTACCATAGGTGCCACGGAGGTCCATTTCCTCTCCCCAGAACCAGTCCGGTCCACTTACCAAGTTCTGAGTGGTGCACACATCCATCAGTGCATTGTGCCAATTGGAAGTAGCCCAACCGGTGCTTCCTTGCCTCCCTGTGCTGCTGACCACTCAGTAGCTAAGTGGGGAGACACATCATCCTGCCTCATCGCCGGAGTGATCAGCAGCACAGGAAGGCGGAAGTGCCGGCCGGACTATATCCGTGATTGGCACAATATCGCTGACGACAGACATGCACACCATGTAAAACCAGGTTAGTGGACTGGGCTGTTCTTGGGGACTTCCGTACACCTGTAGTGCTGTGGTTCGTATTTATATCCCAAGGAAAAAAAAATATGAAGCTCCCATCACTAATGATAAGCAACTTCCACTACTGGGCTTACGTGACCACACCTGGACCTAGATGGCTTGTCTTGAGTAGGCAGATATTTCATTCATGCACTTAAAACATTTATCACCTTTCTGCCCAAGAGGTCTCACCAAGTTTTTTTTTAAACTATTGATTAAAACAGATTACAAACATTTTAAAACATGATTTAAAAGCAGATGAAAATATTTTCTAAAATATTAAATAATATTAAATATTTTAATATTTAATAATATTAAAATATTAAAAAATCAATCTGAGAGAATAGGTAAAAGGTTCCCCCTGACATTTAGTCCAGTCGTGTCCGACTCTAGGGGACGGTGCTCATCCCCGTTTCCAAGCCGTAGAGCCAGCATTTGTCCGTAGACAGTTTCTGTGGTCATGTGGCCAGTGCGACTGGACATGGAATGCTGTTACCTTCCCAATGTGGTGGTACCTATTTATCTACTTGCATTTACATGCCTTCGAACTGCTAGGTTGGCAGAGAAAATAGAGATGGACAGAAATTGCATTTTGGTGGTTTGGCACAATTTGGTGGGGTGCCTGCACAAACGTTCTATGAGCGCCGTGCACTTCCCTCCTCTGCCTTCTCCATGTGATTGTCCACTCACCGGCAGCACTGCAGGATTCCCTGCCCCACCTTGTCTGAGTGGATGATTGCACAGAAAAGGCAGGGGAGGGAAGCACACAGTGCCCATGGAACACCTGTGTGGGCGACATACTTAATCAAGCCAAATTGTTGAAGTTCATGTCCGTCTCTAACAGAAACCACAAGCCCACCAGAACAATACAGTTGTATCTGTCCATCACAACATCACAAGAAAAGGGATTAGCTTAACTTCCCTTGGGAGGGAATTCCACAGATTAGGTGCTATTACAAATTCTGTGTACTCACTTAACCAAGAATCTCAGGGTGGTGGGACCTACAGTAGAATAACAGTCATAGGACAACCAAGTTGGAAGGGGCCTGTAAAGCAACCCTCTGCTCAATGCAGGAATTCAAATCAAAGCAGATCTGACAGATGCTTGTCCAATTTTCTCTTGACTGCTTCCCATGTTGAAGCACTCACCACCTCCCAAGGTTCCTGCAAGGAAGATCTCAGACACCTGGTAGGTACTTACGGCAGAATGTGGTCTTGGGAATGTCTTGACACAAGACATTTAGGGCTTTGTAGATCAAAATTAGCATGTTAAATTGAGCCTGGAAGCAAATGGGAAGTGAATGTTTTTGGTTCAAGACCAGTGTTTTTACGGCGTTTAGAGTACTGTCAGGCAACAGTCAGGCTATCACAGTTTACATTTGCTATGACTTCCAAACACTTTTGTCCCCCAGACATGAGAAACCAAAGGCAGGATGCCGCAGACCAGAGCAGAAACAGGCATCACATTCTACCCCAGTCAGTCACAAGTAACACAAGTGCGTCCTGCAGCTTGGCTATTATCAAAATAGCCATTCAGAAGCTAGACAATGTTGCTGCCAACCTCTCTGGGGTTAAAACTCTTACCTTTTTATTCTCAGTCCATGGGTGTTCCTTGTCGATCAAAGCCTCCCCAGCTGTTTAGGCAGGACTCACCTTGGCTAATTGATTGGGGACATTTTTATGGGAATGGTGGTGACTGATTGGGATGGGCTCACACAAGCATGATCCGGGATTTAAATCACAGAAGAACCAAAACTAATGAAGCCTGTTGATCTCCCAGACATTTTGTGTTCTGTCTGGAATTCTTCCTGAAGGTACCTCATTAAGGTCCATCTGCCCCCACAAAACCAGCTGGAAAATCCCATACAGGGAGACATCATCCTAGACAGTTTCGCAATCTAATCTGAACTGCTTGACTCTGAAATATGAAGGGAAAGGATGCCTATCTTCCTCTCCTTTTCCTGAGGCTGTACATAATACAAGATTGTTTATCATGTACTCATGTAGTCTAACAAGCCTATATGAATCACCTACTTTTTTCTGCATGTATGTATAGATCTGGAAGCCACCAGTTTAGGGAAAGTTGTCTTAAAGGTAGAAATTAGAGCCAAGGCACATTATTTAGGGTATGGGGAATGTTAAGCAGAACACAGATGCTGAATAGTTACAGTATAAAATGAAAAACTGGAATTTAAACTATTTCACTCATCTCTTTTTAAAAAAAAAAAAAAGTAGAGCCAGATTAATCCATTTTTGACCCAGTAATGCTCCTCAGATATCTGCCTCAAGCTAACAAGAATAATGATGTGCTCAGAAGCTGCATACCCATAAAAAGACTTTAGCTGATTTTAAATGTGAAGAACAGCAAGAATAATGAAACTTTAAGATGTTTGTAACCCCAGTAATCCAATGCACAAAACCAGGATGGGGGTGGCATGTCAATCAAGAAAAGGAAATCAGGAGAAGGATATGCAACACATTCCAGAGATTAGGATTTGAAAGTGGAATTCCCATAATGAAAGCTTATGGCAAGATTAGGCCTCCCGAGAGCATATGTTTTGGCAACTGAAAAGGGGATAGAGGGGGACAACTTGGGAAGGAAATACAAACATAACCAAATGTGTGGAATCTGGAAATCTACTCAAGGACCGGATGTACAGCATATGGTCTTTGATGATAGATCATAGTGTTGTCCTTTATTGATTCTGTTGCACTGAAAGGCAGTGCAGTATAGTGGTTAGAATGCCAGACTTGGATTTGTGAAATACAGGTTCAAGTTCTCACTTTACTAGAAAAAACTAGCCTAATGCTAGTCCTTGTATTTCAGCCTAATAAAGCTCACAAAATGCCAAAATGGGGAGGCACTGGATTCCTGTGAGCTCATTGGAGGAAAGGCAGGATAGATACATAGCTAACAAATACCATTTATAAAAGCCACCCTTCCACTAATTTGAGATCATTATTTACGATTTATCAGTTATATAAGCAAAAGGAAAAAGAGCCCATGCTTGCACACATAGGAAATAGTTTGGCTATTTTATTGCCAATAGCTTTTTTTATTGGGATTGTTTAGCTGTTTGGTTAGGGTGAGGAGTTGACTATTTTTATGTTTTGTAAACCACCCAGAGTAGTGGCTTGTTACTAGATGAGAGGTATATAAATGAAATAAATAAATATTTAAAATGTCATGAGGGAACAGGCCGGGTAGGTGGGACTCGTCAGCCCTGGAAGACAGCCCATCTAGGAGAAGGAAAACTCCGATTTCAAACCCCAACTGAGGCACCACCATTGGCTCCATGTCATGAGGGAACAGGCCGGGTAGGTGGGACTCATCAGCCCTGGAAGGAAGCCCATCTAGGAGAAGGAAAACTCCGATTTCAGAACTCCACTGCCTTGTGGCTATATCCACCGATGGAAAAGGCTTCAGGAGTTAACCTTGAGGCAAAATCCGGAGCCGGAGTCCCGGAGGCAGTTCGTGTCATTCTGCCAACTCCTGCAATGTCACTGAAACCAGTTGTATTGGCTCTTGCCTTTCCATTGGACTATTTCAATGACGTGGAGAGGGGGGATTTGCTGCTTGGGTAACAGCCTATCCTCCATATTATTTTACCCAGGCTTCATGCCCAGGAAAGGACACTCCAACTTCATGTACAGCATCAAAATACTAGACTCTGTTCCAAGTCCTCCATACAGAGCACACTACCATAGTCTCTCGAGACTGAAAGATGCCTATGATGATGAGAACTTGCTGAGATGGAGATGAACTAAAGAAGTTCACAAACAAGAAGTCTTGCAGTTACCTAATAATATAGCAAAAAGGTGCAATTTTACTGCATACTGGAATGTATTTTAAGAGCATATATATTCGGATCAAGATTTTTAAAATCTATTATTAATTTAATTTAATTTAATTTATTTATTTATGTTTTTGTTTCGGGTAGTAGTCATTGGAATAGCCATGCAACAGTCATAGTCTGGCTATGACTCTCAAGGAAAGGATTGAGGGGAAAAAGGAGTAGACATATGCTTCAACGTGAGATTTTTGTTGCACAAACAAAGCACAACTTGGCAAAGCATAGATTGGCACCTCTAGATACTGTTCACAGCATTCCTTACCACTAGATAGGCTGGGTGTTGCTGGTGGGAGTTTAAATTCAACTTCTGAAGGGATGTCGTCTGGCTTGTCCTGAAGTGGGGAAAGATGAGCACATTCCCACCTGAACTTAATAAGAGACGCCAGCTGACAAACCCATATTAATCTTGGGCCACATGGAATAAGGGAGGAGAGCCTCTCATAAATTCCAGAAAAGGGACACTTTGCACGAGGCTTTCCTGGCACAGCAAAGAGCTGGGATTTGGCAAAGTGCAGATAATGTTTATGGAATCAGCTGGAAAGGTTGAAATTGCTATGAATTTCAAACTAAAGTCACAAGAGAGTCTTCACTGAGAAAATCCATCCGGTAGATGTAATTGGCTGATATCCTGATATGCACTTAGGCAAAGGGCCCAACTTTTTAAAGCATTAAATTAATAAAGCAGTAACTTTTTCAACTGCAACAAGTTAAGAAATTTCCATAGGCATTATCTGTTTGTGTGCAGGGCACTTTATTTTAAAATGTACTGCTGCGAATATTAGAACCTATTTATGCTACTGAATTAGATATGCTAAACCTCTCCCCACCCATTGTTGTTTGTGATTTATGATTTCTTAAGATTTGAACAGTTAACAGGATCACGATAAACTGGCCAATTCAATACTGTAATCGGTTTTCAATGCATTCCTATGGGAAATGGTGCTTCAACTTAAGAACGTTTCGAGTTACGGACACTGTTCCAATATGTATTAAGTTCGTACGTTAAGGTACCAGTATATAGGAATGGGCTTGCACCCTATTCTCCACAAGAGGGTTCCAAATGTATGTAGTTAGATGCTTCCAGCACGTCTCAAGGCACTATACAAATATTATAAGGGCTTACAACAAAGTCTCCCACCCCACTCCTTTTTTGTGCCCTTTTTTTGTGTGTTTGCTTAATAAAGCTATCACCCCAGTATGACTTTGGAATTTCTTTTCTGCTCACATGGGTTACCCCTGTTACTGTTTACAATCTTGACCCCATGCTGATTACTGTGAAGTGCGCTCAGTAGGAAAAGCATGGGGACAAGGCACATTCTGATCATGCAAGTATGCGCCCACATGCATATACACCCTTTTGGAGTGCAACAGGAAAATTTATGTATCACACCCAGCCCTATAAACAGGTAATTGCCCAATATGATCCAGTAAATTAGCACAACAAAAGACTGCCTAATTCTCACAATGGACTGCAGGAGGGGATCAGGAGAGGAAATTAATTCACATCCTTCATGAGACAAGGCCGCAGGTGAGGATTAGAGCCAGCTATGAGACAGGGTGGAGAAGACATTTCAAAAACGATCCCCACCCTGACTTTGGCCTTTGGATAGAGGCAAACCTGAGCTCTTCTGTTGCTCTTACAAGACACAGCATAAAAGGCATAACAAGGGCACAAAGCTTCCAACCGGCAAGCCAATTAGGCTTTTGATTTTTAGGTGTTTAAATTATTTGAAAATATCAAATTGGCATTAAGCACACACATCAAATGACTCTTTTTCAAATAACATAATTACAGTAACATCTCCTTGTGGCTTCTCCTCTATTTCCTACAGTTGTGTACTGGGAACCTCCTAATTCTCTCCACAAATTCCCTTTTCCTAAAACATTTATGGTCTCATTTCAGGAGGCAGAGAAGGGATAAGAAAGGCAGTCTTAAGAAGGCCATTTGGGTGCTCTATTCCCACAGGAAAAATCAGGAAAATTACTGCAAGTAACAAGGACGTAGCTAAAGCGAAAGATATGGGGAAATGAGTGTAATTTTTTCCTTCACTTTTTGAGGTGTAGATATAAATGCTCCCTGGGACAGTGGGCAGCATGGAGTCAGGGATGTTCAAGTAGAGAGACACACATTGACATTCAAGAAAGATGCAAGATTATTAGTAGGGTTATAGCCGCTTAGGCTAATGCCAACCCTAAGTATAGCCTGGTTAGGAAGATGAACAGGGTAAGAAGTTTTAGATTTCGTTGATGACCTGGGGCAAAACAGCAATTGCTGCACCCTAGTTACAATCCCACATGCAAAACAACATTTTGTTTCAACTTGTAACCACTTTCTAAGTTGTCACATCTGAAGCATACACAGAACCCCAAACCCGTTTATTAACATATTGTAAATAACCTTCAACTATCTTCTGAAAGATCGGGGGGGGGAGCATTCCTGAACATCAGATTATATGAATCTATAGTGCTCACTGGAAGGACAGATCCTGAAGCTGAGGCTCCAATACTTTGGCCATCTCATGAGAAGAGAAGACTCCCTGGAAAAGCCCCTGATGTTAGGAAAGTGTGAAGGCAAGAGGAGAAGGGGACGACAGAGGATGAGATGGTTGGACAGTGTCATCGAAGCAACCAACATGAATTTGACCCAACTCCGGGAGACAGTGGAAGACACGAGGGCCTGGCGTGCTCTGGTCTATGGGGTCATGAAAAGTCAGACACAATTAAACGATTAAACAACAACAACATAGTGCCATGTGATTGGATAACATAAGACTAAGTCTATCTAGTCCAACATCTTGTTTCCCATTAAGGCAAATTCCTCTGGGAAGCCAAAAAGTAGGACATCGGTGCGGAGCACCACCCTCATGCTGTTCTCCAGCAACTAAAGTATCCAGAGACATATGCTGAAGGTGGAGTGGCGCAACACATCAGTCAAAAGACACTGTTTCCTGCAAATCTCATATCCTGATAATGATAAACAATAAGCAAAGCATTCTCCACAGTTCACAGGTTTTTCTGACCATTTCGATCTGAGCAATAAGGAGTACTTTTTGCTTAGCACAGGTTAGGATTCACCTGAGAGAAGGCATTTTATACAGCTACCGCATTAGATCTGGTCACAAGGACCTCAAATTTCACAGAAGCCCTTACAAAATCACTTTACTATTATACCTACACATGGAAGCACATTTGGGACCCTCAACTGTACATGATCACTGCTAAAATTCTCACATTGGAGGCCATGGGAAAACATTAGTCTGAAGAGTTCTTTCTGAAAGAGTAAGTTTGGGTGTGACTAGACAACTATCCCAGCCTGGATTGGTCTAGATAGGACTATAAAAGGTAACTTTGAAGTACAGCACGTCATCTGGGGAGATCTTTGCAACCATATACAAAGACCAGCCACACCACATTTCAGGTGACCCTGTTTAGGGAAACAAAAACAAAATGCTCCTTTGTGCTTCACTTAAGCCACTTATTGATTCTGAGAAATGGAAAGCTTCCTTCCTGCTACCTGTGGAGAGGAAGGGAAAGGAAGTTTTCCATTTCTTTTTAATTGTTGCTAATTTGCACACCACATCAGCAATGCTCTAAAATGACTTTCTGGGGCCATCTGGGAAGGGGAAAAAGTCCTTTCAAAACATTGCTGATGTGTTAGTAACAACTGAAAAGAAATGGAAAAATTCTCCTTTCCTCTCCACAGGTAAGCAGAGAGAAAGATTTCCATTTCTTATTACCATTAAGCAGCTTAAGCAAAAGGGCACCTTAAGCCACCTGGATTGACTGACTCCCAGCAATTACCCTGGAACTGAAGCAAAATGGAGCAAATTCCACCTACACTAAAAACACAGCAGCCCCTGACAGGAACCCAACAAGGTGTGAGTAGAAACTGATTAGGGTGAGCTGGTTCAAAGATGCATACCTCATGCAATCACTGGGAAAAAGTGTGAAACAACGTGTCCCTGTTGTCGGACAAATGCCCATCTGATCACCAGACCAATTGTTGATTTCCACATAGACAGACATGTGACAGACAAGTAGAAAATGACTTCACCCAGCTCACATGTGTTGTTGGTCTTTATGATTTAGGTGTTTTTTTGGGAGAGTATGTCTTCTCATGTGTTGTTAATTGCTCAGAGTAATGGCTTGCCACTAAATGGGTAGGATATAAATATAAATAAGCAAAATAAACAATAAAGGTAAAATTAAAGGTTCCCCTTGACATTTAGTCCGGTCGTGTCCGACTCTAGGGCGCAGTGCTCATTCCCGTTTCCAAGCCATAGAGCCAGCATTTGCCGAAGACAGTTTCTGTGGTCATGTGGCCAGCACGACTAGACATGGAATGCCGTTACCTTCCCACCGAGGTGGTACCTATTTATCTACTCGCATTTACATGCTTTTGAACTGCTAGGTTGGCAGGAGATGGGACAAGTGACGGGAGCTCACTCGGTCGCGTGGATTCGATCTTACAACTGCTTGGTCTTCTGACCCTGCATCACAGGCTTCTGCGGTTTAACTCACAGCGCCACCACGTCCCTAAAAATAATTACAATGTGCCTAAATCCTCAACCAGGAGACGTTTATCTGCAGATATGCATGAATAAGCAAGATGGCCCCGCTTGATGCAGCCCAGTCCTCAGAGATGCCCCCTCCCTCCCAGCAGCTCGATTTGCAGTTTCCGTTTTAAAAAGGTGACCGATCTTAAAGCCTTATAGCATATGAACCAAGTAGATACTTTTTCTTCTCTACAGACTGAACACAATATGTCAGACTTAAACATTTGCCATTTTATTCTATTTCATCTTATTTGTTTTGTTTGAATTAGAGAGAAGAGGGAAACTGTGTGAGCAGTGTAGCCACCTTTCATTTTATTTTTCCGGTACCTTGATTTATGGATTTGGCCAATTCCTATTTAATTGGCTCTCTTGCTTTCTCTCAAGTCAAGCAGCATTTTTAAGGGGGGCTGAGTTCTCACCTCTCCAGGCTCAAGGGAAGGTAGGAGCCAAGTGGGGCCCCACAAGCCAGTCTGTTGAGTTTGTTTTACTTTTCTACAAGAAAAACTGTGCAATCTCAGAGGTTTGCAGTCTCAGCAGGAAGGACCCCCTCCCCCACACATGCATATGCTATCCTCAGTGAAATGTTGGCATTGAAGCTTGGCAAACTAGTCACTATTACAGAGCACCATTCCCACAGACCATGGGAGTAAGTGAAGAGAGGATACGCCAAACACATGGAACAAGGTCCATGGCTCCCTCTCTTCATTAAGCAAGCTTCAAGAGTAGATTTCAAGAGTATTGACTGAGTCTGTGGGCTGTGACATCCAGGATTCAAATCTCATTTTAGTCACAAAATCACAAAGCAGTCTAAGTCAAGTCAGCATCTTCCAGCTCCAACTTTTCCATTCTAATGGTGCTTTATGGTGCAGTAACATAGAAGTGCTCTGGCCTTTCACTCAGAGGAATGCTCTCCACACTGTCCCTTGAAGGATTTTCACATTTATTTTAAATGTCACTTTGGTATTCCTCCCCCCCCTTTTTTTTTGCATATGCAAAAGACTTTGGGGATTCAGTCTCATATCTCTAAATCACAGGGTCTTAGATAGCAGGATACTGTACGTTTTGCCTGAGATCCTATTGGATTTTTGCAAGACAAGACTCAATAAAACCAGTGTGAGGCACTGTGTGTTGTACCTGTGCTTGCGTGACTTCCAAAGGCTCTTTCACCTATGTGCTGGCCCATTCTGTATACAGGTTGTCAAGATTGTGATAATGTGCATGAACACCCTGAAACATAATATAAATGTTATGTAACATCACTATCCATCACAACTAGGAAATAAAACATTAGATTTAACACATTAATGTTAACATAATCACTTTTGTGTTAGACAGGAAAAACAACCCATGCAACTAAACTTTCAAAAAAAATATTTTGAATGGGATGTTGAAACTTTACTTTCAAACAGATATCTTTTAAAAAAAAGATCAGATGCACTGGTTGCATATCCTTCTGTTCAGCACAAAAGTAAGTATTTTCACATTAATATGTTAAATCTAACATGCCACTGCTCAGTTCTGACATCCACACAGGCGCTTACTGTGAGGCTCAAATATAGCACTGACAACTCTCAGGAGCAAATAGGCACCAGGGTGTTAACCAGTGTCTGTGGCTGGATGGTTTTTGCAACCAACACAGCTGGTCTCCTTTCAGCATGACAACACCCCAGGGAAAAGGGGCTTTTCTTTTTTTGCAGCCTTAACATTTGAAATTGTTCACTACAACACTTAGCTGAGAATGCAAGTAGATCTCTCTCTCATATACGCACACACTACACAACCAACTCCCAGCCTGTGAGACATGGCTGAGAAGTTCGGTCAGCATCAACATTTGTACAGTATTAATACCATAAACCAAATATAATTGCTTGCTGTCAAGTCAATTCTGACATGGCAACCTTCTCCAAGGTTTTCTAAACAATACGTACTCAGAAGTGGTTTAACACTGCTTTCTTCAGAGGGTGCTTTGGGAGTGTGCAGCCTGTCCAAGGCTACACAGGCTGGCTCTTTTACTGGTAGGCAACCAGGTTTTTGTTTGTTTGTTTGCTTTTTGGCCATGGCCGTAAGCACTCTACGAAAGAAATATGGGCTAAATCAGGATTGTATAAATCAAATAACAAACGTGGTAAGGTGATGTATGAATAATTGTTTCCAGTCTGTGACCCCTTTCAAATGTGCCAGGGGACCCCAAGGGGTCATATGGCCCCCATTGAGAATGGCTGATCTAGAATACTGTAATTCAGTGATCTAACTGGTAGAAGATCAGGATGTTATGATCCAACCTCCTAGCTCCAGGCAGAATGCTAGGAATTGCATTCTGGTCTACTACATCTAAACCATCTTCGAGGGCACCTCCAAATAACATATACCTCTCTGGGAAGAGGGTACAACTGGCTGTTGTCCCTAATTAAACACCTCAGAGTAACACCACAGCAAGTTGTTAGGCAAATAAATATGTAATTAATTAATTAATTAATTAATTAATTAAAAAGACAAAGATTGTGGCACCTTAAAGACTAACTCCATGAAAGCTCACATTAAAATATAGCATTTAATCTTTGATATTTTTGTCTTCTTTATATTTTTTAAAAATTTGTTTTTGCTTGACATGCTAGCGCAGACTAATGAGGCTACCTCTTCTAAAACTAGGTCAAGTTGTGGATCTGTTCCTTAAGAGTCTGGGGTGTTCTCCCTAAAATAGACCACCTAGATTATTGCCTTAGGACTGCCAGGCTGTTTTTTTAATGTCTCTCATCCACATTGGACTTCCCTGCCTCATCAAATTCTTACTCAAGGGGGTGGGGGAGGCAAATTGTCATTCCTAGAAGTCTCCAAGAGTAGCGATTGATTCCAGGCAGTGCTTAACACCAAAAACCCCTATTTTTCAAAATGGGAAGTGAACTTCCAGACACCTCAATTTTCCTATATTTATATTTATTGGTATGCAACTTCTGAAGGATCCTGGGGCAGAGTAATTCACTCCAGCCATTGTACACTCCAGCTGAAATCATTAGAATCCCCCAACCAGCAATTCTTCACCTGGAATTAGACTCTAGCTGTTCTCCTTCAGTCCATTCAAAACTGTTCCCAGACACAGAATCAAGACTTGAATGCCTTCTTATGGAAATGGAAACAGGAGATACAGCTGGGACGTAGTGGGATACTGATGACACCCACATCCAAATTACAAGATGACCGTCAGTCCTATTATCATTAGGCAGTGTAGCAATAGCCCTAACAAGCTGGTTTTGGCAAAGCTGGAAAGCACAAATTGTTGATTATTCTACGTGTTATTGCACTTTTATGTCCAGGGATTGTGGGTGGGGAGTTCATTGAGGGATCTTTTGCCCCATAAGCAAAAAAACCTGGGGAATTAATTTTGACCCAGGGCGAGTCACTTGCCCCTTTACTTCTAGTAGTAAGGTAGCTTGGCTGGGTTGGTCACAGGACTCATTCTAGACTTTAATCAGTGTTTAAAAAACAAGCATGGGGAGCAGGACTGAAACCTGCAGTACCACAGACAGAAAGCTGACAAGGTGAAACACTCATCCCCCCCCTAGCACTTAAGGTCCCTTGAAAGACTCTTTGTGCATCAATCCCAGTCTTTCTGGCAAGGTGTAAAAGAACAGGTCCCATAATTGGTCTCCATAGAAGCTCTTTATAAATATTCCAGAGCTTAGAAAAGTTATTCTTTTTTTTTACTACAGTTACCAGAATCCACTGCCCAGCATAGCTGTTGCTCATGATAATATGGTAACTCATGATTGTGCAGTTGTACTTCTCAGGAAATAGTGGTTGGGGGGGTAGGGACTGTAGTAGTTGTAGTTCAAAAAGTAACTTTTCTTAGCTCTCCTTCCCTGAGTGTCCAGCTTCACCTTAAACGGTACGCCAGAACCCTTTCCAACTCCCAGCAGTTGATAACACTAGACCAATTTACATAGAAAGGGTGACCTGAAACTAGATATCTGAAACAACCCACTTCGTGTGAGTACAGGACATACGTGTGTGTGTGTGTGTGTGTGTGTGTGTGTGTGTGTCTGTGTCTGTCTGTGTCTGTGTCTGTGTCTGTGTGTGCACGTTCAACAGGCAGAGGCTGGTGTATGCTCAAACCCTCAGGGTCTCAAAACAACCCTATGTGGTAGAAACAGATTAGACATTTTGACTAGCCCAACTCTACTCAGATGGCTTTATGGCTTAGCGTGTTTGCAGCAGATCTAAGTCCAACACACCAGTCACTCCAACACACCGGTTCTCAACCACAACACACGATTTGCTGAATATCTGTATAAAGGAACCGCCTCATGCCCCACTAACAGCAGAAACTGGTCTGCGATTTTTATGGGCTTTGAATCCTCTGTTTTTGGCAACTGTCTTTATGATTCTTAACCATTAAGGAAGTAAACCTATGAACAGTGCCAGCTCTACTATTAAGTAGAGTAAGGCAACCATTTCTGGGAGGAGGTATTGGAGGGCTGCAGTGGCAGGGCTTTCTTTTTCCCTTGAGCCCCTAGGTTCCTTCTCCCACCTGAGGAACCAAACTGTGTGGTTTGCATGATCTGCCCTGTTTAAATATGGTACATCTAAGAGATGACACTAGCAGGTCCAGACCCTTTGTGGGTTTCACAGACCATAAAAATACAGATACCCGTTTGAAAAACAGATCCGGAAATGGCTGGTCATCTAAGCTTTGAAAAATGGCTGAGTTGGGGGGGGGGTATTAAGCACTGCAGGAGCCCTGTAAACAGTTTAAAAGAGAAATTGCTACGGAAACCAATCTCTCTCTCTCTCTCTCTCTCTCTCTCTCTCTCTCTCTCTCTCTCTCTCTCTCTCTCTGGTCATAGTTTGGAGGAGTCTGATGAGGCTGGGCCACATGCCATGATAAAGTTCTTTGATTCCTTTGGATGCAAAAAAAAAAAAAGAGTCACATCACATAGTCAGTGTTGAGATGACATTCCAGAGCCCATCTAATCAGGTTCTGTACATAGCAAGAGAGGTGCCATCTCATCCATTACTTCAGACAGCAAAATACACTGTATCAGGCCAGGCTGGCATAGGAATATGCCTTCCATCATGCCATTTAGCCTGCTCTCCTTTCACCCTCCAGTAGTATCTTCTGAAAGTATCAGCCTTTCAGTCAGAGGTCTTTCTTCTACCACCTACTATGTGATTCTTTCACTTGAGTCTTCGACATACTGTATAAGGCATGGTCATCTCCAATGAACTTCTTTTGTGAAGTCTAGCTCATTTCCCTCAAAACCAGATTAAATTCCCCCTCAACTGAGGGCCGGAGCTTTCAGGAAGTGTTGTCTGCTGCCCAGCCTTTCACCAGTTGTTTGAAAATGCTAGCTGCTGATTAGACTCCTTTTGTTTCGGTTGGGGGTGGAGAGGTTTGTCTGTGGGAAAGGCTTCTTGCCTAGGAGAGTCACGTTCCACCTGCGCCGTGCAGGAGTTCCTAGATACCTTGACAGGAGCAAGCAGCTTTGAGACTTGTGTTCAGACACATACAGAAACTATGCAGAATGTCAACTGACCTCTTAATCCTTAATGGGTTTCCTCTCCTGTATAATAAGCCTGGTGTGGCTTCAACCACAAAACACACACACACATATTACGGAAAGCAAAAGCAGGCAGGACTGGTCCAGCAGCCTACCATATTGAGACATAGTACAAAGCTGTTGTTCCCAAACATTTCATCCTCGGAAATAGACAAAGAATCGACCAGCCCTTCTCAAAACACTCACCTCCATTTCAGCCTGCATTTAGCAACTGCGGGGCTGTGAAGGTGAGCCCTGCTTATCCAGAATTGTCCAGGTGAGTTGCCCCACCAGAGAACTGAAGGTTGTCCACCTTCCTTTCTGCTCTCTTCCCCTGTTTCCTGAAGAACAGTCAGCTGCAGAAATAACTGAGGAGGGACCATATGTGGTAGAATTGATCTGGTGCAAAAATTTCTATATCTTCAGTGTTGTGCAAAAGAAGGGATGTCAGCTAGAGGAGTAAGTAAATCTGGACCCACTGAAATTCTGGACAGGTCAGTGTGTTAAGACATCTGGCTGCACAGCCAGAGATCAGTTCATTTCCCCACTAGACCTCCTGGGAGAAAGAGCCAGCCTGTATAGCACCAGGCAAGATGGCACATATGAAAAATAGGGTGGGCTCTGCACAGATCTGACAAACCTTAATTCTGGTTCCAAATTATATTTGTAATGGGGACTACAGCTGAAGCAAGTTTGTATGCATTGTTTCCAATCAGCAGAGGACCCTAGGCAAATTTGTTTGTTTGTTTTTAATGACGACATCTGGAAAAGCCTGATAGGGTGTTCCCGAGCCTGCTGGATTCAATTCATCCCAATTTTCCCTGCATTCTCTCTGCCTTTTACACATTGGCAAGATGAATCATGACTTTTTTAAAAAAGGGAATCCGTCCTAGGAGCCTCAGATTATATCTCTTCCCCCCCCCCCCCGCCAAGGTTTTCCATGGATTCCATGCAGGGCTGAAGCACAGCCAACATTCCCAAAGGAGAGCTCCTTCTTTAGAACATGTGGGCCAAGCCCTACTTTGCTCCAGTTAGGAAACGGTTCTCAAAGGAAGGCAGGAAGGCCAAGAGTGAGAGCTGAAGGTACAGGGATTGGCCCAATTTCTAGAATTACAACAGACAAAACAGTTGACATTATCTAGGATTCTTGGCACAAGTTTCAGCGCAACTGTCAGTGCCTCCCCATTTCCAAATTCCTTTTCCTGAAGGCACAGGAGGACTCAATCAAGATTACTATCTATGGGGATTCCCTCCTTTATTCATGGTTGGACATAGACATGCCCTGTGGCTGTCTCTGCCCCCCCCCGCCCCCATTCTTACAATGACTAAATACAGCCCGTGCCCAGGAGAGCCGGATGTCAACGGATGTTTCCACTGAGCATTTTGGCTAACAGACTGAGCTTTGAACCGGGAAAACACACACACACACACACACACACACACACAGAGTGTGTTCAAGTCTCACCTCTGCCATAATCTTATTAATTCCAAGTTGCAATTCACTCAGCAACCTCACCCCACACCAGAAATATAGAGATAAATCTACCAATCTATCATGAAGAGCTGGCATAAATTATAATGTAGATTGGTTTTAAAAAAAATAAGAATTCTGAACACTCCAAGGCATCAGATTAAACAATCAAACTACTAAGGCCCTCCTCGGCAGCAGCCCCCCCCCCCCGACAAAGGCCCACTTTATTTTAGCTTTTGAAAACGTCTTCAAACACCTGCTTGAAGTGGTTCTTAACCAATGTATTCTGCTGGTTGTGCTGATCTTTTATTGATCCTTTATTAATGTAGCCCTCTTTTAAAAATGTTTATCTTGCCTGAACTATATTTCCATGCTATTTTGTACTTGTTGAATGTTAAAGTTCTTTGAAAAAAATACTAGTATATTACTTTATTTATCCTTGTGTTTTGTTTGCTGCCTTGGATGGATTTGGTCCAGAATGGCAGCTTATAAATATTTAAATAAACATGCTAAAATTACACATGTAAAATTACATATATACTCCTAGATTCAGGTCCTGGGTCCTGGGGGATGATGAATATAACTTCTAGCTACAATTTGTGGTGCATTAACCGAAGTATAACTTTAGCAGCAGTTTTGGTCCTGGACAACAAAAATACAAGGCTGAAAAAAAAATCTTCCTCTATCTGGAGCCCAACAGAATGCTGAACATCACTACATGTATACATATAATACCATTACTACCACCTAATGGCATAAAGAGCACTGTACATAAAACACATATGCTGAATTTATTTACTTTTAGCCACACCTTGAGAGTTTTGATCACAGGCTTTTGTGACATGCAGATGCCTTTGTCAGGATCTGCTGTTAACTATTTAGCATTTGCATACACAATACTTCCAAGACACCTTCCTCCCCCCTCATAGGAAACAGTCGATGCAATACCCATTTAATACAGTTAACTTTTTAATAAGTATGTGTATCCTCAACCAGAGTCTCAAATGGGTTGCACAACAAAAGATATGCAGCCTTATGAAAATAACGAAGAGTATGAGTTTCAAATCTACCAGTCTTTTCTTTTGACGTCATTAAAGCTAACACAAACTCACCTGATCCCTTGCTGTACTTTTGCATTTCAGTCTTTCTCCTTCTCCTTTCTCTACTGGAAATTGGATGCCCTCATGTCTCCTACTTTCTGATACGCATAGTGATGTCATGTTGCATCCAAATCGGGTCTCCCAAGTTCTTCCATCAATTTATTATTTTCTTAACTCTATTTCTTCTCCCCCACTTTTTAAATTATCAGCTGTAACAATCTACAGTTTTGATTTATCCTTACATCCCTGAAGCATAGTAGCTTTCAGCATTTATGTGTTTTATGGTTCCTTAGCCTTTGTACATTCCCCTTCTGTACTGGTCAATCCAAGAAATTCTTAGCAATAAATCAATATTTCATATGCTTATTAAAAATAGTAGCCTGCGTTTCAATCTATGTTTATAAGCCACAGAGTAAAACCAAGCATTCCTAGCCCCATTCTCAAAACTTTTAAATTTCTATAAAGCAGAAAAATACAGTAAAAGCTACCGTACTTTAGCATGAATGTTACAATGGAGTGCTGACAGTATATTAAGTAGAAAATCAGGAATAGATTGCATGATATTAGCTACTGTTTCCTACACTTTTTGTTCCATGCTTACTTAAAATGAATGTCCTTGTGTCCATAGGATGAAAAAGAACAGAAAAAAACATGGATTCTTTTCTCTAGAGACATTGCTAATTTGCTGGGGACAGAAAGCCACCTACTCATGAACTGTGAATCAAAAGTTTATCTCCAAATAATGGAAATATCTTACAATGTCTTTATCCAGCCAGAATGATGTCAAAATGCAGTTAGGAACAGAAAGTGCTATTTAGTGCTCTGGCTCTCATTAGAGACAATGGTACCAGCAATAAAGGAAACCTATACACATATTAGATGTGTGTAAGATTGTGGTGTGAAGAGGAGTGTGAGATTACCACCAACTTCCCTCTGCTTAATCCTATAACTACACAGTACTATAATAAACTCATACTTCCCTCTGTGTGCACCCACTATACATGTGTAACAAGTACACCTCTAAGTAGAAGAAGCAACTGACATGGCAGAGGGTGTTGATGCAAATATTAAAAAGTAAAGTGCAGGGTCCAGTCCAGTTCCCTAGCCCTCCATTAACCATTTGAAAGCAACCTGGAATCTAGCACTTTTCCATCACCCCATGTTTCAGCTTTGCAGAGCCAGCCGGCATCTCAAAGTCAAGTCCAGCCCCTAAGAGGTTAAAAAGCTGCCCTCAAGCACACACCTTAAAATATACAAGACCCACCTGGTTAACATTTCTAAGATAAACATACCATAGCTGCAGCCTACTCCTTTTGGAGGGAGACCACAGCTGTTAAAAAACAGGGCTGCCTGTTGGGGTTTATGCTCCTGGCACCTACCGACTTTCAATTTTATACCTTAAAGGAAAAAAAAAAGGCATGCATGAATTGAGCAAACTGTCGTCAACACTGCAAAAATAATAATAATAATAATTGTGAAGTACAGCTCACTAGCAAGTCTGGGAGTAAAACAAACAACCGGCAAGCGCTGCCACGTCTCAAGCTGTCTCAGAAAGCTGGAGAGCCCAAAAGACTGGTCAGTGCGGATAGAGAGACATCACACATGCAGCCCTTCTCCCCTTCCTATGCCAGGCAGCAACTCGAAGGCTGAATGACAAGATCTATGAAAGTGTCGGAAATTGCTGATCAGCAGTAGATGTGCACACTAATTCTTGTGGCAGGGAAACATTCACAACAGGTGCAACTTGTGGGTGTGTGTATGTGCATCAAAAGGTACTTCTTTAAGATCTCCTTGGGATTCTTCCATTGCCCCCCCCCCCAAGATCTCCCCTCCTTCTCCATGATAGCTTTGCCTTTTGTGATTTCCCAGTTTTTTGGTTAGTTGCCCCCACCTCTGGTATTCTTCAAGTCTGAATTACTGTACTCTTCCTCTAGTTTAGTCCTGGTATTAAGTTATAATATGGTGGCATTTTTGTTCCCACTCTGTTACCTTTCACCCCACCCCAGAGGCTGGAGATAACAACCTACAAGCAACAGTTATATGTAACCATGAGGAGTAAAGAGGGTATAACTACGTTACACTTTGAAATAAGGTAATGCATATGTACAAGATTCATTTTTGGTGTACAAATAATGTTTTCTAATTGCTTTCAAATGTTACTTTTTAAGGGGGCATTATTAGATGCATTTTGGTAAGAACTGTTCAGGTTTTATTAATTGGCCCCCTTAAAGGAATTAGCAGCAGAAAAATTCCTTTTAATAAACAATGTCTCAAGCTCTCCCAGACCCACCACTGGAATGTGAAGCCCACAAACTTCTCTGACATTGAATTCATCTTTCATACTAGAAGAGGAACCTCATCCATGCTAGGGGGTAAATGTTGACATAGATTTACCTTATCACGTCATTTCCCCTCAAAGGTAAATTCCGAAGACATTAACAGAATTACAGAATTAAAGTCTTACATTCTGTTGAAGGCTGCCACTAAAAGTAACTCCATTTTTAATACCAGAGAGATATTTAAAGCAGAAGGTACAGCTACACTTTTGTGGGGAGGTAGAAACCTCAGAAGATCTTCTGGTGGCCTCTAAAATCTCTCCAGCACCCACCCACCCAAGCAACTTAATGAGTTATTGGCCTCTTGCACATACCACACAGATTAAGTTTTCCATCTCTGCTACCATTAGCAAGCAATGGCTACTGGCGCCAAAGAACCTTCCTTCCTGCCCAGCCTTTTTTTAAAAAGTCCCTCAATATTTGCCTAGACTATGTCAAAAATATGAGGCAGCTGGCTGATTTTCGTTGTACTCTGGAGTTTGCTGGTGGCCTAGGTAATAATCTCATGCCAAACATCCTTACACCCTGATGGCTGGCCCCCGGGCAAACCACAGAAACCTTCAATCAAATCCTATGAACAAGAAGTCCACAGTGTTCCTTTAGCAAGTTCCCTTTTTGCTATTTGGTTCCCCCAAGGGAGAGATATTCCACAGAGTAAATTCCATGTTCCTGGCACTTCTCCCCAAATATTCTCTTGATGGGGGAAAACGAAGCAAGAAAGGAAAGGAAAGAAAGAAGTTTATAATCTACTATCCTGGAAAAGATGTAAGTCTAATAAAATACAAGTTACTGTCACCTTAGAATGGTATCCCCAACTCCCCTTCTCTAGTCAGGAATATGAGATGAATTGGGAACTTTTATGTTAATAAAAGCAAACAGTTTCCTTACGAAAACGATGTTCTTTCCGAAATACAAAGTCACCAAGGAGCCAGTGTATGAAGACCCTGCTGTGGGTGAATCCTCCAACATGGCTCTCCGTTTATATTACATTGATTAACAAAACTGGTCTTGCAAGAAAGTCTATGCAACACATACAAATGCTGGCCGAAAGGACTCTTGTGTTTGTGATTCAATCAGTAAGAAGTGAGCCTTGTTAATCTAATTCGTCACATGGGGATGCAGGAATCACAATGTGAATTGACACAATTATTCGGGAGACACAAGTAATCCATTCCAAACTCAACAGAGCAGGCACCCTCTATGGTTAAATGCTGCACAGCTTTCCTCATTGACTTATTTTAAAGCCATGGCAGTTTCCCTCTGAGCATCCACCGGTGCCCCTTTTTTGGCCTTTACACCACTTGTCCCTCCCCTCCTGCAGCTAGGCGCTTGCTCTCAGCCTGTACTTTCTGTCCAACCGGTTCTACTTTTATTTTTGTTTCACTGAGGATTATCTCCATGGTGATGTCCAGGTGACAGCAAGGGGGAGAAAACCCACCTGCACTGGAGACTTAATCCCTTACTGTGTGTCAAGAAGGAGCTGCAGCTATTGTCCCAAAGCCCAAATAGCATCAAAGAAGCCAAAAAGCAGTTGTTGCTGAGCAGGACGGCAGGGATAGTTGGCGGGAGCTCAAGCTCTAAGAACTGGGAAACATTCTCAATTGAGTGTCCAGGATAATGGAGCTGATTTTTCAAAAACATTCAGGCATCAGGATGAGAGCCAGAATTATTTTTCCCTCAGCTCTCGTGAGGCAGTACAGCCAAACCTCCCTTCTCACCAATGTTTCATTTCTCACAGCTTTCGCTCTGCTATGGATAGATTTGATCATACAAAAGATCAGCACACCTGATAAATGGGGGCAGAGTCCGTTTGTAATTTTTAAAAAAAAAAAAAATTATTATAGCTGCTTAGTGCTTTGAAGTATGCACTACATTAAAAAGCTAAACTACATGTCTGAATTGCTAGTGAGGCAATTCAGGTTCCAAGGGGAAATGCTCATTCTCAGAGTTCTTAAAAGGCCCAAACATAATATTTCAAGTTTATATACTTGGGGGGGGGGGCGCGAAGGGGGGAATGTTTTTTTTAACGTGGATACCCAGCACAACTTACTTATGGATCATGCTGTTTCATGCAATACAATATAGCTAAAAATGAAACTAGGAACCAGGCACGGTCTCACTACTGATGCAGGTTATGGGATGTTCCTCACGAAGTTGTCCCATTTACACAGCAGAGCCAGAGCTTGTAATAGCAGGATGCAGATCCATCCTTTTTCATTAATCACCCTCGGGGACCAAGCAATGAATTTCCTGCCAAGTATCAATTGTGCAGATGTTGGGATTTTTGGCAGGATGCAAGTCCATGCTCCCGAGGTAACAAACCTCTCCTGAGGATACCTCAAGCTAAACACATGATGACTGGGGGTTTAGCCATGTTTGTAAATCTTATCTGCTCCAAAAAATCAGGCAGCTCCATATTTTCTTGAGCTATACTGAACAGCTGTATAGATCCTTCCTGATTCTGTGTTTTGTGGTGTGTGTATGGAAGAGCAGTCTCATGGGGAGGTGGACACAAACATGAACAGTGTGGAAAGGAAAGGAAAGGGCATTACAGTAGTTTATCTCAGCCAGGCAAATGTTGTGGTGGGCTACAGCTCTCAAAATTCTTGAACTTTGGCTATGTTGTTTGGGATGGGTGGATGTTATAGTCCAAAACTTTTGGGGGGGCACCAAACTGTGCCTCCACCTGCTTTAAATATGCAAGAATTTTTCTCAACTGACTCTCAATCATGAGCCATTTTAAAAAGTCAGAAAGTAGAGCACTAATGATCAGAAAACTGTTGAGAGATGATCATCAGAAGAATTAGTTGATGCATACAGAGGAAATAGAATGGATTATTGAACTGGCCTTGCCAAGGGAGCTAGACTGAGAATCATATGCTCCTAGGAAACCTCCAGTTAAAAACTGTATTGTCCAATTTTCACATTGTTTTGAACTGAATTATTTCTATATGTTTTTTTAATATCTTGCATGTGTTTATTTGATGTGTTGTACACAGCACACATATTACACGTGTCATTGCATATAAAAAGACATTAAGAGACACAGAGAGAACTTAATGGTATGTACTCACATCTATTGTGGGTTTTGTTTTGTTTTTTTGGGTGGGGGTGCTCTTTTGTTTTTGCTTTGCTCTGCTTTGCACTCACTGAGTGTCTGGGAATTCTTGAAGTACTGTATATCAACATATATGGAGAAAATCCAAAATCTCTGGATTTCCCAGTATCTTGTAAGAATTCATACAGTCAGACTAACCAACTGCTGAGTAAAATGGCAGGGGGCCAAGAGAGAAAAGCAGTATTGAACACTGCTCATTCTGAGATCTTCAATAAATAGTAGAGCTATCATCTCATGGATGCCTGTCAATCACTCCTAGTGCTTACAGGAAAACATTAAAAATGTCAACACAACACAATCTCGGTCAACCCTCAGGCAGTTCCTTGCTTAGATATTTATACGTCTGGGAGATTTATGAACCTTTAGGACCGGGAGAAGACTCCTGCATGTGGGACCAACATTAGAACCTATGAAGATGTTCTGACTTCCAGCACCAGTTAGAAGTCTGACAGAATCCCTCATCTGCTGCTCATTCCTGTTTTTAAAACCTCACGGCCCATCCTGACTAAATAAAATAAAGGCACTACGCCAGTGTGTAGCCTGTTTTAGAGATGTAGGAATAAAGAAAATTGCCCCAAGGTGACTGTGCAGGTGTCTACAGACATGTGTGTGTTTTGTGGTAACTGTTTCTGATTAGAACGGAGAAGTGGTTAAGGGCACACATGCTTTTCACGTAATTGTCTAATCATTCTTCGTCACCCTCCTGCTTTTCATTTCCAGTCTTCCTTAATGTGTTTGGCATTGCAAGTGCCTTGTGCAAGTGGAAGCAGGAACTTGTAAGTGGGGGGAGAGGCACAAACCAGAGACCACAGGCCAGGCCCACGAAAGCTCTTCGTGTATTTGTTTCTAAGCAGGCGAAGGCCTCTTAGTCCCCCACACTGAGGATACACAAAACTGAAAAATGTTTGTGGGGCCATTATGTATGATGTTAAACGCATCTTTGCATTTAACAAACATTTTAAAAGATATATCAATAGTACCTGCTGCTTGTTGGATTTAAGGAATCAAAGAAGGCATCGGAAAACAAATGCAACCTTTTCTTCCCCTGCTGTGATCCTGATGACAACTTCTCTCTAAGATACTATTTGCACCAGAAGGAAATCTTCCAATGATTGTCATTAATTTGGACCTGAATGCTTTTAATCAGTTCCTCATAAGAGAACAGCCTATGGTCAGTTGAGCCCATAATCCTCTCCTTGTCAACAGCTAGTCCCCTATTTTTCCTCACTAAAGTAGCAGTCAGTCCCATACCACTGTTCCCTGAGGTGCATTATACAGTACATTGACTTCCTCCACTCCCACCCCACTGATATTATAAACGTTTGAAGCAAAATTAAAAAAATATTAAAAAATGTAAACAGAAACAACAGTTGGTGATACAGTTTATATAAAGGTACATAACACTTTTTCATGAACACAAAAAATGTTGGTGCTGCTACAGTACGTGGGTGCTTAGCTGTATCTGATAGAAAGAAGGCATCTATCTCATCCACAGCACTAGCAGAGTTAAAAGCATGGACTACACACCTGGTTGCTATTTTAAGAGACACTCCATTCCATTCTCCTCCCAGAAATGTTGTGAAGTTATCTCTGCCTCCTGGCAAATATTGACCTAAGCAGCTTTTTGACTTTTTGAACCACTTTTTAATAGCTATACAGAGAGAGAGAGAGAGAGAGAGAGAGAGTGTATGTATGTATGTATGTACGTATGTACGTATGTACGTATGTATGTATGTATGTATGTATGTATGTATGTATGTATGTATGCATGCATGCATGCATGCATGCATGCATGCATGCATGCATGCATGCATGCATATGTATATGTATATGTATATGTGTGTGTGTGTGTGTGTGTGTGTGTGTGTGTGTGTATAGAGAGAGAGAGAGATGATATAGATATAGATAGATATAAAGTTTTGGAAGGAAGGAAGGAAGGAAGGAAGGAAGGAAGGAAGGAAGGAAGGAAGGAAGGAAGGAAGGAAGGAAGGAAGGAAATGTACTGGAGGAGCAACAGAAGCCACTGTGAGAAGAGAAATCTCCACATGAAAGATATTTTGTTTGAAAACGAAACTTTAGTCAGTGCAGCTCTCAAGAAAAGACTTAGGGGAAAAAGTCCATGTCACCACCCAAGAGAATGGGTAGGAAGGCCCACAAACATAGCAAGGCTACAAAACTGATGAAGACTGTAAAACTAGTAATTACATCTAGAGTCTCAAAATTATCTAACTACACCACTGACTTTTATATATTTGAAATTATCTTACACATTCAGTTTTGCACAGGCAGCCTCCAGACAGCATGGTAGTTTAGGTTTAAGTATACCCATAGGTATGTAAATACACCCATGAATGTATATAACTATTACATTTATATGAGCATGCACACAGTTTAATCTGAGGACTGCACCTCAAATACAGGAAAAGAAGCTGACAAGCAAACTGCACCCTTAAGCGAAAGAAACATAACATGATCCTCTCATTATGTAAAAACTCTTGGCAACACTCCCCCCGTCTATGTATCCTCTTAGCAATTTTGTATCCGGTTTGGGAATTCCAAGAACATCTGCAATTGTCTTTTGCTTAACCACACATCTGCGAGACGAGGAGCATCATGTCCCTACCTGCAGTGCCCTGTCATTAGAAACGAAGGATGCATTCTCTTCTCACCAAGGAGAAAGGAAGAAAGCTCTCATGCTCAGACGCACCTGGAACACTCACCTCTTAACCCTCAGCTCCCCCTGCGACCGCTGACAGTATAACCCTTCACATTCCTATCATTAGCTGGGGGTGGGGGAAGCAGACAGAGGGAAGGAGGTTAAACATTATCAATAAGCTAGGCTAACAGCTCCCACCACAATTTGTTCTATGCAATTTTATAGCAGCTTCAGCTCAAACTGCACCTGATCCGTTTAAGAGAGGAGAGGTATAGCCAAACAAAAGACTTTAGGGCTCATGCCTATGCATGTTGCTGTTGTGATAAGGCATTGTCTGAGATCAGAGAAGATTTCTGATCCCAGCCAAGTGACAGCTGGGGGAACACAGAGATTGTATTAATAGCTTTGTGATAACGAACCACATCAGAGAAGGAACCATCGCTCCCAATAGGCATACCTGAACTTACCCTTCCATCAAGGAAGCAAACCTGCAAACAGCCAGAAGGCATCAGCGGAAGAGGAGGAAAGAAATAGATAATCCTAAATAAATATCCAAGACAAGTCAATCAATCACAAGAAGGCCTCGCCATTGGGAAGATAGATTGAGAAAAACAATGCTCAAGAAATCCTGGAGGCCCAAGAGGAAGTTGTGAAGGACTTAAAAGGCGGCAGCATGGCAGAATTTCAACCAAATTCACAGGCACTTTCAGACAGTGCTGTATTTCTAAGGTTCTCATTACTTTAATCAGAAACAGAAGTCAATAGAACAAGATGGGCAGTAGGTTGGCAGCCTTAATGCTGGATCAGTGTGGCTCCTGTCTACACAAAGAATGGGAATAGGGCAGGATACTCTTGCACTACTTACACACCTTGCCACTGGTTTCCTACCTCATTTCTGTTGCTCTGTCCCATGTCCTTAGGATCAATAATGGCACACAACAACTCAACAGGAGAAGCTTTATCTACCATTATATCACGTATGGAATTCCTGTTAGAGAGTCTTCTATTGCTGAAGTTGTAGGCGCTCTGCCAGGGAGGAAAGTGTTGGCAACCACACCTATCTCCTCCTGCGGAGAAGTGGAAAGCAACAAGAGTTGCTAATATCTCCTAAAGCAACAATCTGAGTAACTTAAACATGAAAATAACTGTAAATTCTAATTAAATATACATCCAGTTTTGCAAAGCTGCCAAGAAGAAATAACAGCATCTTATACTGCATTGTACCATAAGGGGTAGTGAGGGCTGCCAATGGTATTACTGTAAAAGTTATGAAGTGATAAAGAAGTCTATAATGTCTGCTAGTCTCAATGGCTATATGTCACTTCCAGTACTAAAAGCAACCTCCTCTTTACATCAGTTAATAGGAAGCATAAACAGAAAGGTCCTGTTACATCCATGGCCTGCTGGTAGGATTCCTGTAGGTCTCTGCTTGACCAGGGTGTGAACTGAATGCTGTCCCAGACTCTCACTGCTGCTAGAACTTTTATTTATTAATGCAGAGGATGGGATACAAGGTTTGCCTGAGTGCCAGGACCCTCGTACCCTGACAGTCCACATGGCGAGGGTGTGTGTGTCGTCATTCCTGATCTGGGGCCTAGTTTGATACACTGACCCCAGTCAACTAATGCCATTTAGGGAAGGCTGATCATTCTGGGCCAATGGAGGTCCCTGGGTTCCAGCAGTTCATCTCTTTCACCTCATTGAGCTGCTTTGTCCACCTGTGCCACTTCTGAGTTGGAGTAGGGCTGGTAGATCTGGGCACAGCTGGGTAGCTGTGCCTTCGCTGAAGGAGGCCTGGTGGGGCATGCTGCACCTATCTGTCTGTCTGTCTGTCTGTCTGTCTGTCTGTCTGTCTTGTTTCCCCGAAAAAAAAGACAAGGTCTTATATTAATTTTTGCTCCAAAAACGCACTAGGACTTATTTTCAGGGGATTTTTTTTTCACATACAACAATCTACATTTATTCAAATACAGTCACCTCATCTTCTGGTTGCTGCACAATAAGTTCTGGTGGAGGGCGGGGTTTCACTTAACTGGGGCTTATTTGCAGGGGCAGGGCTTATGTTACGAACATCCCGAAAAATCATACTAGGGCTTATTTTCAGGTTAGGTCTTATTTCCGGTGGGGGGGAAAGGTATCTACCTATCTATGAACCATTTATTCACAACTACCAATGCTCCTTTGCCATGTCCTTCACCGAAGGTGAAACAAACCAGAGGCCCTGACTCCTGAAGTAAAAGCAGCTGGTCTTCTCTGAGGGTTCAGAAGATTAGAGGGGCACTTCTGAGCCCAGTCCTTGCTTCTGTGTCTGTTGAGGGTATGGATTCCTCCCTTTCTTCTTCCTCCTTCTCTTCCTTTAAGCCTGGCTCCTGCCATCCCATTCCAGGTGTGGCTCATCCACCTCTTCATTCCCTCCATGCCTTCAGGCTTGCCCTGCCACCTGGGGGTGGGGGTGGGGATGGGGTGGGGGGAGAGGTCTTTGGTAAGTCCACCGGGGACCACGTCTGAGACAGACAGACCACCAGGGACAGTGGGAGCGTCCCCCTCACAGTAATATATTACAGAACAAACAAACAAAAAGACCATCTAATATGAGTCCATATTGTGAATCAGGATAATCCAATCAAATAGTATCCCCATAATCACACACTAGTGGTTACAGCAAAGGTTAAACCTCACAGAACAGGTGGCTGTAATGGGGTGGGGGTGGGGAGGAGGTAGAGTCACTTTCGTAATCATTGTAGGTTCTACCTGTTCAGTCACATTTTTCACAGTGCAATTAAACAGATTCCACTTAACCTCCTTTGAATGTGCTTCAAAAGTTCACTTCACATGGTTAAAGTACCCGAGCCAAGAAAGGAGGTAGAAGAAGGAAGGACAGACGAAGAGATGATAGAGCTGAGTGGAACCTATTATGTTAACTATTCCCAATATAAGTATTTATTTTGGACATATAAAAAGAACAAAGGAACTCCCACCCCCTAGTATCGAATATTATCCATTCCTATATGCCAAACACCACCTTTTGATCACATGGTCCACAAATCAACTGGTAACCTGCAAATTGCCAACTAGGAGATACCTTATGCTTTGCAATAATCACTGCAAAACCCAACTCACAAAAGCATACAGAGAGCCACTTCCATCTTACATTTCACTTTTACATTTTACTTCAATACAGGTTTTCACATGGCTTCTCCTCCAGTAACTTGAAGAGACTGATATAGTTCTCATGAAATGGGACCAGATTTAAATGGGCAGCTTCAAAGCACCTTCAGAGCGAGGGAAATTGTTAGATTCAAAGGCTGTAAAATTGTCATTCAGGATCAGGATCATTTGAAGTCTCAGCATAGAAAGCTTAAGAGCATAGCAAGGTGTCAAGGCCCTATCTCACAATTTTCAAGTGAGGTTCCCTCCTCAATCAAAAGCCACCCATGTCTCTCAGCAAAGAACAAGAAGAGGAAGAGGAGGACACTAACAGCAAAACAAGAGCAAGATGATGGTTATCACATGAAGTTATTTAGGAAGGAAATCCATAATTGCTGTGTCCCATTGCTATATGAACAAGTTGTTGAAGTCAAGAACCTTTTGAGACTAGAAGTGGTTGTTGCACAATTAAAAGGATCTCCGTGAAGAACAGCTTCTTTTTGAAGATCAACAATAGTTACTTCTCTTGGGTTATATGCTAGCCCATAATTGCCCTGAAGCAGACAGGAATTAAGAATATAATCTTGCCCCAATACGTGGAACATAAAAATTATCTAGGACAGACATTCTCAATCTTTGGCCTTCCAGGTGTTTTAGACATTAGCTTCTAGACTCAGCACAGCCCATAGTCAGGTATTCTGGGACTTAAAGTTTGAAAACACCTGGAGTGTGAAAGGATGAGAACTACTAATCCAGTCAGGATTCTGTATGCAGTATTAAAGTCAGACTTCTAACAGATGAAACATATAAGCTCTAAGTCATTGTGTTGTTGTTGTTTAGTCATTAAGTCATGTCCGACTCTTCGTGACCCCATGAACCAGAGCACACCAGGCCCTCTTGTCTTCCACTGTCTCCTGGAGTAGGGTCAAATTCATGTTGGTCGCTTTGGTGACACTGTCCAACCACCTCTGTCGTCCCCTTCTCCTCTTGCCTTCACACTTTCCCAACATCAAGGTCTTTTCCAGGGAGTCTTCTCTTCTCATGAGATGGCCAAAGTATTGGAGCCTCAGCTTCAGAATCTGTCCTTCCAGTGAGCACTTTTGATTTCCTTCAGAACAGATAGGTTTGTTCTCCTTGCAGTCCAGGGGACTCTCAAGAGTTTCTTCCAGCACCACAGTTCACCACAGTGGAACGGCAGATCAGGGAACAGGGATGCAACCAGTGCTAGATGGGATTGCACTCCCCCTGAAAACCCAGTTACACAGTTCTGGATTCATCTCTGAGCCTGGAAGACCAGTTTTGGCTGTGGCCAGGAGTGTACTGGCACTGTAAAAACTAGTGTGTCAGCTGCACTCATTCCTGGAGAGGTCTGATTTGGTGACACATGCCTTAGTTACATCCCAGCTGGATTACCGCAACACACTTTCCATGGGGCTGCCTATGAAAAATGTCAGGAAACCTCAGTGGGTTCAAAACACAGCAACCAGATTGCTAACTGGGGCTGGACACAGAGATCACACAACCCTCCTGTGACAACAACTCCACTAGATGACAATCTGTTCCTAGGCAAAATTCAAAGTGATGGTTCTAACCGTTAAATCCCTAAACAGCTATCTCAAGGACCACGTCTCCGTTTATGAGCCTTCCTGATTGTTAAGATCATCAGGGGAGGCCTTCCTCTCAGTCCTGCCAGCTTCACAAATGCATTTGGTGGGGACACAGGAGAGGACCTTCTCCAATGCTGCTCCCAGACTTTCGAACTCCCTCCCACAGGAGGCTAGGCTGGCCCCATCTTTACTGTCCTTCCACAAGCAGAATGAAGACCTTTCTCTTCAGGCAAGCTTTTTGTAGTAAATGACTGCCTGAGTGGATTTTTTTTAAGGATTGTTGTACTGTACCTTACTGCATTGAATGAATCTTAGTATTGTTTATGATTTTTGTTTTGGTATTCATTGATCTTTTTCATATTGTATACTCATTGTTACCATCTTAAACACTGTCTTCTAATTGTTGTAAGTTGCCTTGAATCCTTTTTAAGGAATTTACTCTTTTTTTTTACTACAACTCCTAATGGCATCCTTGAATCCTTTTTAAGGAGAAAGGCAGGTTAAAATATTTTAAATAAATAAATAATAACTTTATGGAGTGCTTTTTAACCGCTGCCCTCTCTGACATTCCTGCCACAGAACATCTAACTCCACGACTATGGAGTGTCAAGTAGCTGAAAAGAGAAAAGTATCAAATAGTCAAAAATGTGATGAGCAACGAAGCAAGAAAAACTGTATGCAGATGTACACAAGTCTCCCAACCAGGTTGTGTACACAAATTTATTGGTTTGTGCATATTTGTGAAAATACAAGCCTGAAACAGTCTGTCAAACACAGCTGCAAATCCATCTACAAAAAAAATATGAAACTAAGTGTAAGAAATGTGTTTCTTTATGCAGAATAGTTCCTTTAATAACACAGCAACCTCATCCAGGCTGAATGTTTAGCTCTAGTAATTAGAACTAGCTCTTCATACAAACCAGAACCAAAAGGGAGGAGTTGCTCATTTATTTTCCCTTACAGAGGTGGGACTGGTACTTTGAGCAGAAGCCACTCCTGACTGCAGCCTCCAAAATCTGCTTTTAATTAAAGTAAACACTGGAAAGTGTTATATTCATGTGTGTAATATCTAGTGATCAAATTATGGGGCAGAGTGGGGGGAAGGGGAAGAGACCTTAATTAAATCCACACGTTCCATTCCCCTAGCATTTAGTCAAATCGTACACCTTGCCTGCAGCCTGCAAGAGTTCAGCAAGGGGGTGGAAGTCCACCCCTCCAGTTAACAAAAACAGTGGTTTTGGCCCCAGAACAGCTCCACATGTAAGAAACTTTGCTGAATCAGACTCAACATGATTGCTACTGTCATCTCAAAAGAAGCCTTAACTGGCCACGGGGTTCTGCAGGCAGAGGGTAGCTAGGAGGAAAAACAAAACGGGCTATGTGCAGGCCACCGATAAGTAGGATCGGGATACAGGGCATTTGCATGGCACAGCAAAGTTAATGTATTTGGCCCTGCTCCTCTTTACATTTCGTCCTGGTTCCTTTTACCTCTAGTAGCCTGCATGGATGAAGAACTCAAAGCCGCAGCCCAGCAGCGTCACCATTTATTTACCTGGACATGTGTTAGTCCAACTGTACAGGCATCAGAGAAGCTGGGAAAGTGCCAAGCCTTCTGATTAAGATGCCGGAGAAAATAAAAGAAGAGGAAAGAAACATTGATTGATAGTGAAGCAACGGGCTGTGCCTTGTTTACCTAAGATTACATTGTGGAATGTGGCTCTCTTTTTTACTATGCTCATTCATTTGGAACAAAATGAATCAAGGCAACGTCTGGCAGAGCGAGCGGAAGGTGAAACAAGGATCCATGCCAGTTGGGTCCCAAAACTCTGGGACAGGGATGTGGGAACATATATATATATATAGCTGGACTTCCCTAAACATTAGGCTCATATATATATATATTCCCACATCCCTGTATATATATGAGCCTAATGTTTAGGGAAGTCCAGCTAAATAGCACAGGGTACTTTTTAAGTAACACTTCCCTCTCCAAAAACCCCTGGATGTCTTGTGTTTACAAATAAGCAGGGTTTGGATTGTTACTTTTTAAAAGAAATATGTTGCATTACTTATTCCTTCTTGGAAGCCACTTCGTTGTTTGCATTTCTGTAATCTTGCAAGTAATGAGCAATTTGTTGCACTATCATTACCTTCAGGCCAGAAATACACAAGGAAGTTCTCTCCGGTCCTTTCTAATGGCTACTTCTGATACTGCACATTGGAAATTTTTTTAAAAAAATACAAAACCAGCCTAAAGAATGCCTACTTTGTCATTTGCGATCAGTAACAGAATGGCACTAAAGCCTGAAAAATTCCTGTCAAAATGCTGCTAAATACAGGCGCTGCCTCTGAATCGGCGTCCTCCAGACAAGGTACAGCTTTGAAGTGCTGAACACCTGTTCGGCGAATAAACAAACTGGCACAAACCACCGAACTGGAGGTACATGCCCATCTCTAGTTCTTGTATTTAACAGCAATGCAATTTACTACTATCCTGGTAATTTCTATGTTAACCACTTCACCACTTTAACATGCATGTCTATTATTTCACTCTTGTTCATTTTTCAGTGGCATCTGACATAGCTGCAACCATGTGCTGCTGGTATAGCAATTTAAATAGCACATTGGGCTCTGATGGGTAGCTGGCCAAACCCTCCTCATCTCTAGGAAGGCAGACTACTACTGTGATGGGGCCACAGTCAATGACAACATCCAGTTCATGTCTGAAGTGGTAGCCAGAGCAACTCCATCAGCTTCACAGTACGAGAATTTCAACTGTAATTCTATGCACACTTACCTAAAAGTTAAGTCCTACTAAACACAAGACTTCTAGTTCTGAAGAAAACATGGACAATTATATACACTAAGATATGCACTTTTTTATAATTTGCATGATTGTTCTGAACTAGCTTTTGTGTGTGTATATCTGTATGTGTTTGTGTATGTATACACACATGGCTACAGTGTCACAAACTGGATTGCGGGCACTCAAGAACAGTGCAATAATCCTAGGGACTATCACAAGGCACTGATCTGGCCCTCACCCAGGTTGCATAGGGGAAATTATTACATAACATGATACTACAGTGGTGCCTCGACTTACAAATGTTCCTACTTACGACCATGTCGAGTTACGACCAGCTCCGGCTGCAAAATTTTACTTCTACTTGCAACTAGAGCTTCCACGTACAAACAGAAAAAGGCAGGGGGAAAAAGCGGGAAATTCAAATTGCTAACTGTAGGTGGTGACGAGGCTGCTTCTTTGTAGCTCTTCGCCCCAGCAGTCAGAGAGTGTGCATCAGAGGAGGCTTCGGGACTGGCTCCTTCTGCTTCTGAGTGTGTGTTTGTGTTTGTTTGCAGGGAGGCTTCGGGCTGCCTTGTAAGGTAGGGTGCTGTTTTCTGCTTTTTAAAACTGTTCTGGGTGTTTTTGCAGTGTGGTTTTGAGCTGGGCGGGTATGTTTCTGTGCTGTGATTGGTCTTGGGGGGTTTGTTTGTTTGTTTTTTGGTTCCCCTCCATTTCCGATGGTTCTTGGGGAGTTTGGTTGCTTTTTGGAATGTTTTTTCCCATTTCCAATGGGTCTTGGGGGTTGTTTGTTTTTTGGTCCCCCCATTTCCAATGGGTCTTGGGGTGGTTGGTTGTGTTTGGGGGGTTCCCATTTCCAATGGGTCTTGCATGCTTCCCTTGCTTTTTCCTTTGTTTTCTTTGCATTTCCGATCTGCTTCATTTTGTTTTCTGTGCATTTCCAATGGGTCTTGCATGCTTGATTGCTTCCCCCCCCCCTTCAGCTGGAAGGGATTAATCATGTTTCCAATGAGTCTTGCAGTGATTTTTTGTGTGTAATTTTTTTTCCTTTGGCCGGAACGGATTAATTGCATTTCAATGCATTCCTATGGGAAATGGTGCTTTGACTTACGACAATTTAGAGTTATGTCCATCTGGAACAGATTATGGTCTTAAGTGGAGGCACCACTGTATAGGATAAATCTGATTTTATTCATACCTAGAGCACTGAAACAAGGGGGACTGGTTAATTACACCAGTTTTAAGTCCCACTAAGTACACCTGAGTCTTCTACAAATAAGCTTAACATTGGACTTAGACCCTTTTCTCTAGCAGAAAAGGACTCTTCCATTCATGTAGGACTGACCAGCTGAGACTTTGCCCAAATATTGGGCTAAGTGAGTTGAGATGGTGCTGTATGTTTCAAGTACAATACCACAATTTCTAGTTACAATTAGGTATCATATGTCCATGTTTGTGTAGGCATATGATATTTAGCATGATAATGTCTTGAGTGTCTAAAAAGATTACATCTTCTTAGCTTAACCTAAACTAACATCAGCCTGATAAACCTGTTTTCAGTACTATCACTAGATAAGCCCTGAGAACACATGAAATACCAGACCATTAGGTATACACAAAGTCACCACTGAATAACCCCCAATAACATACATCTCAAGTTTGGGGAAAGGCTCCTTAAGCCAAAGGCAAGCTTGTCTCCCCTTTTAAAGAAGTCAACAAATGTACTCATCTTTGTATATAGATAGAAAAAGAAAAAACAAACATTTTCAAGGCTCTCCCAACCCTATGCAACACACACACACACCACAGATAGACAATCTGTGTATACATACAGATTATAGACTACAGCCCTCAGAAACAGCACAGAACACAAGAGTTGTCATGCAGATGGTAGAATAGTAATTCTAATGACTCACTGGTTTTTAAGCACCTGCGTCAACACTGGAGCAGAGTCCAGGAGTTAAACAACTTAACAGCAGACCCTCTGGTTCTGGCAATTTGCCATGAAACAGAAACCCTGATACCAGCTCCCTTCCACCTGTATGCACTTTTTGGCAATTAGCCATTCCTTTAGGACCAAGTGAAGTAATTGAGAGTCAGTGTAGTATACCAGACAAAGTGTCAGGAGACTTGGGTTCAAATCTCTGCTCAGCCATGGAAACTCACTAGGGAAACTCACTAGGTGGTACTGGCAAAAAAAAAAAAGAAAAACTCCTTAAAAATCTCACATGCCTTGGAAATCCTACAAGGCTCAGCCTAAGTCTGAAGAGACTTAACACATAACGCTAGGAGCAATGCCTTGCAAAGCTTCCCTAGGGGCAAGCAAGACTAACTAGCTGTAATCTGACCATCTCTTCTCTGTCAAACCTATTCTTTACCCAAGCACTGGAGAGAGGAATCCTCAAGCATGGTTGGCATCCAAATGAGTATCCATGATGGGTAGGAGTGACTCATTACTACAAGTTAAAATTTCTGTCCCACTTTCAGGTGCCCATCTTTTGGAAACACATCCCAGAAACCACTTTCCCCAAGAAGGCCCATTTCATCTCTATGTACATCAGTTGCTGAACTTGCAATCCAACTCAATACTGGTCTTCAATTTCCAATGTAACTATGTGGCAGCCACAATACTGCCTGTTTTATTTAGCAACTGGATTTCGCAAGCATCCTCAATACAATCCATGCTTATATATTTCAAACAGTGTTTGTGCTTGGGGAATAAGAGGTTTGGCAACACCAGTTTTGCCTTCTAGTTTGTGATATTTTTAAAGCTAAGACTGACACAGTACTTTAGCTGCTCCTCATAAAAATGGCTCATTCGTTTAACTTGGATATTTCTCCTACGATACATGCTCCCATAAGCATCCCAGTTTCTCTTTCTGATGCTGAAGTATATCCACACCTGACATTGCCACTTGTAATTCTGATCCACAGCACCAACAGGGAAGTAAAAGGTAGACTGAAATCCCTGTACTACAAGATAGTCTCAGAGCGCACCTGTAATCATAGTTTCCCCCTGTAAAACGGGAATAGCCAAATACCGTGAAAGATTCTCCTTAGCAGCTATCAGGATTCATTCTGCATTGGAGCTCAGATCCAGAAAGCTTGTTGTCAATACCAAAGCTTAAGGACTTAATCATATCAATGATATCAACATCGTAATCACTACCTTCAACTTTTAACTGTATCTGTATCTCACATCTCTTCACAGACCTTAAGGACAGCTAGAAATCTGCAAAATAAAAAGAAATGAAATCATACCAAGGCAAGAGTGCATTTCTGTTACCACTCAAAGGAGAAATCGTGTAGCCTAATGTAAACACCCCAGCCGAAGCTGTACTTTGTGGCCTCCAGCAAGTCATCGTTCTCTAACCCAGCCCTAGGCAAGTTGGAAGAAAAACAACAATAGGCCACCTCACAGCATTGTCCAAGGATTACTGACAATGTATGCCAAGTGCTTGGAGCAGACTGTTGCTATTGAGCAATGACAACTAGCATAACACACTCTATAAACTCAGCCCATAACCATTCATGCTGCAAAAATGCACTAGTGACTATTCATATGTAAGATAATTAATCACTGCTAATAGGCAGTGCTAAAAGAGTATCATTGAAAATACTATGGCGTCTGGGAAATTTTACACTTCATACCTATCACTGGGTGATGTACTGTGCTGGAATCATTCCAGCCTTTTAAAAAAAAAGGTTTTGATGGTCAGGAGGGTTGGGGTGGGAGACTGTTTTTGTCATATTCATCAGCTTGGATCATCTGCTGTCAAGAGGGAGCAAAAGATACATTCAGCAATGGGGCATGCCCTCACACACCTGGCGAGGTATTCTGAAATCATAACAATGGGAGGTGGGACAAAATCCTCCCACACAAACCATATCCCACCCAGTCTGGTTGTCAGTTCCAGCACCTTCACAAGGGCTGGAGAGCTGTCCTGACATTCTGTTTGGGTGGCCCACCTGAGATGACCATTCGTTAGGATAGTGTCCACTATCCCAGTAAAGTGCTTAACTTTCACTCTCATACACAAGCAATCACAGCACATGGACAAAGCAGAGGGGTCACCTTAACTCCAGATCTTGGTGTGCCCCCAGTTCTATTCACAAACAGCCTATGCATACAACAACCACTTCTTTACAGGAAACAGACCTTATTAAGCTATGGAACTCCCCCTGCTTACAGTCTGTTTGCTCTCAGCTGCAAACCTTTTTTTAAACTGGATTTTGATCTGTGAATGCCCAGGTAGCACTGAGTTTTTACTAGATCATGCAACATATTTCTTATCATTTGTTCCAAGTTCGGATGTTTTTAATGCTGTTTAGTTTAAACTGTGTTTGAATACTAAAATCTTAATTTAGACCCATCAGGATCCAATTCTTTAACCATTGTGCCACAATACAAATAAAATAAATAAATTCCCTCATGAATACTTTGCCCTTAAATACTTTCCCTACTAACACCACTACACAATGGAACCACGACCTTTTTACAAGTGCATGTAGCAGCTGACAGAAAACAATAAGGATAGAATTTACTCAATAAAATTGGAGAACGACTCAGAGAGGAGGAAGCTAATCCAAACATAGATCCAGAAGAGGCAAGAAAATATTTTCTATATCTATGCTTAGGTTGCCTTACTCCTCCTCTCTATGAGTTTCTTTTGGTATTCCAAGAAGTGAATAACAGTTACAGTTGGGCTCTAATATTCAATTGTTAGTCTAAGGGTCAGAAGACCAGCAGTCGTAAGATCAAATCCACGTGATGGAGTGAGCGCCTGTCGCTTGTCCCAGCTCCCGCCAAACTAGCGGTTCGAAAGCATGCAAATGCGAATAGATCAATAGGGACCACCTCGGTGGGAAGGTAACAGCGTTCCGTGTCTAAGTCGCACTGGCCATGTGACCACGGAAGATTGTCTTTGGAAAAAATGCTGGCTCTATGGCTTGAAGAGCGGGATGAGCGCCGCCCCCTAGAGTCGAACACGACTGGACAAAAATTGTCAAGGGGAACCTTTATCTTTACCTTCTTACTAGTCTAGCTAACCCTCACCAAGAACCATATTTCACCTGAAAATTAAAACAAAACAAACAAAAAATAAAACAGGACCAAGCCCTGACTTAATGCACTATCCAGAACAGCCATGGCATTCCAAAGCCAGCACTAAATCCTCCCCTCACACCACTTCTACCACCCTGCCCTTTTTTATATAGCATTAGAAAGTCCACTTCAAGTGGAAACATTTATGCTCTGAAAGGAGATTACTATTGGTCTTCCACAGCCACACTTTCTGTATGTCCTGTAGCAGTGTATTCCTTGAAGCCACTGAACCTCAGCGCTCTACTTATTTATTGCAGCCTGTTCCTAACAATCACTTTACAAGGCAACAATGTATTATTACAGCACTGTTCTTAAGGAGTAATTAGCCCATGACCATCTCTCACTCTTTTTTTCTTTAACGAGGCAAACTAACAGCCTATCAAAAAGGCATCAGTAATTCCAGCACAAGAGTACAATCTATCTATCTAGCTAGCTAGCTAGCTAGCTAGCTAGCTAGCTAGCTAGCTATTTTATTTATACCCCGCCCATCTGGTCTTGCGACCACTCTAGGCTACAATGAAAAGAGAAAGAACAACATTCTCCTTAATGGCTGCTAAGAAAAAAAGGCATCCATTGAAATTGCATCCTGTACAAGTACAGATGCAAATGAATAAATGACACAGCACCTGTGGATCTCACTTCTTCTTCATCATCATCATCTTAGAACTGTAGAGCTGGAAGGGACCCTAGGGATCACCCAGTCCAGTCACGGAGGCACAGTAGGGAATCAAACTCCCAACCTCTGGCTTCCCAGCCAAGGACCTAAACCACTGAGCTATCTAGCACTTCATGAAATGCATCTCACCCTCATGCAGGCTTTGTCTATCAAAAATGGCGTTTGAAGCTATTACTCAAAAGGAAGGAACTTGAATCTCAGAGATGCTTTGAAAATGGTATCCACACCTCCATGACATCACTGAATCCAACCACTATGACATGAAAGCCACTCTAAAGGAAATCCACTTCTGCTCCCATAGGGAGGAGGTAGGCACCCAGCTGTTTTTGTTTCTTGTGAGTCACTAACACCACAACAAAGCTTTTCTGAGAACTCTTCCATCATACCCAGTCAGCTCATCACTCATCCTATTGAGCTCAGACAGTGTGAATTTACTGTATATTCTAGAGGACCTGTGGCTTGCGCCAAGAAATACTGTATCAGGAAAAGTACTAGGAGCAGACAGAGCTTGAGAAAGCTTGCATTTTAAAAAAACACAAAAACCCTGCAAGTTCCAGAAAGGATTCTGAGAGGTGTAGTTCAGAGAAGCCATGTTTCCAAGCACTGAGCAGGACAGCCTTGGGTAATTTTTGCACTCTTAAGGAAGCCAGGAAAGGCTTATGCTAATGAAAAGGTCTCCTCTTAGTCCTGGACTAAGAAGATATACTGCCCCCCCCAAAAAAAAACTTAGAAGACTAGTTTGCATGGTTACATTCTCCCTATAACCATCCTGAACACATCCCCAAATGTCCTCAGCTGCATATGTGTGTGTGTGCTCATGATAGGGATGTAGATCTTTCTTATTTCATTCTCAGAAGAATGAATTGGGAGGGGGGGATTGAACATTTTCTCCTTGCTGAGCAAGATTGTGATAGTTTTTTGCAAATTTTCCGCAATTTGGGTTTTTTGAGAAAAAATCATGGAAATGTGTTTTGTGTAAAAGCTTTGTATTTTGTGCAAAAACGATTTTGTTAAGGTTACAAGGTTGCTTGATTAATCAAATGCACAATATGTATATTGCCAAGAAGAACGCATCTTATGCAGGAACAAAGAAATCTTGTAGCAGTTGAGACTTTTTCTGATGGGGCATCTCGATGGATCTGGACACCCATTTTTGTCAGGGATGAGAAAATGTGCAAGTACTGTATTCACTACATCTTTAGCTCACGATAACATAGTAAAATGAAGCCTAGCTTTTCTTCCAAAAAAAAGTACCTGGCAGGAAATTCCACAACCAGGCCTGCTTTCTTTTTGTGCCCATGCACTTACAGGAATGACTAACTGCTCTGGCCATAGGTAGACTAGCTTGCACACAGTACATCCTTCATGAAAGGACCTATGCTTGTTCACCTGAGGGCAGTTCAAAATGCATGACACAAAGCCACACTAGCAGATGTAAGACATGGACCAAGGTTACACAAGTACAAGTCATGCTTTCAGTTCATGTATCTGTTCCATGGGGCACTACATATACTGCAAGGACCACACATCTTTCCAACACAGCTTGAGCTTCCTTCAGTGCTACTGAAGAAATCTAAACACCCTTATCATCTCTAGTACGCTAAATAATCAACTGGGGTGTGAGGTTGTGGAATATAGCCTTCTACAATTCCCAACATCAAGGTCTTTTCCATGGAGTCTTCTCTTCTCATGAGATGGCCAAAGTATTGGAGCATCAGCTTCAGGATCTGTCCTTCCAGTGAGCACTCAGGGTTGATTTCCTTCAGAATGGATAGGTTTGTTCTCCTTGCAGTCGAGGGGACTCTCAAGACTCTCCTCCAGCACCACAATTCAAAAGCATCAATTCTTAGGCGGTTAGCCTTCTTTATGGTCCAGCTCTCACTTCCATACATGGCTACTGGAAAAACCATAGTTCTGACTATTTGGACTTTTGTTGGCAAGGTGATGTCTCTGCTTTTTAAGATGCTGTCTAGGTTTGTCATTGCTTTCCACCCAAGAAGCAGGTGTCTTTTAATTTTGTGGCTGCTGTCACCATCTGCATTGATCATGGATCCCAAGAAAGTAAAATCTGTCACTGCCTCCATAACTTCCCCTTCTATTTGCCAGGAGGTAACGGGGCCAGTGGCCATGATCTTAAGGGGTTTTTTAATGTTGATCTTCAGATCATTTTTTGCACTCTCATCTTTTACCCTCATTAAGAGGTTATTTTAAGGGACGTGGTGGTGCTGCGGGCTAAACCGCAGAAGCCTGTGCTGCAGGGTCAGAAGACCAAACAGTCGTAAGATCGAATCCACGCGACGGAGTGAGCACCCGTCGCTTTGTCCCAGTTCCCGCCAACCTAGCAGTTCGAAAGCATGCAAATGCAAGTAGATACATAGGGACCACCTCGGTGGGAAGGTAACAGCGTTCCGTGTCTAAATCGCACTGGCCATGTGACCATGGAAGATTGTCTTCGGACAAACGCTGGCTCTATGGCTTGGAAACGGGGATGTGCACCGCCCCCTAGAGTCGGACACGACTGGACAAAAATTGTCAAGGGGAACCTTAACCTTTACCTTTACCTAAGAGGTTATTTAATTCCTCCTCACTTTCTGCCATCAGTAATGGCATCATCTGCATATCTGAGGTTGTTGATATTTCTTCCAACAATCTTGATTGCTTGGGATTCATCCAGTCCAGCTATTCACATGATGTATTCTGCATATAAGTTAAATAAGCAGGGAGACAATATACAGCCTTGTTGTACTCTTTTCCCAATTTTGAACCAATCAGTTGTTCCATATCCAGTTCTAACTGTTGCTTCCTGTCCAGTGTATAGATTTCTCAGGAGATGGATAAGGTGGTCAGGCACTCCCATTTCTTTAAGGACTTGCCATAGTTTGCTGTGGTCCACAGAGTCAAAGGCTTTTGCATAGTCAATGAAGCAGAAGTAGATATTTTTCTGGAACTCTCAGACTTTCTCCATAATCCCATGCATGTTAGCAATTTAGTCTCTAGTTCCTCTGTCCCTCCAAAATCCAGCTTGTACTTCTGGGAGTTCTTGGTTCACGTACTGCTGAAGCCTGCCTTGTAGGATTTTGAGTATAACCTTGCTAGCGTATGAAATGAGTGCAATAAATAAAATAGTGGGCAGCAAAATTGCATCTCAGGGAGGTTATTCAACACAATTTTACAAAAAAAATCTCTTAAAGGCTAATTGGTATGCCATCACTGAATTCGTCCAAAAGTCATATAGCACTTTCTAATTCCTGGAAGCGAGGGAGCTTGTTTTTCAAAAAACTGAATGATCATCTCTTTATACAGTATGTCCACATATAGCCTATGTGACTAACAGCAGTTCCACTTGGGATTTATCTGGTTTTTAAGAGCATAAACAAGCAGGCTTGGCTCAAGACATTTTGCTACCTTTGACAACCCAGCAGTTCGCACCTCCTATTCTGAAAGTCAAAGGGCACTGTACTCTAAACTTGTCAGGTTATTTTGGTCCCTGAAGCAAAACCTAGTTTATGAGGACCTCTCCCCCTTCCTAGCAGTAACAGTATAATCACAATACTGTATATTAAATAACTAATAATGTGTTGTTCTTTCATGACACACCCAGAATCAGATGCCTGAGGTAGCTACCTCACTCTGCCTAATGGCAGGGCCATCTCTGACAATAAAGAAAATGAAAAGAAAACTCTGAAAAACACCTATCGTTTGCCCCAAAGACAGCACCTCTATGTACGAACTGAACATTTTCCTGTGTTGGCACTCCATGAAATTGAGAAACAGAACCAAGTTACAGATGCTGACGTTCAAGCTGCCTGCGATGTGCTCAAGATCAATAGAGAGAGTTTCTGTCTTGGAGTTTAACTTGGCCAAAGTGCAATGCCCATCACTGCTGGAGCACGTTTCATTTATATATTTGTCAATACTGTACAAGGAAAGGGAGTAAATGCCAGAACTCTGGATAAGCTCCTATCTCACGACATGCCTGGATAATATATTCAAACAGACATCCTTGAGTCAAAATGCCTGGATAGCTTTTTCCTCTATTTTTCTCCCAAACTGGATTCCAGTGACTATAAAGGGAACAGTGTCATGGTGATGCTAAAGAAGAACATTGCTAAGTTACAGTCTAATGTGTGTTAAGCCAGGACTGGTAGCAAAAGGGTGTGAACCACTGCAAGATGCCAGGAATGCAAAGAAGCAGTAGTAGGTAGGGGCCATTCAGAGGAAAGCCATTCAGAATGTTTTCCATCCCAGTGAAGGACTGGTAACTGCCTGTAATCTCACAGGGTGGGGGGCATTTAACAGGATTTGCATCGTAGCCTTCCAGCTCACCTGAAGGTTGATACTATTGTTCCCTTGACTCCCTGAAAAAGCCCTGGCACAGTGTTATGATTTATGTTCTCTTTCCCTGTTCCCTACTGCAGCATAGGATTGCCAACAGCCTTCTGGGGCACCAGGCTAGCTTGACAGAGGAAGAGGAAATATCTACCTTTCCTGCCCGCCCCTCATACTAAAACTTATTTGGTGGCTGTGCTTGCTGCATAATTATACTGTATACTGTTTTTAAACTGCCTAAATCTGCTAATCGGTGCACAAAATTAGAACTACCAGGGCACAGCCACAAATAAATAAATCATCAACAACAACAGTTGCATGCTATCAAGTTGATTCTGACTCATAGCAGCTTTTTGGGGGGTTTTCTAGAAGACACTACTCAGAGGTGGTTCACAATGCCCATCTTTTGGGGGTGCTATGGGACTTTGTAGTTGTCCAAGGCTACACAGACTGGATCTTCTTCCAGGAGACAAAGTAGGGAATCGGTCTCCCAACCACTGGCTCCACAGCCAGATACCGAATGCATTGAGCTATCCAGTCTGCCATCGATGGGAAGGACAATACCTGCAGTCAGCTGGGACAGTAGTTTCCAACCTTGGGTAGCCCAGATGTTCTTGGACTGCAACTCCCAGAAGCCTTCACCATTAGCTGTGCTGGCTGGCATGTTGCAGTGGTTCACAAAAACACCTTGGTTACCCAAGGTTGGGAACCACTGAGCCTTTCCTATAATGTGCATGGGACTGTAACTAGGTACTGCAGTGGGGGCCTACCAGTTACCAAAATCTGTTGATGCTAGGAAATTAAATGACAATCTCTCTTGGCTCTGCTATCTTTCTTTTTTAGTAAAATTGTTATCCCTCCTTTGGTGGAACCACAGACTGTGTCTCCCCCTTTTCTTGGAGGTGGGCTAACACACCTATGCCTCAGAATGAAGTTGGTAGAAAATGGCGCCCTTTGTCCCAGATGCCAAAATGTCTAACTACGGCTCTGACCGCATGACTTCCAGATGGTCTATTTGTACAACTCACACTTTCTTTAGATCCTAAAATGACATTCAGATACACAGGAGAGAAAAAAAGCAGCCATCTTGGAAAGGTAAATGCGAGACAAGAGGTTTGTTAGCCAGGACTGCTCCTGAAGGAGACACCCTTAATGAGCCGTAGTTAGTTTCAAATGGTTGTGGAAACCTTGAAGAGTACTGCTGCTAAACTGCTTCTCCTGGTAGGCTGTTCAATAAAAAATAACTTGGGGATGGTTACTACACGGTTGACTTTCACACATACCCATTCTCCCCTTTCGCGCTAGTAATATTCAGTGATGAATGTGTTTTACTATGTGTAAGTGAAATAAGGAAGGCCAACAACAAGCTGCAACTCTGCCACTAACATACTGCTCCTGCTAAGCCCCCAAAAGTGATACATGGCTGTTCTTCTGAAGTCTAGAAAACATGTTTCCTTACTACCTCCTGAAAAGTAAACAATGCACAACCCAGCACCACTTTTATTATCTGACAATATATTACATTACTTTTCATGCATAATGAAAAAGAATGCACTCCTGCCCAGATTACAGCCAGGGTCGATGCCCCTACAACACAAAATGGCTTGTTAACTACCTACTGGCAAGAAAAGCCTGCAGACGTCATGCAGAAAGTTCACAGATCCTCTGTAAGTTCCTTTTTTTAAAATAAGATGGAGTAAACAGTAAAGTTTCATAATAAGAGGGGGGATGCTAGACAGGTACCGTCCAATCACAACAAAAATATGTCAATTATATTTGGAAAAATTAATAATTCTGCAACATGCATGGTTCTGAGGGAAAACAATTCATGCTGAGGGAAAAATAATAAAAACTGAAATTCCTATTTATTTTATATTCACAATCAAAGCAGGGTAGAAGGAAAAGAAACACAACATACTGTTGATGAGTTTTCCATTAAGAACAAGCATTAAAACCCACCTCTTTGTAATCCAGCCCGTGCTCTCAGCCACGAACTTCCCCCTCCTTAATAAAAATAAGAATAATAAAAAAAGTTATATGGCTTTAATTAAATGCACTTATTAAAAGAGTGAAATATTTGGAGAGGCTGGTAGGGTTTTTTGGTTGTTGTTGGGGTTTTTTTCTTCTTCAGTGAATGCTAAAGGCACATTTTCCAGCATGCTGCAGAGCGTCTGCATCCGCCTGCCCGAGGCCATTTTTAATGCACAAATAAATCCCCACCTGAAGTGCTGACAGATTATTATGCAGTGTGGCAGCCAACTAAAGTAAACACTGGGGCAAAAGTTTTAACCTCTTGCAGGCACAGAGCCTTTCCCCCTTCCTACCAGTTTCTCCTGCCTTCTAACATAGATTTGACAAGGTGGGCAAGGGACTCTGAAGGCTCATCTTTCTGGTGTTTTAAGTCTCTTATACACATTGTTCTGTCTTTCTTATGCCAGTGTCTGTGTAAATCATGCCACATATATGCCTTTTAAATCTATTTTTTTAGAAGAAAATGAAAAGGTTACCATTTATACCAATAAAGTAACTTTATTCCTGCTTGTTACTTTCAAAATGTATGTTCATTATGTCCTCATTATTCCCTATAAAATAAGTCCTAGTCAGGTATTGCCCGAAAGCAGGCAGGGCTGTAAACATCTTATCATATGTCTTTTAATGATAATAATTATGTGTCATTGTCAATTCTGACTTATGGCAACCATTTTTCAACATTGTCAATAAGACTCAGAATTGGTTTACCATTCCCTTCTTCTGAGGGTCGTCCTGGGACTGTGCAGCTTGACCCCAAGGCCACACAGGCTGGCTCTTCCCTCAGAAGGCATCGTGGGGAACTAACTTCCAATCTCTGGCTCCACAGCCAGGTACCTAAATCACCAAGTTATCCAGCCATTAGACTTCTGTATTTTCAGAGCAAAGGGTCTGAAGAGGTGTTTGTAAGTGTGGTCAGCTTAAGCGCTCTTGTTCCTTATCAGTTCTTCCAATCGTGGGAGCATAGGAAGCACCTCTTCAGGTTGCTTCACATTGAAACTGCAAAGGTCTGCTTGATATCTGGGTCAGTATGGTCAATGCCTATACCCCTGTGTCTCCACCTTGGCTGTAAACATCTGTGCTTTCAGGCTATAATAACTGAATAAGTTTAGAGAGCAACTTTTATGTACCTTTGTTGTAACCTGTTACTTCAAAGCTCTGTTTGCCATTCATGAAAATTACTAGCGTGAATTTTATATGTGAAAGAAGAAACTAAAAATTACAGTCTTCGTGTGACTGGGGTGGTCTAATTGTCTCAAGGTATCCCAGCAGATAGAATGAGATCTTGGCAAACTGCAAGAGTTGGCAAACAAGCACCCCATTCCAGATACTGTTGGACTTCAACTGCTTCTTGGCTATGTTGGCTCATGGGAACTGCAGTCAAACAATGTTGGGAGGGTCACATGTTGCCCATGAACCCAATAACAGAGGAACAGATGACTTAATATAATTACACCCAACCCCAGGTTAATACAAGCAAGTTCATCTGTTGTTAGAAATCAACAAGCCAAGACTCCTAGTGTAATGGCCAAAAGAAAATGAAGTGATTCGCAAAAGTCACATTAGGGTAATTGCAACTATACTGGGGTAAGTGATTAGATTCTGAGCCTAGGTTTTGAATGATGCATTCTAAAAATCACCCAGGGTAAATAATTATTTCATTTTATTTATTTCAGACATTTATAAACTGCTTGACTTATTGCTGCACTACTAAGTGGCTTACAACAAGGAATAGTCCAACCTACATAAATTAACATAAAAGGTAAAGGTTAAGGTTCCCCTTGACATTTAGTCCAGTCGTGTCCGGCTCTAGGGGGCGGTGCTCATCCCCGTTTCCAAGTCATAGAGTCAGTGTTTGTCCATAGACAGTTTCCATGAGTCACATGGCCAGCGCGACTAGACACGGAACGCTGTTACCTTCCCACCAAGGTGGTAGCTATTTATCTACTTGCATTTTTAAATGCTTTCAAACTGCTAGGTTGGCAGGAGCTGGGACAAGTGACGGGAGCTCAATCCGTCGCGTGGATTCGATCTTACAACTGCTGGTCTTTTGACCTTGCAGCACAGAGGCTTCTGCGGTTTAACCTGCAGCGCCACCACGTCCCCTTTAAATTAATATACATACCCACAAATAAAATATACATCACATTAAACCCAAATAGTGGTGGCAACCGAGAAAACAGATATAAATTCATTTAAACAAGGATGCCTTTAAATGCTTCTTGAAAGAGAACAGTCATTAACATCTGTTTAAAGGATAGGAAAGAAGAGGTCTGGCATACTTCTAGCTGCAGGAGCCTACCCCGTAGCTGAGAAGGCACTATTTCTCGTAACCGTCTTTTTTGTCTCCCTCAGCATGGCCACCCGCAGAACCTAAGAGGAATAGGTGGGACGTGCCAATGTTCTGAGGGAAAGACACTCCAACAGATAACGTTGTCCCAGTTCCAGTTAAAGATAATTATAGCATGATCTTATGGAAGATTCATCAAATATAAGTTCCACTGAGTACATTACTCATATAAAAATGGATAGGACTGTATTTCTAGGCTCCACTTCCCAACATACCATGTACGGATTTCAATGAAGCTTATTTTCAACGGTCAAGGTTAACATGGGGCTTTAAGTCATGCTTCTCAAGCAGGGATTCTAGCCTTTCTGGCACCTGCCTATTGTAGCTGCTTTATTACCACCACCACCACCACCACCCTGCTTCCTAAAGCTGCAGGCCTGTCACCAAGGTGTGATCTCACCTGCTTAGAGCAGCAGCAGGGTCAATGACACAGTCACTTGCGAGGGCCCAGTGTCTGCCACTCAGCTGACAAAGTGGGTGTTAATTGTGTGGGAAAGACTCCAGTATTTACCAATCCATTATCCAAATTCCAGGAACTACCAATGACCTGGTGACTCGGTTTCAGATGCTAGGTGTATTTAGTAAGAAACAGTCTCATTCCTCACATTGCTTTTCATATCTCACATATACATACATTATTTCTTTTTACTCCTTTCCTCCTTGTGTAATCACTATCTTGGTGTTACATGTCCTGTTCACTAGTTTTTTCTTTTTTTCTATCATCACCACCCAGAATGCATAGCTATCAGAAAACGGTTTACCTATAATACTTGACTAAGTGCCAGAAAGGATTAGGGTTTTAAAACTGTCATTCAGAGTCCTAGCTTTCAAGGCAAAACAGACTAGTCACCTTTTCTTTCTTTCTTTCTTTCTTTCTTTCTTTCTTTCTTTCTTTCTTTCTTTCTTTCTTTCTTTCTTTCTTTCTTTCACTCTCTGTGGGCAGGAGTGCATCACTTTTTGACAGCGTGTGTTAACTGGGGGAAGCACAGGCTGCATATGTATCTTTACAGTCGCTCTTTTTTATATCTGAAAGCTGTATTATGGTAACTATAAATCAGTTCTGAATTGACTGCCCATAATATAGGAAGACAGCCAATATATTCCATCTCTTTCTATCCCCAGCTCCTCAGTCCACAGGGATTGCTGTGGTAAGGTGGAGGAGGTGAAAGATGGCTGCTGTCTCCCCTTGTCCTTAAAAACTGTATCCTCTGAACCAATACCTCTGGGGAAACAACAATATCAGGAGCTATAGAGAGATTGTTTTTTCCCTAAGGCATTTTGTATCAAAAAAGGAAGAGGTCAGGCTTCAGGGCTGACCAAGAAAGTCAGGAAAGTTAAGGGCCTCCAAGGAAGCACTCCAGAATAGGTTTAGGCCAGCTTTAGAGGGAACACAGGGCAGCTAAGAGCCACATACAGCCCCTGTGCTGTGAGTTATGTTTCCTTGGTCAGGAAAAATCTATCAGTTCGATGTATAAAGAATCCCGATCTTAATGTAGTCAGCTAAAAGGTCCCCCTTGACATTTAGTCCAGTCATGTCCAACTCTATGGCACAGTGCTCATCCTTGTTTCCAAGCCATAGAGCCAGTGTTTGTCTGAAGACAGTTTCCGTGGTCACGTGGCCAGCGCAACTAGACACGGAACGCCATTACCTTCCCACTGAGGTGGTACCTATTTATCTACTCACATTTTTACATGCTTTCAATCTGCTAGGTTGGCGGGAGCTGGGACAAGCGACGGGAGATCACTCCATTGCGTGGATTCGATCTTATGACTGCTGGTCTTCTGACTTTGCAGCACAGAGGCTTCTGCGGTTTAACCCACAGTGCCACCACGTCCCAACTTAATGTGGTTAAGGTTTACCCAAATTTTTGGAGCTGCTGATAACAGAAGGGAAAGACTGAAGTACAGTTGTGAACGTGTATATTGGGTAGATTCATTTTAAAAATACTTTAAGTGATGACAGGTCATTAAAAGCAAACAGAGCAGAATAGGGGATTTGCTGGCCTTCAGTATCCTTGAAAGAAAAAACAGCCACCACAAGGCACATACTATTATCTGAAGATAAAAGTCCAGTTTAAGAAATATACTGTTTATTCGTGAAGGCTTTCATAGCCGGGATCTAATGGCTGTTGTGAGTTTTTCAGGCTCTTTGGCCGTATTCTGAAGGTTGTTCTTCCTAACGTTTCGCCAGTCTCTGTGGCCGGCATCTTCAGAGTGCTGTCCTCTGTGCTGTCCTCTGAAGCTGTGCTGTCCTCTGAAGATGCCGGCCACAGAGACTGGCGAAACGTAAGGAAGAACAACCTTCAGAACACGGTCAAAGAGCCTGAAAAACCCACAACAAATATACTGTTACCTGAAAATTGGATTCCCCCCCCCCCCGATCTTACTGAATTTCAAAATACACTGCAAGGTTTTGCTTAGATGTGCATGAAATAAACTGTTGTAAGGTCTCCTGTATAACACTATTTTGTGAAAGTAAATTTTTAAAAAACTCAGCAGTATTAATTTCAGTTCAAAACAAATTAAGGAGCACCTCAAGAAATACCATGCCCATCTTCCAGAGGTATTAAATACCTAAAAGGTGTCAATGTAAATTATTTTTAAATGATTTTGACAGGGGACAGAATTCCTAGGACCCTTCAGCCATTCACGTGTTTTGGACTATTATTCCCCTAAACCCTAATCATTAGCCAAGTAAGCTGAGGCTTCTTGGAGTAGCAATTTAAAACACCTAGAATCCTGTCTCTGACAAATGAGTTACATGGAGGAACCCTGGCTTTCCAAAGTCAGTTCCACCCAAGTGGCACTTTTGAAACAGACAAATTCTATGCCATGGATTATCAGGAAATGAATTCAAAATAAAGTTGCTCGTGTCATGATGCCTTTACAAATATCTCCACTGCAGTTACATGTGCCATATTATGGAGATTTTTAGTTGACACGGAGTCAGGAAAAGAACCTCGAAGAGAAACTTGAAATAATTCAACTCGAAGTAATTCTCCATAAGGGAAGATTATTTCGTTGAAGACTTTTTTGGCTTATAAAAAAAAAGGCAATGTGTTAGAGGTTCATACCTAACATGAAGAAGGTGAACAGAGATACGGTTCCCACCCCACACACATGTTCATAAGATGAGAACTTCTGAGCATGAGCTCCATTCTGCAGAAAATAAAGTGTTTCTTCATACAATACGTACTTAATTCATGGAAGTCGTTGCAAAAGCTACAGTGTTAGGGGCACTAAGTTTGGATTTCACTTTAAGGACACAGAAGATATCTGTGCCTTTTTGGTCAAAACTACTGTAAGTGTGTGCATCCAGACCAAAACAGGGATTTCGCATGGCGCACAAAGGGGCTTTAACCCTTTGGCCGTGGCTCCACTCCAAATTGGCTCCACTCTGCCACAGCACAATGGCCACTGGCTCTGTCCAAAAAAAAAATCCTTCCCCCACAAAAAGATACACATAACCCCATTATGTGGGACAGAGAAACCAATTACAAGTGGAACCACATCAGAGAAGGGACATAAGGTTAAAGATCTCCCCCACCCTGTGCTAAGGTCCCAGTCATGTCTTCAAGTAAGGTCTGAGAGGGGGACAGAGATAGGTCTATCTCCCTTTTTCAAACAAATGACCCAACCCTCATGGCCTCTGGTTATGGTGGGGCCAAGATGCTAAGAATGTGACTACAAAGGGAAAAGAAAGGAAACTTTTCCAAGCTCTGCCTACTTGAGGGATGCTCAGAGGAGGACAGGGCCCCAGCCTAGACTGGCCTTTGGCCAGACACACAGCACAGCTCTTTTTGTGTGAAGTCTTGCATGTAAGTCATCTTACAAGCCCAGCTACCTGATTGCTGGGGCAGAACCTGAACCCTTATGAATATAAATCACATGTCCGCCTACTGAACGATTGGCTGCCTTGATATAACTGGATTAAGATGCTGGACTAGCTGGACCTTGGTAAGATCATGCAAGGCAATGCTTATGTTATTATGTTCTCTCAGCGGACTAAGCGGATCAAAGTCAGAGAGAATTATTTGTGCCAGGCTACTCATACAACATGAAGCCAGAGGTTTCGGCTAAATAGGTTAGCCTGTAAGGAATAAGCAGAGCCAGCAAACAATCAGGCGTTTCAACACCTCAGAACGTTGTATTTCTAGAGATTTATGGAAAGAGCACCGCCATATGAGAGAAGCTAGAGGATCTCCTTCTTCAAGGAGGAATGCTTATGTTAGTCACGTGGCTCCTACCTGCCTTAGAATATATTGTGACACAAAAATACCTCATTTTCAAAATGTAGAGACTCAGACTATGTTTTCACATTTGACAAGATGCCACATGCTTTGATAATCCACGCAGGAGATTTGTTTTTAATGCAAGATTCCTTCCTTTTTAAAAAGTGGTAATTATGAAGTTATTTTCCCCAAGCTCCTGGCAAAAAAAAAAAAAAAAAAAGTTGGCTGGAGAAGCTAAGCTGGGAAGCTGGTCTGCTCTTTAGATTTCACAACAGCGGAAATCTCTGTTCTGTCACATTAAGAAGCAAACCTTTTCCAAAAGGAGTGACATCTCACCTGCCAGCCTTTTAAAACAAGCAAAAGGAAACTGTTTTCAAATACACATATGCACAAAAGGGGATGTATTAATAAAACAAAAGGAAAAATGCGACTGTTGCTTGTTTTGAAGGACAGATTCCGTCTTTCCTTAATCCTTTGTTCTACACAGAATTCAGAATTAACAAAGCAATATCCTCTTTCAGAAATTAAAGATTCCATACTCAAACAATTCCATACTCAAACATAGTGGTAGCCGTGCTTTCTCCTAGTCTTTGGGATGGGGGGCACATTGAAGACTAAACTGAGGTAAAATGGAAACGTTTTGTTCAGAAAAAAAAATTATTACAAGAACGCAAGACTGCTTCTTTATGGAAGATGCAGCACAAAAAAGGTTTGATCATTAGAAGCCTCAACAGTGAAACATGGCATTGAGTATCTATTTTTTTTTTACTTGTACATTTTTATTAAGTTTCAACAATAAGGGTAAAAGAAAGGTATGATTATAACAGTCTCAAACAAAATTCAGTATCTTTTCACACAATTATATATCTTTAGATTTTCATCTTTCAGTTTCCAATATGCAGGGCAGAACTTTAATTTAACTTGTAATGTTGACCTTGTTTGTTTGTTCAGTCGTTTAGTCGTGTCCGACTCTTCGTGACCCCATGGACCAGAGCACACCAGGCCCTCCTATCCTTCACTGCCTCCCGGAGTTGTGTCAAATTCATGTTGGTTGCTTCGATGACACTGTCCAACGATCTCATCCTCGGTCGTCCCCTTCTCATCTTGCCTTCACACTTTCCCAACATCAAAGTCTTTTCCAAGGAGTCTTCTCTTCTCATGAGATGGCCAAAGTACTGGAGCCTCAGCTTCAGGATCTGTCCTTCCAATGAGCACTCGGGGTTGATTTCCTTTAGAATTGATAGGTTTGTTCTCTTTGCAGTCCAGGGAACTCTCAAGAGTCTCCTCCAGCACCACAATTCAAAGGCATCAATTCTTCGGCGGTCAGCTTTCTTTATGGTCCAGCTCTCACTTCCATACAACACTACAGGAAAAACCATAGCTTTGACTATTCGGACTTTTGTTGGCAAGGTGATGTCTCTGCTTTTTAAGATGCTGTCAAGGTTTGTCATTCCTTTCCTCCCAAGAAGCAGGCGTCTTTTAATTTCGGGGCTGCTGTCTCCATCTGCAGTGATCATGGAGCCCAAGAAAGTAAAATTTGTCACTGCCTCCATATCTTCCCCTTCTATTTCCCAGGAGGTGATGGGACCAGTGGCCATGATCTTAGTTTTTTTGATGTTGAGTTTCAGACCGTTTTTGTTGACCTAGGAATTTATAAAATTCTGACCATCTTTCTTCATAGTCCTCATAATGTCCATTTGCTTTCAGTAATGTTGAGATATTATCCATTTCTGCACAGTTCAACACCTTCACTGTTAGCTGGTCTTCATCAGGGATCTTGTTTGTCTTCCATAGCTGTGCATCCAGTATCTATTTTATGAAGTCTACAAGCAATCTGGTTAAGACTGCCAGAGCTGCAGCTGGTTGGAACGTGCTGGAAATTGACACACTGATTCCCTTTTCTCCAGTTTTTCGGCAGGCACATTATATATTGCAGCACTCACCCTTGCCTCGCTTCATGCGTCTTTCTCCCTGTCCTCTGTCAACCATCACTGGCTGAACAAAATGGTTGAAGCTACTTTAAAAGGAGGCAGGAAGACATGTAAGCAGGAGGCAACAAAAATGAGGCCAAGAGGTGAGGATAAAGGAAAAGAAGGAGACAAGATGGGGGTTGGGCGAGAGGCAGGAATAACCCAGATAACCAAGGTTCTCCCTCTCCATCTGAATTGGGAAGAAAAAGAGCTGCTACTGCCTTCGTTGTTACCACCTTATCCACTAAGACCACCAGGTGGCAGAGGAGCCTAACACACCTCTAACAAGAGGACCCCTTATAGTTGCCCCCCCCCCAATAAAGGATACTTCTCCATGTTTCAGTGGACAACAGTTATGAAAACAACAGTCACCCTACTTAAAAAATCCCCAAAAAATAAATAAATAAATCCAGAATTTTGCAAGTTAAGAGAACGATTCCCGAGGTATAAAGCTTGCTGGCATTTGTTTGGTCTACACAGGAGGTGAAATACAGGCTTTATTTATATTTGCATTCCCGTCTTTCTTCTGATTGCTCAAAGCAGTAGATTTGAGGGTTATACTGTTTCATCATGAAGAGTCGGACACGACTTAACGGCTAAACAACAACACTGTTTCACCACCACAAGATTATGCTACAAGCTGGTGACTGACTCAGGGTCAGCCCCTAAACAGTCAAATGAATATTATCTTTTGTGACAGACTCACTTATTGCCACTGGCCATCAGTTCCATAAAAAGTCCTCCTAGTGTTCTGGATTTCAAACTGAAAATTCTCCTGATTTAATTCGACCCTTTCTCAATACACACAAGGACATTCTTCTATGGTATAACCAGTGCCGGTTCCAGCTTTCAAGTAATACTTCAGCGGGTATAAAAATATGAGCCGAACATACCAAAACGGACTGCACCACTTTTTCTTCTTCTCATTCCTCTCCCACTGGAGGGTGAATAATCAGCTGTAACAACTTTTATTTTTCAGTTATAAATGACTGTGAAAAATAAAAATGATTCTAACTTTTTGTATTCTACATGTTTTAGGGCATCATCATCATCTTGGAACTGTCGAACTGTAAGAGACCCTGCAGATCACCAAGTCCAGCTGCTGTCTAAGAGGCCCAGTGGGGGAATCGAACTCCCAACCTCTAGCTCTGCAGCCAGAGATCTAAATCACTGGGTTTCTTGGTTTTTATTTATTCTCCTTTGTACTTCTTCATTGACCACTCTTCTCCATTTAAGAAATTCTTAATATCTTGTGGAAAATCCACATTCCAAACATCGGTATCTTTTAAAAATGCTATCTTGTGTTGAAATCCACAATTCCACACCTAAGGAATCAGGGCACCATACGTAATATTTCTGAAAGCCTGTTTTATGTCTGGATGACAGTTTACACTCTTTGTCTTAGGGAAGCTGTCACATATATCTTCTTCCTTTCACTGCATATGATCCTATCCCCTCTTGGATACATATCTTAACATGGTTAAGGTGGCTACATGGAGCCATATACTGTTACCAGGCTCAATTCAACATGCTGGTGATTACAAATAAACCGGCTTGGGTCCAGGCTATTTGAAGGTTCGTATTATTCCACATGAGCCTACTAGGTTTGTAAGATCTTCTGGGGAGGCCTTCTCTTGGTTCCACCACCCTTACATGCTCATTTGGTGAGGACACAAGAGAGGGCCTTCTCAGTGGCTGCTCCGAGGCTTTGGAATGCACCGCCCTGAGAAGCCAGGTTGGCCCCCACCCTCTTGTCCTTCCATCGTCAGGCGAATACTTCCCTTCTTAAGCGTGCTTTAAGCAATAAATGTCTAGATGATGCCCTAGTTTTTGAAATTTAGATATTTTAAAATGTTTCTTAAATTTTTTTTAATTTCAAAATTGTTTTTAATCCTGTCCAATGTTTAATTGATTTTTTAATATATAGTTTTGTATGGCTTTTTAAACTTGTTATGATTACTGCTTTCAGCCTCCCTGGTACACTCAAACCTTTTCTTTTATTTTATATGCTGTCTTTCTTCCCACAGGGGACCCAAGTTGGCTCACAATAAACATACAAACACAAACAAACAAAAAAACCAGCTTGGGCCCTGGATACCTGAAGGACCACCTCCTTCCATATGAGCCTACCCGGCAGCTAAGATCTAACCAGGGGGCCCTTTTGAAAGAGCCGTCCCTTAAGGAGATAAGAGGGAGGGCTTGTAGAGAAAGGACCTTTTCGGCAGCTGCCCCCAGACTATGGAATGCCCTCCCAACTGAGATTCATCTGCCGCCGACGCTGATGACATTTCGGCGCAGGTCAAAACCTTCCTGTTCCAGAAGGCTTTTAACTGAAATAATATCAGCTGTGGGTCTCATGGCAATTTTTAGAGTATACAGTGGTGCCTCATTTTAGAGTATACAGTGGTTCCGGATTAACCTTCGCTATGCTGAAGCATCGTTGAACAGGACAGAAAAGCCCATTGGAACGCATTAAACATGGTTTAATGCGTTCCAAATGGGCCAAATACTCACCGTTCAACGAAGCTTCGTAATGGCCGGCAGCCATTTTCGCGCCCTCGCCTCGCTTAACGAGGGCGCGAAAACGCTGCGCGCGGCCATTTTGGGCCATTTCCGGGCTTCCGGCGGCCATTTTGGCCGCCGAACAGCTGATTGTCGGGCTTCGTTTTGCGAAGATCGGTAAGCGAAACGCTTACCGGTCTTCGCAAAGCGAATTGAGCCCTATTCAAAAGACGTTAAGCGATCGCATTAGCGATCCGAAAAAACGGATCGCTATGCGATTTCGTCGTTATGCGGTGTGCTCGTTAAGCGAGGCACCACTGTATATTTTTAATTGCATTTTAATTATTGCCCTTTTATTTTGCCTTTTTATTGTATTTTAAATGTTATAAGCCGCCCAGAGACCTTCAGGTAGTGTGGGCGGCATATAAGTTAAATAAATAAATAAATAAAACAAAACAAAACAAAAGACTCAACTACAAATCTAGACTCCTATCAGAGTCACCCAAGGCAGAATATACAAAAACTGAAGAACTAGATTAAGATGCATTTAGCCTCTTCCTGAATCAGCAGTTGCATCAGCAGAAAATTAGTGATGGATTTCAATGGTGATGGGGGGCAGGTTAGCAGCATTAGTAGTGGCTAGAAGGTGGCAATGTAAACCCTTTCTGAATATTTATACCCTAAAAACCTTATGATGAGACCAATCCAAAATAAAACAAGAGATAGCGCTGTATGTAAGATGAGGCTCCCAGACTGGAAGGTACTCAAAGAGCTACTGGGGAAGAGCAAAGGATACGTACAGATGGCACTGTCATTAATAAAGCAATTGGATTAAAGCCAAAAAGAAATCTAGTGGTGATGTCCACAGAAGCAAACCGGAAATCCAGCACTACACAAAGCATATTAACTGGAATATAAGACCTTTCCCTTCAGGCAAGCTTTTGCTTAGTGACTGAGAGGTCTGAGAGGGAGGGGTTAAATGGATTGTTGTGCTCTGTTGCTTTTTAAAGTGTTTTTAGTACAGATTTTATTGACCGTTTTTAATATAACACTTGTTTAATAATTTTTTAAATATTTCAATTTATTTATTTATTTGATTTATACCCTGCCTATTTGGACTCTTCCTCCACTCTAGGCGGCTTCCAGTATAAAATAAAATTGCAGTACGCACCCCCCCCCCCCAGTTTTTAAATATTGTCTTTTTAATTATGTAGCTGCCTTGGGTCCTTTTCAGGAGAACGGCAGGGAAGAAATATTTTAAAGAAATAAATATAAGAACTCTGAGCCAAGGCGAGCCCAAAACTGTAAATCAAGAATGGAACATTTAATTTTGTACCACTTGGGCTGAGCAAACGACAGCGAACAGGAATAAGACATTGCAATTCAGATAACTCCAAAAAGTTTTACTTTTTGGAATTATGACACACTCAGGAAAAACAGTGTACCCTTTATAGTTAGGCAAGATAGAGCACAAGAAGTTAGGGGTAGTATAGTATATGAAATCTTTGACCAAATAATAGCAAACAGACTTCATGGGAAGGCTGTCAATTTAACTACCACTCTAGCTTATGTTCTAGTTATAGATCCTGAAGAAGAATAAATCGAAAGCTTTTGTGTCCAGTAGGAAATTAATCACACATCAAAACGGGATTTATTAATAATCATGGGTGACTGTAACATAAAAATAGGAAACAGTAGAACCAAAACTTAATTGGAGAATTCAGTCAGAAACAAAGCAGGAGAATGACATATAGAATTCTGTGAAGCCATCAGTTAGTTCATTGGAAACACATGCTTCAGGCAACCAACAGACATGTACTGGGCATCAATGAATGGCCAACACAGAAATCAAACAGATTATATAATAGGAAGGAGAAGATGAAGAAGAACTATTATTCGAGCAAAAAAATGGACCAAGAAAAGGCAGGGACACAAACCGGGGACTATTAATAGAAAAAATCAAATTAAAGCTGATGAAGAATTCTAAAACAACAATAGGGTCAAAATAAAATGTCAATAACAAAATATGATTTAAACAAGTTGGAAGTGACTTGTTGGCACATAGCAACTACAACATGACCCCACTGTTAATTCAATTGAATTTCTCGGGCTTAGGTTTCTCAACAAGCTCCCCAATTTTATTTTAAATCTTCAGCTGCATTCCTTGGGCTTGTTGCTGATTGCCATTATGTTGATTTTCTAAACATTCATTACTAGACGAGGTTCATTTCTTACTTCATTGACTTTGCTTCGTAAGCTTTACCGACCATTTAAATTGTCAGGTACCAATATTGTACTCTCTGTGTATCAAATGTTGTTAGTAAAATCTTCACTGACTGTGATATGGCATCTTTAAAGATGTTTTTGGAGTACAGTACATATGAAGAGCAGTGCATATATACTGTACTATCCATGCCACACAATCAGTGCCTTGAAATGTGGTGTTGGAGGGTGGATATCAGGGACTACCCAAAAGACAAATAAGTAATTTCCAGTCAAATCAAGCCAAACCTTCTCTAGAAACTAAAATAACTAATCTGAGGCTATTTTACTTTGGATGTATTACAAGAAAACAACAATAGGGGAAAAGATAGTAATGCTAGGAGAAGTGGAATATAATAAACAGGAAAAGAGCAAGATCTAGTATGAAATGCATGAACTGAAAGAAAGCCACTATGGTGATGGGGAACACAATTAAATTGTATTTTGGTTTGTGCGTTTATGTTTATGTTATAGTTATGAAAGAAAAGAAAAATATTAAGAGAAAAAGAAAACCACTGCCTTTAATTTGTACAACCTGACAGCGCTGTTAACAATAGGAATTTCTGGAGGTCATTAATTCGGAAGACTGCCATAAACTGGAAACAACTTGATGTCACATGACAATATAATACCCACACCTGGCTAATCATCATCATCATCATCATCATCATCTCAGAACTCTGCAGAAATCTCAGAACTCATGCCCCCACCTATCAAATGCCATCTCAAGGGAGATCTACTTGCCATCCATATTAGTAGCATTTAAACACCGGAGCTCACAGTCTGCAAGCCAGAGTGATGGGCAGCAACAATTGCTTCTCTATGATCATTGCTAATGTGCTTCCTCCTTGACATTATGTTAAGACATATCTGAATTCTCCCAACCAGCAAACTGCTAAAACTTTAGCTTTTATAGAGGTGGTTACACTTGCTGATGACTGATTAATTACAGCTGGCTGCTACTAAGCCTCTTAATTCCTATGGAAGCAGCAAGGGTGTACTAAGTTTTTCACTCACTGCTTCTCCATTTTGGCTTTATTTTTGTTAAATAAATCATTACATGGTGTAATATGTCAGGTTGTTAATCTGCAGTTGTATTTACCTAATTAGCACACTTGCTAAGGACCAGATTATTTTTATTATGTCCTGATATGTAAATCCACAGAATTCAAAGAGGGCGTACTTTCTTTTTTACATGTATGTATGTGTGTGCACACACATAAAACCAAAGTTCCTATTGCTCAGTGAAATTGTGGAATCCCTATTAATTAAGTGCCTGTGTTGTTGTTTTTAAGAAGCTGGTAGGGATAGATTAAGGATATGACATTCTATCTATAGATCATGGTGTGAGGTCCAGATGGTTAAAGCATTTGGATACATTCCTACAGGCTGTAGGTTCAAGTCTCGAGCCTGGAAGCTGTAGCCCTGATTCTAACCAGCTATAAATAGGTACCTGATCTACTAGAGAAGGAAATATAAAGGAAGTCAGACTCTAATAAACCTGACTCCATCACTCCACAGCATGCCCCAAACCTCAAAACTAGATGTGTGTTTAATTCACTTAGAGAATAAGTGGTTCAGGATTAACATCTTACTTTTCCTACTATAATGTAACAAAGACGGAGCAGATTACACTTCAGGCCCTATATTCTACTCAGAGTTTAGGAAGGTTATTTCTCTCAATTAAAACTCAAAAAACTCCCTGGATAACATGGGGTGTGTGGATTTTTCATTTAAAAAGAACCCTTTAATTTTCCAGATCCAAACCAACTTCCTTCATCATACATGACCACAATGGAAATAAGGATTTCCTAATCATAGAAAACATGCTGAAATTTTGTTAGTGACAAACTACTGTGTTTCCCCAAAAATGATAGGGTCTTATATTAATTTTTGCTTTAAAAAAAAAATACACGCATTAGGGCTTATTTTCAGGGGGTGTTTTATTTTTTTCATGTACAACAATCTACATTTATTCAAATACAGTCATGTCATCTTCTGGTTGCTGCACAATGGTGGAGGGCGGGGTTTCTCTTAACTAGGGCTTATTCTTGGGGTAGGGCTTATAGTACGAGCATCCTAAAAAATCATACTAGGGCTTATTTTCAGGTTAGGTCTTATTTTCGGAAAAACAGGGTGTGGTCAGCAGCATATCTAAGAACAGGAAGACTCGGGATCTTGGGAGACAGAGTCTCATGCCTGATATTTTTTAAAGCCTCTTTTAGGTTATTGCTACATGTTTTCAATAAGGCCACTCCTTTCGTAAACACTAAAATTCAACTACTTTGCTGAAATTAAATGGAAAATCCATGTCTATATTAATAAGCCACAGAGGCATCTGAACCTATGAAGATGGACAAGCAAGACCGAGGCAAGCTGCATACACGGGCAAAATTTTGGGAGCAAGGCCAAAGGCAGCTGTTTTCACTCAACAAAGACAAAAGAGAGAGTGAGAGAATGTGTAACTCCAGCAGTGCTCCAGCTTTTTATATGAAACATGAGGACAGATGCCCTGGAACCTACGAGAGCAGCAGCAGCCCTCGCTTGTATATTAAAACAAGAGGAAGGGTACCAAGTGCCAATAACTGTCAGAAAGCATTTCTGCTGCTGCAGCTTTGGCAAGACAGACACAACTAATTTCGTACTGCCTCGCTGAGGTATATTAAGCTGTCAGTCTGGATGATAGGAGTTTAATCACCCACAGCAGATCAAAGCCTGACTTGTCCCTTTGGTGGTGGGCCAGGCTCACACACACATGCACACGCACACGCACACACGCACACACGCACACACACACAAAACCCAGGCAGAGATGATCTTGCAGAGAATACAGAGCAGGGGGAAAAAAACATGGATGAAATGGAGCCACTCCAAAATATTAAAGAGGAGATAATACCTTCCGCCTCCCAGAGGTCACATCTCATGCTTCTCTAGACCTGTGAGATCACTGCTTTTCCTGTCTCTCATCTTCCATCAGATAAGCAGCATTCATTGGTGCAGGACAGCACCTGAGCAGACCTGCCAGAGAAGTAAGCACCTTGAGCACAACACTCTTCTCCCAGTCATGTTTATAAGGAACATGGGGGGGGGGTGTTGCATGTGTATACCTCAGTTGCCTACAGTCTGAAACTAACTGGAGTTGACTCATTCAATCAATGAAACTTATTTAGGTGCTAACTTAACAAATTCCTGTTGATTCAGTGGGTCTCTTCTGGTTGAGATCAATAACTAGGTGTGGGGGAATTGTGCTATATTGGTCTAAGGCAGCCTCCATCTATTAATTCTGTCTCACAGTTCTTCATTTCACTGCACACTGCTGGCATTGCTTCATGGGCTTAATTGCCCTCAATATATGGAGTCTGGAAGTTTACTAAAACTAAGGCAAGGGGGGGGCAGAGAAGTTGATGTGACTAATTGACTCCAAATTACCACAGCACAAGATCCCAGTGAATTTAGTCACAACTTCCAACCACAGAAGGCTCTGTCTGCATGGGTTCCTGGTGCATGTTACTAAAAATGTGCTATTCAGCCTTTTTGGACTCTAACCCCCAGAATTCTCTGAGAATTCCTCAAATAGAACTCTTGGAGTTCTAGGTTACAGATCCACACCTTTAGAGATCAAATACATGGCAATTTCAGTACTAATCCAACTTGTAAAAAGAAAAAAATAAATGCTGCAATGCTTCCCTGGTGTTGCAGGTCTTCAGGAGGTGTCCTCTCTATATCAGTAGTCCCCAACCTTGGGCCTCCAGATGTTCTTGGACTATAACTCCTAGAAGCCTTCACCACCACCCTTGCTGGCCAGGATTTCTGGGAGGTGAAGTCCAAGAACATCTGGTGTCCCAAGTTTGGAGATCATTGCTCCATATAGTCTAAAATAAAGTGAGGCTAGAACTCCCAGGAACCACCACAGCAACTTTAATTTCTAGAGAACAATGACAACATGTCTCCTCCTTGGAAGGAGAAAAGGAAGGTGTGAGAAGAAAGGAAGTGACATCAGAAACTCCAAGAATAGTGATCTAAAAATCAAAGAAAGGTCATCACAGGTTGGACCAGGCAAAGGACAGTCAAGGAAACTGGAGGAGGTCCTCCCTCTCTACTCTTCCATGCAAAGACGTGCATTATCTCAAGTGTAAATTGAGATATACCATTTATTTATTTATTCAATTATTACTTCCAACATTAAAAACATGAGTATTTCCAATCTCTTGACCACTATCATCCTTCTAAGCAATAAGAAAAATGTACCACAGTGGTCATCATTATGTTAGAACTGCAGAGATGGAAAGGAGCCTAAGGATCATCAAGTTCAGCCCCTGTCAAGGAGACATAGTGAGGAATCGAACTTTCAGCTTCTGGCTCTACAGCCAGATACCTATCACCACTTGACTAAAAATCTGAGGATGTAAGAAAGTGGCAAGGCTCTTAAATTTACCTGGGAACAGTAAGGTTATTTAGAATGATCTAATGAAGCCTGACCTAACCAAGCCTGACCTAACCAAGCCTGACCTAACCAAGCCTGACCTAACCAAGCCTGAGACAGGCAGAAATTGAAAAACAAACCAGGAAGTTTGTGGAAAATTACTGATTTGTAGGTTTGAGTCAGTTTCAGTTTGTTGAAACTGATGAACCTGAATAAGCCACAAACCATCACAAACCACCATTTTTGTGATCTGCACCCATCTCTAGCTTCTACCAATATTGTGAAGTTGCTTAATAAGTGAGCCTCTTCAACATATTGGCAAATTAATCACTTCCCCCGATCCCAGAGGGCAGGTGAAGGTAAACAAAATGTTTGCTTGTATATAGACTATTGATAATGTGGTGTATCAATTATAAGCTGAAAAGCTCCACTCACGCTTAAAGAAGCAAAGGGGGGAGCCATCATCTAACTGGTATGCAAAGGAAGCCTTTATAACCAGAGTGGAGACAGCACTCCAACCACTCTGATGTTCATTTCTTCTTCTGTAGGGCACCATTGGTTCATGGGACAGAAAGCTGTTACAAGGTACCTTGCCTGCAGTTCCCCAGTTCTTTCCAACAAGGAAGAAGCAGGAATGAATTACAGACATTCACAAGGGAGAATTATAGCACCACACAACTAAACTAGAAGCCCCTCCCCGATGCTCCCTTTCTGAGGCATCCATAAGCAGCCAATCCTACAGAGTGGCTTTACCCGTACAAGTCATGCATGCCTAAACTTCCAGCCCTGAGGATAAGCAAAAGTCAGGGACAGCCCAATTCCTCCTGCTGCCTTCCGTTGGAACTCAGGTGCAGATGCTCACCACGAAGCACCTGCGCACACCATGTTGGTGCATGTGCAGCTCATGCATGGATATGAAGCAAGGTCCATAGCTCACATATGGGGGGGGGACCTCTCTCCTGCCTTCTGTCCCAAAAAGAGAAGGCAGTGGCAGACCCATGAAAGATGGTATGTATGATAGTGACTAGCAATGGCAAGAGTTGATGGGAAGCAGACCAAGTTAATCAGTGGAGAATGAAGAGGGCAGCCCCTGTTCCCTACTCCTCTCAGGTATCTACAGGAAACCAGACAGAGAGCTTTACCAAGGAAATTAAGATCAAAGCACAGCTATAAAGTTGTCCAATTGGTTTACAATTGCAAGTAGCTGAAAAAACTTGGCTGAACTCTGAATCCGTCAAATCACCCCACAACATATCTCTAGCCAGATTTCTCCACCCATATTTACACAGCCTTTTAATACTTCCTGATTTCAAACATGTTGGAAACAAGGCAACCGGTGCTCTGGTTATCACTGCTACCACTGTTTCGCTTCGCCCCTTGTTCACAGCTGTACTGGCAAACCCGAGGCCTCACCATCCTGCTCTTTCAAGCTCTAATACACAGCCATTTGCTCTTCCCAGCCATAGCAGGTTCATCCACTATAACACTGTATAAGCTATAGCTGACGTTTTCTGGGCAAATAGAAAAGCTGGCTTGGTGCAAGAGATGTAAATTCTGCCACCTGCAGAAAATGAACAAGCAATGAATTGTTAGGCGGAGAAGACAGGATGTTAAATTGTCAGCACAAGGAATGGGTCCTGTTCCAGTATTCCTCTTGCAAAAGGCACCTAGAGAGTCCTACTTCCTATATTCCTGGAAGTATTAGGAGTGTACTAAACTGAAACAAAAGGGGAGAAATGAAACACAGGCTCTGTGCAGGACAATGGGCTCATGTTACAGGAACCCAGATTTTTGGTTGAATATCAGGAAAATTTTCCTAACTGTTAGAGCAGTACAACAATGGAACCAATTACCTAGAGAGGTGCTCCAATACTGGAGGCATTCAAGAGAAATTTTGACAACCACATGGCAGATATGCTTTAATTTGTTTTCATGCACTGGGCTTGGAACTGGACTTGATGGCCTTATAGGCCCCTTCCAACTTCACTGTTCTACAATTCTATGATTGTATGATTATCTAGTTTTTCTAGGTAAAGGTAAAGGTCCAGTCGTGTTCGACTCTAGGGGGCGGTGCTCATCCCCGTTTCCAAGCCATAGAGCCAGCGTTTGTCTGAAGACAATCTTCCGTGGTCACATGGCCAGTGCGACTTAGACACGGAACGCTGTTTACCTTCCCACCGAAGTGGTCCCTATTTATCTACTTGAATTTGCATGCTTTCGAACCGCTAGGTTGGCGGGAGCTGGGACGAGCGACGGGAGCTCACTCCGTTGCATGGATTCGATCTTACGACTGCTGGTCTTCTGACCCTGCAGCACAGGCTTCTGCGGTTTAGCCCGCAGCGCCACCACGTCCCAAGTTTTTCTAGCCATGTACAGATAACAGATGGTCAATGCAGTCCTAGCTTTTACATACCACGGCATCAATTCTGACTTATGACAACCCTCCCAATGCTTCCTAGATTAAAAAGTACTCTGAAGTAGTTTGCCTGTCTCTCCTCTGGCTCTGCAGTAGAACCATGGCTCAGTCTTGGAGAGTCACAGTGGAAGAAATGACAGTCCGTTAGGGGTAAACCACGACCCTGGAGTCAAAGATGGATCACCACAACAGTCATACATTTTGTGAAATCCTCAGAATGGTAGTAGTTCTGAAAGAAGGACACTGACGGCTGACTGTGAAATGGAGAAAGTGCCTATAGAGAGTCCTAACGGTAATGTGAAAACACGTCTGGAAGATCTAATGTGACAAAGCAGTCACACTTCAGAGAAGATAGGGGATGGACTAAATGGTGATTATTTGGAAGTGCTTGGTGACTATATATCAATTTACATTTCTGATCTCCAGGATTAGCCTCAGGCCACCATCCCACTTGCAGTGAAGTAGGGGGAGTGGAATCCCAATCTATCATATTAAGGAGGAACTCTTTGGATAGCTCCTTCAACAAGTAGGGACGAGGATTCTGCATGAAGGGCAGGGGTTATGATGAAGTGACTGTCAATGCACCAGCAGGTAGTAACATGGCAAACTCCAGAGCATAAACAAGACGGGTGACTGTGAGGACCCAGTTGTTGAGAATAATGCCTTGCCAGTGGTTGTAGAAGCAGGCAAGGCAATTTGCAAAGGGCATAGGATAGTCCAATTCAGCAGGTAGTGTGAATGGAGGCTTTCTTCTTGTGGAAGGTTTTGTATAGTGTGGGATCTAATGGAAGATGAGGGTAGGTTGGGTGAGTGATGGAAGGACCTGTAAGGCAGTGGTTACAGGGAGTGCCTGCTGTGTATGGGAGATGAAACGGAAGGGAAAGGGATGAAATGGGCAGACCACAGCCTCTAGAGGGGGTGGAGCTCCTGCAAAAAGGCCTCAGCACAGCCCTGAAAGGTTGCAAGATGGACTGCGCATTCACAGTTAGCTCACTGGTATGTATTCACAGAGACTGGGGTTCATAACCATCATTCTTGCCAGAAGGCAATGGAACATCTCCTTTGCCCCTCAGAAAAGGACAAGAAAATGAATTCCTGAATGCTACAAGTACAGGAAATCCTGTATGCAAATCAATGTAACCAGCACACAGTATGTATACTCACTGTATTTAGCATACTGCATAAAAGGCCCTGATGTTGGGAAAATGCGAAACAGTCATCAAACATGGTAACCAAAATCAATAGGGAGAAATGGAGACTTTTTTTCCAAAGAAAATCTAAATGTTTTTAGAGTTCGTTTCATTAGGAAAGGAATGATAATTAAGTGAAGATGAAGGCCTTCCAACATTATAGACCATGCACATGTTTATCTCAAAAAACATTAAACTTCCGAGTTGTCCAATAAAAATAGTGGGCAATATGAGACACACAAAATAAGTGCTTCTTCACAACTGGGAACACTCAAGGTACCAACAAAGGGGAGGGGCACCTCACCCCACTCCCCCACATCTTGACGTGAAGCAGACCGTCCTGCAGCATCCACAAATCATCTATAGTTGCAATTTTCTTATAATCCCAAGGGGAAAGAATGGTCACTAGCTTTAATAACCTTATAAAGGCCCCTAAATTGATTAGTGGTGATTAAATATGAAAACTACATGGAAACTTTAAAGGTGGAAAAACTAACGGGGCAACCACTCCAGGTTGCTTTGTCCATCAATGTTTCACATGTCGAGTGTATCCAGGTCCTTGTCTTCTCACAGTCAGTGAAGCTCTGCCTAAAACAGGCCTATGAACAAATACGGTGGAGAAAGACATGTACGTGGGGCTTCCTTTGAGGCTGCTGCGGAAATTACAGGTGGTGCAGAATGCGGCGGCCAGATTACTTAGTGGAGTGAAAAAATTCTAACATATTTCGCCCACTCTGGCCGCATTGCATTGGCTGCCCATCAGGTTCCGCATCGACTTCAAAGTGCTAATGCTTACGTATAAAGCCCTAAACGGTTTAGGGCCTCGATACTTGGCGGAACGCCTACTCCCACCAAGTTCTACCCGGGTCACACGGGCGAGCCAGGAGGTGAGGCTGAGGAGCCTAACCCCGAGGGAGGCCCGGAAAGAGAAAACAAGAAATAGGGCCTTCTCGGCGGTGGCTCCTCGCCTGTGGAATAACTTACCTCCTGACATTCGCGGAGCTCCCTCGCTGGGCACTTTCAAGAATCTATTAAAGACCTGGATGTTTCGGCAGGCCTTCTCATAAAACTATTTTTTGATTTTCTTATCTCTTTATTGTCTTTTTTCTCTTTTACCTGTTTTTGTATTGGTTGTTTATTTTTATTGTATTTTAACGTTGTTGTAAGCCGCCTAGAGTAGTCCTCGCGACTAGATAGGCGGGATATAAATAAAATAAATAATAATAATAATAATAATTACAGCTTATTCTGTCTGTCTGCGTTAACTGAATTACATAATAAGTTCCTGCTGCCACAAGAACTGGTAAAAGTTACTTTTTTGGACTAGACCTTCTAGAGCTAAATAAAGCAGCCTTGCGTTGGGCACTCGCCCCAATCAATAAGCGCCCTCATCCCATTCCCCCCAAGAGTAAACAATGTCAAGTTATCATTCATTGCTCACTGCCTGCTTCATAATTAAAAATTAGGAACAAAGTCTGATGCCGAAACTCCTATTGTGACCTTAGGTATCTTGAACAAAAATGTAGGAATTAACATAGGTGACTGCCTGGATAGTTCATAGTTACTATTTCCCCTCCGCATTGCCAAATTTGACAGTTTGACAGGAGCTGCATTAGAAGGAGCGTACTAGTCCATCTCCCCTAATTTTCACAGAAAGCAGGGTTGTTTGAACTCAGAGGGTGAGCAATCATTGAATCAAAAACTCTTCCGCACTGTATTGTGCAGTATTCTTTTATGACAGTGCTCAGAACAAGAAAAGGGCAGGGCAGCACACCAGGGCTTTCCTAACTTGTGTAGGAATGGTGAGGTAAAAATATTTTCAGGATGCCATGCAACTCTTTCTCATTTCCTTTTCCCCAGCCCCGGCAATGTTGATGGAATCTCCTTGAAAGAGACCCTTTCAGCAGCCTCGGTAGGTAACACGAACCACAGGAAGGAAAGACAAGAAAGGGGGCCTACAGTAAATGCTTAGCAGCCCAAGAGTTTTCACCTCAGCGCCTGGGAAGAGTTCCTGCTCTGTGATGCCAAGAGCAGAGGGTGAACGGCTTCACGCCCCGCCCACCCCAAAAGGAGGCAAGGAGATCTTTCCAAGTGATAGCCATCACTTCCACTCCTGCCCCTTGGCAGTCCGCCAGAAGCCACTGAAAACCTAGCTGACAGGGGAAATGCAGGCAGCAGGGTGGAAGGGGTGCTCGGTATAGTGCCGGTCTTTTGTCCTCCCACCCCCACCCTTCGAAGCCTGTCAGTTTGCTTTACCCCAGGCATTAATCTTGCCAGGAACGGGAGCTGTAGGAACAAAGCGTACTTACCAAGTCTCCAAAATGCAATGCGTCCAAGTCAACGGGATTCTTATCTTTCAAGGATGCAAGAGAGAGAGAGAGAGAGAGAGAGAGAGAGAGAGAGAGAGAGAGAAAGAAAGAAAGAAAGAAAGAAAGAAAGAAAGAAAGAAAGAAAGAAAGAAAGAAAGAAAGAAAGAAACTCCAGGGTGAAGGAAGATTTACTGTTTTTTTCAGATTTCCTCACAAGCAAATCCAGAACATTCAGCTGCATGTTTTTAAAGTCCTCATTTTATGCCAAGGAAGTGAAGGAAGGAAGAAATAAAGGGGGGGGGGATAGAGCTGATGTTCCATGTGTTTGTCCACAAAATAAAACTTTGAAAAATAAAGGGACAGTACACTTCAAAGTGAAATGAAAGAGTGGAAACATAAAACAATGTCTTGGAATAGGCAGGTATTTGCCAGAACACCTGACCACCCTCAGTGACTGATTGTCAAGAAATAGTATGTCTCTGTCTCTTTATTTATCTATGGCAGGCGTGTGTGTGTGTGTGTGTGGAGAGGGGGGCAAAATAAGCAGTTAGCCCCATGTGGGGGGTAACTGTCATACATCTAAGTAGAAGCCTTCAGAAGTCTGTATCTTTGGGTGGATGATTTTGCACCCAAACAGGCTGTTACTAGAAAGACAGGTGCAATGCAGCTGTCTCTGTATGTACAGAACACTATCATCACCATCTACCTGATGGTGACCTTAAAGTATTCCCATCCTTCTCAGTGAGGATGACCAGAGCCCACAATTTTCATCGCTCAGGTATCAGGGCTGGATATTCACCAGATGCCTTCAGTATGGCTCAATGAGCTAAATTATGCATTGGGCCTGGATTCAGAATCCTAGTTCAACAAGTGGCCTGAGAAGTCACAATTTCTTGAGCTTCAGTTATAGAGATAACACAGAGCTACCTCTGAAGAATGTTAAAGTAAGAGGCTCTCCCTGAGCATTGCAGACAAGACTCTATCATAAATCAAACACACTTTAGGCAAGGATTTATTCAATTCAGTTTTACACAGCATAAAAAGCGAGAGAGAAAAAACTTGTTCAATAGGTGATTTTCTGGAAATCCAGCCAAACTGTACATTTACAACTTAACTGACCTTCACTATACTAGCTTCCATTTTTAAAAGGATAAAGGTGGTATCACCTTTAATCAGAACTTGGAAAAGTTGTTTTTTTGGGGGGGTCTGAGACCCAGAGCACCTTAGCCAGTTTAGGGGAGTTATAGGCCAAAGAAGTACTTCCCCCCAAGTCCTGATTTTAAAGGCGTTCATGACAGCCTAGCTACATTAAATAACATTTATAAAATATGTAATTACCATGATCATTTTTTACTTTTGAAATAGCAAGCAAAGATCTTTCTCTTCAAGCAAGCTTTCCCTTAATTTCTGGCTGCCTGAGTGGGGTTCTAAAATAGATTCTTGTGCTCTACTGTGTTGAATGTGTTTTGATGTTGCTTCTGATCATCATCTTTTATTGTGGTATTTGTTTGATCTTTTTTTAGTATTTGTATACTTGTAGTTTTTAGCTTTAAAGATTGTCTTTGAATGATGTAAACCACCTTGGGTCCTTCTTAAGGAGAATGGTGAGGTAAAAATATTTTGAATGAATGAATGAATGAATGAATGAATGAATGAATGAATGAATGAATGAATGAATGAATGAATGAATGAATGAAGGGGGCAAGGTAAAAATTAGGATTGCACTGCATAATGCCTTTGTCTCACACCAAGTTCCCTTCTCTGAAAACCTTCTACCTTGAAATGGTTGCCTCTCATGGGAAGAAAAGGGTTTTGTACACCAATGGCAGCTTCTTCCCTCTGCAAAAGAGAGGTTAAAGCTCCCTCCTTCAGCCCCTGGCCTAATTACAGCCCCCTCCACTAACTACTGCTGCTTTTTAATAATTCAGAACAAGCAGGGAATGTATAATTGGTCTCCAATTACGCCACAGAAAGGACACAGTCATCTCCTTTTCTCTACAGCAGGGATGGGCAAAGCATCGGTCAGCAGACAACCCAGATCTCCCAACTTTTTAAAAAAATCATATTTGTTTTCCTTTTTACTAAAAATGGTCTATTTTAGCTCCAAAAGCCCTAAGAGAAACAGTTTTCTGTTTCTGGGCCTCGGGAAAGTTCCCCCTGATACGTCCCCATCCCACCAAACCAAAAAAGAACTAGGCATTTCCAGTTTGTTTGGCTTTTCTTTTCCTTAAAAAAATCACACACACCCCAAAACCTGACATTTTTGGTCATACCCAGGTCTGGTACCATCCATGGCAGTCTTGGGGCAATTTGACCTCTAAGCCCCCAAGCGTCACCTCCCACTCTAGAGCAAGAAACAATCCACTTTCTTGCCATCTCACAGGTGTCTGCTTCCACATCCTCCTCTTCCAAGCATACTCTGGTTCTAGCATTAGAATCCATACAGATTTTCATTTAATGAAATACTGCTAGAGCAGGGTTCCTTTCTAGTGAACACACATCTGCATAGAACCTTTGACTTCTACGAAGTGTTCCCAGGCCTCAGGTTTCAGCCCTGAGACTCAAGTTTTGGATCAACTCTTGGGGTCTCCGGCCTCAAATCTCAGGGAATGGGCTGCTGATATGCTGGCAATCCAAACCCTCAATGCTTCCAAAGTTGAGATGCAGCAGCCTTTCCCAACCTTTCCCCAGTTAGAGGCACTAACTGGGGGCCCAACAGGGCTAGAGCGTGCCAGGCCGAAGAAATCTGGGAAGCAGCATCTGCCACTTCAGTTTAGAAGAACCCATGCAGACCCATGCAAACAAGAAGGGGAGAGCTCCCCGCCCACACAAGTACATACCCAGGGTAGTGACATAAAGGATTGGTCATTCACTGCTCTGTGATGGGACTCCAAGATCTTCCCCAGGTCAGACTACCTCACCCATGGCAAAAGATACCACACTGATCAGGGCCAACTCAGTGGGCATGTGTGTTTCCATCTGGAAAGGCAAGCTTCCCCTACAATGGCACTTTCCATCATCCAGGGCTATTCAACTTAGGAAACATAACAGTGGAGGGAAAGGAATTACCTGGAAGATCGGCCCAAAATAATCTTTCTACATGGTTTCTACACTTCTGTACTACCAGAGTAGTATCAGAACAGAGTGAGGTACCCAGTGTGGTGCAGTGATGGACTAGGACTCAGGCCAGGGTTCAAATCCCCACTCAGCCATGGGAACTCACTGAGGGAGTGGACCTGGTAAATCATTCCTTAAATATCTCACTTACCTTGACAGCACATAACATACCGGAAGAGTGGAACTACAAGGGAGCAGCTGTTGTTACCCTGGTAAAACAAAAAACAAAATAAAAAACCAGGGGCCCCAAGCCTAAAACTTCAGTCACTCAGCTGGAAACACCGCTAAATCCAGAAGTTTTATGTCTACAGTTCAGGAAACACAATTTCAAAAATCACATGGTAACTGAACCTAGAACCTAATGGAGTGGTCCGGAATGGGTATAGATCCACATGCATTAAAACCATTACTCAGCCATTTATGGCTGCATTTTTAAAAAAATACACAAATAAATGTCCTAGGGATCAATTCCGAAAAGAAAAGAAACAAGGCAAGAGAAACACTATGTTTACAATGGTTAATACACCACAAATTAAGCATATCAACTGTTGGAAGCAGTGAGCATAACCAAATGTATATATGGGTTCACATGTAGATATAAGGTAGTAATCTCTTCAACTACTGTATTAGGGGAAGCTGATGACTGTTTATCCTTACAACCTTGAAAGTATATGTTCGAAATTATGAACATCCAAAGAATCCATTTATGTCATCACATTTACCTCCATGTGCTTCTCACTTCCTTCAAGTGTCTTTGGTCAATATCTCTGTCCCAGATAAGTGGTTATACACCAGAAGCGCTTCCTGCGCATTCATCTTGGCTCAAAGACTGGTAATTCCTTCCCAAAATGCTGTACAATGTCCCATTACAGAGGTGTTTTTTTTTTTAAAAGATGCCAATCTATGTGGGTGGCAGACTCTTCTCTAATGAAAGAGGGGAGTGGGAAAAGACATCAACAAAGCTTGAGGACAGTCCTTTTGGCACAGAATAGCCCAATGTTGTGTAAACACAGCCATGCTTAGAGTTTGTGTAGAAAAAAATCCAGGCAGAGTATTAACAGTACTGTAGATGGTCCGTCAGGAACCAACATGACATAGATTCAGGCTAGGGTGGGCTTCGACATTGAAAGACCCCATCCCCAGCTTGCTCACTGCCATTTTACTTTGCCGTTGAAACAGGAGAGTTCAACCTTCGGCTAAACTGGTAGTGTGAATGTTTCTTGTAGGTGCCCCAACTTCTCCTTTTTATTGCCCTTTTATGGCACTTTGAAAATAATAAAAGAATCTGCCACTTTGATGACTAGTGGTAGCCACGCAGGATGGGGAGAGAGAGAAAAATCGGCCCATAGGCTTCCAGTCTTTCTAGAAGAGATGTAGTGGTAAATTGTTGAAATGCAGGTGCTCATTATGGCAGTCCCCACAGCCCCACCTCCCAGGAAAATCCCAAAACAATGCAGGCAGCAGCAGGTCTATCATTGGCCTTCCTAAAATGAACGAATCTTCATTGCCCATTCAAGAGCAAGCAAGCCGCCGCCACCCAACTCCCAAATACTTTGTGTGATACCAGGGACAGCTTGCATAAATACATTGTCATTGGGGGAATCCAGGTCCTCTCCAGTTATTGGGAGGATTACAGCTGAGCTCAGATAGAACAGGGAGAACTGAAGGGGACTGCAGATGATGTCATCATCCTTGTTACTCAGTACTCCAATGTTACAATCCCCACCTCCACAATGCAGCTACTTCCCAGAAATTCTAGTTAAACCAAGGGATTTCACAGAGCATAACTTTCAGATTAGCCTTTTGGACACAAACTCCCTGAAATTCAAGGCTATCTCCTGTTAAAAGAAAATTAGAGACTGGTAAGTAAGGTGGCAGACTGTACAGTTTATCTGACCCCAAAATAACCAAAAACTGCAGCAAAACACTCCAATTTACTGCTGAATTCTGCAAGGGGGAGAGACTGGTGGCAAGCCTGGGCACATAAGACTGGGCCAATGCGGCTGATTTCAGGCAGGAAGAAGAACATTGGGCCATGCAAACCAATAAACGGTGATTCACTTTAATAGTTACAAATGAAGGGGTTGGTCACTTTGCAGCTTTCATTTCCACTCCTCAACTCCATGCATAATAACTATCTTTATTTTCTACAAAGTCAAAAAGCAATGGTAGAAGTCAGTTTTCAGGAATCTTCACCCCCACCCCCACCCCTGCAAAGATTTTTGTAAATCCCTTCCGTTCTTACTACCAAGTTAGTCTGCAAGTAAATCAAAGCTGGTTCCAGAATAAGAGCAGACCTTGCTCCATAAAATCAAGGGGGTTCTCTCTTCTATCACCACAGTGCAACGGATGTGACCAGTATCTCAGCCGACCATCCATCCATGACACCCATTTGCAATGAGCATGGAATGACTGGAGCCATTAAGAAAATAAGAAGTGCACAGAGTCCACCTTTTCCAGGATCTTGTTGTACTTCTTAGTAGGAAACTCTCACATAAGATTATTTTTTTAAAAAATCAGGTTAAAGTCCCCACCCTTATAAAGATCTTAAAGAACCAGGCCACGATAAGGAGGTTCTGCATGGTATCACACTGGAATTGAAGTAAACCATCCCCATCATCATCACTAAGCATCTCATGACTGTCAGCAGCAAACAGTTTGGGTAGCCACCATGTTTACTTGGTGACATACAACATAGGGCACTTTTCCAGCACCAGGCATCCCCTGAGTTTCCATGGCCAAGCAGTCAAGCTCAGGTCTCCTGAGCTCTAGTCCATCACTCTGTCCACTGCACCACATTGGCTTTGTGGTCACCACAGCTGTCTCAGAATCCTAGAGTCCTATTTAATGGATACATTGCTCATAGAAAACTTCCCTTTCATTCTTTCTCCTTCAAAAGGTGGAGATGGCCATTTTTGTGGTTCCTTTTGAATTGCCTCGCTTCATCTCTCAATATATTGCATAGTGAGGGAACAAAGTAGCCCGAAATCAAATATCCAAGTGCTTGGGTGACATTCCTTATGTTTACCTATGTACAGTGGTGCCTTGCTTAACGACGATAATCCATTCCAGGAAAATCGCCGTTAAGCGAAATCATTGTAAAGCGAAATTATAAAACCCCATTGAAACGCATTGAAACCCGTTCAATGCGTTCCAATGGAGTAGAAACTCACCGTCCAGCGAAGATCCTCCATACAGCGGCCATTTTCGCTGCCTGTATAGGGAGGAATCCATCCCTAAACACAGCAGGGAGCCATTTTAATTACCGTTTGAAACCGCCGATCAGCTACGTAAAGCAGATTCGTCGTAATGCGGGGCAATCGTAAAGTGAGGCACCACTGTATAGCTGAGGGTTTGCCACTACTGCAACTAATTCTTTGGCCCATCCAGGTGTGAGCTGTACCTCACACCCACACCCACACTCTCTAGTCTAGGGGGTGAACCGAGTTGTCTGTTTCTAGTTTAGACAAATATTACAACAGAAATACAAAGTAACAGAACAACCAGCCAAATAAAAGAGATGCCACATAGAACCCACCAAACTTGTTACAACGTCTGCCAGGAAAACAAAGTAGGCAGTGGTATCAACACAATTGTCTACAATACTGGCATATGCACATGCACGCTCCACACATGACAGACAAGAAGTGCAGTCCTGAGAGTCTAATATTTCCTCTGAATAAAGTGTCTTCTGAAAAACGCTCCCTTCCTCCATCCACCCTTGCCAAAACAACAGTGCAAGCCAATAGGTGGGAAGCAGGGAGGAGGACTTTGCCAGCCAGCATGATGGCCTCCTCTATGGTTATTCATACAGCACCAATTATATCAGAGATGGGGAACCTTTTAGCCTTCCATATATTTTGCCTCCAACTCCCATCAGGCCCACCCACCCTGGCCAGCGGCAAGGAACTATGGGAGCTGTAGTCTAAACCATCTCAAGAGCTCATGTTTCCCACCCCCTAGTCCAGCACTTTATGTCTACACTGAGAGTATCAATTTGCTAAACCTCTCTTCCACCCACCAATCACAAATAATAAACATTTTCCTTATGAAGTATCTTTTTAAAAGGCACATCCATAAGGATGTCAGGTCCTAGCTTTCAGATTTGAAGGGGGTGTTGGGCAAGGGTTAATAGAACCAATTAGGGCTCGAGCACCTCATTCTCACGAGGCTGGGAGAATCCCGGGCCTTTAGGGCAGTACCACCAAGTGAGGAATTTGTTCCTTAAAGCTGTTCTGTTTCTCTAAAGTCAGACGTTGCTCTGTATTGGGTTGGCAAAGACAGAGCCAAAGCATCACAGCCAAACAATGTGCAAACGCTGTTCATATGTAGGCCACAGAATAAACGGAGGAAGAGATGTATGCCAGATGTATGCTGGCATGCTGGATTTCATCATGACTCAGGACTTGGTGCCGGTTTTTGCTCAGCAGTGTCAGAGACAGAAGAAAGATGGTGGAGGTGAGGAGTTTTCTTTCTCCAAACTCTCCTCTTCAGCTAACAATCATATTGTATGTCCTGGAGTGACACTAGCTCCTCCTCGTTGTGTAACCCAGAAGCCCAAGCTCTATATCAGAAGGCGTGCCACACACATTCAAAACACAAACATTATCATGAGGGAGGTTGGGGGAAGGGGTGGAAGATGCCGTCTTTGACGATTTTGTAAAAGACACCTGACTTGCCCTCTTTGTTTTATGAGTCCAACATAGTTTGCTTTGAAAAGACATGTTTTACTAGAGATAAGGGGCGGAAGGTAGCCTTGCTTTTTAACTTGGCCATAAATTCACCTCAAACTTTGTTTCCAAACATTTGTTGGACTTCATTTTCCTCCTTTCTCCAGCCACTCAGCTGAAGGCAGGATTTATAGCTTGTCAGACTTAATCATATTGCAGCAGGAAAAGATTCCTTTTAAACCCCTCAGGATAAGACAGACTTGGCAGAAAAACGTCTATGAGAGAGCTGAATCGTGTTGAAAGTGGACATTGGAAAGTGATGTCCAGGTGCTTGCCTCCTGGAGGCTGTGTGCTCAGCAAGACCAGAGAAAGTCATTCCAGTATAAACTCCACCCACCCACACCCCACACACATGCATGTCTTCTCCTTATTCTATCATTATTGGATTCATCATCCTGAATGATCCAGAAGCAGTGTGTTCATAGAATCATAGAATAATTGAGTTGGAAGGAGCCTATAGTGCTATTGAGTCCAACCCCTTGTTCAGTGCAGGAATCCAAGTCAAAGCAGATCTGACAGATAGTAGCCTCTTGAATGCCTCCAGCACTGGAGTGCTCACCACCTCCCAAGGTAATTTGTTCCATTGTCGTACTGCTCTAACAGTTAGGAAGTTTTGGTCTGTTTCACCATTTATAACAGAGAAGAAACATTAAAATTTAAAAGGAAAAGTGTAACGGCACCTTAAAAACTAACAGATTTATTTCACTGTGAAGTTTTGCAGATTACATCAGACATGAGGAATGAAATATTTAACTGTGGTTTGACATGCAAGTAGTGGGCAACCAGTGAAGGTTGATGGAGGCATAAAAAAATGACAATAGGATCTTTAACACTACTAATAAGCTTAGAAAGTATACATTCCATAAGCATCCTGACCTAGCACAGGCTCTCTTTGAATTACAGAAACATTGAGTCAGATAAGCAACTCCTAAGTCTGTGGTCAGAAGCAACAACTTGGCCAAAACACAAGTTACAAAGAAAAAACTACAATAAATATTGATATTGTTAATTAAAAACCTTTGGGCTTTATTTAAGCCTTTAGCCACTCTCAGAAACTATGGATGAACTCTAACTCAGCTGTCTCCCTCTCCACTTGTCCTTGTTAATCTCCTTTTTTTGCGTCCCATAGTCACTTTCATGTCAATATCCATGTCTTGAGAGGTTGAAGCAGTCTATCCTGTTTGCCCAGTATAGAAGGCAGACAAGCACTCCTGGCAAACGATAGCAAAAATCACATAAGCGAATGGAAAAATAAATAATCCCCTGACGTTGAGTCACACAATTGGTGCCCATAATGGCACTGTCCAGGTACATGAGTAGCATCAAGGTTATAACAGGGGCACATGCCTGTCTCTGCATCTGCCATCCACCATCCACTTTCAAGAAACCTCAGGGTTTTTTTAATACACACACTCTTAAAACATGGTTCTATTTGACAGGACTTTAGTCCTCGAGGGTCAAACTGCAGACCTGAGGGATGTCAGGGAGTGATTCAGTCTCTGTGCTGCCACCAAGCCAGACATGTGGATTGACACTGACTCCCGGAGCATGGCATCAATGTTCTGAAAAGACCCTCAGAAAAACCCACAGCGTCCCAGGAAGGAACATAAAAATGTACAGGTTACTTTCTGTATTTCAGACTGACAGTCAGCTTGGTCAGAACACAGCTGAAAGAGTGGGTTGCTTCCTGCCCTCCTACAGTATGAATCAATGCACAGAGTGCACTTCTGAACAATGGACCAGATCTACATTTAGTTACATTTAAGAGTTGACCCAGCAAAATAAGCGTGACTTGAGTTAGTCCTTACTAACCTAAATCTAATTGATTTTAGTAAATGTGCTCTAAGTCAGTGGTTCTTAACCTTGGGTTACTCAGGTGTTTTTGGACTGCAACTCCCAGAAGCCTTCACCACCAGCTGTGCTGGCTGGGGTTTCTGGGAGTTGCAATTCAAAAACACCTGAGTAACCCAAGGTTAAGAACCACTGCTCTAAGTCCAGCTAAATTCGGCTCCAACCCAGTACGATCTGGGGTATGGAGAAGGACAAAAGGGTTACCTCAAGCTGATTAAGTCAGAGTTAAAGGGACATGACTTTGGTGTTGACTTCAACACAGGTAAAGTTACATATATTTCTGTCAATACAAAGTGGTCAGAGAACCCAGTTGGCTAAAAAATGGCGAGGTTGTACTCATGAAAACTGGGAATGGCAGCCCCTTGAATCAGGATTCCAATCCAGTTCCACAAGCCAAAGAACTAAGCCATGGCAAGCCAGAAGCACCTAGTCTTCACCATACCTTGGAAACTTACTTTGCATTACAGGTCCCACAGTCCCCCAGCTAGATGGGGAAGGCTTAGTGGGAATTCTGGGAGATGATATTAAAAAATATAGCTTTCCAAGAGCTGGTAGCAGTCACCTGACTGGCATGAAAATTGGGTACTTCCTGCACAAGGGATTTGACCAACTCTACCCTTCACCTAATCAAACAACTGCCATTTGAAAGGGGTGCCGCTTCCTTTGAGGCCACTTAAGTTTTCCTTGCCTTCCCTTTCAGACGCCACCGCCTACTCATTGCCCAGAGATTATTCATTATCATGGGCCGATTTCATAATCTACAGCACATAATGTAAGAGGAGAAACAACAATGTTTCACTTTCTGAACAAATCCCAGGCTGCTGAAGCCATGTGGAAACACACGGGCCCCAAATCATTTTCTTAACCATGCATGGGTGGGACAGAAGCTTCTCCTCTCCATAAACAAGACTCAGACTAAAAGAGAGGCGAGACTCGGAACCAGCATGCAAAGGCCACGACCATGTGGATAATTAAAGCCGGCATTCCTGAATCTCATTCTGACTCTTCTGCTTTGGGATCAAATAAAAGAGAAGCAGCAGCACCTGCAACCTTCGTGTTCCTTGAACGAGAGAGAGAGAGAGAGAGAGAGAGAGAGAGAGAGAGAGAAGAAGAGAGAGGGAGGGAGGGAGAGAGGGAGAGAGAAGGAGTCCAGCTTATGCCTTTTCCCCACCTTTACACCCCCTTGGCAGATGAGCAGACAGGCTGCAGAAGTGGGTTCCTGCATCTGGCCAAGTGGTTGGAACCACAAGCACAGCCAATGGTGTGGGCGAGGCCGAAAGGAAAACAACTGAAAACACCAAGGCGCTGGTTGGCAGTTGCCATCAATAGGTCTCTAGTCTCTGGGTGGCAGATTTAAAGGCTACCGTCAGACGTGTAAACAGCTTTCCAGAGCCAACCCAAATCATCATCAGCAGGTTCTGGGATTGGACCGCCTATGATAAATGGGGGACTGCATATATTCATCCCCATGTGTTCAAGTTTCCCTTGCATCTGAGGGCGACAGCTGAACTAGATGCCAAATACTTGGATAAAGATCTGGTTCTCGAAGAATTTAACACGAGGGAGAGTCAGAAAGCTACATCCCAGTATGAATACAGAGGGGCCCCACAGCAAACAGCAGCCAGCAAGGCTACTTCCTGTAGCCTGGCAATGCTCTGCCTTGGGACAAGAGCAGCAGTCTGAATTGCTCCAACCATCACCTGAACATCGAGGAATCTGTTTGGGTTTGGCCACTGGCAGCTCAACAGGAGCCCATGCTGCAGAATCGCCAGGAGTGTCCAGGTCAGTAAGGAAAAGGTTAGCTAGACCTTTAGAAAGGTCTCTGCAGCAGACTTGTAGCTGCTGAAGGTTACGTCCTCCTAAGCTAAAGTGAACTTGCTTGCCAACCCTCTCCTTAACTTGGGACAAAAGTCTCTGAACCACATATAACATTTTGGACACACAAGATTGCAGCAGAGGTATGTGTGTCCTTCTACACTTCCAAGAAGAAGGAGAAGAAAGAAACCAAAGGCTTGATTTTTGCTGCAAAAGAACAAGCCCTCCAAACCAACATGATGAAAGCTAAGATCCAAGAAATTAGTGCTAACAGCAAATGTCGACTTTGCCAAGAAAAATATGCAACTGTGTCAAACCTTGTCTATGAATGTCCAAAGATTGCACAAACAGATTACACAGTTAGACATGATAGAGTGGCAAAGTTAGTGCACTGGTCATTATGCAAAAATTATAACTTGCCAACCTCCAAAAACCTATGGGAACATCAGGTAAAGAAGGTGTCAGAAAATGATGAAGTCAAGATCTTGTGGGATTTCTGGATCCAAACGGACAGACACCTTGAACATAACACACCAGACATAGTAGTAATAGAATGAAGAAAGGTCTGGATCATTGACATTGCAATTCCCAGGAATGCCACAGTTGAAAACAAAGAACTGGAAAAACTAACAAAACCGAACCATCTCGCTCGTGGGTGAAATACACTTCAATGGTCCCTGTAGTCATTGAGGCTTTGGGAACAATATCAAGAAATTTCACACACTACTATAAGCAGTTGCAAATCTCATAAATCACACCACCAGAGCTACAAAATATGGAAGTATTAGGAACAGCATACATACTGCGTCGATATTTAACAGATAGGTTTTTGGTTAGAACTTGTATCTGTTATATAATATTAGTCAATATCTTTACAGTTACTGTGCCTGGTGTTTTTGAATAACAACAATAATTTTTAGTAGTAATAGTAGTAGTAGTACTGTAATATAAAACTGCAGAGCTGGATGGGACCTTATAGACTATCCAGTCCAGCCCCTGTCAAGGAGGCAAGAGTGGAGAATCAAACTGTCTGGCTCCACAGCCAGATACATAAATCACTGAGCTATCCAGCAATCTTATTCTCAGATGAGGATCCCATGCCAGAAAACAGCAGCTACAGGGCATGCTGAAGCATCTGCTCTGAACTGAACCTGCAGTCGTCATGCTGGTATCCCTTAACAGTTCCTGCTTCAATTTAGTTTTACTCCACTTTCCTCCTATATGACTTTCAAGCAATCTTTATCCCTGCATACAAGGCCTTGGAGCCTGTACTTGACATCCAAACTGACATTTTGCCAGTGCACCTTGCAAAAAAGTGATGCATGCACTTTTACATGCATGGCTCGTGTACCAAGGCCACGCAAGTGTACAGTACTTGTAACACTTCCGAGTGTGGGAAATATAGTGTCCCTATCCCTTTCCAAGATCATTAGACTCCCATCTTAAGAAGCACTGGAAGTTCTTAATCAAGCACCATGTGAATCTTGCAATTCGTAACATTTGCTATGTGCACAATATTACAGAATTGGGAACAAAAGCCTGTAAAATAACTGACATACAGCATTAAAACTTCTTAGATTTGTCTTGGCTAATATATGATTAACTTCAGCACAAAAAAACCCTCTAAACTTGGATATATTCATCTTGAATTGTGTTGCTTGTGAATTTCAGCAGCAGCCACTGGAACTGAAAATATTGTCAATTTGTTGAGGACCAGTTGTTGCCAAAGGAAAATCCAGCACCGAAGACTTCTGAAAAAAGTTGCGTCCGTCTACTGAACTAATCCCACCCCACCTTCATTGTGACTTGAACTTCAGTGGTGAAACCCACTTGCAAATCTCTACCAGAGAAAACAAGTCTTCACACTATGGGGTGGTGGTTTAGAAAGGGATGGGTACTCCAGATACTGTTGGACTACATTTTCCATAATTCCTACCCTGATAACTCAGGCTGATAGGAGCTGTAGTGCCTTTCAACAAGATGGATTGGGAAATGCTGTTTGAGAAAGGCAGAAACACCAGACATAAGCCTTTAGAAGCTTCTCACTGAAATTCTCTAAGCAAAGACGGGAGGGAGGGCTTTCTGCCATGAAACAGTTACTGCAAGAACAGTTGCTAAACACACACACACACAGAGAAAGTTTAAAAAAATCAAGTTTAAAGGCTTTTAAAAAAAAATCAAGGAATGCAAAGATAAAGAAGTGGCAAGAAGAAGAGCTTTTGCAGGAGCTGTGAGAATTACAGCTTGTTCCCGAAACCGAACAGCCTGAGCTGTGGCTGCTTGCAAAATACTAATCAGATCCTGAAAGCTCCAAGAATCTGAAGGGAAAGTCTTTTTGGCAAAGTTCCTCCTGGAAACGCAGTGGGGGGAGGCGGAGAAAGCGAGCTGGTTTTGTTTACGACTTAAGAGGAAGTGGTAACTGCTCCTGTTTGTTCTTCTACAGAAAGTGTGGGGGGGGAGGTTGGGGGCAGGGAGAGGTTGGAGCTTTCTGTGCATTGGAAAGGGGGGAAGGGGGGGAGGGGGAAGAGTAGGAAGAAATCTCTTTCCATTAGAAACACCCTGGAGCTCTTGCTCTAGATTACTCCAGATGTGGCGTCCTCTCTTATTTGGAGACTGGATTATACGCTTTTTGAATTTTGGCTAAATTTTAAGCTTCATTTGTTAAAAGACCGAGGGGGACAGGTAGCAGTATGGGGCAAGAAGAAGGAGAACTCCCCCCTCCCCATTTAATTGCTGGGAAGATTAAGGAGGACATTCCTTGCCCTATTGTTCCTATTGAAGGCAGGTGCTCTGCACAAACTGGGTCAGGAGAGTGAAATTGGGAACACGTCTCAGGCAGAAGACCCCTTCTGGGTAAGGCAAGGGGCAGTATACACTACATCCCTTCTGACTCTCCATGAAGGAGCATAAGCATGTTGTTCCCACTGCAAAGTAACCAATCTGCTTGCTAGCAGGGGATGCGCCATCTAACGGGTGCCCCATGAGAGAGGTTCCATCTGGGACACAGGAAATTGAATTCTTCCCTCACCCTGCCACCCACCTTGCCTATTGCAACTATGCTATGCTTTCTGGTTTGTTTGCCTTTTCCAGGTTTTCTATCCCCTTGTATCCTCCCAGCAGCCTGTTAAAGCCATTTGCACTGAGAGTGAGCAGCTGGGCTCAAGGTCATTCAGTGAGCTTCCTAGCTCTGCCTACATCTGCACCTGGGGCCACCACAGTCCAGCAATCTAGCCGTGGCATCACACCACTCCTTCCGCCTCTGTCACCACCCCCTCATGATAGATATCGACATTCCACCGCAAAAAAAACCCTCTTCAGCCATTAAAGAATCTTGAATCCTGGCTCGTCAGCAAGCTTAGATGGGTGTGATCATCCTGCCTGCCACCTCTGTCCCTGCTTTCCATAAGCAGAGATTCCTGCTTGCATGGAGAATCTCCATCTCCATGTGGGTAAGAACCATGGAGAAATCACATTCCCTTCCTCAGAGGCAGCAATGAATGAGTGTCAAAAGCAGTGATGGTAAGGTAAGGAGGGCCAGATCTCCCTCTTTAAGCATGTCAGCAAACTAGGATCAACACCCGAATAGGGCTAAAGACACTGGGTATTCTAGCATTCACAGAAAAAGCTATTCTATCCATAACCCCTATTATGAGCTATGACTCAAACATTTCTTACAAGCTCTAACAACGGTAGACATTCTCCTCGGACAAACAGTTGCTGGAGTTGGATTTGTTGAGGATGGGGAATAAAAGGCTTAAGAGGTGATCCAGTAGCCACTTTCTGATAGCCACGTGTCTCATGGAAAGGGAAAGAAGCTACCTTTGAGTGGTTCCAAATGGTAGGAGCTTAGGTGATGAATTCAAATTCTAAGAAAGGTAATTTTGACAAAAACAGAACTGCTGGATAGCTCAGAGGTTTAGCTCTGTGGCTGCGGAGCCAGTGGATGGGAGTCCCATTCTCCACTGCATCTCCTTGACGGAGGCTGGACTCAATGATCCATAGGGTCCCTTCCAGCAATGTAGTTTTTCTAAGATGATGGTGGACTTTTCCAACTGTAAGAACCATTTGACAATGAAATGAACTATCTCGGAAGGTTGTGGAGTTTTCCTCATTGGAGGTTTTCTAAGATGTTTGATGGCCATCTCTCAACCTCTGATGTCCCTTCCAACTATCTAATTCTGTTTGGTTCCTAATTCAGCATATTAAAAAATCACAGCTGTTACATTAAGTTTCTAGCTCTTGTGAATACAGAGGCATGGATGATTTCTAACCCTAGATTTCCCTTCTTCTTTTTTTCTGTCTTCCTTTAATTTTCAAAAAGTAAAAGGAGGTGGTGGTAAATCCATTTTTTAAAACCCTAAATGGAAGCTTAACTGTGCTAAGGAAGTATATGTCAGTACTTTTATAACATTCCGGTTTTGGGCATGGAACATATGCAGATCCAACTATAAGCAGTCGTCTATACTAAGTAAATACATCACATGAGGAATACAACAAATTATTCCAGGCTATCAGGCCTCTCTCCATTTTAAATTCCTTCTGCTTGTCTCTGAACCAAATAAACTGTGCAGAGTTGAAGCAAGCCCTAGTACTAGCAGCAAACAAGCCCACTGGCCTAACTGTCAACAAAAACAAACAAACAGCAAGACAAAATGTGAATTTCACTTCCCCTTTCATGGTCTCAAAATCACTGGGCAAACTACAAAGGAAAGTCATCTCAAAAATATACTTCAGAGAATAATGTCTAAGCTGTCGTCATTCATATACATCCACGTATTACGGCTATTCTGTGCAAAAGAATGAGTGTACACACCGTCTGACCTCAGGAAATTGCCTAGGAGAATTAGATCCATCTCTTTTGCACCACTTTCCATGTTCCAGTCCTGTTATGTTACGGTGCAAATGTTGTCTGGGACGGGGCAGGAGCCAGTCACAGGGTGTAAATTGCTTCCACAACGTTACACTGACCACAGGCCGGCTACATACATTCATTATTTTCACTACATGTCTGAGCTGTGGTTCACAGAGTTGTTGCCGAAATACATGACTTCAAAATCCTACTTAACGGGGGAAATGTACTGCTCCCCCAAGGGGTCCCATTTGCACAGCTGTTTTTCTCCACCTTTTTTCCTGGGCATGTGAAACACGTACATCACCTGTAGTTTAGAAGAGGTAGTCGTGTTAGTCGGTGCAAGCATATCAGGTCAAAAATGAGGGAGGGAAATAAAGGAGATGAAAACATTGTGCCACTTTAAAGACTGCTATATTTTTACGTGAGCCTCCGTGAACAGGTTCACTGCTTCAGACCATAATTGTGCATAATTGTGTTGACTGTCTTATGGCACAAGAGGAAAGGCATCCTTTTTTTAAAAAACAGCAGCTATTTTGGTGTATTTCATTCAAACTCCTGAATGGGAAACTACTTTAAATGTCTCAAAATGTAAGGAAGTGAGCATAAACTTAATGGCAACAAACCAGATGGGAAAATAGGTGTTTAAGCATTTCAATTATGCAAAGTTGTAATTTTTTCACTTAGAGATACACTCTTGATGCCTCGCACATTCATTAAAGGGCATAACTGACAGACCCTCCAACCCTGTTTCACACATTTGCCAGGGAATCGGCATACTTGCAAACTACTCCAACAGAAATTTTGTACATGTAAATCAACTTTTTCAATCAATCATCTTCCTTATGGACGGCAGACCTTCATCTAAAACTTTTCAACTGAGTACAGAAAAAAAAGGCAAAGACAATCCTTCCAGCATTATGTGGGAAATCATTAAATGGACAGGCTCACACGGCATTACAGACGGCTAGAACTTTATCTTGGCATTAAAAAGGAAAAAAAGAAGGATACTGTGTCCGCTTGTGGTTGATACTGCTTGCAATAGAAAGATACACCAACCCTAATTCCACTTTTCATGGCATAGTGCTCTCCGGCCCTTAGAATTATTCTTTTCACACGAGGTTTAAAAACTATAGACAAATTGGCACCAATGTGTATTTATGCAGTTTGATGTATTCTGAAGAGCACCTTGAGATTCTGTCTCTGGAAAGAGAAGCAATTTGCTTTTAGCCTTGACCCAGCAAAAGGTTGTTCTTAATAATAAGGAAGAAACATCAGTGAAATTGCTTCTAATTGGCTTCTAAGTAAAAAACAAAAACAAAAAAAAGCCAGTTCAGGAAACAGTCAGATACAGTATTTCAACTTTCTGTTGACATCCTTACTCAACTCAAAAGAAAGGATGGTATCTGAAATTGTTATTTTACTCCAGCAAAGGTCTGGCTCCAATTCTGCCATTCATGCATGCACACGCAACCCACTCCTATCCATCCAAGACTGTATAAAAGCAGCCTTCAACACCTCACTGATTTTACACTGCTCTGCAAGACAAAAATCTCACAGAAAATATTCCAGGCCCTCTGCTTGCTGTCTCCAGATTATCACCTGCACTACAAAAAAACCCTAAAAGATAATGAAGCAAGATGAAGCCCAAATTTAAGATTCAATGGATTAGGTTATGTGGCACCTTTGTGAAAGTACTGACCATTCCTTGAGGGTTAAAGGGAACAAGGAGGAGAGGCGGCTACGTGTTTCATCAGTACTGTAATGGAAAGAGATTTGAGGGGAGTCGATTTAGAAGAGGGACTATGCATGAGGGGGAAATGGGTCTGCGTTCACTGGGAAACAAAGGGTGGGAGGGTGGAATTTCCCTTCCGTACACCCTTGACCGACTCATGATTAGAATGGGTGCCTAGCCCTTCAAGCCTCACAATCTCCTGCTTTTCAGTGCACACATAATCTGTTCTGAACTCTGGGAATAGGCCAGGCAACCTAAAATACTATTAAGGATTGGAGGTTCCCGGCTGAGCATTTATTCTTAAAAAATAAAACCCTGATGAAGAAAGAAAAAGAAAAGAAAAGCTGCAGGGACGTTACCAATAGCAAGAGTGAAAATAAGTTTGCTTATTGCCGTCCAAGAATGTTCTGCCAATTGAGCAGCAAGAACAATGAATGAGTGCCCTAGATACCAGGGTGCTGTACAAACTAGTAGCCAAGCAACAGGGTTCTTCCCAAATTCTCCTCATCCAGTGGTGGAGCAATGCTGCCACCTTGCAGCAAAAGAGGGTTACTGCTGAAAAAGGGCGATCGCCTCAAAAAGCAGTTTCCAGAGGTGTCACCTGCCTTTGCCAGTTGTAGCAAATGTAAGGGAACTTGTGATATCTTTAAAAGACTGGTTCAACGAATCAGTTTCTGGACTACAATCTTCTTCGACACATGCATAAAATGTAATGCCAATTGGTCAGTGCACCTATATGTCAAATACACATACATGAGATATCTAAGCACAACCATGGATATGCACAGGAAAATAAAACCGGGGGGGGGGGGAATAATCACAATAGAGTGAAGAATTAGTTTTTTTTCCCCTAGTCACTCACAAAGATCTAGCAAGAACTGGTGGTAAATGCCATTGATCTGAAGATAAGAGATTGGGGACAAATAAAAAAAATGGTGATTCATTTTGATCCGTTATTCATTAAGGTTAACGGATCAACAAATACAAATATACGAATATTCTTCAACAAATCAGTGGATCGATCCATCGATTCATATGCACGTTAAATGGCTATAACACTGTTTTTTTCTCCTCATGATGACCCAGAGATATCAAATTTGTCGGAACGCTTCCTCAGATGCATTTCTATAACTCCTCAAAGTTTGCTGAACATTGGATCACGGACCCCAGAGTTATATAGTCACAAAGATGACCCCTCAGGAAAGCTCCCCCTAGGTACTTAAGAAAATCCAGAATCACAACGGAGCTTCCTATGTCTTTCCCCAACACACCTGCCAACTTTGGTGAAGATTAGATATTGGACATCCGAGTTATTCACCCACAAATTGGGTCCCCCAAGAGAGTTTACCACACTGCCAGAAGCCCATTCTGCCTACCGGCCACTGATCAGCTGTTCAGAAAATGATAGGCAACCACCACCCCACACACATAGCCAGCCACCCCAACAGCCTACCCCTACACCCCTTTCCTTCCCCTACCTTAGACCCTACCCCACTTCCACCAACACCCCCTTTACCTTAATAGCTGCTGAAAAGGTCTCCATCAGGCCTCCGCAGCCACCATGTGTAAAAAGGGAGACTGGCTGCCCTTTGCAAAGTTAGGGTAGGGAAGCTGCAGCTGCCATCTTTGCAAAGGGCAGCCTGCATTCCCTTCAGGCAGGCTAAGGGAATCCAGGCTCCCTGCCAAAGATGGCAGCTGCAGCTTCCCTACCCTAAATGAAGCCGCAGCCACCATTTTTGCAAAGGGCAGCCAGTCTCCATTTTTACATGCATGGCTGTGAGGCCAGAAGACCTCGGCAGCAGCAATTAAGGTAAGAAGGTGTCAGTGGGGGTGGGATGGCGTGGCACCTAAGGTAGGGAAGGGAAGGGGATAGGAGGGTAGGTTGTAGTATTGGGTGGCTGAGTGGGGTAGTGGCTGCCCTTTGCCGCCAATCAGATGATCGGCGGCCGGAAGGCAGAATGGTGTTTTGTTTTATTTTGTTTTTTAATACGAAGGACAAATAAAAGCAGGTACTGTAAATATTCATCTCTTCATATTTGTGGGGGGTCTCTGGAACCCACAAATACAGATCGACAAATATTTAACGAATCGGCTATATTCATCAGAATAACCTATCTCTACTGAAGATGCATGTCACACAGAAGAAGAAACCAACAAAATGTAAATCGTAACAAAGGCTACTTATTTTAAACATTCTATTTCATTATAATCTGTGTTAGCACCTTGGCTATTATAGGGAGGAGGCAGAATGTGAACTGGATAAACAAAACAGACATACCTTCGGGAACCAGTGGACGTTGCCCTGATGTTCCACTCCTGATTAGAAGGGTGCCATTTTTAAAGGAGCAACTTTAGAAAAGAAAGGCCAGCTCAAAATTGCTAAATTCGAATATATCAACCCTTCTTCTGAGTTTGTTTCACTTTCATCTGTCACAATGGCATCAAATTAGGCTGCAGTTATTAAAACATGGCAATTGCTACTGTTTTGATCTCTACGCTTCTTTCACATCCATTTAGGCTTAAACTCGATTTTAAAATCTGGTTACACAGGCTTTTACCTGTCCCTTCCAGAACTCAGCTCTTGAGGAGTTTTTTTCTAAAGCAAAATGATACGATCACAGCCATTTCCCCAAGTTTCTTAATGATTAAGAGAAAGTATATAACTTCCTTTCTCCTTTTTGGTGCACATCTTGAGGATCCCCAGGAGTCTTATTTACTAAGCACGCTAGCCACACAAGACTTGAATCACTTTCAAGCTCTCTGAGTTACTATTAAAATACAGTTGCATGGGATTACTTACTAGAACTGCATTGACATGTGTATGTTGCAGTGCACAAGGTGAGCTCAGCCGCTTAATACAGTAGCATATGCAGCAGCTGGAGAAAGATTCATACATCCAGCAACTCCCTCCTTTGAGTGAACCGAGTAACTGCACTAACGTCCACTCTATGAAAACTGTAGCTTTGGACACCACGGTTCAAACTCAAGGGGGGATAATCTGTGGCGGCAAGCACAGTGACCAGGGTAGCTCGGAGCGAAGTCATCTGCCATGGAGAGGGAATTGTCAAAGGGACACAGTGTTTTTTAAGAGCCAGCCTAAAGTTCATGCTGGAGAAAGAGGACCTACACAAAGGTGTTGTAACACCTGGCTGGCTGAATTCCCCCCCCCCAAATTTTTCAACATGCCACTTGGCATCCATTCAGTTCATCAACTGACCCAGATTCCAAGCTTTTATTTGAAACACACATGTACAGATTGAGAGAGAGAGAGAAAGAGAGATCTTACAGAACCGGACATACAAGGCAATCGTGCAGCCACTGTTTGGGCAATTGTTCTGCAAGCAGAAACAAGCCTTCCTATGGGATTTGCCAGTAAGAGAAGCCATCCACCGTTTAACAGGAACTCAAGGATACCTAAGTCAAGGACACACAGGTAAATGCTCCAATGGTGGGTATGTCTGGTCCTTACACAGCTGGCTGCAAACAGGGCAAAGAAAGCTGGTTTTTCCCAGCAATGGATGCTGACTGGGGGACTATGGGAGATGCAGTACACAAAAAGGAAACTTCCCAAGTTCTGGAAATACACATCTGACTTACACGTCCTGTTCTGGCAGACTTGTTGGACTCAGTGACCTTTAGAGGTCTATGGTTCCATCACTCTATGTGATTCTACACCCTTCCGGAAACTTCCACCCTGCTTTCTCTTCCACAGGCTTCTGGGAGTTTCTGGAGGTGAAAAGGAAGTGTCAGCACAAACAACGAGGAGCAGCTAAACTATTAGAAGCTTGCTGGGGTTGAATTTGAGCTAACGGTTGTTAGGAAGAGATTTCAAACAATATTAAGAATATGCTAATATCCTTTTTGAAGACCTAATTCTGGGTGTATTTATCTTGGGCATATGGTATATGGCTCTCCAAATGGCTTATTCAGAGATGTACCCTTCTAAGTCAAATGCACCTTGCACCTCAGTAAATGGGCCTAGCAAACTGATCCAGGTGAACTTATTAGGAAGCAGAGATTGACCAAGTTATATTCTTGAATATAGCTCCCTGAATCCCCCAGGCAACATGGCAACTATTCTGGTTGAGGGATTCCAGACTCTGTAACCCAAAATGCAAATTTCCAAGCTCTGCCAGAGAACTCATCCCCTACTTAATATGGTTTACAGCTGATAGTTGCTGGGAGGCAGATGGGGTGGATGAGGAAGGATGTGCTTTGATGGATGGACCCTTTGTTCTATGTGCATGTGTCTTTCTTTCTTTCTTTCTTTCTTTCTTTCTTTCTTTCTTTCTTTCTTTCTTTCTTTCTTTCTTTCTTTCTTTCTTTGTATCAGAGTGTTTCACATTTTAAAATTTGGATGTATGTGAAATATAAGTAAATATAAAAACAAATTACAATGTTAAGATAATTAGACTATTTTTGACCAGAAGCAGGGTACTCCAATAGCGTTATCTTAGCTATTTGCCAGCTCTTCTTTTGGGGCATAATAAGCATTGCATTAATTAAGTGTCTCTAGCCATGGAAAATTTGTCCTGCATCCAAGTAGGCCCATATATTTGTATGTGTGCAAAGCCTAATATGCAAAGAAAGTTAAACGAGGATGTTTTCTAGTTACAATAAATTATTTGTATTTGCATAGCTAAAGAAAATGGAACCATTTTCCCCCAGTTTCTGCAATCTGCCCTCACTTTCCCCCTTCATTTTTTCCCTGCAAATGTGTGTGTCATTTGTGGGGGATTCCTGTGGTACTCTTATGGATCTGTAGAAGTTTCTTTGCTACAAATACAAGTTGATGGCAAAAACAATGATCATCTCATGAGAATATCACCGGAGGCTCATGTCTTTCTTTCTTTCTTTCTTTCTTTCTTTCTTTCTTTCTTTCTTTCTTTCTTTCTTTCTTTCTGTGTCTCCCCAATGTACATGGCTGTTTTATATGATTCTCCTCTCTCCATTTTTAGGCCTGTAAGATAGTGTATCAGGCCAAAAACAAAAGAGAAAGCATTGTGGACCTTAAAGATTAACTGCTTTATTTTGATATGAGCTTTCATGGGCTTTCAAGTCCACTGCCTCAGACATAAGAGTTGGACTACACTGCAAATATTTATACATGCCCCCAAAACAAAGAGACAGTTTGTTTAGTGCCGCATTCCACACCTGGCAATGACCTTTAAGATCCCTGTTGATATTCAGTTTCCTTTCCAGGAAGTATTGTTCTGTAAACATTGACAATGATTGATGCCTAAATTAATCCCAGGCTATAGATAAAGCAGCAGGAATGACATGGTAATGAGTAGGGGATGGATTTCTATGACATGTCACACTTTCCCTACAACCTGTAATTGAACCCACAAGCAAGCTTGAACCTGTCTGTGAGCAATCTGGCCGTTCTCACCAGATTACTCATAAACTTGTGCAAATCCACTTATAAATTCAAACGCAGGCCACCGGAAAAATATGACATGTCAAAGACATCTTCTCCCTAGTATTCAGTATATCTAAGAGCTGTAAAATACAGTGGTGACCCGCTTGACGACATTAATCCGTTCCGTTAAAATTGCTGTTAAACGAAAGAAAAAAACCCATTGAAATGCATTGAAAACTGGTTCAATGCGTTCCAATGGGCAAAATACCTCATCATAAAACAAAGATCCTACATAGGGGAAGCCATTTTCAATTGCTGTCTTCTAGATATAGGTCCAGAAAACAGCGGGCAGCCATTTTGAAAACCCAACAATCAGCTGTTTTTGATAATCGGGAAGTGAAAAATCGGTTCCCGAAGCAGGGAACCAATCGTCGTGAAGAGGATTTTCCCCATTGAAAAATTGTTTTGCGATCGTAATAGCAATCACAAAAACCTCATTGTGAAGCGATTTTGTCATCTACCGGGGTAATCTTCAAGCGGGGCACCACTGTAGGTTTGACTGAAAGGTTGCCTAAAGACACCAATTAAGCATCTGATTAAGTTGGGATCTGAAGGTGGGTCTCCCTGATTCAACAGTAACTATTACAAAATGTTGACCCTCTGAAATCATTGGTAATATATACATGATGCCAAGGATGCAGCATACTAGAAAGATACACTTTAGGTTGCCTGGACCTGGAGAACTGAGATATAGCTACCTATGCTGCTAGCTCCTTTGAAAGTGTGAAAGCAAGCTTCTCCTCTCCCTTCCTCTTTCAGTACTCTTTCCTAAAGTTAGCTCAAGTACCTTTTTTTTTTCATTTTATCTCGGGCTTTCTAAGTCCAAAACTAACATCTTCTGTTCCTAGATATTGAAAGAGTTTCCTCCACTCTTCCCTCAGGTCTTAAAATTCCTAGAAAATTTTGCTTCCTGCAATATCACTCTTGTCCTTTTCCTGAATCAAATTATACTTCCTATGGAATTTCACCAAGTATACAGTAGGACCCCCTTATCCACAGTCTGAAAACATTGAAAGAAAAATCCAAGAAATATGTACGTATTTCTAAAAATGATCAGAACGACCACTAGAAGCAGCTAGAGAACATGCTATGTATAGCATACTAAAATACAGTACCGTGTTTCCCAGAAAATAAGACAGGATCTTGTTTTTGCTACAAAAAAACACATTAGGGCTTATTTTCAGGAGATTTTATTAAGTACAACAATCTGCATTTATTCAAATACAGTCATGTCATCTTTTGGTTGCTGCACAATGGTGGAGGGTGGGGTTTCACTTAACTCAGGCTTATTTTGGGGTAGGGCTTACATTACGAGCATCCTGAAAAATCATACTTGGGCTTATTTTCAGGTTAGGTCTTATTTTCAGGGAAGCAGGGTAGGGTAGCATTCACTACACAGACAGGTTATCTACCTATAATCATAGTTCTTCTAGTGGTCCTCTGTGAATCCATACAATTGGGTTGTTCTGCGCCTGCGCTGAACCTCTCGGAAGTTTCTAGAACTTAAAGACACATGATTAGTGGGACGTTCCCCCATGGAGTGCATGCTCTGCCCATCCTTGATAACCTCAGTTCCTGAAAAAGTCCACCTCTGTCAAAGAGCTATTCTAGAGTATAACATGACGAACAGAGGGGAGGGTGGGTGAAGCATTCGTTCCGTGGGGGAACGTCCTAGAGGACCACTAGAAAAGCTATGGTTACAGGTAGGTAACCTATCTTTCTTCTTTGTGGCCTCTGTGAATGCACACAATTGGGTGACTAGCAAGCTCACTTATCGGATGGTGGGATGTCATGGTAGAAAGGATGCCAAAACAGCTCTGCCAAAACCAACATCATTCCATGCTCTGACATCAAGACGGTAATGTCTGACAAAGGACGATGGAATAGACCATGGCATCACATGGCAGATGTGAACGTGTTTGATCCCATGCTGGAAGGCAGTAGATGTTGACAGTGCCCTGGTAGAATGTGCCGTTAAATGTTCAGGAGGTGTTTTGCCTGTTAATTCATACACCAATGATATAGTTTGGACAATCCATCTAGAAATAGATTGTGGGAAAGCTGGAGCCCCTTTATGGGGACTGTGAAAACATAGAAAAAGTCTCTGTGATTTGCTGAAAGATTTAATCCTGTCACTGTAGAAGGCGAGAGAGCATCTTACATCAAATGTATGGAGCATGCACTTGAGAGGTGTTGATGGGGATGGAAACAGAGTAGGCAGAATTACTGGTTGATTAAGGTGAAATTCAAATACAACTTTAGGTAAAAAGGAGACACTGAAATGCATTGTGCCCTTATCTAGATGGAACTGAAGGAAGGATGGAGCGGAGCGGAGGGCTGCAAATTCGCTAGCCCATTTGGCAGATGCTATTGCCACAAGAAAGGAGGTTTTCAAGGAAAATAGTTTAAGATTGCATATTGTCCTATTTTTATGTTGTTAGCCGCCTAGAGTGGTTTTAACCGACCAGATAGGCGGGATATAAATAAAATAAATAAATAAAATAAATAGCCATCGGTTCAAAGGGCAAATGAGTAAGTGCATTGAGGAAAAGCTGTAAAGACCATTGAGGGATAGGATGTTGGCATGGGGAACAAATATTGTTGAGTCCTTTAAGAAACTTTTTTACAGTTGGATGAGAAAAAAGTCTGGCCGATTCAGAATTGGGAGGTTGATGAGCTACAATAGCAGAGATATAGACTTTCAAGGTGGAATAGGACAATCCAAAATTGAATAGATGAAGGACAAAGATAAGTAAAGTTTTCAAAGAGACTGGCGTTGCAGGTAAGTTATGAGAATCGGTAAAGGAAAGGAATGCTTTCCATTTATTTTGGTACAGAAGCTGGGTCGAGGGCTTTCAAGCTCAATCAAGTACATCTTTTATGGCGGGAGTATCCTCCAGGCTGTCAAATTCAGAGATTGGATGGTAAATCATCCTGTCATTCTGAGTAGAAGATTGGGAATCAGGGGGAGCTTGAATGAGTCATTTGACATCAACCTCAGGTGGGTGAACCACGGTTGTCTTGGCCACCACGGAGCGAGGATTGCATTGGATTGAAACTGTCAGGGTTGAATGATGGTTCTTTGTATGAGTGGTATGGGAGGAAAGAGATAGAGTAGGTCTTTGTCCCGGTCTATCATGAAGGCATCTCCAATTGAGTTTTGCTGATACTGGTTTGAGAACAGTAATGTTGGCATTTGGCATGTGCTCGAGAAGCAAAAATGTCGATGAAAGGAGTGCCCCAATGGTCACAAAAGAGATTGAAGACTGTGTCGTTTAGGGACCATTTGTGTGTCCTTGAGGTGAGGCAACTGAAATAGTCTGCAAGGGAGTTCTCCTCTGTGGCTATGTGGACTGCTACTGGAAATATGTGGTGTAGGTAACACCATTCTCAGAGCTCGACAGTCAGGTATAGAAGGGATAGAAAATGTGTGCCTCCTTGTTTGTTTATGTAGTAAAGGGCTGTCGTATTGTCCGTAGTGAGTTGGACTGCACGTCCCACGATAAGTGGTAGGAAAGTGTGGAAAGCCTTGATAATTGCTAAAAGTTTGAGCTGATTGATGTGTAATGTTTTTTCTTTATTTGTCCATAGGCCATGGATCCTGTGATGTAGACAATGTGCTCCCCAACCGGAGGGACTAGCATCAGTGGTAGCTTGTATCATCAATTGAAGAGGCAAAAAGGGTTTTCTGACAAGCAAATTCAGGAGAAACGTCCACCAAGTGAGTTGACGTGCAAGTTCAGGCATTACCGTAAGACACATGGATGGATGATCTGTCATGGGGTCAAATAGTGACAGGTACCATGACTGAAGTGACCTCATTTTGAGTTGTGCGTGTTGTATAACTGCAGTTGTTGAGGTCATGAGTCCAAGAAGGTGTTGGACATGATGGGCTTATACCAAGGCTAGAGATCAAAAGGGTTGATTAGCCTTTTTTAGTTTGAGGATTCTCTTGTGTGGGAGGAAAGGTCTGGCTTGCAGCTAATCGAAGTGGGCTCCGATGTATCTGGCGTTTTGAGACAGCTCAAGATGTGACTTGGTGAGATTCACCTTGAGGCTGAGATCTCGAAGTGTATCAAGAGTGAGTTGGGTAGCTCTGATGGCATTGTGATACGAGGCTGAGATTATCAACCAGTCGTCTATATAAGGAAATATATTGATACCTTGAAGTCAAAGGTAGGCGGCGACTGGTGCAATGCATTTGGTAAAAGTCCTCGGTGCTGTGGAAAGTCTGAATAGGAGAGAGCAAAACTGGTATGTAGTGTTGTCAAACCGGAACCAAAGAAATTTGTGGTGATTTGGATGAACAGAGATGTGAAAATATGTGTCTTGGAGAGGGATGACGACAAGCCAATCTCCCTGTGAAAGGAGAGGAATGATAGTGTCTAATGTCAACATTCTGAAGTGTCAAGGTTGAATGAATTTATTGAGATTTCTGAGGTCAAGGATGGGGCGGAGTCCTCCTTCCTTTTTAAGTACTGTAAAATATCTGGAGTAGAAGCCATTGTGTAAATCATATGGGAGGACTGCAATTATGGCTTGTTTTTGAAGAAGAAGGGAAACTTCTTCCTGAAGGATTGTTGAATAAGGAGTATTTTTAATTTTTCCAGTTGGTGGAGAAGTTTTAAATTCAATGAAGTAACTGTGTTTAATGATAGAAAGGACCCATTGGTCATTAGTTATAGATTGCCAGGTGTGAAAGAAGGGACCCAATCTTGTTTAGAAAACGGTTGAATAATTGAGAGTAGGTGAAAGGAGTCTATGGATATTGCTTATCCTTCTTTAGAGGGCAGTGAAAGTGTTGTTGGCATGGTTGCTGTTGCTGGTTCCAAAAGGATGATGGAGCCAAGGTTGAAGGTCCCTGAAAGGGTCTGTCCAATGTTTGAGGTTTGTATTGTCTGTATGTTTGAAATTGTTGGTATGGTTGCTGGTAAAAAGTTTGTTGTCAGTATTGTGGTCGTTGGTATTTGTAGGTCTGTTGGATTGAATAGGATCGGGTTGTTAACTTCATAACTTCATCTGTTTTTCATTGAACAGTCCAGCCCCATCAAACGGCAGATCTTCTGTTCTAGATCTGGCATTGTCTGACAGCCCGGCAGATCGAAGCCATGCATGACGCCATAGGGCAATAGAGATGGCCATAGCTTTAGAGGCAGCATCCACAGTATGTCAATATGTTATCCTTTGTTGTTTAGCAAGTGTGGAAGCCTCGACATGGATATTAAGGGCTTCTGATTTAGTCAATTTCGGGGCTGCTTCAAGTACTCGGAGAATTTTGTTCCATAGTTGCCTATGGTAAGCTCCCATTGCAGCTTGGTAGTTTGCAACTCGCATCAGGAAAGAAGTAGGGGAATAGAGTCTCCTGCTGAGTATATCTAATTTTCTCCCTTCTTTGTAGGAGCAATTGAGGATTTATTCTGGGCTCTTGATTGGTTTGACTCTACTATTGTGGAGTTTGGTGTCGGATGTTTAGTGAGAAATGTAGTATCCGCACCGTGGGTCTTGTAGTGATTTTCAGTATGTCTGGAGACTTGTAAGGATGAGGGAGGTTTGCACCAGGATTCCCTGATCAGATCAAATAAATGCCAAACTGAGAGGAGGTGTTTTATCTTGATTAATGTTGTCAAACACCAAGTCCTGCTTAGGTGTGGTTGTTCCTCAATTTCAAGCTGTAAAGATTTAGCCATTCTCATGACAAATTGAGAATAAGAGGTGAAATCCTCTGATGGACAGGGTGGATGATTCTCAGTGATATTGGAAGTCAGTGTTGGTAAATTGGATGGTGATTCTTGTGATATATCAGAAGGAAGGTCATGAATCAATGGAGATGATGAAGAAGAAGATTGGTGTTGAGGTTTTGACATTGATATTTGCACAGAAGAAGGAGGCTGTGCTGTGGGAACCATATGTGTGGAATGTCTCTCCGTACCAGTAGGCGGAGGAGGAGGACCTTTATAAGTAGTAGTAACTTGCAGTGATGTTTGGTGAAGGTATTTAGAAGAATGCTTAGGATGCTTAGATTGAGAATGTTGCATAATCAATAGAAGGTGTTTCAAAGTTGGTTTAGATGGAAGAGTTGTATGAGTAGGTATGGGATGTTGAGGCTGGTGTCAGTGTCGAGGAGGAGATGGAGAGAGTCACAGTATCGAGGTGGGTGTGGCAAAGTATAGTGGACTCATTCAGGCTCCTCATAATATAGATGCTCTTGAGGATCCTCAAGTACAGACCTGGGCAAAGTGCGGCCCGAGGGCCACATACGGCCCGCGAGCAGCTCCTGTCTGGCCCGCAGACAGTTTTGAATATCAAAACCATTTATAGCTTTTTGTCTAAGGTTGATCAGTTGCTTATTTTTAACGTACCACAAAAAAACTCTTTAGTATTTGTGAAGATTAACAAGTTTAAAGTAAAAACAATCATAACATCACTGTTTCATTTTATTTTTAACTAAAGTTGGTTCGGCCCCCAAACACAGTTCAGATTTTTTATGTGGCTCCCCTATAGAAATTAATTGCCCACCCCTGCACAAGTAGATATGGGTCATATTGATAGTATCTATTCCTTGTATCATCTTGAAATTGGTGTCAAGGAGGTTGTGGACAATAGTAGTTCTCCCCATGTAGGTGGGTTGTACAGAGCAGGAGAAAGATGTCTTTGTTTCACCTGGTGTTTTCTAGGAGAGTGACAAGATGAATCAGAGCCAGATAGTCCAATTGGAATTGCCCGCCCTGATGATGTAGGGCTTGAATGGGCCAAGGCCTGGCTGGAGTGAACATCAGCTGGAGAAAGGCCAACACTCGGCGACAAGCTACCAGCGGAGGCTGGAGCTTGGGCTGGAGGTAGAGATGGGTCATCTCTGTCAGACAGAGAGCCCGGAGCATCTCTAGACGATTCTTCCAGAATGGGAGATGGAAGAGTCAGCTGCAGTGGAGCTGAGTGCATTTTGAAGTCTTTTTCAATTTCTTTGAGGTAGTCGTGTATTTTTTCTTCTTCGAAGAATCTGGAGACCAAGTCAAGTTCCTCGACATCAACGCCAATTTCAGTTTTGAAGTGGACTTTGACTTCTCCTTATGATGGAGAGAAGGAGTCACGAAGCAGGCATGGGTGGATTTTGCCATCTGTTTGAGGGTCTGGAGATTGTGCAGACTCCATGGAGGCCGGATTGAGAGATTTCTCCCAGAGATAAGACCTCAATCTTTGTAGACGCAGTTTAAGGGATGGCTTAGTTAGCCTTGTGCATGCGGAGCAGGAGTGGGTAGGATGTTGTTCCCCAAGACAGAAGAGGCAACAGTTGTGCCCATCAGTTAGAGGGATCTTGTTTGCGCAGAGAATGCACTGCTTGAAGGGCCCGGGGTGGGGTGGGGCCTAAAGAGTAGGAAAGACAGGAGGGAAAAACAGTCGTGGGGGGAAGGGGGGAATCAGCAAAACGTGAGTAGAGAAAAACTGGAATAAACTCTCAGGGGAAACATTGAATAAAGAAAGATGATTGAGTAAATAAATAATGATTCAAAGGGAAGTATAATTAATATATTGCTCTATTTCTCTGAGCACACCTGTTCAGCATGGCAGAAAAAAGGAACTGAGAGGATTAAGGGTGGGTGGAGCATGTGCTCCACGGTGGAATGTCCCACTAATCATGTGTCTTTAAGCTCTAGAAACTTCCGAGAGGTTCAGCGCAGGCAGAGAACTACCCAATTGTGTGCATTCACAGAGGCCACGAAGAAGAATCTGTGTTTTTCAGCATCCATGGGAGGGCTGTTGGGACCAATACTCCATGGATACAGGGGTCCTATTCTAAACCATTCTCTCTTTGCAGTTAAGTTGTTTCACAACATTCTATAACTGTGTAGTATAACTGAACATACATGCAGGACAAGCTTACAGAAGCATGAAGTCTTGTTTCTGCTTATATGTTACTCCTAAACCTAACAATGAAATGCATCCTTATTATCAACGAATTCATGATTGCACAACTCCCGTCTGGAGTCAGTGGGAATGATACTAGAAAGCAGGAACTGGTGGAAATAAATCTCTTGCACACAGACCCCATTCACCTTTCTAAGCTGCTGGGCAAAGCAGAGAACTCTTATACTGCAACCAAGGGAAAACGTATGTGGCTGATGGAACAGAGAGTGCTCCATAAAAGGCTTAGAGTGTTTCATTAATCTCATTTGTCGGCTAAAAAAAATCCAATCCATTAACACTCGAAGTCCATAAGGATACAGATTTTAACACACTGATTCAAGGTTTCCTCTAAGGCACATGCCTGTATATGAGCTACTACACCTTCCTTTGTGCAGCTTTCATTCCTCTGCAGAGTGATAGTTTTTAGCCCATTTGGTTCCAGTCATTTAAGAACCCAGCACAAAGGAGGCAGAGTCACGCACACATGCAGGGGCAAAGTCACAAGAGAGAGAGAGGCGGAGCCCTGCCCAATGGGGCTGAGAATTAGAGGTTATGTTGCATTGAGTCATGCAATGTTGTTCCACATAATTATACTCTATAGTCTTTTCCTCCTTTTACTTACACAGTATTCATTTATATGACCATACGTACGTCACTTGAACAGACCATATGCTGTCCATTTGCCCATCAGCTCTATGAACTGTCTGTTCAGAATGCAAAAGCTTAATAAAGATTGGTGTGTTTCTCTATTTAAAGAACATCAAGGCGCTGCAAATGCTGATATTCAGCAATGTGGTAAACAGATCAGTCAGTGATTCAAAGGTGGAGGATTCTTAATGAGAAATAATCTGAGTGTCTGCAATGTGTAGCCTGCATAATTAACTTGTAAACCGCCCAGAGAGTGCTTGAAGCGCTATAGGACGGTATATAAGCAAAACACTTTGCTTTTTGCTTTTTTAAGGAGTGCTTTTACCAGTCTCTCTCTCTCTCTCTCTCTCTCTCTCTCTCTCTCACACACACACACACACACACACACACAAACACACACACATACAAAAGAGCTTCCACAGCCCCAAGCAGGGATTCAAACCCACAGCTTCTAAGTCCTAATTCATCCCTCTGTCCACTACACCGCAATAGGTATTCTCAAAGGGTCTCACTCCAACACAATAACTTTCATTACAAACAAAGCTTCTCCACCTTTTCTCCTTTTCATCATAACAGCCCCACTGTGAAGTAGTTCACACTGAAAGATTCTAATAACAGAAACAGCTTAAAAATACACTAAACCAGCTGACATATCTAGATTGTGTTCATGACAAATCTTGAATTAAACCTTGCAGCTGTATATTTGATTTTCCTCATTCTCTTTCCCCCCACAGCATGAAACAGGCTTAAAGAGAGTGATTTTCTCCTCCATTTACTGTTAACATTAATTATAATAATTAATGATTAATATTATAATTAATATTTTCATGTCATAGGAATATAATTGATATTAATTATATTTAATTTCTATATTTAATATCTTTAATATTTATTTAATATCATTATTTATAATTATACCAGTTAAATCATTAAATTAACAAATTTATCACCTCTTAGGCCCATCTCTTTCCCTCACTAACAAATTAGAACAACAAATTAATATACAATTTGCTATTTCTAATCACTGTGCTAGTGGCAGGCCTATTAAGATTATAATCCAGAGAGAGCTGGCCCATTCTAGCTGAAATCGTAAGCAAACTGACATCTTATGGGTTCCTGTCTCCCATCACAGTTACCAAATCTGCTTCAAGTTCCTTGTTTTCCTATTCCTGCCAGAGAATTTAACAGGCTTAGTTAACCTTTACTGGCAAGACCACATGCTTGCTATATCACAATGGACATTTCTAGGCAGACGTTGGGATACCTCAGGGGCTGAGGTCTCTGGCTGCAGGGCCAGTGGCTGGGAGTTGGATTCTTCATTGTGCTTTCTTGACCGGAGCTGGACTTGATGAAATGGGTCCCTTTCAATTCTGCAATTCTAAGATGAGGAGGAGGAGGACAATATTAGGCGTAGCATATCATTTCCTTATTGATAATTTATGATTGATTAAATATTTGTTCCCAAAGGTTCAGCAGCAGGAACTGTATTCACTGGCAAAATTCCTATCTCAATCATAAACTCATTCTGAGTTTAATTTGAAATCATGTCTTCCATCTCAGAACAACATATGTATATTCCAAGTAAGTTATCTGGACCTTCATGAGTTGCTGATCTGTGTGGGGTCATCCAATCATGATGGGCAGGGACTCCATCTCTCACACAGAGCCTTCAACAGACAAATTCCTGCCTCTGAGTTACTTCGTACTTTGAATTGGCTCATTAATTTCAACAAACCTCTCTATTTCCATGGCATACAACTCAAGTCTTCCTTACATCTCCCCTTACAGGAATGAATCAAAACAAAACCAATGGAAAGACATTTCAGCCAGCATTCTCTTCTTACTATGCAAGAACCTTTAAAGGTTTTATTTTCTTCTCTCTTCCTCCCCTTCTACTTTTGACGCAACAGTGTGTGATTTTCAAATTTCCCATTGAACATCACTAGGTGGCAGCAGAGACTATCTCCTGCTGGAGCAAAAACTGCTCCAATTTTTTTAAATGTACGGTACTCAAGCACTGAGACATAGTGGTGTGGTGAGATAGGGATCCCTTAACTCTCTGGAGATTTTAGCTTAAGCGCTCCTCCCAGTCTCACACCTGTAGTAGATAGTACTGGACTGTGGGAGTTCTAGTGCCCCTGAAGAGCCCAGGTTTCCTGCCTTTGCTCGTAGTGGTTGCCTTTAGGTATATGCTGCTTTGGGAGAAGGGAGTGGGTTACAAACCCCAAAACCTCCTTTCTAGGCGACCCACCTGACAGACAGCTACAGACACCTATATAGCTTATCTGAGGAAAAAACCTAAACTGGAAGCCCCCAGAATCCTTTTCAAACAGGAAGCTAGGTACAGCTAGGCCTAGACCAGGCCACAAAGCCTTCCAACTTAGGCCTTTCTCCCAGTTGAGCCACATTTAGGTATCTGTCTGACCATCAAGTGGGACTCCCTGAATGGAGAATCATGGGAGGTGAAGTCCAAAACCACACGTATCACATCCCTAGTTATCATGACTCCATAGCCTGGAATGAGAGAATGGAAGTGCAAAAGGCAATTAAAATGGGAGAAATGGCCAGTGTGTTATACACTCCTGCCCATCCTCAAAAAGTTAAGCATAAAATTTATCACAGATAATGTGCATAGAAATAAAAAGATAATTCAGCCAGGAGCAGTGAATAAACCTGCATGAGAAAGGCATTCCTCATTTATTTACACATATGCATACACACTGAGATCCATTTTCCTGGGCACTATTTCCAGAGAACATAAATTGTGTTCCTGGGGATTCTCACAACAATCTTGTCCTACTTTTACCACTCGCTGCTATGGGCCAGTGTGTAAATGCATCCATGCTTTACAAACACACATATCTTTTAAGACAGCAAACACCCCCTCATCTCTCTTACTGCACAGCTGGTGAACACGTGACTCTTCAGTTGCTATTGGATTATAATTGGACAGCCTGGCCAACAGTGAGGACTGATGGGAGTTTATTATGTGACAACATCTGAAGGGGTCAACACTTCCTCGGGCCCTACTCTACAGAAATCATGTAGTGGGAATCTGCAGGCAGGCCGCCTTGACAGAGGATGGAGGTCCTTTGGTTCTTTTCCTTGGAAGGGTAGAGTGGGGAGAGCAAACCTGCTGCTATTTCAACCACTTCTCCAATTAAATCCCCACTGACTCAGGAACTCGTTCACTATTTAACATTGGCTCCAACATCAGTCGTGTTTGACTCTAGGGGTGGTGCTCATCCCCGTTTCCAAGCTGTAGAGCCAGTGTTTGTCCGAAGACAGTTTCCGTTGTCACGTGGCCAGTGCGACTTAAATTCGGAACGCTGTTTACCTTCCCACCAAGATGGTACCTATTTATCTACTCCCATTTTACATGCTTTCAAACTGCTAGGTTGGCGAGGAGCTGGGACAAAGCGACGGGAGCTCACTCTGTTGCGTGGATTCGATCTTACAACTGCTGGTCTTCTGACGCTGCAGCACACAAAGACTTCTGCGGTTTAACTCGCAGCGCCACCATGTAAGTCTTCATAGAAGTGGCCAATTTCAGCCTCTTCAGCATCGGTGGTTGGTGCATAAACTTGGATTGCTGTGATGTTTGGATTCGTATTGAAATCATTCTATCATTTTTAGACTGTATCCCAGTACAGCTTTTCCCACTCTTTTGTAGACTTTGAGGATGACTCCATTTCTTCTACAAGATTCTTGCCCACAATAGTAGATATGGAAATTGTCTGAATTGAATTCACCCATTCCTGTCCATTTTAGTTCACTGACACCCAGGATGTCAGAGTTTATTCTTGCCATCTCTTATTTCACCACCTCCAGCTTCCCAAGGTTCATAGATCTTACATTCCAGGTTCCTATGCAGTATTTTTCTTTGCAGCATCGGACTTTCCTTTCCCTTCCAGGCACGTCCGCAGTTGAGCGTCCTTTTGGCTTTGGCCCAACCACTTCATTAGCTCTGGAGCTATGTGTACTTGTCCTCCGCTCTTCCTCAGTAGCATATTGGACATCTTCCAACCAGAGGGACTCATCTTCCAGCATCATATCTTTTAGCCTTTTGTTTCCTGTCCATAGAGTTTCCTTGGCAAAGATATTGGAGTGGCTTGCCAATTCCTCCTCCAGGTGGATTGCGTTTAGTCAGAACTCTCCACTATGACTTGTCCGTCTTCGGTGTCCCTGCACAGCATAGACCATAGCTTCTCTGAATTACTCAAGCCCCTTCACCATGAGAAGACAGCAATCCGTGAAGGGGGAAATGATATCATAACCATCATCAAATATGTAAAGGGGTGTCACAGAACAAAATGTATTCCTTGACTCCAGCAGGTGTTGGGTCTGGCCCAGTGGATTCCAACTCTAACAAAGGAGACTTTTTAGGAAGAGCTTCCAGCTGCTAAACACTGAAAAGTGGTGGATTGAGACCTGCCAAAGAACAATGGACCTCATAAAAATATAAGCAACATCTTGGGTTTTTTTTAAATAGAATAACCATTTGTGGGGATGCTCTGGGTATGGTTTCATGTAATGGCAGGAGGTTGGATTGGACGGCCCTCAAGATCCCTTCAAGTTCTGTGATTCTATCATTCAAGCCTTTATGACCAACACAGCAAAGTTGTGGGCTACATCCAGCATGTAGGGGGATCTAGCATGCAGGATATTATGTATGGTCCTGTCACCATACACACAGGCTCAGATTAGCAAAAATGTGAACAAGATGCAAGGGGTTTTTTGCACTTTTAGATCTCCCAGTAACTCTCTGGAGAGTTTTCTTATGAATAGACAACCATCAGGAGAAATATGAAAGAGTGAGGAACTGTACCAGTAGGCAGACAAAGAACTACATGCCTGAGGTATCAAAGGAAAACACCACAGCAGTGTCTTTGAAAACAAAACAGAGCACTCACCATGACACTACTCATGGTGAGCGCTCTGAATTGTTTCTCTCACCCCAGCTATATAATTGCCATGAATATCACTGCCATATGAGGAGACAGTACCAAGCTTGCTGAGTTATATGCACATCAGCTATTCTGGTGTTCTTACAAGCAGTGAAAAATGTAATAACACGATGAAAGCTCATAATATTTCTCAATGATCCACCAACAAACTGCATTCCTCTGCCATCTATTTTCTGGTTATGTCTAACATTTGCTAGCAAAATTACCCTTTGAACTTCTCATAAAGACAGGTCTACAGTCACAGCTCTATTAGGTTTGTTGGCTAACTATTCCATCTTAGAATACTATGGCTGTAAGCCATGGGATGCATAGCTAGAAATAAGCCCAGTGGAACACAGTAAAATTCTTGAACAGACAAGCAAAGAATTGAGTGGCTTTGGTGTGAGAAATTTAGTCTGTGTAAATAAATGAAACAGGTTGTGGTTGTTGTTTCTTAGCCACCTACTTTCCTACCTGCTTGTTTTTCCAACATGGAAAAACAGTAAATCAGGGATAAAGACGTACCAGTAGAGGTCACCATGGAACCACAAATACAGCCAGAGACCAACTTGTTTCTAGGATTCTTTTGCCTTGTAGTGAGCAGACGCCTGATATGTGGTCATCCAGGGAAGCTGCTCTCTATATTTTGGGCATGCATGAAACTATTGCTTGGGAATTTCTGGTCTCTTTCTGTCTAGAGCAATTTTAAAAAAAACAGCGTAGGTCTTGAAACCGGAGCCCACAAAGTCCAACAGAACTCACGAGAGATCCCCCCCTGCCGCTTTTGTGCTTTCTCTGGACTGCAAAGAAAAGCAGTCAATTATGAAGCATTCAATAAGCATGATCTGAGCAGAGTCGGTTACGTTGGCTGGTTCAAAGCAATAATCTTTCCAAGCTCTACTAGTATCTTCCTATGTGGAATGATTGTGTGCTTCAGTTGAGTTGGTGGGTCACAAATTTTGCAGGCCAAGATAAGGAAATTATCTCTTGCTGTTGATACTTCAGGCTTTCAGGGAACCAGACTACTCTAATCCAGGATAGGCCAGTTGTTGCTCTTTGGGCTCTCTTCCTCTTTCCTACCACTTTTACATGCATTAAGGCCACCTCAAGGTCACCCATACACCTTGTGAGACTTGTCTCCGTTGCTTCACAGCCCTTATCTGAACAAGATACTTGGGCAGGCTGTAACTGAATGGTTCCCTTGTTCAAGTGATGTTTCCTTCTCAATTCTGAGAAGACCATGACTTCATAGCCTATGCACACAGTCCCAGGACAAGATGGTAATGTGTGACAGAACATGGGCTCATTTATTTATTTATTTATACTCTGTGACCTCTAGAACTCATGTTTGTACTGAACAGTACATATGTCTGCTAACAAGAACAGTACAAAGTCAATAAGAATGGCAATACCGGTCATGGGCTCTCTGCTGGTTTACCCCCAACAACTCATAGGATTCTTATGAGAATGATGGATATGGAAGAGGAAGCATGTACACTGCCCTGAGCAACCTGAAAAAAGGCCTGGTTAAAAGGAGAGCAGAAGAAAATACCTCCAGCTTTGGAGATCCAACGATGGAAAGACACTCTCTTTGATACCTTCAAGTGATGATAAAAAGCATATGACCTAAAAACTAACTGATTGTTCAACATAACTTTTTATAAAACCAATTTGTAAAACAAGAAAAAATGAACTGAACAGTTACAAATGCTCCACTGTCCAAACAGATTTTATTAATGCTATTGTTCTTTTTCTTTCTTTCTTTCTTTCTTTCTTTCTTTCTTTCTTTCTCTTAAAATACTTGCATACTACCCAACCAGCAATGCCCTCAGGGTGGTTTATAAATTTAAAAACATGTTCAAAATATACTGTGTCTGAGGGTTTTTTAAAAAAAAATAGAGTAAATTAGAAAAATTCAAGAATACTCATCGTTAAACGAGCTTGTGCTTACTATTCTGCCTAAGGTGATACAGACAGTAGTCCAGTGGTTCCCAGCCTTGATTTTCCCCAGATGTTCTTGGACTGCACCTCCCAAAAATTCCCGGTCAGCGCAGCTAGTGGTAAAGGCTCCTGGGAGTTTTAGTCCAAGAACATCTAGAGACCCAAGTTTGGGAACTACTGTGCTAGTCTCTTTCACACTTTGACTACTCCAAATGGGAAGGACCATATGATGGGAGCTAACAGATAAAGGTAAGTAATTCTTTGTCTCTCACTTTATTTTTGCATCCCTACTGGATAAGCAAAGACAAGTAATTCTGGTATCATCTCTACACTAGTTATTCATGGACAGATTCTGATTGTTGCTGTGAAGGGGAGAAGAAATTGTAGTGTTCCCGTCAGGAAACAGACAGAAACCGTAAATAGCCTCTTGACTTACTGTCCCTCCTGCAAGTAAACCCCAGAACCTCTCAGAGTATACAAAGACCACAAAATTGAAGGGAAATAAAAAAATAACAATAAAAGCATAAATACTTGTGATGTTAAGTGTAGCAGGGAAAATTGTGGCTCATTTAAAACATGAGCTGCAGGAGGCTTCCCCTAGTAGTATTTCACCAGTTTTTGCTAGAAAAAATGAGGGTCAGGAGAGGACTAAAGAATGCACAACAGCAGGGGGCGCATGCACATTAGGGCTACATTTTGTCCACATATGAGGGCCTCCCATTCAAATGTTATGTCATAAGAGGAGTCAAGCAGCAACAATGGTGTTGGAGTTTGGGAATTTGAAGTACAGTATTTTTTTTAATTGCCTACGTAATACAAAGAATGATTCAAATCAGTCCAGCCATTTTTACTCCCAAAACAATTTTTTTCCCTCTCTCTGCTGCTAAGGTATGTCTGAGCTGGCTGGATAGCTCAGTGATTTAGGTAAGTGGCTGCAGAGAGACAGGTTGGGAGTTCAATTCCTCACTGTGCCACCCAGGAGAAGAGCCAGCCTGTGTGGCCTTGGGCAAGCTGCACAGTCCCAAGGGGCCCCCAGAAGAGAATGGCAAGCCACTTCTGAGTCTTCTCTACCTGGGAAATCTTGAAAAGGGTCATCACAGAATTGATGTAGTGGCACATGATAATTATTTATTAGGGGGCTTCTGCTTTTTCAGCTCAGAACCATTCCAACAGGCTTTTGCACATGTGCTTAGTTGTGATAGGTTCTTGTTAAGGGTGTGCCTGTAGGTGTTGTTTTTCTGACATAGTTGAGGCATGTTGTTCAGGCCTGGAGACACTCCCCTTGCATTCTTTTCTCTCCCCAATTGTCCTATGGATTTTTTAAAGAAAATTATTACATATACACTTCTCTCTCCAACAACACTGGGGTTAGGGGAGCTGGACTTCCGTGTAGTTCAAAATCCATATAGAACTCTTATGCCCCAAAAAACATAACTACAAAGCATAAAAAGATGATTCACACACACACAATAGTTCTCTCCATCAGGGGCTGTCTTCCACAATATTTACAATCCTTTCCATATAGCACTGTGTGTAATAAACCTTAAAGATCCTTATGACCCCCTGACTCTAGAGGCTGAATCAAAAGTGTTGTATCTGCAGACAAGTAGACCACTTCAGTGCCTTCAGTGTTGAACTCGTGTTCTGGTTCTGGGTGGGATAGACATGGTACTTATTGGATATTTAATTATTTATTTTTAAAAATTGTGTATAACCAAAACTGTGCTGCTCAGACCTGTGCAATTCATGGGTAAAGTGTATGAGATTAGTGCTATTACCTACTACCTTATCCCTGAGTCCTTATTTTTATTATTTCCCACATTTACACCCTATAAAAGGATCAGCAGAGGCAGGACCAGGGGAAGGAAGGGTTGGTGGAGGTGAGACCAGGGGAAGGAAGGAAAGAAGGGCAAGCTGTGGACTGGAAGGTGAATCGCATTGCATCTGGTATGAACAGTGAACTCCCAAATCAATCCATAGTATCAGTGTGAACACTGACTGCGATTTCAAATAGCCACCTAGAATGGTTGAAATGACTAGATAGGCGGGGTATAAATACAATAAATAAATAAATAAATAAATAAATAAATAAATAAATAAATAAATAAATAAATAAATAAATAAATAAATAAATAAATAAATAAATAAATAAATACAGGCTGTGAATAAAATCCAGTGTAGTCATATCCTTAGAATAAGGAAATCCAGGAGTGGTGAAGATGTCCTACACTCAATAATTCACAGAAAGCAAAGACATGCAAATGTACTAGATTCTGCCCTACTAAAAAACCAAAATGCTGTTGTGTTCTTGAAGGCTTTCATGGCCGGGTACTGATGGTTGTTATGGGTTTTTGGGCTCTTTGGCCGTGTTCTGAAGATTATTCTTCCTGACATTTCGCCAGTCTCTGTGGCCAGCATCTTCAGAGGACTGGAGTAGGAACTCTGTCCATGCTCTGTTGCTGTTTGTTGGATAGTTGAGTATTTATAGCTGTGGGAACAGCTTTTGTCCTATTCAGATCGGCCACAGAGACTGGTGAAACATCAGGAAGAACAACCTTCAGAACACGGCCAAAGAGTCCAAAAAACCCACAACAACCAAAATGCTGTTGTCTTTGGCAGCACACAAGTATGACAATCTCAAGGTATACACTGTACACATGGAATATACATCATAAGATGATCTCTTTGCCAGGTTTGCTATCTTATCATCATCCTTCTGAGATGTATCACATACTTTGGAATTGCTGTATCCAATAGGAACAGACCTATGCAGCTCCCTTCTTGTTGCAATTGCACCACAATTATTCCAGATTCCAGATTCAATTTATCTTGCAGAAGACATTCCCTGGCAGGGCAACTGTTCCATTAAGGGTGGCCCAAAAGTTGTTTTGGGCTTCATTTTCCCAATTTATATCTAACTGTCATCTCGGGTCAGTGTGCAGTAATTAACAGAGTATAGAAGTGATGTGGATTAGAGAAAATTATTGCTTATCCTGAAGGAGACAGTTCTTTTCAATTATTTAAATGAAATGTGGGCTTTGCCAAAAACTTAACCTAGGAAAGACGGTGACTAAGGTTTAGGTCCTTGTTCCTGCTTCTAACTCTTTTGAACTTACATGCGGTAATGAGCAAATAGTAACCAACATTAACAATATGAGGTTCTCTAGACTTCAAAAAATGAGGAGGGAACCCAATGAAGTCTTCTTACAAACCACCACAAGGACACCACAACATAAAACAAAGGACTGGATGCTTCCAGAAATGGTGGCAAAGACTCTAGGTGTCCTGTCCCCCCCGCCCACCCCAACAAAGGCATGCAAAACTGCACCCCAGTCATTTCTTGCTCCCCCAATGAAACTGATAACACATACAAACACATGAGACCACCACAGTATGGGTTGGGGCAATCCTCGCTCAGGCTGCCAACAGCTTCAACAAAGACAGAAGTCTTGAGTTATAGCTTGTCGGACAAATTTATCCACTGTTATCATACAGAAGAGCGTAACCAACTATTTTATTATGAGGATATTATAACACACACTGCCCTGTTTTGTTAAGACTGCTACTCTCCAGCACAAAGTATGTTTGTTTCCCTACAAGGGACAAAATAAAGGGAGTTTTGTGTTGGTTTTTTCCTCTCCACCCCCCCCCCCCGCCAACCCTCTGCCCGCTCTTTTTTGCAGGTCTGAACGAGAGAGTTTATTTGACACTCCAGGGAGCTTTGTGAACAAAGTGCCGGAGGATAAATGCTCCCCTAAGAGTTGCTTGGCGTTAGACAGAGGGACCCTCTTCAGAAGAGAATGGGGGGCTTGTTGAGATGAGGCAGGAGGGGGCCGTCCAGTGAAGAGATCCCCAGCGGCCCTCACAGAAGGGTCTCTGTCCTGGGCTTACAATAGAGAGCAAGGCCTTAAAGACACCAAGTGCTGAAAGCAGGAGTGGGGGAGCTGAGGGGGAGGGAAGGACATTTTCCTCCTTTTAGAAGGATTTCTTCTTTGCCCTTCAAAAAAAAAAGCAGGTCAATTGAATAAGTTATAAAGAGGTTTTTTTTCCCATACATTTTTAGGAAGCATGAAGGGGGCTGAGGGAGAGCAGAAGAGAAGGGGGGGAAAGCTTCATTCATGATTCTGAACTTCAGCTTGCACACACATATACACACACACACCATGCCACTTGTGTGTTCAGAAGGAACCACCCTCTTTAAAAGATAGCCTACTTGAAATATATAAGAAGTGGGATGAGAGGCTCTGTAAGGAGTGTTAATAGAGAAATAATCCCATTTCCAGCTGTGAGCAAAACCCAATACTGTCTTTGAAGTTCAACACAGGCAGGTGGCCCCTTCAACTAGAGAAGGTGTTTAATTTTCCATTACCCTAGAAGCATGCACGGCATGCTTCATGTGGAAGCTCATAGATTTACAATGTACTCCCAAAAAAGGGGAGTGCTCTCTCTCCTTTTTTATGAAACAAAACAAACAAACAAAAAACAAATATGTGAGCAAGAAATGTCTGGTGCTATTCAGCAGCTAATTCTACAACTGGAGTTACCATCTTGTCCTTCACCGCAGGCAGCAAAATGTTCTCGGCAGCCCCATTGATGAGTGACTTTCTTGGGCTTAAAGGGAGGCAGCAAGACAGGGGAAGGGCAAAAAGAGATAGAACATGGGTGTGAGAGCAGAATAAATGGAGCAACCCTTGAAAGGTCTACAACCTCCGCCTAAAATTTAAAAATGCACATGATTGGCTGTCCAGAAAGTAGGGGTGACAGGAGGACATATAAAAACAGGCATTCTTTTCTGAATGGTTCAGTTAAATTGTTTTTCTAAATGTTGCCCCTGAGGAAATCTTGAAACTCCACTTCATGTAGCAAAATGCCTCTGGCCAGCACTGATTCCAAATTAAAAAAAAATATTTTAACTGAATCCATTCTGTCCCAACTCAGCTACTGTCATTCACTGGAACCATCAATGCCACTGGAAACTAACCAGGTCCAGGTGAAGCCTGGGGTCCATCAAGCAAAATTTATGCCCCTGGAAACAATAAACTGATGTTCCTCACTCAAAGGTACTTTTTCATGAGCATTTTGGTGGTAGGTATAGAATAACAAATAACCTCAGGCCAAGGTACATCCCTGTTATTAACAAACCTGTAATCTATCTGGCCGGAGAAAAAGCTTGCACTTGAAGATAATTTCCAGTTCCACATCCTAGACTAGGTAATGTCTACAACTGCAGCTTACCCTTTATGCAGAAGCCACATATTTATCTATCAGGCAAGAGGTATCATCATAACCCATGAATGCTTTGCTTGGAAAAAACAAGCTCAACAAATATAATCCAGGCATATTCTACATTTTCAATGCAACTTGAATGGGCAGAAGACAGGAAGAAGCAACAGATCACATACATCATTCACAATCAGAAATAAAGTCCTCTTTATGGGATCCATTACCAGGAACTACACTATAATGTACTATTGCTTGGTTCTACACTGGGTTACATCTCCTGATGGTGATAGTGTCACTCAGGTACACAGTGAGGCTAGTATTATCTCCTCCCACCCTCTCCCAAGGGAGTTAGAAGGACCCATTCCTTTAAGATTAATATATGGAAATATGTATTCCTGTGCCAGCTTCCATAACCACAGATTTGGAAGAGAGGTATTACAAGGAAGCATGAGGGATAACAAATGAATAGCAAAGAGTTACTTCAAAATTGTGGTGCTCAGTCCTAGGATTTTTCCATCAACATCCCACCAGAACATCCCTGGAAATTTCTGCAGCTGAAAAGCAATCCATAGCTTACCAGTTACCATATTTGCTATTACACTTTTTAAAAAATAGACACAAGTCATTACTTTACTTCAAACTAAGGGGTTTTGCAAAGTGATGTGTGTGATCTTTTCCGTAAAATCACGTCAAGGTTCTCGCTCAGACTTACCCTACCTAAAACTTTGGAAGACAGGCAGAAGACATGAACGGTCAGGCTGAAGGGGTGAGCCTCAGATTAAGGAACTCAAATTTTGGGTTCTTGTTGATGGGGAACGTTTGTTCCAAAAGGCTACCTGTCTTCATCTGAAATTTAATTGGGAAATCAATCAGGGCCCCTCTGGATCTCTGCAACTTTTCACCTCACCCTCTCATCAACCACCCCACCTAAGCGCTGTCTATGGCAAGAGAGCACAGGACGGAAGCTCCAAACCGACAGCTGGATGACAGCATGTGTGCTCAACCAGTGTTCTGGGTCCAGCGGTAACTTGGTTATTAATGCGCTAAGTAAGCCTAACTATAATTAAGGACAGAACTCATATACTTTGCCATTGAGAAAAAAATTGCACACTGAAACAGATTCACAGAAGTGGTTCAATCAGCCTGGCACCTTCCAGAAATCCAGGATAACAACTCCCATCAGCCCCAGTATTTATGACCAATAAACATGCTGTCTGAAGATGACAGGAGCTGTTGTACAGCATATTTAGAGAACACCAGGCTGGGGAAAGGTATGCCCCAATAGTAGATAGGACCTGCCATACATAAGGCCCAATCTTATCTGCTTCCTCATCCTGAACCCACAGTACAGCTCACTGGCTGAGGTTGGGCCGTTCAACCTAACCTACCACAGAATCTTGTGTAAGGAGTAGAGCACAGAAAGGTAATTTCTGGATTACAAGCCCCAAAATCCCCATGATGGTTGGGAGATTCCCCAAGATGCCATTTTAAGAGTACTGTAGCTTCTATGAGCTCTAGTAATGGGACTTTTTGAGAAAGGAGGATGGTATACATTTTAAAAATACCTTAAGTAACATGTAAAATGTATGCCATTTTACACTGTCCAGGGATCTAGGTTCTCATCCCCACTGAACCACAAGGTTCATGGAGCTACAGGGACTAGACAAAGCCCTGTGTGGATGCTTCTCTGCAACTGCCATGCTTCTCCGCTGCGCAAAGGTCTCCACAAATGTATGCTTTTCAAATTTGGGAAACTGCCAGTGGAATATTGCACTAGAACCAGGGCACTCTCATGTTCTGTTGCTCCCCTTGTCCCCTTTGCCTGTCCTTTCATGTGCCGTGCAACGTAGGTTTGTTGTTTTCCCATTATAGGCATGCCTTTATTACCTTACAAGCTAAATTTGTCATCTGATCTGAGAAATTGACAAATCATCCAAAATGTGTTCCAAAACTTAAAATGCATTAATATGCTGTACCTCACATGAAGAACTATAACACATACATTCAGGCATCATCATCATCATCAAGATACCTTTGCAGGTTTTCTTTTCCCAAAGGAAATACTGCTTTGCTGCTCAAGAAGACCTGAATCATCATGGCCCCAATCTAGTTGACGCTGTGCACAGTCGCCAGCAGTCCCAGCTGCAGATCCTCAGCCCCAGCAGAAACAGAAGATGCATCCAGACAATTCTAGCAGAGGCCCAGATGCACCCCTGCCCTGAATGCTTTTGTAAATGGACTTCTTGATGGGTAGTCTAAAAAGTTTCTTTTCTTTTGAACAGTTCAAATACTTCCACATAAAGAAATCTGTAACTCATTGATTATTTAAAAGTAAAGGTGGGAGGGAGTGGAGACGTTAAGGTAGCAGCAAAACTTGGAAGTGTTACTTTTTCTAAGACCGTAACTCCCAGAATCCTCCAGCAGCATGGCCTCTTTTCCAAGCGGTCCATTGCTGTGAATAAACAAACCAAATAAATCTGATTTCTGTGATCATTAACTATGCCAAGACTTGTATCAAATTAAAACTGGCGCAGAAACTTAGAACCAGAGATGTCTGAATAGTGCAGGTCACAATTCACAACCAGGTTATTTTAACTCAGGGCAGGAGGCACATGCCCTAAGAAGATGCTCACGGGAAGGAGAAGGCTGGCCTAGGATGACAATCCACCGTGATTTTTCTCAGCTCCACGTCCATATCTGATCATCAGCACTTGTTACAATCTAACTGATCCTATAATTTGTGTGTGTTTCTGGATTAACATATTTGAGATGAAGAAGCAGCCAAAACAACTAACAAATCAAACTAAATGAGGCTTAAACTCCTCAAAGGAGCCTACATATGTTACTTCTGTTACGTCTAACCCAAGTAACACTGAACAGGCAGACTGGGCTAGAAGTTCGATACTTTCTTCAGACATGAGCTATGGCCACAAGATACAATGCAGTCTGCACTCAGCTGTGTAGCATATGCTTCTATGAACTAGTCCTAATTTGTTGTTGTTTAGTCATTAAGTCAGGCCCTCCTGTCTTCCACTGCCTCCTGGAGTTGAGTCAAATTCATGTTGGTTGATTTGATAACACTGTCCAACCATCTCATCCTCTGTCGTCCCCTTCTCCTCTTGCCGTCACACTTTCCCAACATCAGGGTCTTTTCCAGGGAGTCTTCTCTTCTCATCAGATGGCCAAAGTATTGGAGCCTCAGCTTCAGGATCTGTCCTTCCAGTGAGCACTCAGGGTTGATTTCCTTTAGAATTGATAAATCTCCTTGCAGTCCAAGGGACTCTCAAGAGCCTCCTCCAACACCACAATTGAAAAACATCAATTCTTTGGCGTTCAACCTTTTTTATGGTCCAGCTCTCACTTCCATACAACGCTACTGGAAAAAAAACATAGTTTTGACTATGCAGACCTTTGTCGGCAAGGTGATGTCTCTGCTTTTTAAGATGCTGTCTAGGTTTGTCATCACTTTTCTCCCAAGAAGCAGGCTGCTGTCTTTAATTTCGTGGCTGCTGTCACGATCTGCAGTGATCAGGGAGCCCAAGAAAGTAAAATCTGTCACTGCCTCCATATCTTCCCCTTCTATTTCCCAGGAGGTGATGGGACCAGTGGCCATGATCTTAGTTTTTTTTTTATGTTGAGCTTCAGACCATTTTTTGCACTCTCCTTTCACACTCATTAAAAGGTTCCTTAATTCCTCCTCACTTTCTGCCATCAGAGTGGTATCATCTGCATATCGGAGGTTGTTGATATTTCTTCCTGCAATCTTAATTCCAGCTTGGGATTCCTCCAGTCCTGCCTTTTGCATGATGTTTTCTGCATATAATTAAATAAGCAGGGAGACAGTAAGTCCTAATTGCCACTGGCCAAATGTTTAAACTGGTTCCTCTGAAGTACCTGTTACACTGGAGTGACATTTCGACCAGCAGTTATTCATATGTGCAAGTCAGCAAGTGAGGCTACAATCTAATGTCTAATGATGAGCATACATTTATTTATTTATTTATTTATTTAATTTATACCCCACCCCTCTAGACCATGTCTACTATATGAATCAGATATACCTTTTGGCAGAACTAACTGAACCTTCTTCCAAACTCCCACATGCAAGGAGAGCAGAGAAAAGTAGACCCAGGAAGTATTTGCATAGATTTTTCAAGCAGGTACTGTACATGGTGGTGGTACAATTCCACAGTAGAGTGCAGATTCCTCAACTGTTGAGTTACTGTTCAGAGTCAACTCTCACAAGCCTTTCTAACAAGCATGGCAGTCACTACACAGGCAGGTGACATAAGTGTGAACCCAATGAAATAGAGAGAACTGGGCATACAGGGGCCAGACCATGGAAGTAAGCAAAATGGTATTTTTAACTTCATGATTAAAAAAAATAAAAGTGCAACCCATTATTTCATGTCACAACCTAAGTGGAATTCTCCATTTCTTTAAAAACTGAGCTGACAGTACGAAATGGAAGTCTGCTATCTAAAATAGTCAAAATTCCATTTGGCTTTACTCAAGCCCTTTGCTGTGCCTGAAGGGAGATATTGTCCAGCTGATAGAACAACTTCTATCATTGGACTGAGGAAGGGTAAAATTTCTGCCTTCCTCTTTCCTTCTGTCACCCTGCCAAAAAATTTTTTTAAAAAAAGCTTTAGGCAGCCGGAAACACTCCAGAGCAAGTTGGTCCCAAGTCCCAAAAGCTGTAAGGAATGTCACCTATAAGGTACACAATCTGAAATAAGGGCACAAAACAACCCATTTTTTTAACATGGTCTGCTGCTGCTAAACACAGATAAAACATATCTCCAATTGCAGACCTGACACTGCTTTCCTCATATCATATATTCTATCAACACAAGGCAGTTCCAGATACAGTCGTGCCCCGCTTTACGATTGCCCTGCATTACGACAAAACTGCATTACAATGACCTTTTTGTGATCGCTTTTGCGATCGCAAAATGCTAGTCTGAATAGGGTTTTTTTGCTTTACGATGATCGGTTCCCTGTTTCGGGAACCGATTCTTCACAAAACGACGATTTTCCAATAGCTGATTGGCGGTTTCAAAATGGCCACTGGGTAAATAAAATGGCTCCCCGCTGTTTTCTGGGATGGATTCCTCGCAAGACAGCCACCGAAAATGGCTGCCCTATGGAGGATCTTCGCTGGACGGTGAGTTTCCAGCCCATTGGAATGCATTGAAGGGGTTTCAATGTGTTTCAACTGGCTTTTTATTTTCGCATTACGACGTTTTCGTTCTACAGCAATTTCACTGGAACGAATTAACGTTGTAATGCGAGGCACCACTGTACTGTCTGATGACAAGGCTCTCTGACAACCCACTGTTACATTGTTGAAGTAGAACAGTTTCTTGACATTCTTTCTCCAGCTTTGTGAAGGAGGCAGTCAGAAGTTCTTTCTATGCAGGAAATTGTAAAACAAATTGAGGGTGAAACTTCCACAAACAAGACCAAGTGTCTTCAGATTGAGAGAGAGAGAGAGAGAGAGAGGATATGAACATTTGACACCCTATTCTGCTTCCTTTTGTTGTTGTTGTTTAGTCGTGTCTGATTTTTCGTGACCCCATGGACCAGAGCATGCCAGGCCCTCCTGTCTTCCACTGCCTCCCGGAGTTGTGTCAGATTCATGTTGGTTGCTTCGATTACACTGTCCAACCATCTCATTTTTATCTGAACACAATCTCAAACCAGACAGCCAAGGGTTTTACCAAGCTGCACAGAAAAGGCAGCTTCAGCAGCATAGGATAGGTGAAAAATTCTGAGACCGGGACCTTTGTATAATAATAATAATAATAATAATAATAATAATAATAATAATAATAATAATAATAATAATAATAATAATAATAATAAGAAGAAGAAGAAGAAGAAGAAGAAGAAGAAGAAGAAGAAGAAGAAGAAGAAGAAGAAGAAGAATTTATTTATTTATTTATTTATTTATTTATTTAATTTATATGCCACCCAGACTACCCAAAAGTCTCTGGGTGGCTTACAACAGTTAAAATACAATAAAATTTAGAACAATTAAAATACAATTAAAATATATATAAAAATATATATAATTCAGATGGACTTCCACCACAAAGAGTGCAGAAACATCTAACAAAGACATCACTCAGATGGTGTCCTCATTTTCACTTTCCCTCTCTCTTTGGGTTGGTTCCCCTCTTAAATTTTTCCCAAGTAGAGCTTTGAAGAGCAGTCACAAGACTTTCACAGTACATGTGACAGAATGCTGAGACTGCTCATTTTCTCTCTGGAATTTTTTTTTAAGAAACCACTTTTCCAATGCAGACAATAGTAAGGGTCTAAACCAGGTTCCAAGGTAGGCATTCTAGGTTCTAAAACTGCTCAGAATGCTGGTTCAGTCTCATCTTACATACAGGACACAGCCTTCAGATGCATAGATGGCATGGGCCAAAGACATCACAATGCATCACACCGCTTGGTGAACCAGACACAAGTCCATGTGCAGCAACATGTCAAGGGTTTGCCTGGCTTTCATCTCAGGTAGCTGTGACCGCTCACACAAGCAAGCCACTTGAAGGTTAGACCATTTGGTTTTTAAGATGCAAGATAAAGGGTTTCACAGGTATCTGTGTGTTATATGTTCTTATGGCTAGGTCTGTCTGTGGAGTGGCTGGAGGTGAACCTGGGGAGAGACAAATTCAACTACAATAAAGCATCAGCCATGAGAGATGATGCTTCAGGAAGGAGGGACAAGAAATGTTAGTGCGTGGATTACAACTTTTATTCTGCCTAAGGTACCCAAATCTAGCATGGGCAGGATAAAAATTTCTATTGTTTGCTAATGTTTTTTGGCTCCCTTATTTGGGAAGCCTGGGTAGTTTCCAAATCCGTATTCAGGTCCCATCTCCAAATTCTCTCAGAGATAATAAATAGCTGGGAACTAACCCAGAGACTGTGTAATAAGAGTGGAGTATTTATAAAACCACACTATGCAAGTACATTGAAGACCCTGTTCAACACTCTTAACTACCTGGATACATTGTACCCTAATTTTATGGGGGAAACCAGCAACATCCATGTGAATGCAATACCTTTATAGAATAATCTTTATAAGATCAGTCAGAAAGTTCTTACACCAACATTAAGTTTGGTAAGTTTTATTATGGCCACTACTTTTTGTATAATTTTAGAAATAAGTTGTGAAAAGTAGCATATAGATCAGCCTTCACCCAACTTGCCATCTCCCTGCTGTGTTGGACTAAAGCTCACATTACTTACTTACTTACTTACTTACTTACTTACTTACTTACTTACTTACTTACTTACTTAATACTTACTTACTTACTTACTTACTTACTTACTTACTTACTTACTTACTTACTTACTTACTTACTTACTTACTTACTTACTTACTTACTTACTTACTTACTTACTTAGTGAAAGATGTGCCTTAGTCTACAATTAGTAGCCATCTACTGCAGGATAACAGTACAGTAGTCTTCATTAAAGAAGTGGAAAAAAGAAAAGCAACCTTATACAGTATATTGATTTAACACTGGGGGGGGGGGGCTAGACCACTTTGGAATGCATTCATGTTACACAGTTGCATCAAGTGGAGAAAAGTATTTTACATGTCTTCCCATAGAAAATACGAAGCTTCTAAACTTACATACAAACATATTGTGAATAAATCTCCTGTTGCAGAAAAACTTATAACCCACGAAGACAGCTTTACGGCTAAACATTTGTGCAGAAATATACATTGTGCTCATACAGTGGGGTCTCTACTTAAGAACTTAATCCATATTGGAAGGTGGTTCTCAAGTGGAAAAGTTCTTATGTAGAATCTGCATTTCCCATAGGAATGCATTGAAAACCATTTAATCCGTATCTGCTCTTTTCCGTCCATAGAAACTAATGGGAAGCTGCTATTCCGCCTTCTACCACTAGAGGGGGATATTTTTTCTTTTTTTCCCCCCCTTAGGTCAGGGAACAGTGTTAAAAGCACTTCTGACGAAGCTAATTTTGAAGCAATGGACTGAAAACCAATTAATCTGTTCTGGCTGTTTTTTTGTTATGTAGAGGTGTGTTCGTACATTGAAGCATTAGTTCCCATAGGAACTAATGCAAAAGCTGGTTAATACGTACTTTACCACTAGGGGGAGAATGTTTTTTTTAACCTAAGATGACCTAAGGTTAAAAAAAGAGCAGGAAAGTTTTTTTTTCTGTTCTTATCTTGGATTTTTGTTCTCAAGTAGAAGCAACATTTAGCAAATGGAGCTGTTCTTAAGTGGAATTGTTCTTAAGTAGGGACGTTCTTAAGTAGAGACCCCACTGTACTACAGATTCAAATGCAAGAAATACTCTTTATCTTGATATAGCTATACATTTCTATTCTACCAGAGAAAACATATTTTCAGGGTTGAGGCTAATGGCTTTGGTGATGTTACTCTAATATGCAAATTCCACTGTCAATCTGCTTGTGCTTAATCCCATTTAGCACACCTTTTGCAATAGCTTGCTTAGCTCCCTAAAACAGGCATGAGGAACCTCTGTCTCTCCACATGTTGCTGGACTGCAATTCGGATCTTCCCCAATTAGCATGGCTGGCAGCCAAATATGATGTCACTTGAAGTACATCTGGAAGCCCATGGGTTCCCAACCTCTGGCCTACACAGAAATAAAAACCTCTGCCAGATCCCTTGATCTGCCAGGCTGCTTCCTTTTGAAACTTCTGAAGACAACTCTGCAGATTGTGCTTGCAATGATTTTGATGGCTTTACACTCTTATACCTGAACTTGATTTTCACCTGCTTTCATTACAGAACTGCCCATGAATTTCAGGAAGTGAATTCCTTTAACACACACACATCAAATACAGCACAGTAATATATATTCCCATCCTAGTGTTGTCGAATCAGGGGAAGGTGCATCTCCTTGCCAGGCCTAAGTCTGAACTCGCAGTCCACAAAAACTACAGCTAATCCATACCTCTCTGTCTTTCCTCTCCTTCTACTCCAGCACCTTTGGGGAGAAACCCTCTCTCTTAGCTGGCCTTGAGTTGAAAAGTCTTGCTGACTTTGCATCATACATGCAAACAGCCACATTCCACTCATCCCTGTTTGAAAAGAACCTCCTGGCCATATTTTGTTAGGTCTCTCCCACCCCATAAGAAAAAGGGGGGGAAAACCCGATGCAAGTAACGGTTGCAACCCCTCTCCCTGTACTGTATACAATATGCAGTCACTAAGAACAGCAGTCAAGACATTCTTTCAAGCATATCCTTAGTTGCCAGGTTTACCCCATTTCCTATGAGAACTATAAAAGCTGAGAAGTCACAATAGGATCCCCTTACTAGGGGTGGGGAAGGGGGGAAATCTCACGGTGAAGGTGCGATCCAGCAGAAAGGTCAAATGCCAGGGCCTCCTCTGGGGCAGGTGAGTCACTCAAGGGTAAAGGAAAGCTGAGCAGGGGCTTGCACACCCTCTCTAGAGGCCGCATGAAAATACCTCCTAGTGGAAAGAAATTGCTGGGGGTTTCAGTCCGAGAGGGTGAGAGATGGGAGAAATCACCAGGCCAGGAAAAGAAACGACGATTATCCCCAGAAGAGCACAGCCCTAAAGCAACCATCAGAGCCCATTAGGGCAGGGGAAGCGCCCAGGTTTTAAGTTACAGTGCAGGGTCATCGGCACCTGCGCCCCCAGGGATAAAAACCAGTCAGGCACAGAAGAGAGAAGGCAACGGAGAACCGGGCTGGGAAAGGGGACACAAACACGCCTGCCAGCTGTGGAGGGCAGAGCAGAAGGATCCCCCCCGGCATTGACTCCTGCAACACAGAGAACCGTGAAGGGCCCCGACAGGCACGGCTGATGGGAGACACCAGCCTGAAGGTCCAAATCCCACTAAGAGGAGCTCACCGCTCCGACACAAACACGCGGCGGCTGAGCGAGCGCTGACGTCGCCTGAAAGGGGCACGGCACGGCACGGGGTCAACACGGCGGCCCCACTCCCAACCTGCCCGAGAGGATGCCCTCCATCCCTTCTCCCTTGGGACCGACGCTCCGGTGTCCAAGGCTCCAGGCCAGCTCCCAAATCCACGCGGCGCTTCCCACGTCGCCCGCGCCCGCCCGGCGAAGAGGACGCTGGCCCGCCGACAGGCTGACCCGGGTCCCCGCGGATCTACGCAGCGGGTCGGCTTTAGCTGGAGCGAACGACTGGATCTGGGCCCCAGAGGGTTATACCATGTGAACCCACGCCCGTTGTTAATGCCAGGGAGCGCATGTTCACGTGCTCTCTCTATCGTGAAAGAGACGTACACGCGCGCGTGTGTATAGGCAGGCATACGAGGCAGGACTTGATGTTGCTTTTATTGCCTCGAAGACACGCGCTCTCGCCCTCCCCTCTCCTCGCCCTGAATCCTCCATCGGCGCAGGCGGGAGGGCGGGAGGGCAGGAGGCCTCCAGCTTCGCCGGCCGGCGGTCGGTCCCCTCGGGAGTCCCGGCCCTGAAGTAACGAACTCTGCCTTCCGAGGCCCGAATAACCCGCGCTTTCTGAACCGCAGGAGGCGGACGAGGGCGCCGCCGGAGGGCCTTCGACACCCGCCCATTCCCGGCTCCCACCTCGGAGGAGCGGCAAATTCGTCCTCCTACCCCTCAGGTGAGGCCAAACCCGGGCGGCAAAGAGCTCGGAGGAGAGCCAGAGATCCCCGCGCCTAGGACGAGGACGACCCCGCGATCCCCACGCGTTCCCTCGCTCGGATCGAGCACGTCAAGGCAGAGGGCGTTCACACGACCCTCCGGTCTCGTCCCGCGCCTCCGCAGAGCCAACGCGTGCCAGGGCTGAGCCGCCCGGGGACTTACCTTGCGCGCATCACTCCCGAGGCAAAAGTTGGAGACGAGGCAACTGCGATTGTATATTCCAAAATAGAGAGATCCGGCCGGGCCATAAACCAAGTAACCCCCCCTTCCCCTTCCTGCCCACCTCCCAAAACACGTCTGCAAGGCACCGCCGGAGCGAGGGGGCGGCTGAGGAGAGCATCCTTAGAAGAGGCTCAAGCAATTATCCCGCGTCCTGGGAGCTCAAGACGGCGGCCTTTCTGCGAAGGGTCCCTCGCTGCCACCGATCCTTCAGGTCGCTTCAGAAACGGCAGCCTTTTCCCGACGCGGCCACATCCGAAGAGGCGTAAAACCCAAAAGAGATGCGCTTCCCCGCTGAGGATGTCAGGGATCGTCGGTGCAAGAGAAGATGGAGGCGCGGGGGGGGGGGGCTAGGACAACCCTAACCCAACCCACCTTTTGCCTGCCGTCCCGACGATCGGGCTGCACGGGTCCCCCAGCTTTGCCGGGAGCGCGCTCCAGCCGCAGAAGCGTCCGCAAAGTCTTCCTCCTCCCGGGAGCCCTCGCCCCCCTTTTCCCCTCCGCCAGCTCCGAAGCGCGAAGAAAGTTTGCATCGCTCGGCATCCGAAGCAGCCGGCTCGCGACATCCCGGGAATCCAGGTGTGTGCGCGTGTGTGTGTGTGTGCGCGCGCGCGCTCTCCTGCACAGCCGGACGCCGAAGGCTCCGTCCACCGGCCCCGCAGAGTTCCCGAGTCAGCCGGTTCGGTGGCGGCTGCTGCTTCTGCGGCACCGAAACCCGTAAGCTGCGCGAATGACTAAGAGGAGGAGGAGGAGGAGGCGCCGAAGATCGCGCCCTCTACCACCCGCGCTCATCAGTTGCTCGACCGCCTCCGATTATCCGAGCCCGGGCCATTCCTTCCTTTATATACTCTCTAACCGCAGGCTCCTTGGATTGCGGCTCCAGCTGCCAGAGAGGATCACGGGAGGCGTAGTTTTCTTCTCTCTTTCCAAGTCTCTCTTTCGCCGGGCGGACGAAGGCTGCCTCCGTAAACTCTCTGGGCTTACGCTGCGAACGGGCTTTATTCCACCTTATCTTCCTATCTTGATGACGACGTGCCATTAAAGGCGCTTCTGACTTATGGCCACCATTGCCAGGGCTTTCTAGGTTTACTTTCCCTTTCTTCGTGTGGCACTCTGGGACTGCACATCTTGCCCAAGGGTGACTCCCTCCCCCCCCCCCCGAGTTGCACTGTGGGGAATCGAACTGCTGATCTCGGTTTCCACAGTGAGGTACCCAACTCGTCGAGATAGACAGACAGATGACCTAATGCGAGACCTAATGCGACTTTTGCTGGGGGGGGGGTTACCCCAGATTTCAGAGTGTATGATGAGGACTATTCCAGTTACATGTTTTCTGTAATTGTGCCTCAGCCCTGGGCACTGTCCCCGTGCCACGAATTGGAGAGTTCGAATGGCAAATCAACTCAGGGTTGATTTACAGTAACCCAAATAAGGTTTTCGAGGTAAGTGAGGCATTTAAGGAGCGCTCATCATTTCAAACTCCCTCACCTGGGAACTTCCATGTCTGAGCAAGGGACTCACTCCGAAGTCTCCTGAATCCTAATCCATCACTGTATCCAGTACACCACACTGGGACTTCTGCAATGTCTCCTCCTTATTTCAGGATGTTCCCTGACACACCAGAGGAGGCCATGGATAAAACCTGCAACTTTACACATACAAGGCCAGTGCCATAGCCCAGTGCTTAGTAGTCAAACACAGATATGATGAAGCAAAATTTTCGCAGTGGAAAACTCCAAATTTTAATAGACTCAGAGAAGAAAGGGGATATCTGAATGAAAGGCTAGCTGTGCTTCCTTTTAATTTTTTTTTTCAAGTTACACTGGAGGTAGTTGAGCAGATTGGGTAAATCTCACTCAGTGGCTGAAATCCAATAACATAAAGTTATGCCACATAAGTCTAATGATGTCATCAGCCATAGCCATATTCAACCCACCAGATTCTTAGACTCCCTTAGGATCCCTTTGGTCCTGGGGAAGGCTTTAGGGACAGTGGGATGCAAATGAGAAGTCTTAAATGGCCCAGGGCAGGCACTGTACTGGTGGCAGTAATTTTCAGACAGTTAGGACAGGAGTTGTATGACATGAACATTTATTTACATGAGAAGACCAAAACTATGGGTGCTTACTTAGAAATACCCACTGCTTATTTCAGAGGAGCTGCTCAGGAGCAGTGAAATCAGATGAATTGATGGGGAATTGGTCTGCTATTATTTTTTAATTTCTCTTAGCATCATCCATCCATCCATTCATTATACTGCATATATCCCACTTTTCGCCCAAGATTTGGATGTGAGATAGTTCATAACATGCTTCAGCAAGATGCAGCTAAAATACAGTAAGTTATACAATTAAAGGACAATTAAATTTACCATATTCAAACAACTAATGATGTTTTTCTTTGTGTCAGGAGCGCCATGGTACAATTAAATAAACATATCAGATTTAGGGCAGCTATTATCAAATCTTCCATGTTGAGGGGGTGTAGGGTTCACTGATGTACGTGTGAGACTGCCTGTCCTCCACAAGTAAATTAAAAGAAATTTTAAAAACTAATCAGTTAAGGAATAAGAAGTCCAGTGTCTTTAATATCTTAAGCAGCAAGAGAACCTAGCCTCTATTTGGACAGCAATTTTGAACATACAAATATTTTAGCCACACTTTTAAACCATAAAGAATGAACAAAACATTAACTTCCTAGCAATATCTCTGTGAGGTTCCCCACCCCCCACCCCGTTTCTTAAGGATACCAAATGGCTTCCTATTGCTTTACATCCATCCGGCCACAAAACCTAGCGACCCATGGCCTCTCCTTTCTGTGAAGGTTTGACATAAAAATGGTTTGGCGCTTCAAAAAATGTGGCAGCAACATTATAGTGGAAGAAACAGCCATTTAAAACACACAGAGACTGTAAATATAAAGAAAGAAACCTCAGCCATGACTGGCTAGCAGCAGAGAAATAATGGCATCCACACTAGAAGTGACAGATGATAATTTGATATTTATAGTCCTTCAGGAAGGTGTTAGGCATGGCTTAGATGCGAATTCCTGCCGCTCACCTGTTAAGCATTTTAATCCTTCCCTGGTCTGCTTCTATACCACACTGCCAAGAGGCAAATGGAACCAGATTTTCCCAGCTAGGTGTGAACTGCTGCTCCTGCTGCTGCTGCTTGGTCTCTTTCCTGCTAGAGGTTGGCCATCACCGTGGCTAGTTTGACTGCTGGATTGGGGCGGCTCTTGAACAGGGACACTGTGTTGCATCCAGTCCAGTCCCTAAAGTTTGTCAGCCCTCTGGTTCTTCTCCTTCCTGCACTACTTTTCCCATCTATCTTGAATCATCATTTGTCACAATCTGCCCTTTTTGTTTTGCGTTACACCAAAAAAAAAGAGTCTGGCTTCCAAAATGTGGCACTTCTGCATAGTCTGTGTGTGTTAGGTGCCAGCAGGTCACATTTGACTTATAGCAACCCTAGCAGAGTTTTCAAGGTAAGTGAGATATCACCTCCCTGGTGACTTTCTGGAGCGGGATTTGAACCCAGGTCTCCTGAGTCATAGTCCATCACTCTATCCACTACATCATGCTGGGTACAAGATATTCCAGTTCTTATGCATTATATATTTTTTTGTTGGTCACCATCTTGAAATCCTTAACCTTCTATGATAAGTCCACATTTCTAATACTTCTACCTTTTTTGTAATTGCCTGTGTTAAGGTCCAGCATTTTGTGGCATAGAGTGGAAATACATAGTACAATACAATGAGCATTTTCAGAATAAATACATTCTTCCTCTTAAGGAAGTTGACTTTCATTGTATAGCTAGGATTGCATCATTAATTTTATTCCAAGTCATTTATATTTCTCAGCACACACTCAGTGCTCAATTGGTCTGTTTCCTGTTACTAAACACATCAATGCAAACAAAGAAACAGTTATAGCAAAGAGAAAGATCCAGGTGAGCAGCCATTAGAACCAGACAGGCAGCAAGCCATCACAGTCTCTTCCAAACTTGCAGTTGCACAAGCAGTAAATTGAACAGGATACTGGCTATAGAGTTAATGGAGTTAGCTTTGCAGACTATCTCAGTGGTTGGCAAGAAATACTGTATTATCTTTTGCTACCTGTTCATTTACAATGATATCATCATGTGAGTCAGGAAATGCTTCTCCAAAATTTTTTCTTTAATACAAATTCAAAAGCAGTGGAATGATTATATATCCTTGTCATCTTCTTCTTATCTTTGTCTTCAGTCCTTTGATCTTTAATATTTCTTTGTTTGTTTGTTTATTTGTTTTCTATACCACCCATCTGGCAGCCAAGGCCACTACAGTTTTGTCTGTATGGGTCACTAATTGGACAAAACTCTCTTAAATCAATAGCTTTATTTACAACAAGCCTGCTATGTTGAACTTTAGGTTTTCCTTAGTCAATAAAGCATGTTTGTATGATCTCATCTTCCTCCAAGCATCTTTATGCAATATAGTGTTTCCTTGTTTCCAAATCCTCTTCTGGATCCAAATTGAACGTGTGCTGCCATATCTCACAAATTTATCCATGTATTATATTAAAGAAAACGTTGAGCAAATGGCTCATTAAGCTTATTATCCAATACGTAGTCACTACAACCTTTGGCATTTTACCTCGGGCTGTTACCTGACTTAATTACCCAACTATCTTTATACTTAGCCTGCTCCGGGAGACTCTGGATCATGTCTGCCTCAAGTGCGATGGACACAAGAACTCAATTGTTGTGCTCTTATAATTATTGTTATTTTTCCGCCAAGACTTCCAGGTTAAAGAGAATAAAGGATACTTTGAATTGCTCGCATGAGCATGTGAGCAATTCTCCACCACTAATTCTTTGTATCTTAGAAACATCTGGTTGACATATTCTGAAGCCTGCAGGCAGTTTTTCCTCCCCGTAATCATCCTTAATTTACCTGTTTCATACATACTTCATCTTGTATTGTTGGCGGGTCTGTTTGCTTCCTTCCAGCCCCACCCTCCAAACACAGAGATTTATTTTAACAATTAAAACATTTGCTTCCTTCAGCCCTTGCTTCCCTCCTTGCCGGAGCTCTCTCCCCCCCCCCCCATCCCCATCTCAGCAGTGGTTAAGGAATGTGAAAGAGGAATGCTCTCCTCTCACAAGGAAGTTGGGGAAGGGGAGGGGACGGTCACGTTAAAACAATGACTTTATGTTTCCAGCCAAAGCTGCAGTCACGCAAGGGTGTGTGTGTGTGTGTGTGTGTGTGTGTTGTATAAATAAACGTCTGAAAGCTTTTCAACCCTGTGTATACAATGGAAAGCAACGTGTTTCTTGGAAATGGCATGACAGACACAACATTTAGAATGGAGTTCGAATCCCTGTACATAGAAATTCCCTTTATGCAATAATGCAAGAAGACGACGACGTTTCTTCCCGAGGGCTCTAATTTAAAACGCTAGTTCCTGCTTGGATCATCTCTTTCCTTTGACTATGGCAATGTCCTTGCCCGCAAGTCTCTCGTCAGGTCAACATATGGCTGCAAAAGCTGTCTTCCGAACATGGGAACTGCTCAGCATTTCTGAATGTTGCTCTTTTTTTTAACACACCAGAATCCTGCTGCTATCACAGCCAATGGCCATCTTGCCTAAAGATATAGACCAGAAAGGCAACATTTACCAAGCTTTACAACAGTTGCATCAAGCTCATTTGGCAGAAGGTCCTTGTCTCCATGCTTAGACGGTCTCTTGGGCACGAAGGATTGTGTTCCTGTTTCCCATCATGTGGCTGCCTTTGACTTTCATTATTCTGACTCACCTTCTCTCTGTCCCTTTCAATAGCTCCATTCAAATACTTCTCTCATTAGCTTTTGCTCTCAAACTAAACCAAATCTCAGCACATGTAACTGCTTTATCACAGATTGCTTACATTTATATACTCCTCCTCCTCCTCCTCCTCCTCCTCCTCCTCCTCCTCCTCCTCCTCCTCTTCTTCTTCTTCTTCTTCTTCTTCTTCTTCTTCTTCTTCTTCTTCTTCAGGCAGCGTACATTCACCGAATCCCATTTTGTTTTTACCACGACTCCCTATGAATAGCTGACTTCACTGACCTAAGGTCACCCAGTAAGATTCATAACCAAGCACTGACTTGAACCCAAGTCTCCCTAATTCTGATGTTACATTCCAATAACTATCTGCATTGGTTCTCCTTCTTGGCTTCCATACACTACCTTGTTTTTCTTTTGTATCTGCACTAAATGTTCTGCCACTCTAGGTTTTTGTGTGTGTGTGTTCAAAGCTAATACGTGGGGGAGAGAAATGCCCCCTGAATCCACCCTCCCCTTTGTTGTGCAACTAGTTGCTGCTTTCTATGAAAAATAGATATTTTTCTTCCTAGGATGCAGTAATGATGCTAGATAACGAGGGGATTGTCTGATGACTTCACAGAGCTATCTGACTGTGAAGATTTGCCTGTATGATGATTTAATTAGGCCAGTTGAGAGTAAGGGTAATAGTTCCTGCCTCATGATGCCCTCACTCTGAATAAAACTGAAGGAAAGGGTCAGATGTATCTGAGTCAGCAGATAGGACTCATTCAGACATTCTTTCTTTCGACATTGTTTGTGCATCTGAGCATGCCACCCTGCAGCAGTTCTTTGTGTCTTTGCTGTTCTTCTGTCTTTATGGGCCATATGCCCCTTCTCCTCATTGCATAATAAGGGTTGCAGCACATTCTCCCCCCCTTTCAGTGTTACCAAAAGGTGAGATTCTTCCCTCCCTCTGTCGCTTTGAAAAGGATTCATAAAAATATGTGCCCTAATCAATGGAATCCCTTTTTCTCTCTGTTGTCTCCCCTCTTCAAAATGTAAACTCCCTGAGGAGAGGTCACTGTGTTAATCTGCCAAGTGCCATGGACGATGGTGGAGTTAAGTGGAAAAGGCAGGACAGTTCTGTTTTTTCACTCTGCAGAAATTAAAAACCTTTATAACTGGCTACCTAAGCAAGTTACCTTAAAACCAGACCTTGAAAGTATCTATTTACAAATGATACTGTTAATTGTAACTATTTTGGGGGGATAGTGAGATAAAACTAAATTACGTTTTAAAAGCAATGTACTCTGTAGTTTCAAACTTACTTTTTGACATTTTTCTAATTACTTACCATAGTTATTTTTAAAAAAACATCTCCATTAGTATTTTTAACAGAACTTTTAAAAGTTTATGCCATTCCTTTATCAATCCTAAATAGAGTTGTTTTGTTTCTTGTTTTGTATTATTATAAGCATTTAAAATACACAAATGGCCCACTACAGGAAACCAGGGAGTATTTCCCTGGAGTTCTTATAACAACACTTGTGTTAATAATGTTCAAAGCAGTAGACAAAGGTTATAAATGGGGCAGTGTTTAGGATAATACTTTTCCACGCACCTCATAATATTGAGTAAGGCATGGAGATCCTTTAAAAACTTGAAATTCTAAACAACTTCTATAATCCCTATTCATTTCAGAATACTAAATGTGTTGGTCTTAACTCAAGACATCTGTATCATCAGGAGCAAACCAGCCATCCAATGTTAAGTCAAGGACTGCAGTTACTTGTGGTTTGGAGGATGGGTGCTTGGATTTAAATGTCTTTTGGCACAGATAAATTATTTAGTGTCACTGTGCACAATCATGGTTAGCATTTCAGGTGCAAATTCTGTACACCTGCACCTGCTATCTGGCCCTTTCTCTCTTCTGCACTTCAGATCTAACCCCAGACATTGATCCAGAATTGAAATTATTCATCACTAATGGATCACCCTTGCTGAATTAGGTGGGTGGCTTTTTTAATTGGGATTGGTGAGAGGAGAGTTCTCTGTCTCTTCAGACAACATACCACAAGACTGGGCTGAAACTAGAAGGCATTCACAAAGCTGTACAGTGAGCTCATTCATTCCTCCCACTTTTAAAATGCAGACTTTTAAAGAGCTGCTCCTTTTGAATGCTGCTCCATGCTGATGATGTTATTGGAACAACAGAGATGAGATGGACCTCTAGAGCTGTATTGGTAGCTAAGTTAGTTTGCTGCTAGGGGAAAAATGTAATTGATGGCTGGCTGGATACCTCATGACACCTTATAGAGCTATAGTGGCACTATTGTAAGTTGTAGGAAGATTTGAACACAAATCCTGCTGTTGATTTCACTGTACTGTATGTGATTACATTAATAATAATAATAATAATAATAATAATAATAATAATAATAATAATAATAAGAAGAAGAAGAAGAAGAAGAAGAAGAAGAAGAAGAAGAAGAAGAAGAAGAAGAAGAAGAAGAAGAAGAAGAAGAAGAAGAAGAAGAAGAGTGCCATCAAGTCAATTCTGACTTATGGCAACCCTTTTTAGGATTTTCCATGTAGGGAGTACTCAAAAGTGGTTTACCATTCCTTCTTTTTTGTGGGGGTGGGGGGAGTGCCCTGGGACTGTGCAGCTTGCCCAAGGCCACACAGGCTAGCTCTGCTCACTGGAGGCACAGCGGGAAATCAAAGTCTCAAACTCTGGCTCTCCCACCTCCAAGCAATGACAGCTCTCAGAAAAGAAGTAGAAAACACATCAAAATATGCCCACCCTCTACCCACTCCCAATTCACAATGGTTAGAGTTTTCTAGGCTCATGCAAGAGGGATTGTCCTGTGAGATGGTCAGTTCCCTTTGTTCATTACAAGTGATTTTGGTGATAGCAGCTCTATTGCCAGGGGCCAGGAATTAGAACACACACATTCTCTGCTCCGGTGATTAAGATCCATGTCCTTTTAACTCATTAGCTGCCTGTCCATTAAGGGATTTCTTCAGTTTTCCTGGCACACTTTAAACCATAAACCTGTATTTTTATTACTACAGCTTTCTGAAAGTACAGCTCTCTAGATTTCCTGCTAACAAACACTGTTATCCCTGTCTTAATACCTCAACTCCCTCTAATTGCCTTTATAGCTTAAAACAATGGGTGAGTTCAAATTCCCTCATAGATCAAAATCATGTTGAAGAAATGGGTAGTGGGTGTTGCACCTGATAAGCCCACCCTTTAACTCCCAGGGGATAGGAAGTTAGTTTTAAGACACATCTCCAGAGGGGTAGCCATTTTTGTCCACAATAAAATGAACAAAGAATTTGGCGGCACCTTGAAAGCTTTCCATATTTTGTTTGGTATAAACTTTTCTGGGCTTTAGACCACTTCTTCAGACAAATGAATGGAACAACATGTGGGCACCATCCATGACTGAGCTGTGCTAAGATGAGATGTTTTGAGTCCACCCAGCTTCCCAGGTCCCAAAAAGAGGAGATGCCTTGGGGGAGCCCACAAGCAGGCAATGACAGCTATAGTCCTTTCCCACAGTGGCATCTGCGTCTGGGCCAGGAGCTTTTCTTTAGCTGCATGGTGGCCAGCCTCTAACTGATCCCCCCTCTAGGAATCTGTGTGTGTAGGCATCCTTCAGTCTCGAGAGACTATGGTATCGTGCTCTGTATGGAGGTCTTGGAACAGTGTCTTATGTGGCTGAGAAGGCCAATTCAAGAGTGACAATCCCTTCCACACTGAAGACAAATCCAATCTGTCCCCTGTCCAGCTCGCTGGTTTTGCTTGTTTCGGGACTGCCTCTTTGCCTCGGCCTGCTGTACAAGTGTCTCTTCAAATTGGGAGATGCCATGATGCACTGCCTGCCTCCAGGCTGAATGCTCAGACGTCAAGGTTTCCCATCTGTTGAGGTCCATTCCTAAGGCCTTCAGATCCCACTTGCAGATGTCCTTGTAACGCAGCTGTGGTCTCCCTCGGGGGCGGCGATCTTTTGGAATCCGACCATCAGCCATTTTCACGACGTGCCCAAGCCAACGTAGACGGCGCTGTTTCAGTATTGTATACATGCTGAAAATTCCAGCTCTGTGTAATCCCCTTTCAAATGCATTTAACCGAATAGCCTTCACCAAGTCTTGTGGTGGTGATTTCTGTAAATCAAGAACAGGCTGAAGATATGTGTTTCCTCTGAGCACTGGTTACAAGAAATGAAACCATTTTAGTAGATGGGGAAACACAAGGCCCTGCAGATGTTGCTGGACTGACTAGGGGGGAGAGGAGTTGCAACAGGTGGGAACTGGAAGATGGGCATTGTAAAAACTACTTTTTAGAGATGAAAACTTCCAGAATGCCCCGTCTAGAATGGCCAATCACCAAAAATTAGCTTTTCCAGGATCTGCTGGAGTGCAAAAGATTTTACATTCCCACACTAAAAGGAGCCCACAGATAGCATTTGATAAATATAATAATAATAAAGACCGACAAATACATCTACCATCTTCCTCTTTATGACACTTTTTGTTTACTGAAATATAAAGGGTATCAGTGGAAATATTGCAAAGTACTTGGAGTATAGTTGACTTGGCTTGGGAGCATCCTGTAAGCCTCACTATGTTCAGTGGTGCTTACTCCCAGGTAAATGTATACAAAATTGCAGAATCTTTGTTTCCACACTGGGATAGGGAAGGGGTGTTTTATAAATCACCTTCCCCCATGTATATATCCATCAGTTTTGCTAACTGTTGCACCATATGTGATTTAAAGTGATCTTGAAAGCTGCGACTTGGAATTTCAGAGAAGGGCTCCTAAAGCTAAATTAGGAGTTTGGACTTGAAAGGCAGGGGCTATTGTAAAAGGGGAATTAAAAAATAAATAATAGGGAGTGATTTTCAAGGAGTTCAGTGATTTAGTGTCTCTTTCTTTGCTTCCCTCCTCTCCTTCGCTTGCTGCACAAGGATCTATTGAGAAACCACTGAACAAACGCTCCCTTATGTAGCTCTTTTTTTAAAAAAAATTCTTCTCTTTGGTTTGTCTGAAACAGCTGCCTCCAAGCACGCTATAGTTACTCATTAACTGGGTCTCCTAAGGGGGGGGGGGGAAGGAGGAGGAGGAGGTGAAAGAAGGAAAAGAAAGGAAAATAAACCATAATAGGCCCTAAATAATCACCCTTCTCCCAATAAATAAATAAATCAGGTGTCCTGGGAAATAAAAGTAAGGCGAGCAGGTGGCTTCCTGGCTACCTTTTCTGTTTGAATGGGTGCTGGGAAGGGTGTCAGATCTTGCTTAAGGTGCCTTGCAGATCTGGAAGGAGAAGGGAATGATAACATTGAGAATAAGTGTTGGGAGAGGGAGAGAGACAAAGGCATCAGATTATGAAAGGGGAAGGGAGGTAAAAGGCTGGACAGAAGGCCACTTGTGTTCTCCGGCTGCCCTGCTTTATGAGCTGCGGATGGGGTGGTTTGCTCTCCTCTTTGCAAAGTCGCCACAGCTGCCTCTGACTTGAAATTGGGTTTTTGTTCCCTTCTCTTCCCCTCACTCCACCTTAGAAGTCTTTCTTTTGGTGACGATGGTGGGCACTTTTCATAGGGGAATCTTGTCCGTCTGTTGCTGTGAACTAAAGAGTAATATGGTACCCTTAAAATGGACAGACATCAGCCTTTGTGAAGGCACAGCCTATTTCCTCAGATGCCTAGAGAGAAATTTTGGAGTTCAGTTCTCATTTATTATCTGTCTGCTTGTATTGGAAGAAAGGGATTTTGATCCACAAAAGTTCATACAGACATAAAGGTGTCAATGTAAAAAGAACTACCATATTTTGACTCCACACAGATTCCCTCTTATCCTCTTCTTCTCCTTTCTTTTGCCAACATGTTATTTATTCGATACATTTATAGCTTGCTTTTCTTCCAGGGTGGTCAAGATACAATGTATCTCTCTCTTCCTCCCCAAGGTATCACATCCATGCTGAAGGAATATAACTGGCTGAAGCTTGTCCAGGGAGTTGATGGACATTTGTGGCTGCTCTGCAGCCTTTTCAAGTCCAGGGAGAAACCGCATTGGTGTGTATGAGAAAAGATACCTGGGCCAAGTAATGAATAGCCTCTGGTTACTCAAAAGACTCCATGCTTCACCATAAGAAAATACTGTGTGGAGGAAAGAGTTAATTTTGTGAGAAGGTTGTGGATGTTTTGGGAGCCCAGTTTTCATTGGCGTTAAGGTCTGATTGATGAATGCTGTTATGAAATACATTCTGTGCCTGATTTGAAGTAATAATTGTGGTTCCCAGACAGCATCTGTGTAATGTCACAGATCAGACAATTCATCTGTCTATGAGAGTATCCTCAAACACTCCCCTTTGGGGCCATGATAAATGAGCACATCTAGTACTGTTTGCACAGACTGCAAAATGCTAAGGAAACGAGGAGGGCTGATTCCCTTCTCCCACATAATTCGCCCCTCGCTCAGTTGGGTCAGTCTGTTCATTGCCATTCCACACAAGCACCGTACAAGTCAGCAGACTGGAGTTATATGGGTGACGCGAGCACCAGCATCTTCTCTCTTCCTCCCGAGGATGTGTCTAGCCTTCATGAACCTGTCATTGCCTGTAGCCTCGTGAACTCTCAGAAGGCAAGATGGCCTTCCCTTCACGCCAATTCTCTGTAGAGAAGTTTTCTGCCTGAGGAGTTGAATTCTTCTTCAATCCAGAGAGCAGCAGACCAGTTTGGGGGGATGCAGCATAGCCCTTGTGGGACCCACAGCTTCATCTTCCAACAGAAGAGGCTCAGACGTAATGATTGGAGTCTTTTGCTTCTCTGTGCACCCGCCACCTGAGGCAGCTACCTCATTCTGCCTAAGGACAGGACCATTTGTGGGAAGAAGTGGGCGAATGAGGTTTTCATTTTGATAGGTGGGAGAAATGTGGGCATTCCCTATGATCATGCATTAATTCATGGCCAGTAGATTCATGGCCACTGAAGCCGAGATAAACCACTCGTTTCATTATTCCTGCGGCTTAATCAGCTTTTTGTGGTTAAGGGACTCTGGTATCTTGACAAAGAACATTGATATCTTTTAAAAACAGCCCCTTACTTCAGTGTCATTAGGTATTCAATGCAGTACGCTTTACTGTGGATGAGGTTAGCTTTGGTTTCCCTATTTTTTTAAAGGGCACATTTGTTGAAAAGAAGTCTATATATCCTTGCAGATGGTTTTCCTCAAATAAAAGGGGCCACTAATTAAGAACCTCTCATCCATATTCTAGACATCCCTGCCAATAATATCCCAGGATGATACTATGGCCAGATGGCCCAAAAACCAAACACTAGAGCAAATTCTGAGGAAGCAAAAGAAGCTCTGTTGTTACACTATTATCAAAATACAATCTTCAATGCCAGTGGTACAGGATAAGGCCCTCTTGAATTTAGAGGGATAGGTTTGGGCAAGATGGATTTGATTTAAATCACAATTTATTTATTTTTATTTTTTTATGATTTCAATCCAGAAAATTTTTTTTTTAAAATTTACATTGTGATTGAAATTGTGGCTGAAATCAATTTGATTTAAAAAAAATCATTGATTTGTATCCATCCTGTGTTTGGGTAAAAATACTTAGGTTTGCAGTGCAACTTGGAGGAACAAAAAATGGAAGCATCTGTCTCAATCCATAAGATATAAAACGAAGTCTAAAATCCACAAGCAGGCAATATCTTTGTTTGGACCAGTTACAGTTTCATCATAGTGTGCATTCTGTGTACAGTGGTGCCTCGCTTAACGAGTGCCTCGCTCAACAATGAATTCGCATAACGATGGCCTTTGCTGGAAATTTTGCCACCTCACCTAATGATGTTTCCTATGGGGGATTTTTGCATAACGATGTTTGGGACCTTGCTTCACTTAACGATGACAGTTTTAGGTCCCCTGTTTCGCTTAACTTTTTTTTTGACAGCCCTGTTTTCGCTATTTTAAAAATATTCTAAAATGTTTAAAATGCTTGGAATCGTTAGTGCACCTAATAAAACCTTCGTTAAAGTAATTTGGCTTCGTTCTGAGTCTTTTTGAATTTTTGGTGATTTTTTTTTCACCACTGAAATGTATTGAATAGGCTCCTAATGGAACGGATTAACCGGTTTTCAATGCATTCCTATGGGAAATGGTGTTTCGCTTAACAATGTTTTCACATAACGATGTTTTTAATGGAACCAATTAACATCGTTATGCGAGGCATCACTGTATTTCCAAGATAAAGGAAGTTGGTGAACATTTTGTCCCTTTTCTCCTAGCGAATACTACATATTTAGTTTCTCACATACCCAAACCTACATGGGTCATGGTAGTGGTGGGTTACTTAAGAAGGAAGTGCCTCTCATCTCTCCTGTCTCACCAGGAGGGTGGGGCTGCCTGTTTCTTCCACGTATGGTTTGTCCTTTTATCGCATACTTACCTGTGTCCCTTATATAGTCGTGCCCCGCTTTACGATTACCCCGCATTACGATGAATCCGCTTCATGACGATCACAAAACGATGGTCTAAATAGGGTTTTTCACTTTGCGATGATCGATTTCCTGCTTCGGGAACCGATTCTTTGCAAAATGATGGTTTTTTAACAGCTGATCGGCGGTTTCAAAATGGCTGCCGGGTAATTAAAATGGCTCTCCGCTGTGTTTAGGGACGGATTCTTTGCTACACAGGCACCAAAAATGGCCGCCGTATGGAGGATCTTCGCTGGACGGTGAGTTTTTAGCCCACTGGAATGTTTTCAATGCGTTTCAATGGGCTTTTTATTTATCGCCGTTAAGCGAGGCACCACTGTATAGAAATCAGAAGCACATGACTGGCAGGGCATATTGCACAGGCCCTTCTTTAGAATCCTCTCACTGTTCTAGTCCAGAAAGTATCTTTTCCAAATTCTGAGAACAACAAATGTCACTTTCTACAAAAATACAAGACAGTTGGCATCAAACAGCCATTTTGCATCATCTTAACCGGGAGTTCACCCCATTCACCTCAACAAGGCCTACTCCTGAGTAGATGCACACCAGTTTATGCACCTATGCAAACTGGTCTCAAATTAACTTTTCCAGCTAGGATGGACCACTTCTGGAAAGTCCCAGCGCTGCACTCTCACAATTAGGCTGGGCTTTCCAATGAGCCAGTACAGTACCAACATTCATTCACAGCTGTCTCAAGCCCTATTCAAACAGGGCAGCAAGGGGTCACCCACAGTGCAGAGGGAGGCATTCTCTGCTGCTCCCTCCAAAACCCAGAAAGAAAGCCCAGCTATGCAAGCACAGCATTGAACATAAGACTTCCCTTTCTCTCTCGCTTTCAACTTTTCTTTCTTTCTTTCTTTCTTTCTTTCTTTCTTTCTTTCTTTCTTTCTTTCTTTCTTTCTTTCTTTCTTTCTTTCTTTCTTTCTTTCTTTCTTTCTTTCTTTCTTTCTTTCTTTCTTTCTTTCTTTTCTTTCTTTCTTTTAAAAGAAAACTTTAAAAATCTGATCTGCCGCCTGTCCAGCTGGTGCTTTAGGGAGACAGGTACTTTATGATTAGATTTGCTTGAAAATGCTAAACATCTGGAGCCCAGCATTACAAAGCAGCCTTTATGCCGCCGGTGGTGAAGTTATCTGCAATAAACCAGCACTTGTTACTGAGCGCTTCAAGTGGAAGGTTTTAGTGGGATTTTTTTTTTCAAAGAAGAGAAAGCAAGCAGGAGAGGGAGAAACACAACACCCTCGCCGTAGCAAATTTCAGACCTCGGAGAACGTTCACAAATATTTTCCATAGCTCAGCAGATGACTTGAGGAAGCGATGTAAAAGAAGCAGTGGAGGCTAAACTCTCTTTGCTTCCCCCTCCTTCTTCTACCACCTGAAGAGCAGAAAGCAAAATAAAAGAGTCAAACTCAAAATGTGGTGGTGAGGAGGTATTTTAAAGCAATGGGGAAGAAAACAACAGTGTACAAAACACAGCACAGCACCCTTTCCCCATGCTTTTGAGCTTGCTGCAGGGAGAGGATCCATTTTACTTATACACATTTATTTAAACTTTTATAAGGTGCCTTTTGGATCAGGTCCATCCGAGGTGGCAAGGAACACTGTAGAAAACATTTCTTGAATCACTGCAATACAACATCCATAAAAGAACAGCATGGATCATAAAACATGTCAATTGACAGTCATTCATACTGGGTGGGTTTTCAGAGGTTTTTTTAAACATTACAACTGAGGCAGACAACTGCACGCTCCTTGGGAGGGAGTGCGAGAAGTGAGAGAGCCCTTTGCTAGTTTGTTTGTTTTTGTTTGCAAGATCCAAGTTGCTTTACAATATTAAAATAAACAAAGTTAAAAGCTAAACAATTAATTATTACAATATTAAAAAATTATTAGACAGATATCATATTAAAATTCATACGTACAAGCATTATTAAAAATACACGTGAAAGCACAGAATAAAATAATCCCTTAAAAAATAGAATCCCCTTAGTCAACCAGTGGAAAGCCTACCTGAAGAGAAAGGTTTTCATTCTGTTTGTGGAAGGATAGGAAAGATGGGGCCAACTTGGCCAATCTAGTGGCAGGGAGTTCCTGGGAGCAGCAAGAGAAGGCCCTCTCCTGTGTCTCCACCAAATACACCTGTGAAGGTGGTGGGACTGAGAGGAAGGCCTCTCCTGATGATCTTAACACCCAAGCAGGCTCAAAATGGGAGATATGGTCTTTTCGATAGCTTGGACCTGAGTTGTTTAGGGCTTTATAGGTTAAAACCAACACTTTGAATTGTGCCTGGAAATGGATTGGCAGCTAGTGAAACTGATATAACAGAGGAATTATACATTTCCTGTATCCAGCCTGAGTTAACAATCTCGCTACAGCAGTTTGGACCTGCTGGAATTTTCCAGAGGCAGCCCCACATAGAGTATGTTACAGTAATCCAGCCAAGATGTAACTAAGGTGTGTGTCACCATGGCCAAATCAGTCCTCTCAAGGAACGGGTGCAGCTGGTGTGCTAGTTTTAGCTGTGCAAAGTCACTTCTGGCCCTGCCAAATCTGGTCATCCAGGCTCAGAGATGGATCCAGAGGCACCCCCAAGCTGCAGGCCTGTATTTTCAGAGGATGTGTAACTTCATCCAGCACAGTCTATTTCTTGATATCCCTTTCAGCTGACCAGGAGCCTCGTCTTGTCTGGATTGTTTCATTTATTCGCCCTCATCCAATTCATTACTGACATCAGACACTGGTCTGGAACAGAAACAGCTGCCTTGGATTTAGATGGGAAGGAGACATAGAGTTGGGTGTATACCCATACTGATCACATTGAACCCCAAAACTCTGGACAACCTCTCCCAGTGGCTTCATGAAGACAGCATAAGGGACAAAACACCTCTGAGGGACACCACAGGTGAGTGGCCAGGGTGTTGAACATGAGTCGTCCAGCACCACCTTCTGAGTTCCCTCCTCCAGGAAGGACCACAGCCACCATAAAACTGTGCTTCCAAGTCCCATCCCAGAGAGATGGCCAAGAATGATCAATGGTATTGAAAGCTCCTGAGGGGTTCAGGAGAGCCAACAGGGACACACTCCGTGTTCAGACAGGAGTCTTCCCCAGCCATATCATATGAGTGATGCCATGCTGTGGGCAGGTCCTGGCATGCAAAGCATGGGCTCTACCCTTAAATTACACCTTTCCCCTATCTGGATCCTTGGACTGATGCTGCTAGTCAGAGTAGATATGGGAAATGTTGCCTTTTTTTTCCTTCTGAGAATTCAACAGCATGGCTAGTCCTAGCTATGGGATTCTGGGAGTTGTAGTCCAAAAAGTATCCATTCCTGTCTCTGAATCAGAGGTGTTAGTTCTACACTTCTTACAAATCAGAGCCAAAGTCATCCAGTGGGCTTTCGAACACACTTTTAACCACTCTCATAATGTGAAGCAACTTTAACATAACATAGACTTTAACCCTGGCTGTGTCTTCAGCAAGGGGTGCCCCCTTGAATGAGAACTACATATGGGGAATCTTACATGAGAGGTGATCTGTGCTTGGCTTGGCAGGTCAAAGGTCAAGCAGGCCTTAAGGAGGGGAAAACAGAAAGTGGTCCTTTTGTTCTCTGCCTTTCAAATGAAGAGGCGCTTAACCCCACAATGTGTTGTTGTTTTTTTAGTCACAAATGCAAAAGAAAAAAAAAGAAAAAGGAAGCAACTGATGTGCTTTTTCCAAGGTCATTCTTATGAGTGTGTTTTAAAGGGCATTCTGAACCGAAATGTAATGCGTTACTATACATTTCTAATGTCTGACAAAAAACAACAACAACCCACCATTAACGCAAATGTGGAGAATTTCACCCATTTTTAGAAGCATGCTATTTTTTATTTGTTTTTAAATTGCATAGTAAACCTTTGATTCTCTGGAAAAGAACATCGACCACAGGTCTGGTAATGAGGGGAGCAGAGGGATGAATGATTTATGTAACTCAATTGTGGCTAACGCTATGACTGACTTGATTTAAGAACCTTAAAGGAAAGAGAATTATAACTAGGAGAGGCGAAGTCTTGGTTGGGGCTCTGCTCCGTAGCATGACTACAGTATGATACACCTGTCTCAGTCTTTTAGAGAACAGGCAGAGGCTTGCCCTGCTAAACAATGACTGCCATTGTACTGACAGCTCTCACAGTAGTTCCTATTGACTGGGAAGCCCAATCCATCAGCATTTGTCACAGCCTATAATATACACAGCCCCAGTTAATTCACACAGGCATAATGTGAACCACGGGACCTCAGGGCCTTTCTGATCGGCGCTCTTTGACACACAAAGTTGTCTATCAGAGCAACAAGAAATGACAAGGAGAGATTATTGGCAGGGTTAACAGTCCATCAGGGAAAGAGGGGAAATGTTCTGAGAGGTATTTGGAAGTCATGTTTTAAAATGCTACTTAAGCATTTCTTTAAAGAAAAGAAAAGAAAAAAGAAAGCCCCAACACGTCCCTACAAATTTCGGCACAGCACTTACCTGGCTACTGTATCTCAGAGCAAAGCATTAAAATTAGCACCTCTTGCAAACCCGCACAGCATAGGTTTTTGAACTAAGACAAGACATTTCCCCTTCTTGCTGTTTTCTAGATTTACATGCCCAGAAATAGGTGGTGTGCAATTTGGCTTCTGTTCCAAGCCTTGGTAGTGGCCCCCACTGTCTGTGGAACGCTCCCCCATAGGAGATCTGCCTGCCATCCTCGTTAGTAGTTTTAGACACCCAGCTAAGACCGTCCTTTCTGGTGGGCGATCAGGTTCAGCTGCCCCCAGCGTCATTGCTGGTGGTCCTGCTGAAGATTTAATTGCTGATTTAACATCCATTTAAGATCATAATTTTAAAAGCTTTTAACTTCTTGATTCTGTTTGGCTGCTTTTTATTTTCGTCTATTTTGGTAGTGCATTTTCAGACCTTGTTGAGTGTCACTTTTTTATGAATTTGTAAATTGCCCTCACGGGTTTGCCTGTTGGCCAATATATAGGCTTTTAAAATAAATTTTAAAATCTGCTCTAGATGGTCGTCAACACATAGTGGCCTTTTACTAGCCCAGCAGTCTGACTGCTTTGGGCCATACTTTTCTTGTCTGATTTATGCTAGCATGTGATAAACACAGTGAACAGAGGCAATGCCTCCCCATCTATGATGAACAAAAGGTCTCTTACGATGGCAGAGAGTGGGCCTGTCACTGGGGTGTGGACCTACGTCTCAAGGTCCTGCCTACAGCATTCAGTGCTCACTGGGTGATAGATTTTGCCCCCACTTCACTGGACTCCACAAATTGAGCAACGTACCTGCCCACAGAGATAGGTAGGCTACCACTAGTCTGGGAGTTATAGTTCAAAAACATAATCAATTGTAGTTTAAAGAATGCCCCGCAGAATGTCAACAGTAACTGAAAATGGGGCTTTTTGTTTAAATGAACACTGTGGCTGAAATCTTCTCAATATAACTTTATGCCGTGCAAGTAGGATGAACCCAGGCACCATGAAAATGTCAGGCTTCCTTTGCTCCTGAGCTTCCAATTGTCAATGAGTCTATAGCTGAAATCCTCTTGGCATCACTTTTTGCCATGTAGGGAAGAGGATGTCATCCCATAGCAGCAATATTTCTTTAAATGGATGGATAGATTCCTGTCCCTCCCACCCACCCATCCTTGTAGGATTCAATGTTCCCAGGGCTCCCTTTTGCCCTGGGGAAGACGTTGGGTGCCTGGGGGGTGGTGGGGGTAGTAGTGGCAGGGAGTCTTCATTAGCCCAAGAAATGCCTGGTAGTCGGGGTTCTTTTTCTTTGGTCTTTATTTAGACCAAAATTGGACAAAAAGAGTTCTAAATCCATAAATCATTTCAGCTTCCTTCCTTTTATTAAGATCACAATATAGTTTCAAGTTTTAATGTTCCAGCTCTTCTGCACAGCTGCTAATCTGCACCATACTAGCAGTCCTTTAGTGCTAGCAACCATGTATGCTGAGGCAATAAATGGTTGATTTACTTCACTAATCTTCTTTTTAAACTGCATTTTAAGGGTTAGATCTTGTCTTTTTCATACGGGATTATGCAATGATTAAAAATAATAATAAATGAATACATTTGTGTCAGTGACCCTATATGGATCTTCATAGCAACAATCCATTTGATATTGTAGCTCTGTCTGCAAAAGGACTGGGGAATTCATGGCCCTCCAGATGTTGTTGGACTACAATTATTCCTCATCCTGGCTGAGGCTGGCTAGAGATGGAGTGCATCAGCAACTGGAAGGCTGCACTCTCCTGATTTATGGTGCTGACTAACATCAAAGTTGGAGATGTCCCAGAGGGATCCGTACCTGATTTGCATTTTAGATTGGCACTGGAAAAGATGGCTCCCATCCCTTTCCCCAGCTATGAAGACTTATCTGCAACTCAGCAGAGTTAATATGTCAAAGGCTGAGGCACAGAAAGATCTCCAATCATCTGCCCATTTAGTTTGCAGTCTTCCTCTATTCCAATGGTGTCCAGTGGTGGGTTGCTCAACTTAATTTTAATGATGCCATTCTTTCTTTTGCATCGTCTGTGTGTGTGTGTGTGTACCTCTCTTTCCATTGCTCTTTGAGATTTTTCCATTATGAATTTTGTTAAGACTCCAAGCAAGTTGATCGAGCAGCTGATAGCTGACCAATTGAACATGGTCTTGGAGGAAATGGGTAGACTAAATCTATTTCAATCAGGATTTAAGCCACACCATGAAGCTGAAACAGTATTGGTCACCCTGAACAATGATCTGAGGGAGGCAAGCAGGTGGAATATAACCCTGCTGGTATTTCTGGATCTTTCTGCAGCCTTTGATACCATCAACCACAGTATCCTTCTGAGATGGCTATTGAGTTTAGGACAGTGGTTCTTAACCTTGGGTTACTCTGGTGTTTTTGGACTGCAACTCCTAGAAGCCTTGACCACTAGCTGTGCTGGCTGGGGTTTCTGGGAGTTGCAGTTCAAAAACATCTGAGTAACCCAAGGTTAAGAACCACTGGTTTAGGATGTGGAGCTTCCACTTTTCAGTGGTTTCAGTCCTTCCTTGAGGGCCAATCTCAGATGGTCCAGCTTGGAGAGGCAATATCCATTCCTTGGTACTTTCGTTTTAGGGTCCCTCAGGGACCTGCCATTTCCCCAGGGCTTTTCAATAGCTATATGAAGCCACTGGGATAAGTCCTATGGAGATTTGGAGTTAATTGCTATCAATATGCAGATGACACGCAGCTCTGTTTCACCTTTTCTCATCAGCAGGAGAAGTATACAACCCTTGAGCACTGTCTAGTGTCAATAATGGACTAGATGATGACCAATAAACTGAAATGAGATCAGGGAAGATGGAGATCCTACTGTTTGGAAGATCACCAGACCAGTTAGAGGGATATATACCAGACTTTGATGGGGTTATACTACCCTTCAAGGATCAGATTTGCAGCTTGGGTGTACTGTTGGACTCTGTTCTCTCTATAGAGGTGCAAATATCTGTTGTGACCAAGAGTGCCTTTCAACTTCTGTTGATTGCACAACTGCACCCCTACCTGGAGAAGGAATGTGTAACAACAGTGGTTCATGTGTTGGTAATCTCTGAAATAGGCTACTGTGATGCTCTCCACATAGGGCTGCCCTTGAAATTAGTACAGAATCTTCAGCAGGTCCAAAGTGCTGTGGCCAGATTAGTCACAGCTACCTTCTATTAGTATTTTACCATCTCAGATGCACAAATCTGTTTAATTTGTCTAATTTATTTAAGATAAGGTTTAGCTAGGAATAGATTTTTATTCTAATTTATGGTATTTATTGCAAGGTACTTGGTTTCATTTATTATAATCTGATTTTAATGCATTTTTATCCACCCAGGGAATGTGACTATGTAAGCAAGCTGAATAAATAAATACATAAAATTTTCTGAGGATTCCAATAGTAAGAATGTGATTGCATATAGTGAAATTCATCCTACATTCTTATTGTTCAATATACCGGTAAAATAGACCACTGAAATTCTACCTCTTTATTAATATTAACCGATTGATTTATTATCATTTTTTCCAATCACTTGTAAAAATTGAATGAATGAATGAATGAATGAATGAATGAATGAATGAATAAGTTTTCCAGTTTGTTCTTATCTCCTTTTAAAGATACTACTACTTGGATTTCTGCATTGACTCAACCGCCTTATAAGGCCCCTTCCAATTTCATGATTCTATGATTCTACTGAAAAACTGTTCCAGTCTTCTGGTGTTTTCCCATTCATTCATCATTTATTGTAGAACTTTTACTACCATTTTGTCCCCCTCTTTTATCAGTTCCACTATTACTCCATCTCCTGGAGTCATAGAATAATGGAGTTGGAAGGGGCCTATATGGCCATTGAGTTCAAGCTCCTGCTCAGTGCAGGAATAAAAATCTTTCTGGGGCTTTGTTGTTCTTCATACTTTTAATGTTCTTTAACGTTTCCTCTTTGCTAATTTCAGGTGTGTTTTCAGAGTTTACATTTATAATGTTAATGTTAGCTTTTCTGTAACAACTTTGGGTGACTTCTGCTTCTCTTTATAGACTTTTTCATGAAACTTTTCAGTAACTCTTAATATTTTGTCTGTATCTCTGATTCCATTTACACCTTTAGCCTTTATAACATAAGTATTTGTTTACCCTAATGATCTTCTTAACTTTTCATATTTTAATTTTCTTCACTCACTTGTTCAATCAGTTATTCTGTTTTCTTTGGTCTTCTCCTATTGATTTTTAAAGCGTTTTGTTGGTTTCAAAGTATTCTGCCATACCTTGTTTCCTTTGTCTTAACAGTGTCCTTCCTCTATCAAAGAAGTCTTTCATTTTAACTCTCCATTCTTTTTCAATTGGGGGTGGTGGGGCTTCAGCTTTGGCCTGCTTCTAGTATTGCTGTATTTGATGTGGTCTATAGTTATAGCCTTGAGCCATTAATGAGCATCTAAAGCTAAGGAAAAGTATGGCCGGCACATTGAAGTGTCTTGAAAAAACAGGCAGTTCATTGAAATGCCAATGTATTGGTTGCTAGGATCTACATAGATTTATCAAGAATAAGGCCTTGTTTCCTTTTTTTTTGTGAGGTTGCCAATCTAGTAGGTCATGGTAACACTATGAAATTGGGGCATCTTGATTTCAGCTAAGCATTTAGCAACATCTTCCATTTAACTCCATTCAGGCTGGACACTAGTATTCCTAGCTGGATTTAGAACGGGTTGAGCAATCATATCCAGAGAATGTGTTTAGCATAATGTCAAAAGGAAACCTTGAGAAATGTTCTGCAGGCATCTTACCCTAGGCTCCGTGCTGAAGACAGAATCATGTTCTTGACATACGGAAAGCTGGTCCAAAATCAACAAGATGAGATTCAGCAGAGATCATTGTAAAGTCATGTATTTAGGCACATGCCAAAAACAACAAATCAAAGGCATTATAGGATGGGAGACAGTTGCTGCAGCACTAATACATGTGAAAATCATCTAGCAGGCTTAGCTGATCACCAGCAGTGTGATATGGCTGCCAAAATGGCAAATACAGTCTCAGGCTACATTAAGAGAAGTACAGCATCCAGATCATGAGACAGAATAGTTTCATTGTACTCTGCACTGACCAAGTCATATCTATAGTACCCCAGTAGCAACTTCTATCATCCCCCAGCATTGGCTATGGTGGATACTGCTGATGGCAACTGCAGTGTTATAAAATCTTGGGAGGGTCACAGGACCTCTCCCCCTTTCATAACACATGCACAGGAACATGTGTTCATTTGTTCCACTGGCCTTGGAACAAAAATGGGCTTTAGAGTCAGAGATGTGTTGCCCTCTCCTCAGAGAAGATGGCAGCCATAATCATGATGCAGTGCCCAGGCTCCACTCAGAGTGAATACATCGGGAGGTGCAATGTGTCTGGTTTGACCAGAATTTCCTTGGCTGAACAGGAAATTGAGCCTACACCACACTGGGTACACCTGAAATCCAGCCACAGCTAGAGTAGACCCATTGAATCAATGGAATGTATTCCCATTGATTCAGTTCTATTTTCATTGTAACTTACTCTTGGATTTCAGCCAATGTGATTGTGATTGTGTGTGTGCGTACGCACACATCCGCATATATAATGGATGTGTTAAAAATACTAGAAAATGTATGCAATTTTTGGGACTCCAACACATGGCCATAGGCAAGACAGAGAAACCAAGGTGAGGGCAAGGTAGCACACAGAAGAGTGTGAGATAGCTAAACAACACAGTCCTAATTATATCATTCCATCTGGAGGCAAGAAGGAAAAATTAACTTCTTGAAGAGACATCGGAGAGCAAATTGGGCAAGGAGTCAAATGCCTGGTTGGAGTCATTTTTCTTGGCAAGCCTGAGCTTTAACTAAGCACAGCTAAGGGGTGTGGAGATGAATTGTGCATATGGGGTGGAGGCGGGGGAAACGGCCAAGATGGTTCTCCATGCACTAAAGTTAGTCTTTTTATAAGAATTGCAGACTCTCCTGGGGGTGTCACACCCAGTCATGGGGTCAGCCCTAACAATTTAATTCACTTAATGAGCCAAGAACCCCTGAGGGCCTTTCAACAACATCATCTGAATAGATTCCACTCCTGACCTGTGTCCCCCCCTTGCAGAAAGATTTTTAACAACTATGTGCAAAGCCTCAAGCCTCAAGGATGAGGCAAGGTGAATGGGCTGTCAAGGCAAGGATTTCGCCCACTGACGGAAATTCGTACTTGCACTGAGCAGCTACTGGTTATTTAGCCCCTCTATGTGCTGAACCCATCACAGTCACCTCCTCCAGCATTTTGCCTTCTTGATGTGCTGAACCATGCTGGCTGAGGATGATGGGAGGTGTGGTCCAGCACATGGCAGGGAAAAGCAGGATTGGGAAAGATGTTTGTTTTATAGAAAATGGAAAACAAACGTCTTTGCTCGGAGAAGGTTATTTGCAATCTGAATTTTGGCAGGACAGGGGGAAAAGGAAACAGCAAAATATAAGCGAACGTAATATGAGACCATTGAGAGTAAGTGTATAGGCATCCTTCAGTCTCAAGAGACTATGGTAACATGCTCTGAATCGAGGAGTGTCCTCTCCAGAGCATGAAGCCTGGGTAAGGTAATATGGAGGATAGGCTGTTACCCAAGCAGCAGATCCCCCCTCTCCACATTGCTGAAATGATCCAATGGAAAGGCAAGAGCCAATACAACTGGTTCCAGCAATGTCGCAGGAGTTGGCAGAATGACACATGCTGCCTTCGGGACTCCAGCTCCGGATTTTGCCTCGAGGTTAACTCCTGAAGCCTTTTCCATGAGTGGATATAGCCACAAGGCAGTGGAGGTTTGAAATAGTTTTCCTTCTCCTAGATGGGCTGCCTTCCATGGCTGACGAGCCCCACCTACCCGGCCTGCTCTTTAATAGTGCAAAAGTATGATCTGATCCTTAAAACTTTCCTGACTCCCCGGCTTATGCAAGTGTACGTAAGTGTACTTATATGTATAATGGACTTTCATTCAGTTGTTATGAGCAAGGAGGGGCTTATTCAAAGTCTTTTTCAAAACAAGTGGGTTTTAAGGAGGGTGCTGAAGAAAGACACAGGCGGTTTAGCTATATGACTTGTTTGGAGCCAGCTGGTGCAGGGTAAACAGAGTTGCTTTGGGTCAGATAGAGATCCGGTATGCAATATGATGCAATCTTTGCATTCACATGGCATACATACCTCAAGCAACCCTATTTGGTCCACCTCCTTAAAAGCAAAGAAAAGTCACCTCCACCTCACCCTTCCATTTGCCTCCTCTGACAGCTCTTTTCACTCCCTGTTCCTCAATGCCTGCGTCCTCTCCGACTCTCAATTCAAGGTGACATCCTCTGAACCCAACAAAACCAGTCCCCAAGCATCACACTTCGACTGCCCCTATGAAAAAAAAATCTCCCTCCTTGCCCCTTCCTATCACCTCCTGCTTCTGTGAGAAAACCTTTATTTTTTTAAAAAATTCTCTAAAAGGTACAACACATCAGTACTGTTCTGACTTTTTTTTTAAAATGAATTTTGCTTCCTCTCTCTGCTCCATGTAGGAATAGATGAAGGCAGATTTTAATTTCCCAATATCATTAAGTGGTTAAGCCATCTGTTTAAGACACTAATTATATTAGGAAATTGAAACCAGCTGCTGGGAAATTAAAAGCAAGAAGCTCCATTGTGGTTTGATCCCAGCAATTGCACACCCTGGAAACAAACCAAAATGGAGTGATCCAACCCGCACCTAAAAAACAGTAACCCCTGACACAGACCCAGAGAGGTGCAGGTAAGAATGATCCGGGAGGTTGGTCTGGTCACTTTAGTAATCATGTCATCTGATTGCCAGCAAAAGGAACAAACCAGCTCATCCCCACAACAAATGAAACAGAAAGGGCAAATGCTTGTGTAGTCACCCTCTGAAGTGGCAGCACAGAGAAACTAATGGTTATACCAGCTGCTTCTTTCACTAGGCAAAATTCATTTGCAATAAGGGGGTGTGAAAAATAGTGGACTTCTAATAAAATGGGACTGATTTATAATATCTAGATTTTTCTAATGAGCAAAAACATGCATTCTTTTACCACGATTATGATTTTATAGGGGATTCTTTCTCCTCACTCTGCTCTAAAAGTTTTTTTTTAAAGGCGGTTTAAAATCATGGCATGATAATCAGTGTTGAAAAATGCAACCATTTCCGGAGATGAAGACAATAGATTTCTACTAGTTGTTGTTGTTGTTGTTTAGTCATTAAGTCATGTCCAACTCAAGTATACTATCAGTACCGAATAACAAGAAAACAGGAGAGACTGGGCAGTGCTCTTTCCCTGCTCTCCCAAAATAAAGAGAAGATTCAAATGTTATGTCAATGGCAAGAGGAAGTAATGGTTTTTAAAAGCTGCATTTTCAGTACCAAGACCAACAATTTAAATGCCAGCTTCTGCTACTCTTGTATGTCTGCTTACCCATGAACTGATCTGTCTCTATGACTTCTGAATTGTGCTTCAGTAAAAGCAAAAAAAGCAAAGCATGCTGCTTATATACCGCCCAATAGCGCTTCAAGCACTCTCTGGGCGGTTTACAAGTTAATTATGCAGGCTACACATTCCCCCCCCCCCCAAGCGAGCTAGGCACTCATTTTACCGACCTTGGAAGGATAGAAGGCTGAGTCAACCTTGAGCCGGCTACCTGAGATTGAACCCCAGGTCGTGAGCACAGTTTTGGCTGCAGTACAGCGGTTTAACCACTGTGCCACGAGGCTCAGTAAAGGTTTGATAGCTCAGTCAGTGGCTCAGGTATCTGGCTGCAGAGCTAGAAGTTGGAGGTTCAACTGCCCACTGTGGAAAAGAGCCAGCCTGTGTGGCCTTGGGCAAGCTGCACAGTCCCAGAAGAAGGGACTGTGCCAGAAGGAGGGAATGGTGAACTGCTTCTGAGAACTCTCTATTAGAAAACCCTAAGTCACCATAAGTCAGAATTGACTTGACAACACACGATGATTAAAGGTGTTTCCCCTCATTTTTTTGGAGGGAGGGGTATAGCACAGATGTGTGCAAGCCTGCAAACAAATGCTCTGACAAGAATTAAAGGCTGTTTAATTTCAGAAGATTTTGTTTCAGGATCAATTAATTCCTTGCCTTCAAGTATCTGGATGTATTTCAAGAAAACAAAATATATCTCTCAAGCAGCGGGACAAATGCTGCCCTAGGGCATTAACACAAACCCAAATAATAGCTATAATTTGGTGACTTTGCAAGTAATGAACTTTTCGAGCAAGGTTTGCATGGCTATGTCTTAAGAAGACTATTTCTCTCTCACACACACACACACACACACACACACACACACACACACACACACACACACACACACACACACACACACACACACACACACACACAACTAACAGCAGTTTTCTCACAAGAAAACACCACCCAGAGATTACTGAGCCGAGGTGTTGATTTGTTTATCTGGAGTTAGTAACAGTGCTGTAGGGGTAACTCTGGAAGTGCAAAGTCTCATCCATACATTTCCTATGGTGACCCCATCACAGAATGAGAGTCTGAACAGGCAGGCTGCTGGATCAGTGCATATCAACAATTCAGAAGCAAGCCTTTTGTATAGGCGATGCCTCTTAATTACCCATTCAAGACCAAACCACCCTGAAATATTCTGCACCACAACAGAACACACTTACAACAATATACTCTTCCTAAGAAAATCGATTTCCCTCCCAACTACTGGGAGCGGAGCTCAGAGGAAACCTGGGTAGTGGAAGTGAGAGCTGGCAGACAATGTCATCGTCCCGGCTGTTACAAAAATCCTCAGGATTTTATACCACCACTTAGTAGCGATATGAATGAATGATGCCAGTGCTCCCTGTTTTGAACAATTTGATCTACTTCTGACAAGGGCCTACTAGCCCTACCCTTTCCCCTTTATATCTCTGTTGGTTTTTGAAAGAGTGGCACTTCCCAACTGGGGTGGTGTTGTGAACAGGATCTGAACTGGTGACACTGTGTAATTTTCACATAGAACTATAGAATTCTAGACTTGCAAGGAACCGCAAGGGAGACTGAGTCCACCTCCTAATGAAGCTGGAAACCCACAGCTAAAGCATGCCTGACAGGTGCCATTTACCTTCCGTTGAAAAACGCCAATGAGGGGAGAGTCCACATCTTGTCCTGGGATTAAGCTGAATTCTGAGGAACTGTGTGTGTGAGTACATGCACAAACCAGTGCCACAGAGATTAATATACAATGGAAGACAAGACATGCATACACAGTGCTTGTCAGCTGCTTCATAAGTGAGGTAAGCCCAAGAACCTTGAACTTACCTACAAGAATTTATCTGAAATGTTTCCTATTTTGAAATTATTTTAAAGAAAACTTCTTCCATCTCCAATTAATTGAAGATCGCCAAAATTCTCAGGGGAAACATTGTTGGCCTAGCACTTATCTTGATACTCAGGAACAACTGGATATTGCAATGAATAAGAAATAAGGATGAGAGGGTGTCTTTTCTGTTCCCTCCTCCATTTCCCACCACACTTGATACGGATGGCATTAAAACTATCAGAAGTCCCAGTGGTGCAAAAGCTAAAAATGTTGTCTATCTATTTTACAAGACCAGTGTAGAACATTGGCCTTCTGTCAAGAGGTTTCTACACCATGGGGCAAATAAAACTGCATTGCGTTTTAATTTGGTAGATAACCTCGAGTTTTTCTTGTGTGCTTACATGGGCAAATACTATTGGGGCCACAATCCAAATACAGGCACAACTTTTTCTGGATATTTTGGGAAATCTGGATGAGTGTTTCTCAAACCACAGTTCCCATTGCTATGTGGTCAACTATCTCTCCTCGCAATTAAAGCACACTCTCAATATAGTTTCTGTGTGATACAGTGTTTGGATCTACCGAAACACAAAACGGAGGTATTTTTAAAAAGCCACATGATATTGCCCATGCCATAGTATTTTGTAGAGAAGCAATAGTTTGAGAATTTTTGTGCTGCAAAATTTAACTGAGGAATGTAGGAAAGAGTTCTTTCATTTTGACCGCTCTCAGATGGAAGATTACATTTTATTGGCTCTGTTTTCCCTGGACATACTTCACTAGTGCTATTGTGTACGTGGCACAGATAGATAGGAGACAAAGAAAAAACTGAAGTGGTGCCATTTTTTACTAAAATGCAGAGAAGAGAGTCATAGAAATGCCACAGTCAAGTAGCTGACAAAGACCTTTCCCCGGGATTTAGGCGACAGAAGCCTCTAGGTGTCTCCGTTTTAATTGCTTCACAAGTGTAAGCAATTACAGTGTAACTGTAATTGTGTTGCCAAGTACAACAAAGAACATTTTAAGAAATAAATGGAAAGCAATCTGTTTCTAGGTTCACTGGCAAGGCAGAGTGGTTAACTGGTGAAATCACCCTGCCCTTGTGAGAAACGATTCAGGTGCTACCACCAGTTCTGACTTCAAGCAGCAACAACACACTACACATTTTTGTGCTGGACTGCTCTGTGCTTTATGGCATCAGTTGAAATAATAAGATTATTGTTCATTTGCGTGCAAAGCTTGCACTCAGGGATTCTTCTTGCTGCCTCCTCCCTAGAAACCGCAGCAGTGTTGGGCTGCACCTTTTCCCTCAGCAACTCACCCCCCTCACCTTACAGGTAAACACTGGGTATCCACACAGAATCCCTGCAGGAGAAAAGCTCCGCCTCAGCCCTCAGTGAGCCACACGGTACTGGGAGATAGCACCGGGCTGCTCTGGTATTCCTCCTCACTGACTCAGCAGCAACAGAGCCGAGGGACATGAGGACGTGAGCTCAGTCATGCTGCCGTCTAGTGAGAATGAGAGTTCACCTGATTGGTCTTCAGCCTCTCTTCGTTGCCTCCCTTTCAATTGGTCCCCCTCACTTTCTCCCTTCACATCTTTAACCAAGACCTTGAAGGAGTGTGAACCAAGGGAGGAGGAGTCGGAAGTGCTGCTTCTGTGTCAAATCTGGGCACACATTGCTGGGGGGGTAGGAGATAGTTCTGACATGACATTCCCCCACATGACAGGGAATGCAACTGGTGGCCCTACATATGTTGCTGGATGGCAAAACCCATAATCTTTAATCACTGTCAGAACTGTGGCCCAACTGCAGCTAGAAGGCAACATGTCGTATTCCCTATTACACTAGCATATGATATTCGTTTCTGGGAAAGGCAAAAAGAATGGACAGTTAGACCTAGGATTTTTTTTGCCAACTTCAGCTCTGTTGAAACCAACCTCAAGGGGCAAGTTTTGATGGCCTGGGCTCACTCTATCTGAGCAAGCAATTCACCCAACATGAACCCATCCATCTGTTAGAATCAGCAAAAGAGTCCCTCCTGAAAGACTGCTCTTTGAGATCCACCCGAATAACGTTTAGGGGCAGGGGGGGAAAGTGAACAACTATGATCATTTAAAGCAGAACAGCATTGTGTGCTGGTAACATAATAGGTGATGCATGCCAAGTAATTGCTAATTAGGTAGGGAACATTTACTAGCATCCAGTTTGGTGCCTACGTTAACACTGGCACTATGCAATGTACAGCCCTCTTGCATTTCCCCTCATAACTGATTTTATGTGTGAAGAGTGGGGAAAGGCAGGAGGGAAAATGTGGGAGGGTTTTAGAAGGAAGATGTCATAATCTGGACCCCCATAAAATTCTGTGTTTGAGGCAGGTTGATTACACAATAATATCATATGGAAGCATCCTAGTTTTCTTCATAATGAGTTTCCGTATTTATACAGTCATGGCCAAAAATATTGGCACCCTTGCAATTCTGTCAGAAAATGCAACCCTTCTCTCAGAAAATTGTTGCAGTTCCAAATGTTTTGGTACTCACGTGTTCAATTCTTTGATTTGCATTGGAACAACGCAAAAAAACAACAACAGAAAAGACTATTCTAGCTGCTGCATATGAGCAGCTAGAATATTCAGCTCATGTTATTGACCTTGAGGTGTCACAAAGTGGATTTGGATACAAATGCCTATGGCTCAACCCAGAACCCCACCACCATCAAGGATCTATTATATTCATGTCTGAAAAAAGCAAGAATATTAGAGTAGTCTTGCTACATACTTTTACGCCTGTGAACAGAATAGCAGAGACTCAGGTCAGCAATCTACAATGTTGGTTCTTCTCGATACAATAAATGTAATTCTAATTTACCTTCCCCTGCTGGATTATTTTGTCTTGATCAAAAAAACCACATACGATTCAAACGTCTGAAGTTATTTTCAACAATTAAGGATGTTCTATAAAAGACACATGTTCCTGTCATGCAACCTAGTATGCAACAGATTAGAAATCTGCAGATATTTCTTAGCTTGTGGTGATTCACCTCCAAAATTCGCACTTTTTGTATAACTAACAAACAGGATTTCAACTAATATGTATTATTAGATTTGGCTTGGCTCTACTGACTTCTTAGACATTAGCTTATTATTTTTACACTAAAGCGAATACTATTATTAATTACTACTAAATGCAACACCATGTGAATCAAGAATCTAATGACGCAAACCCAACTTCATTCAAGCCTCAACTGTGATATTTACAAATAGGATATTCAAGAGCGTGGCACATTGGAAGAATACATTAAAAATACTAGGAGGAAAGTTGCAACCTAATAGGAAAGGAAATGATATAATGGCTTGAACACACATTTTTAAATATCCACTTTTATTCAGACTGATCATGGTTAAAAAGGGTATCAATTAATCATTCTGTACTGACCTGTGTACACAAAAACACCATTATCTTCCCTAAAGAAACAATTTCATGGCATGAATTTCATGTAGTTCATAGGCACCTATAGTCTAATAGCAACTACATGGGAATTTGGAAGGATCACCTGAGCACATCTGCCTTTGCATGTGAATACATGCTCCTTATGTTTCATTTCTCCTAGAACAAAAGAGGTTGTATTAGTTGTATTAGAGATTCTGAGAAAAGCCGAAGTAAACCCTGCTTAGTGACCTGGGACAAAAGGCTTGGTGCATCTCATGTGTGGTTATAGGCACTAGTTATCTACCACCTTCTTCTGAAATAATTACTTGTGGAAGGACAGATTCCAATGATGTAAGCATGGTCCATGAAGTCTAATATGTACATATACATGGTGTATACACAGACTAAGATACCCCGAGCTGCCTGAACAGGGGTGGCAAATTTGTGGTTCTTCCAAGTATTACAACTTCCAGCATCCCTGTCCACTGGCTATGCCATCTGAGGCTGATGGAAAGCGGAGTTTGACAACATTGGGAGAGTCAAAATTTGCCACTCCTTTGCTAAATGTGTGCAGCTCTCACTGGAATTGTCAAAATGTCTACTCATTCAGTTCCCTTTCCACTGCAGAGCATAGCGGATGTGTGTTTTTATTCAAAGGTTTTGACATCTATAGTAGATTTGTCAGATTACTATGAGCAGAGAATTAGTCAGATTAATTAGAGTTGAGAATACACCCATTGTCCCCTCTTTTTCCCATCAGATGGACAAAGCAATTGCTCAAGAAATATGAACTGCAGGTCCACTTGCAATTTAAGCAAATACAGAGGAGGGGGAAACATGAAGTGCTATGGCCACAGGCTGCTGGTGTTGACAGTAGGGGGTAGCCCATAAATTGTGGTAACTCTCAGATCTGTCTTCAAGGGATCAGGGCTGAAATCTGTTAGTGTGAGATGGTGGAAATGGCATATTAGCAAGTGAACTGTGCCAAGAGCTAAGTTAATGATCCAAGGAGCCCTCCCCATAAGCCCCCTCCACAAAAAGCTTCAAATGGGAGAATGAGCCTTCTAGCCGGGGTTAGGCATACTAGCAAATCCGTGGACCTAAGAGACAGCATTTTAGAAGCCTGGAGACTCAAAAGCAGCACAAATTTCTTCCACTGAGCATTTGCCACAAATATTTCTGAGTCTGAAAACAGATACTCCCTTGGTCTCCAAGTAAAACCCTGTTACAGTAAATAAAGCTCACACCCTTTCCTGTGAATACAGATCTTTAAGATACCATTCATGTCACAGATTGGGGAGGGGGGAAGCCAAACAAAACCAACACTTCCCATGGCAAAACCTTGTGTAGCATAACACCTTTGAAGCCCTGAAGAAAGCCCAGTCCCCAAGGGTCCAACCTGTGTGGCAGCTGGAAAGCTTTTAGCTCTTTGCAGTTGCCAGCTCAGTTATGCCACAAAATAAGACTTGTGAACACATAGCAAAGACAATCACCATAGATTAGACCTAACTGATAAGGATAGCAAAACCTGCCTCAAAAGGGGGAGGGGAAAAATAAGCTTCACAGCTTCAATGATATGTTTCATACCAAAATCCCTGATGAAAAAGAAATAACTAGGTGGTCAGAGAGAAAAAACAAGCAGGCAGGAATGTTCTGTGCTTTCTCAAACCATCGAAAGTCCATATAATTAAAAGGCAAGTCAATGTTAACCCAGATCAGTATAATTATGTAAAAATATGTTGTTCCAGTTCTAGCTTCTTTTGTGCTTTTAGTTGAGACTGACACTTTGTGAGGTCCAAAAACAGGGGGAAGTGTGCATCCCCTGTTATCCAAGTCCAACATCCAGAGACATCATGACCACAAATCCCAGGATGGAGGTCCAGGAAGCCAGCTTCCCATTGCCACTGCAAAGAGGGGATGAAAGAGAAAAGGAAACGTCTGTAATATGTTTGATTTCTTTTCGAATGACACAGTCATGTTTTTTCCTTTACCCAAAAACAGTCCTGTCTTCAACTTCATTTTTCCCTCTAGTGAAAGAATTGGAAGACTGTACTCTTGAAGGCTTTCACGGCCGGAATCCGATGGCTGTTGTAGTTTTTTTGGGTTGTTTGGCCGTATTCCGAAGGTTTTTCTTCCTAACGTTTCACCAGTCTCTGTGGCCAGCATCTTCAGAGGACAGGAGTCAGAACTCTGTCTGTGCTCTGGTGCAGTTTGTGGGATAGTTGAGTATTTATAGCTGTGGGATCAGCTTTTTGTCCTTTTTAGGAGATTGGGTGATTATGGTGATCAGTGTGTCTTTTGTTGTGGGTGTATTGTTGTGATAAGGGGGAGAGATGATCTGTCACTCCTGTTCTTTGAAGATGCCAGCCACAGAGACTGGTGAAATGTTAGGAAGAAAAACCTTCAGAACATGGCCAAACAGCCTGAAAAGCCTACAACAACCAAATGGAAGTATCATTCCAAGCTCTGTACACCACAGGAAGTAAATTATGGATCCTCAGTTCCCAAGGCTATTAAATGCACTGCATTCAGAGAACCTGGTTCATACACGTGTCACTCTGTGTGCATATGGCAGCACAAACATCATTCTTTTTCTCACACTAGTCAAATTACTTTTCACAAAAATGTATCAACAACCTTGTTGTATTGTACTAAATTTGTGACTACTGCTGAATTTCTTATTTGAATACTTGGATACAACTACAGCTTTAAATACACATTCATTTTACTTTTTTGAACTACAGCTCCCAGAATCCATCAGCCAGTATGGCCAGCTGAGGAATTCTGGGAGATCTTTTTTTAAAAAAGGAACACTTCAAGTGTTGCAATGCTGAGGTCCCAGCACAGAGGGTATAAAAGCAAAGCAAAGCAAAGTGTGGTTTTCTCTATCTGGTTTACAAATTAATGATGCAGGCTACACATTGCCACCCAGAAGGATAGAAGGCTGAGTCAACCTTGAGCCGGCTACCTGGGATTGAACCCCTGGTCGTGAGCACAGTTTTGGATGCAATACAGCAGTTTAACCACTGCACCATAAGGCTCTACTAGGTGAAATGCTTTGCTATCATAAAGAAATGCTGGGTTATTATGTCTGAGCATGATTATAAAACAAGAGTAGAGGATGTACTTCTGCAGGATGCTGAACCCTCTACTCACCACAATTTACTTTCCTGTAATTTTGTCTCCTGTGGTGATCCCTGTCTCATCACCAGATGGGTCTCTGACACTATTTTTAAAATTGCCTTTTCACCCTGAGCTGAAACCAATGCAAATGCTTTGAGAGTAATCTTCCTCTTTTGAGTTAGAGCAGGTTTCTCTTCTTACCTATCTCACCTAAAGGACTTTGGTGTTAAACAGGGTGAAGAAGGAAACACACTGGAAGCAGACGCATAGGAGTTCCTCACCTGACCTGTGCTTCTGGGATAATGTCATCCATCACCACATACACCATTGCCCCAGCCGCAAAAGCCAAGGCGTAGGGGAGAAGTGGCTCTGCTAATACCACCGCAAAGGCACCAAAGAGACCAGCTAATGGCTCCACCATACCGCTTAATTGCCCGTACCTGTCAAACAAGAGGAACAAAAGTCAACTTGTCAGCCGCTTTTAGGCAGGGGCAAATGATACCAGTTCTTTATGTGCAGGGTTTTATTTTATTTTTCTCCCCTTCCCCCTCAAGCTGCCACAGTCTGGAGAGCAAAAAGTCAATACAAATCGGCTCTTTTCCCTTTCTCTCCGCTGAATCTCCTTCCACAGCCTGGACAAGAGGGATGTTTATCAGCTCTTACAAAACAAACAGAAGCTGAGTCATTCAAGAGCAAACATGGCAGGAGACTTCGACAATTGGCTGTCTTCAACCTGAAAGATGACAAAAAGGGCATAGACAAAGGATGAGAACAGCTGCCTGCAGGAGGCAGGCCACCTTCTTTGGTTATTTTGTTCTCCCCGCACTGCCTTTTACAGCAATATTCCAGCATATTAAATGATGTTAGGAGGCTACCAAAATAAGAATTCCTACCAATTGATTATTAAATAAAAATTCTGGAATAAGGAAATTACGTAAAATCCACACAAAACATATGCATTATAGGAGGAATGTCAGAAGAGGCATGGGATGCACACAGCCATTAAAATCAGTGTATTTTGCTTTTACAAATGCTCTATGTTCAAGACCTTTCCAGAAGCAAATGGTTTTTAAAGTTGGAAATGACAACAGAGGAGAGGACAGCTAGCATGTTCTGGTCATGATGTGTGGGGTACACACAAACATTTTTAATGCCTGAAAAGGGCTCATTTCAATCATGTAGACTCCGGGGCTCCATACCAGCAACAATGATGACATCATTCATATTGATTTTTAATAGAACTAGCAGAAAGTGGTGCTGAGAGAAGGTACACCATATTCAGTTGTTTAAAAAGTGTGTGTACTTCACACGTGATGGAGGGAGTATACTAGCCCCTGCTCCCTTTGTCACTTCTTTCCTCATGCAAAAGCAGTTGACTGAAAACCCTGCAATATCTGAGGAGGCTCTACACAGAATCTTTGACTTTTCTGCATTCCAGCTTGTGTCTAAAGCAACTAGCTGAAGATAATTAGCTGCCTGAGGCAAAGGACACCATTGTGTTCTCCCATCTCATTCCACAAAAAGAAGCAAGCTGGATAGGCAGTTGACTTTTATTTGACCACTGGTCACAGGACGGTGTCTTTCACCTTGGCTGAGGGCAGCAAGTTCACAGAGGAGATAGGCTGTGTGGCGCACACAGTTGTGTTCTTCAGCAGAGAAGGATAATTTGGGGCCTCAGGAAGAAGGAGTGGGGAGCTGCTGATACCCTCTCAGCCTCTACTGCCCGAGGCAGTAGCTGTACCCTGTCAGATGGTAGGACTGGCTCCAGCTGTGAAACTTGTATGTGGGTCAGATCATAGAAATGCCTCTGGGAAGAGAGATGCTTGAGCAGACTACAATTTGTGCACCATGAAAAATTGATTGAATGTTCTTCTATTTATTGCTGTGTTAAAAATATGAACAGGTAGGGTGCCCGCCTGTTCCAGCCGCTTCCAGCAGGACATATGCTACTAGAGCCTATCTGTAAACACCAAGGCATGTGGAAGTCAAATGTCCCTGGCATGCCAGTTAGCTGCTTCCTCCATTTCCCTTAATATACTGTTAATGTAACCTAGCCTGCCTCCCAATTGGCATGGTTAAAATGTGACAGCCACCCAAGATAATCAGAAGTTGCAAAAAACGGGTATGAGATCATTCTTCAGAAGTAATTTGTAGTAAGATTGCATTCTATGCTTGGGCTATGAACAGATATGATGAAAGGTTTCCTTGCTTTTCTATAATCTATGGAGTATATCTGACCAGGGGTTTCTTAGTACAAGATCCCATGAATGAAGAAGGCAATAAAATGGTTGCCCTGAAGCAACCCATACCCCAAAGTCTAGCATACAAATTAGGGAAAAGTTAAATTTTTGATTATACTCCCAGAAACTCCCAGGAATTCTGGAAAGTGTCATCTAGAAAAGTAACTTTTCTTATTTTAGTTCTGAAGTTAATTGGAACTTTAGTGGTTTTCTTTCACACACTACTTAGGACAGGCTACAGTTCAACAGGACTGCCTAGGCACTGCATGAAAAGCGGGTTGCATGCAGCAGTTCCAGACCTATTAATGCACCTATTCACAGCTTAAGAAAGTTACATCTCCAGAACCAAACAGTCACCTGGGTAAGCAGTAACTGCAGACCACAAATTCTGGATGAGCATCACAGTTACAAGCAGCCACACAAAAAGGTCAGGCTTCTCTCTAAAGGCCAAGCTATACATCTCATAGTAGTCCCTAACAGGGCCAACTCAGACAGGGCAATGTTACAAGCTTAACCAGCAAATGTGGTTTGCTGAACTAGAATCTAGGTTCCAGAACTAGATTCATCATTACATGCTGAGTATGCTAAAAAGCAGGGGTCTCAACGAAACAAGAAGCTGCAATTATCTATGAATTTCTTAACTAAACCTGTCTGGAGGTTCAAGTTCTACACTGGAAAACAGGAGGATTTCCCTCTGAAATAAGAGAAACTAGTCATTGCTTAGCTGGACTCCATTTGGCTCAATGACTGCACTTTGGAGGCAGCTCTTTCCAAACCCACCCCTCCCGACTTCTCTCATCCATCATAACATTAGTACTTGTGTGTAGGCAGTAATATAACCTGACAGCTCCTGAGTTCACAGCCTTGGCTTTTTCACCTCTAGAGAAGGGGGAAAGGGGTTTTGAAATCCTGCCCGCAGAACCAGAGGGGAAAGGAGCCATTCCTTTACCCAAAGAATGTAAGCTATCCCATAAGGGCAACAAAAACAAAGCTAGCACAAACTACTGCGATAACTCCATCAGTTTAGCATTTCATTGCCCCTTAGGATGTTGGAGAACCAGATATGTGAAATAGGCTTATTATTTTGAGGCAATTTCATTAGTAGCAGTTTGCAAGCTTTCAGGTTACAAAGTGGTCTTCTTCAAAGTAAAACTCACAAAGGCAACTCAGCTTACATAAAATCAGGTAATTTCAAAGGGGCAGTCATGCTCACATGTTTCAGTGTACCACGTCTATGTGCACATACACTAACACATGTATTTCATTATGGGCGTTCATGAACTGCATGAAATTTCATGGACTGTAATTCACAAAGGCCCATATTTTAAGACTAAATATTCTAGTCTTAAAAGTGCCATCAACCCTCCACTCTTACGTGTTTGTGTTTTTACAGAATACATATATAACTGGTAGTTTCTGATTCTTATAAATTGTAACACATGACTTTAAGATCTCTAAGGGACATTTGCTGTGGGCAGCTTGGGAGTCCTGTGAGCCCAGGAAAAGCATACAAATAGTAAAACCTATCGATCATTAAGACACACATAATGAGGGAGATAATGATGGACAATTTAGGGACACAAGTCTTTCCAGGCTTCTATATCTCTTTAAATAAAGTCCTAATCACCAAACACATGTACATCAGGTATACAGAGCATTTGATGAAGTAAAAGACAGTAACCAAAACAAGCAATCAGGATTTTTCAACTATATATACTAGATTCCATTAAAACACACACAGAGCTGACATCCATTTTTAATTTGACACACATGTTTCCTGATCACAGAAATACAGAGAAATCTGGTGTTAGGGGAAAAGGCATCACTGGGCTTTCTGTAATTTTCCAGTTGACTTTTTTTTTTGTGCTGGCTTTTGGCTGCCTGAAGCAAAACCCTTATGACACAACCTTGTTGTTAGGGCACATCAGTGCCAGCCCTGCTGCCTTTCATGGCGTGCTGTTAACATGAAAGGCCTCAGAGATGCACCCAGAACAAACCAGAAGGCAGGACATTAATAAAGTTAATGGTTAAAGTTATTGGGTTTTTTCCTACCTCCACGACCCTCCTCCAAAAGCTGAAGACAGTTTAAAAGTGAGATTGGTGATTGTAATATAGAAACATAGTCAAAACATTATCCCCTCTGGTTTTAGTGTTTTTCCTAAAACCAAAACAAAATGGGGGGGGGGAAATAGAAGCACAATACTTTCGTTCGAAAAGGCTTCAAAATGAGGGCTTGACAGTGGAACAAAAAGAAGTGCACACAAAGCTCTCTTGGACCTCTCCCCTAAGTGCAAACTGTTGTTCATCTCTGGACAAAAATGTTTGAAGGCAATAGTGTTCCCAAGTGACACTGAAGGCAATCCGTGGTGACCATTGCCATTTCAAGTAGACTGACAAGATCAATCTGCGTGGTTAGAGAAGCTGTGGCACAAAACCCAATTAGTGTTCCAGTTGACATGCCTTCCATGACTCACCCTCATTCATCATGGTAATACACTCATAGTTTTAACCCCCTGCCGTATTGCACAGGTCCAGTCTGCTCTCCCCATGCCTGGTGCATGTCAGAAAGAAGTCTACTCTTTTCCTCTTCAGAAGAGAAATGTGTACGCATATTCTGGTGTAAATAAACTAATGCATGTGTCAGCAGCAGTCCAATTTGTGTTCTCCCAAAAACTTCCTTACACATTTTTAATAGCATACAAGATACGATGATAGGCAGGGCTGGCTGGCTATGACACTTGGTATTCTGAAAGGGATATGGGAGTCCAAGCTCCTTGGCAGGATCCAGTAGAGTTAATGTGGTTATTTTCTCTTCCCTCCCTGGCCACAGGCTTATTTTGCGGTGGGAGGCAGAAAGCCAGCCACCATTAAGAACTTCTCACAGTAACTTGATGTAATACCATGCAGGGGCACTGTAGGAAGTGCCCCTGCAATGGCAGGAAGTTTGCCTGCTGCCAGGAAGCTCTTGGGCACATGAAGTGGTGAAGGAGGGGACCCAGTCAAGAAGCCCTGGAGATGATGGCACTTCGAACAAGAATAAAAACTTGTGATGCAGTTTCACCAGAGCCTGACTGAGATATTATAGTTTGGCTTTCCTTGTCAATAAATAATTTCCCATGGAAACCACCCAATGGAACAATCTTCTCTAGTCAAAATGGTCTAAGGTCTACCAAATAAATGGTGAAAGGATGGGAGAGGGAGTTCAGTAGGGTGGATTTCTGATTGACAGTTGGCTAAGACAGGAGGGCGTTTAGCCATAGCCAAGGTGATCCACTCTGTAAAACATTCAAGCATGACTGATATTAGTAGAAGGGTCTTGGTGAGAGGCAAGATCCGTGGCACTTTAGCAAACTTCCAGTTCTGTTGTGTTTCGTATCCTGAAACACAAAAGGCAAACTAAAATAGAGTAGAAGGCGCTCCATGCTGAAAGCCCTGCCTGATCAGTGCCACTTTTCATGCCTTTCCGGTGCCACGGCTGTATCCAGAAACACAAAGACAAACGGAGACATCTCACTTACCAGAATGCTTTCAGTGTTGAAAACCCAGCCCCACGCAAAGGAAGGCTGACAGCGAGCCCTTCTGGAAAATTCTGAATTCCAATCCCAATTGCCAAATTTCTGTGGAAATATAAGGGATAATAGATATTACACAAAAGAACTTGTGTAGGGTGTGTGTGTGGAGGGGATAAGAGACATCAGACTGGGTTAGACCTCTTGTTGGGGGGGGGGAAATCTTTGTTATTAAATATGGCTCTTTCATGTCAGTATTTTTCAGCCCCTTGGGGCCTAATGAAATCATGCTAATACTTGACATCCAACTCATAATTTTCATCTTCAAAGTATTTTACATAAGTTACTCAACTTAATAATGCCCCTGGGAGGCAATGAGGAACAGAGATGTGTAAGAAAAGACTTGTCAAAAAGAGGCCAATAGAACATTTAAATAGCAGTCTATGCCAAATCCCCAAGAACTGTAGCACGTATCAGATGCAGAAAAGTCGTGGTAATAGGGTGAGCATGTGTATGGCAAACTTTTGGAGACTGCTGTTTTTAGTCTTTTAACAACATAAAAAAGTAGACACAGATAATGTCTACAAGTCCTGAAGGGATAAGTGCTTTGCAGGCACAGGAGTGAAACACATCAAAGCATTACAGGGGTTTCTAAACAAGACTGGGCATTGACATTTCTAAAGAGATGATCATTTATAGTTGTATTCAGTTGTTCCATCATCTGGAAACATCAACATAGCTATAAGGAAGCATTTATCCCTGCCCTCCTCCATTAATGTTTTCCTGAATCAAGTTTCAATGTGACTGATGAGAAAGCTTGTACATATGGTCTACATTTGAACAGGAACCTCTCTTTTTTACATGCTTGCAACTATGTTGATGTTTCTGCATGTCAGAACGATAGAGCAAATGTCTGCTTTACGTGTGAAAAATCTGCATATCTGGGAAGACATTAACTTAGAATCTCCTGCCCTAATGAGCAAATTTTCCATACAGAAGATGCTAAGATATTTTAATTTAATTTTCCAGTGACCAACACTGCCCTTCAAATGAGTTTTCTGAGGAAAGGAATATATATACATGGAAAACTATATTTTATGGTACTCTCATAATTAATGATGTTAATGAATGACTGCTTATTAGCAAAGGTGGGATGGAAATCACAAAAAGTACAGAAGCCGTAAGAGTGATGAGACAGCTTGGAACTGAGTTCCTTAAATTCTTAAACATAAGACTTAAGGGAAGCTGAAGCATTGCCTCCCATCCCCACTCCACTCCAAAGGCTTATTAAAGAAGAAATTTTTAAATTCGGTCTAACCCAACTCGTTCCTCAAACAGGCAACTAATACTTGAGAGTGTACCAGGTCCATTTCCAAATCTATGATACATGAACTACTTTGGAAGGAATGGAGAAAGACCAGTCACATACGGTCACATACAAAAAGTGGCCAATGTGATCAATTCATAAAAACCAAGCCTGAGAATTGGGCAATGCCTTGGGTAGATCACAAAAAAAGTCACAAATAACATGAGCTTTCAAGGTGTCCAGAACTCTTTACCAGGTAAAGAAAATAGACGCCTTGGGAGTTAAAGAAAATAGTTCAAAAGCTGGGCCAAATGTAACTTGTTTTTCCTTGTTGGCTCATAAAAACAGACAGCCAACAAGGACAAAATTGAGTTTAGACACCATATGAGGCAGAACTGAGAAGGGTATCATTTTGCAGCTTCTCCTCCCTCCGCAGGCAAAAGCCTGGTTTCTGTTCCCCACTTCAAACTGGAGGTTGCCTTAGGTGGGCAATGTGGTTCTTTCTCTTTTGTCAGCTTCCAGCAGAAAAGCATAAGACAAAGCCTCAGTCATTACATTCACAAATAATAACTGTGTGCTATCAAATCCATACTGACTTATGGTGGCTATCTTCAAGGTTTTCTAGGTAGAGAGTACGCAGAAGTGGTTTACCTGTCCCTTCCTTTGGGGGGGGGGTGCCCAGGAACTGCGCAGCTTGCCTGGAGGTGCAGTGGGGAATCAAACTCCCAACTTCTGGCTCCTTAGCCAGATACCTAACTCATTAAATTGATTTATTCATTTAATTTGTATACCGTCTCATTAGTGCAACGCATTAATCTGAGCTGTTTACAACGTGATAAAATAACATAAAACAAGAACTATGAAATTATAGCTAAAAACAGAAAAAACATTTATTATTTATTTATTATGATGATTTATTTATTTGGAGTATCTTCCCCGCCTTCCTCCTTAAAAGGACCCAAGGCAGCTTAAAAAGACAATATTTAAAAACTAAAAAGAGTAAGTATACAAATAATGTTTTTTTTTTAAAAAAATTAAACAAGTATCTCATATTAAAATGGTAAAGAAAACCAATACCAAAAAACCATTTAAAAGTAACAGAGCACAACAATTCATTTAAAAACCCTCGCTGAGACATAATGTTAACAGGGAAGCAGCTATGGGATGCCTTTTCCCCTTGCAGGCTCAAGGAGCTCTTAGAAGTCACCATCCGATAACTCAGGTATAAATTGTTTCAGCTAATCTCTTCTATTTGTCTAAGCTTCAGACCAGACATTTCATTGTTAGTTTTGCCACCTTGTTAAGCATACGCTCTTGGACTTTATGAGGCCCTTGGAGAAAAATAACTCATCTTTGCTCCAAATGAGCGCACAGTGCTCACTATGCCTGATGCCACAATCCAGACTAATCTTTTATTTCACCCAAGATGCGCCCATAGCTATGACTCAGGAACTCAGAAGGTTGTCTGCCATCACAAAAGGCTATTGGACTACCCAGTTCAGTATTCTTCACCCTGACAGCTCCCAATGTTTCAAATAATAATCCTGGAGTCCAACCTGGAGATACTTCAGACCCAGCATGGTTTCCAAATATGAAAGCTAGTGAGACTTGGGAGATCCATCTTCAAATCCATGCCTAGCCATAAAACTCAATGGGTGACCTTAGCCCGTCATTTTCTTTCAAACTGACCTACTTACGAGACTGTTATAAATATGAGGTGTGGCAGAAGAGAGTCAGGTGCTCTCTAATTTGAGGAAAATTAGAGGAAATAAACATAACGAACATACAAATTAGCTCCCGTTGCTTGTCCCAGCTCCTGCCAACCTAGCAGTTCAAAAGCATGTAAAATGTGAGTAGATAAATAAGTACCACCACGGTGGGAAGGTAATGGTGTTCTGTGTCTAGTCGCGCTGGCCACGTGACCACGGAAACTGTCTTCGGACAAACGCTGGCTCTACGGCTTGGAAACGGGGATGAGCACCGCCCCCTAGAGTTGGACACGGCTGGACTAAATGTCAAGGGGAACCTTTACCTTCAGCTTTACCTAAGATACATATAGATGTTATCAATATAACCAATAAAATAAATTATGAGGGGTGGATTTGGCCCTAGCTAGTAAAATACGGATTGAATGTGACCAAGCTGGTAAAATACAGATTATATAATGCTGCTGCTGGGTGGATTTGTAGCTTATTGGTGGGCAGTACCCAGAGAGTGCTCTCCAATGGTTTCTCATCACACTGGAGAAAAGTGACAAGCGGGGTGGGTGCCACAGGTTTCTGCCTTGGGACTGGTGTTCAACTTGGATGAGGGTGTGGAATGGATGCTCACCAAATCTGTAGACGATACCAAATTTGGAGGGATAGCTAATACCTGAGGAGATAGAACCAGAATTCAAAATGATCACAACAAGGGGGGAAATTGGGCTTTAAAAAACCGAAATGCGTTTCAGCAGGAAAAAAATAGAGTTTAACATTAAGAGGGGAAAATGAGATAAACAAATATAAAATTGGTGATAGTTAGCTTAGCACTAGTACCTATGGAAAGCATCTAACAGCACAAACTAAACATGACTGAACTATCTGATGTAAGAGCAAAGAAAAAAAGTGAATACAATACTAGGCAGAGTCAAGAGATGTACAATCATATCCCACTTAGTTCTTAGGATACATTCCAAGGAAATGGAGCACAAACCGCATCAGTGCTAAACAGGGTCATTCATTTTTTACTCTGCATGGACTGGTCTGCTATCTTGTTGCCACTCCTCCTGGAAATTCAGCAGCGCCTCAGCAACCCAATCCTAGCTGTGGAGAAGTGGCAACTCTACAGATGACTGCAGAGGGAGAAATCTACCCACCTGCATCCCAATTTAGAATATATATTTTAATTGCATTTTAATTATTTTGTCCTTTTATTTTGCCTTTTTATTGTATTTTAAATGCTATAAGCCGCCCAGAGACCTTCAGGTAGTGTGGGTGGCATATAAATAAATAAATAAATAAATAAATAAATAAATAAATAAATAAATAAATAAATAAATAAATAAATAAATAAATAAATAGTCCGCTGTCTCCAGCTTATCTCCTTGTATAGCAGCCATGGTCACATACAGGTGGCACTACTGTACAGCCACTACAATGATCCATTGTGGACATTTTTAACCCCCACACGCTCTAGCGAAAAGTTTCTGAACTGTCAGAAGGAACTTCTATGCAGTTGGCATTTCCTAGTATTATAAAATGGCCGACCAAGCATGCATATTCTATGAATCGGTGATAAACAAGGTGGTACTGTGCAGAGCATGACTCTACAGTGTCAAGATCACAGAGATTCTGCTATCAAGATAGTGAAAGAAGAAACAGCTTCAGTTATTTGATCTGACAGTGCTAGTTATTACATTTAGGTTTTACCTAGTTATTACACTTAGGATTGTCTTATGTGACTTGGGCTTACTTCCCCCCCTCAAATTATCTGGGTTACATAGTTTTGTTTTATTTTTCATTTCCCTCCCAGTAACTCTTAAAAATCCCACTCAGGCAGCTAGCCACTGAGAGAAAGCAGGCCTAAAGTCTTTGCCTGCTTGCAGAAGGATAGCAAAGATGGGGCCAGTGTAGCCTCTCGTGGGAGGGAGTTCCAAAGTGTGGGTGCAGCAACAGAGAGGGCCCTTTCCCATGTCCCTGTTAGACACATCTGTGGAGGTAGCGGGACTGGAAGAAAAGCCTCTCCTGATGATCATAACACTTTACGAGGCTATGAATCTGGGTTATTTTGTTTAAAACCCTCAAAATCTGGTAAATCCATCCTTGAATCAGACCCAATGGCCATCAAATTGATGGAGAAGCAAGGCTGAGATGAGGAAGAGGCCAGGATGATCTTGCTCCAGAGTCCTCTCCACAACCTTTGAGACTGGTGAGTATAACCAGCCCAGGATCTTTTTGGGGGGAGAAATATGAGCACTTTCATCTGTTTTAACCCTCCCACTTGGCTTATAACTTCCTTCCTTGTCTTTGGGCTTAGCTGCATAGCAACATACTGTGCCTGATACCCCTTTCTCAGGCACCCATGTTGACGGCTTAACCTTCTACAGTATAATCAAGGCCTGGAATTTGGGATCCAACTCCCTGCCATCCCATCAGCATTTCCTGTGAGTTGCAAAGGTATGTTATTGTTCAGAAAGAATGCAATCAAGCACCATGTGTCTGAGACAGACATTCCACCTAAGGTGGAACACCCATTGTTCTAAATGGAGATAGAGGTGCATCGTTGCATATAAAGAAAAGATGTACAATTTCCCTCATATTCTTAGCATATATCTGATGATGGGTAGCATCAGAGATGAAAGTGGAAAACATGGACTACGCAATTAGCAGGAGAAAAACGGAAGGCATGACTGAAAGTCGCTTGAAATGTACTGTATTAAAATGTCTTAACTAGAAAAGAGCACATCTTTGGACTTTATGATGTGGTTATAAGGACATATGTGCTAAGGCTGAAAGACATACAGTTTATAATAAAATTTAAGCCAATTTACTGTTTGACATACAAACAGTAAATTAATCTAGTGGCTAGGATAGACAATATGCTGTTAGTGCAACACTGAAAATTTGATCAGTATCAACAAAACTAAAGAAGAAAGTAGAGTTGATTAGAGCTGAACAGCTCTTACACGTGAACATCTAATGGTTTATCTGTTCAGTACTCAGTTCTAGATCAAGAAGGAACATAATGTCACTTAAGGGGTATCATTGCTAAGGTTTAATTGTTCTTAAAACAGATGCAAAGGTCATTAAAGTGTTGCTTTCAGTTTAAACAATAAGTAAATTTTGCCTGGCAAGACAGGAAGAAGACAATGTGCTTACACAGATACAATACTTTATTCAACTACAACTCACTGGGTGGGCCTGAGCAAATCACAATGATCTCTCTGTCTAATCTAACTTGGGTTGGGAGGACAAATGAACAATGGATTTCAAAACATTTTTTAAATACTGTGAAGTGTAGCTGCCTTTTCTTCCCTTTCTTCATCAGCACTGCTCCGTACATTTCTCACAATTCTAGTGTTCCTGGCTCAACCAGCTTGTTTCTATATAATGCAGCATACTTGCATAAATGTGTTATAGCTTAAGAAAAATTGTTACCGTGGATGAACAGGGTAAATGGATGCTAGAGAGCAAGAGCTGGGGCAGGGGTGGCTAGTCATCTGAGTAACTTCCATCTGAGGTTATCACAAATTTCCTCAACCCAATGCCTTCCAGATGGCCTGAACTCCCACATTCAGAATCCTCCATCTAGGAGGGCACAGCTATGGGGTTAATGTACGGTAATATCTGAAGACAAATGCACTTTTGCAGCATTGCAATTCTTGTTGCTGTTATGTGTTGCCAGTTTGCCTCTGATTTATGGCAACCATATAAATGCATGATCTCCAAAATGTTCTGTCCTCAACAGCCCTGCTCAGATCCTATAAACAAAAGGTTATGACTTCTTTTAGGGAGTCAGCCCATCTTATCTTCAGTCTTCCTCCTTTCCTGCTGACTTCAACGTTTCCTAGTATTATTGTCTTTTCCAGGGAATCTTGCCTTCTCACAATGTGCCCTAAGTGGGCCAGCCTCAGTTTCAACATTTTTGCCTCTAGAGATAGTTCAGGCTTGATTTGGTCTGGGACCCACTTGTTCATCCTTCATGGCGGTTCAGGGGTACAGGGTATCCACAAAGCTCTCCTCCAGCATCACATTTCAAAAGAACCATGTTTTTTTCCTGTCAGCTTTCTTAACTGTCCAGCTTTCACACCCATGGTGATTGGAAATATAAGAGTATAGATTATTTTGGCCTTGGCCTTCAGTGACATAGCCTTATATTTGATTAACTTTGCTAATTCCGTCACTGCTGCCCTTCCAAGTCTCTGTCTTCTTCTGATTTCTTGACTGCAGTCTCCATTTGGACTGATGACAGGATCAAGGTATAAAAAATTTCAAACTATTTGAATTTCTTCATTGTCAATGTTAAATGTGTCCAGCTCTTCAGTGGTCATAATTTTAGTGGTCTTAATGTTCAACTGCATTGGCACTTTCTTCTTTCACTTTCACTATGGTGTCATCTGCACTGCAATACAACAGTGCATTGCAATACAACTACATAATACTACATGCTTCTTATCACTTCAGGTTTAAGGTTCTGCTTTTTCAAGATGTTCCAACAATTCTAAACTACTTTTGTTGCATCCCTCAACTACACAAAGAATGCTAACAATGCAGGTCTTAGAAATAAGCCCATAGGAAGATCATTTATCTGTCTGAAAATACAAGGAAGGATTTTTTTTTTACTCCACCCAGTCAACAGAAAGGACTGATACTTCTCCAGAGGTGTTTTCCCATAAATGGTCATGGGATTAAAATGGCTAAATAATACAAGAATAGAAAAACAGTTCAGTGAATGAGAGTGATTGTTCTTATGAACAGAAGGGCGAATTTATCAGGGCTGAGCTGTGGTTTGCAAATGAGTATTTGAGTTTCTGCCCATCTTAACGTACATGGTACAGGAGGGCAGATGTCACATTATGTAAAATTTTTAACATGGGCACTACTGATGTATTTGTTCTGGTCTTCTTACATTATGCATTTAAGACTATCTCCCTGTGGATCTGTACTCCTGCACAAAATTGAAAATGAGATACGGATTCTCTCATGTGAGATACTTCTACATTGATATTAAAACGGAATGCAGAGCTTCCACTCATGCATTACTTGGTGTGATGATGGAATTTACTGCTCACAAACATAAAGGGTTCATGACACCAGAAGGTACAGTCTAGACAAGAGTGATACCAAATGGTTGCATGCAAATCTTTGCCAATAACACTCAGTTGTTTCCTACAGTAGCCCTCCCACGCTACCCACACTCTTGAGGTATCCTGTAAAATATCATCAGCCCTTCCCATCTCAAACACAACAGAACTGCAGGAATTAAGAACACTCAAAAACAAGTGATATCATGGGATCTCAACCACGCACTGCCCTCTCAGAGCCTGGATGTTGATGGTGTGATCAAGCGTTGGTGTGTAAGTAGAGCTCCGGGACCCATGATTCATTTTACTGGGAGGACAGCTAGGTATGCACATTATTTCCTACAGTTTAAAAAGCCCCTGCCTTTCTTTTTCCAAAGCCCTGGCATTGAACGGAATGGAGGAAATTACATGTACAAGAGCTCTATGGGCTTTTTGGATTGGCAACACAACTGCAACAGTTGCCCAGACACACTGCTTGACCACAGATGATGACCCTTGACAAATCACACTCCTTGACTCCCTCCACCCTTTCTGTGAAACCATGCCCCTCCCCAAAACCTTCTAAAAACTGTAACCGAGGGAGCCATTCCAAACAGGAAGGGGGTGGGGTGTACTCCCCCACAAGTGTCTTCTCTTTTCTAGCTTTGACAAAAACTTGCCAAAAAAGTATTAATGGAATTAGGTTCTTCTACAGAGAGAGGAGCCTAAGGAAGTTTTTAAAAAAACCCAACAACCCAAAAGAAACCAGGCTAAGCTACTACTGAGCCTTAAACTGAAGCAAATACTGTATAATGTTAGGAAAAAGAAGAGTAGAGAGAACATTTAGAGGCAGAGAGAACATTTAAAACACACATCATTATCTGCTGAAGAAAGAGGGCATCCATTGATTGCTAGTGGATACCTCCATACCAGTGTCAGTACAACAGACTGTTGCAACAGATGTGCAGTATATATATGTACGTATGTATGTATGCACCCATAACACACTGATGGGGCAGAGGAATCAGTGCAGCTCTTTGACTCCTAGCATAGACTTAAATTAGGAAAGAATCATAGAAGGGGTTGTAGAATCAATTATGGCCAAAGCACACACTTGTTATATCAGTGTGGCTAGCTGATGCAGACACTTGTTTTCTGGTCATATTACTGAGTACAGTTTAACTACCTGAAGTACCATAATTCACTAAAACTGAAAATACATTATCACTAGTCATCCTATCATATACATAGAGCTTAAGAGAGTTGGGTAAAAATTTCAAAGTCTACTGAAATCACAACAGTGCATTTCTACCCAGCTTTTCCACTAAGAAATAGCACTTTGAGAGGCTTACAAACAATAGTATAAAACATTAAAAATGAAGTAAACAATAAAACAATTTAAAACATGAAAATAATCAAGCCATTAAAAAAACTCAGTAAACACTAGCTTTAAAAAAAACTTGTTTGAAGAGGAGTATCTTCATATCCTTCCCATGCAACATCAAGCTCAAGTGAGAAGATTTTCAACACCAGACAATTTTTATATATATATATATATAAAATTTTTGTCTGATGTTGAACATCTTCTCACTTGAGCTAGGTGTTGCATGGGAAGGATATGAAGATACTCCAATACAGTATATATATTGGTCAAGGGGCTCCCCTTCTCTTAAAATACGAAGCTGAGAAGCCTCCAGGCCTCCTTCTGTGGCCTCGGTCCCTCTCCCTTACAGGAGGCTCAAATCTCCTCACAAAGACTAGCTTCATTCTTCACTCTGAGAAACTTCAGCAGCTGCAAGAAAGATCCTTTTCTGATACATTAAACACTTGTTTCCTCTTAGTAAAATAAGACCAGCAATGGTGGGGGGAATCTCTCAGAGCTGTATAAACTTTTTTAAATGGTTGAGAAAGGAAGGCAGGCATGGCTGTGAATTTTCTTACCCAGGACAGACTAGTGCAATAAAGAGAGGAAAGAGGGAGACACAGGAGAAAAAGAGGGTAGGGAAAACATCTCTTCTAGAAAACAGTAGAGCTGCTGTCTGCAAACTTCCCCATCCCCCCCCTCGCCTCTTCTCAGCACAAAGCAACTATTACTGGCCCCAACCACAACAAATTAATGGGTGGGAGAGGCAAGTGTGAATGGAGGGGTCTGTGCAAAGGGAAACTGCAAGACTGCCATTGCGCCTCTCCCCCCCCTCCCAAAAGGCAAAGCCTATTCTGACCTTGCTCCGCTTGCCTGACTTAAAAAGCAATTAGGTGAGCTTGTGTCTTGTGTTGTTTCTTAGAGCAAGGCTGGTTAGATCAGGTGCAGATGAAGTAATAGGAAAACGAAGGGAACGGGAGAAATCCCAGAAAGTTCCCATGAACTAAGGCGTTTAAAATGCCATCTGACAAAGCTTGTCCTTCTTAGCCTTTGAAAGTAAACCAAAGTGCAGGATCGTACTAATATTCCTGAGATCCTCCCAGGTGTTTCAGAGTGCAACTCGAAATATGCTTCTCCAGAATTAATCCTTTTGACTTCTGTGGGATTTACTCCCAGGTATGTATCTGTAAGACTGTAGTCTTAAGGGCGAACCCCATGGCTGCTGATTAAAATGACTCCATCCACCCATCTACCAAAGTTCTTTGCTAAAGGGAGGAAGATCGTTAGCATTGGGCAAGCTGCCTCTCCGTTGCCCAGTTCATTAAGACACCCCATCTAAGCTTCCAAAAGACCTGAGGTTCAGCAGCAAGCAGTTCAGAAACAGCTAGCCTGCTGTATTTCCACAATGGCTGCCAGATCAGCAGCTTCCCATTCCTTGAGGACAGGGCCAAAACCCAAGAGTAGGTTTTGTTACATGGGTGGTCCCTTGTGTAACACTTACAAAACTGTTTCTGCATATGTGTTTGTGTGCACCCTCACCTACACATGTTCAGGCAACAAATAATTTTGTGAATTGTGACAACACAGCTTGACTTCTTGCTTTGCTGAAAATGGCACTGTGGGCTATGCACCTGCCAGCTTTCCCCCTGGTCTCTTCTCCTTGCACCTGACTTTATAATGCAACAACATCGGGCAATTGCAAAACATATACAAGCAATTTTGTGCTAAGCCAGTGAACCAAAGCACAGGCCAGGGATGGGGAGAAATGTATGCCGAAGCTTTCAAGCCAGCTCCTATAGAAAAGCCAAAAATGTCTCGTCCATCAGCACCACTTTACTCAAGATATCTCCCCATCTGGAGACCCAGAGAAACACACCAGCTCCTTAAGATTTCAGTTGGCATCCTGAATAGTGGAAACACCATGTATTTGATCACTGGCATACAACTATATTACATTCACATCTAGTTGTGTGTGTTTTTTTTAAATCTTCATGACATATTATACTGCACAGAAATAGTAACAGTATTATCAGTAGTGCAAAAAAAAAAAACAGCATATGGAGGAAAGTAGAAGAGTTGTTTTACTGACAGCATTCTAGTTTACTGTATAGAGATAACACATTTATTTATCCTGTTCCTGCATTCCCTGTACAAGGTATTCAGTTTGGATCAGGCAGGTATCTGAAGAAAAGGCATTAGCTTACCAACCTTGATGCAAGCCTCCTATCCTTTTATTTTATTAACATTAGCCCGTCCTAAATCGAGACCTCTAAATTCAACTCTGTAAGCTTACGGAGATTGTCTTGCCAACTGGCATAGTGTCACACTCAAAGTCTCTTATTAACTTTAAAAAAGAAAAAAAGAAAGAAAGAAATTGGCATCCCTGCATATTTGCAAGGTCAAGGCACAGAAAGCTTTCTATAAGCCTAAAGCCTTGTTTTGAACGGCCTATTCTTTTGCAGACTGATTATGAAAGGAGGCTACATATTCTTAACAAGCCCCTTTTCACTCCAGCTTTCAATTCCCTGCAGTGTATAATGTGCATGTGTATTCTTGCATGGCAGGGCCCTTAACATACTGTTTTGATTGTTATCGTCTTGCCATGAAAGGGCCGATTGTTTTGGGTTCCTACAATTACATCATGGCTTCCCAGTCTGGTTGCCTGTCAAGGTGTTTGATCGGAGTTTGCAGGTGGGAAGCAGCCCTGTGGTAAGCCTTGAGCACTTCCCCATACCTGCCCTACCTGTTAAATACAGCTGCCTTAGCACGCAAAGCTCTCTCCCCTCCCTCCCCAGTCTTTTACTGTGAACTCTCACATAGGACAGGAAAAGGAAAAGAACCAGCACGGAAGATAATGAGCAATTCATTTCATATTCCAGCTCAGAAGAGATTAGGATATCTATTTTTCTGGGAGCCACTGCATGCAGGAGGTTACTGGCTAAACAACACATCGATCCCCAGACAGACATACATATCTGGCCACAAAATTTCTGAACAAAACTTTTAAGCTGTTACTACTGAAAACTAAACAAACTTGTGAAAAGAAGAGAGCTACCCTGAACCAAACCCCATACTAAAACAAGAACTATTACTGAATTATTTAAAAATTTACTGACTCCCCATAAATAAAAGAAAATGACAAAATATGCAATATTTCATATCATTCATATAACACAAGGAAAGTCAGTTGTTGATGATCGACTTGAGTGTAACAGCTCAATATTATTAATAAATGTTACTGTTCCCCACAGGAGGATGTTATGTAAGTACATACCCTAAGCTTTCAGAAAATACCTGGTATAATTTCAAATTCATCATCATCATCTTAGACCTGCAGAGCTGAAAGGGGACCTATGGATCATCAAGTTCAGCCCATCAAGGAGCCACAGTGGGGAAATGGACTCCCAGCCTCTGGCTTCATAGCCAGATAACTAAATTCTAAAACCTAACTCAGCATGATTTGTTTTGTTTTTCTATTTACATTCCAGTAAGAAGAAAATCAGTTCATTCAAGTTAATTCCAGGGTCCAAGTATGCATTTCAGAGTTTGCTCTTCTTGTTTCCCATGACCCTCATGCATTACAATGGGAAATGTGCACATATGTACCAGTTACCTGTTCACTCTGAGCTGTTGAGATGATAGCAATTTTGCATGCACTACTATTGGGTATCATTGGGAGGTAGCTTTACAACCTAGTGTGATTCTTCTTTGCCACAAACTTGATTCGTAAAATTATTTTCCTGCCTCTGGCATTTGAGGCAGGCTACTGCCCCCTCGCTCCCTGTTTGTTTTGCTCCCATTGTTTTGTTGATAGCCCCCTCTTCTTCTTCTATCCTCCAAACAGCAAACATGCACGGGGCTCCTGGATGCTGGAGACTCCATTGCCTCTCCTTTCCTCTGACTGTAACTACAGATGGTTACTGTAAGTAAATATACATTTTTCATACTTTAAATGCTACTACAGTGATTTTTTACCATACAAAAAACTCTGCTAAGGGAATAACCAAATTCCTAGAAACCCTTTTGTTAAAAGCAAAATTCTCCAATAGCAGCATCACAAGACATTATGATTTTCTTAGGTATCAAATCCAAACTGAAGGGATAAATAAGTAAACAAGATTGTTAAAAACATAAATCGCATAGGCCCACTCAATAGGGAGCCATAACAAATCCTATCTTTCTCATGACTGCATTTCTGTAATATGTAATGTATAATTAGTGGGCTTGCATACTGTGGGTCTGCTGTGTGAGACAGCTGTAAGGCAGGTGCTCAGGGAAGGAAATGGAATACCCTGCAGACCAAAAGGCAGAACCATCTTGTTCAGGGTACTAGCCAGGCATTTAAAATAGAAGGGCAAACAGTCAGGAGCTCTGCTCAGGTGGGTAGTCCTTTTAAGAACATCCTTTTTTGATCTGCAAACAGTGACAAGCAAAAGGTAAAGGTAAAGGTAGACCCCTTGACAATTTTGTCCAGTTGTGTCCAACTCTAGGCGGTAGTGCTCATCTCTGTTTCCAACCCATAGAGCTAGCATTTGTCTGCAGACAATCCTCCGTGGTCATGTGGCCAGCGTGACTAGACATGGAACACTGTTTACCTTCCCACCAAGGTGGTACCTATTTATCTACTGCATTTTTGCATTTTGCATGCTTTCGGACTGCTAGGTTGGCAGGAACTGGGACAAATGACAGGGGCTCACTCCATCACATGGATTCAATCTTACGACTGCAGGTCTTCTGACCTTGCAGCACAGAGGCTCTCTGTGTTCATGCTTTCAAATTAACCAATTTTAAATGCTTGAAAAGAGTTTTTGAAACCAGTAAGATCCCATGTTGTCTTGCTCTAAATGTGCTGGCCCTTCTCCTGCTGCTCAAGAACACCATTTAGTGGAATTTTCCCTCCTGTCACTGGGGGCTTCTACTTTTTTTTCCAGCTAGAGATTTTCGAACAGTGTTTTCCTGTGGGATCAGGTGTTTTGTTTTTAAAAAGGATGGAGGCATGACTATGAGCTCCTTCTTTCTCCATAGTTGTCCTGAAGTTGGTTTTTTTTTTAATTTCAACTACTGAGTTTAGATCATCTTATCACTTGATATAAGGTTCAGACCATCTCTGTTGGGGCAAAAGGAAAATAAAAAAAATGATATGAAATCGACAGAACTCTGACAAACAGCAAACTACTGTGTTTCTGCAGTATGTGTGTATGTGTTTTTATGTCAAGGAGAACTTTGGACAACTGTCCCTTTCCCTTAATGTTGAGGAACAGTTTAAAAAGCTCATCAGCTTTATAGTGACCATACGGAGATGTAGCAATTTGCAGAGAATGGAATCAAAGGAAGGGGGCTATGTGCTATGGCACGGATCGAATGCACTGGATTGAGAGGGCTATTGTGGTCACTGGCACTGAAACAATCCATGATCTCCATGTGATAGCCTCATCAGAAAAGAAGTGCAAATCAAGCCTCAGCAATTCAGCCTGCCAGTGTAGTTGTTGCCTTTGTTGCAGTTACTGCATTTTGGTTTATACTAAACATCTGCTCTTGTCTACACAGGAATGTTAAGTGTTATTACATATCACTACTAATAATCATGTGCTGTCAAGTCATTTCTTACTCATGGTGACCCTTTTCAGGGTTTTCCAAGGAGAGAATACTCAGAAGTGGCTTACTGTTCCCTTCTTCTGAGGCATCCCGAGACTGTGCAGCTTGCCCAAGGCCACACAGGCTGTCCGTTTTCCCAGGAGGCACAGTGGAGAACCAGACTCCCAAACATCTGACTCCACAGTCAGATACCTAAACTACTGAGCTATCCAGCTTCTTACATACTACTTCTATTTCTCAAAAATACAGTACTTTTAACTCAAAAATGCAATATGTGCAAAAAAAAATAAAATTAAAAAACAGAGACAGGTAATATCTTTCTTAGTCACCGGAAATATATTTTAAGGACAATTTGCTAAGTGCCTTCAAAACATTCAATTTTAAGATGAAATTGGCAATTGATTCTCTATCTGATGGTGTAATCGGATGGCTTCACACAAAAAAAAAAGAAAAAAAAAACTCTTGAGGAGCCCTGAAAACAAAAAGGATACACATAGGAAGTGGAGTGAAGGATAGACCACAAAGGAAGAGCACAGACAAGTAGCAAAGAATTGAAGGAATGGCATCAGGAAGGCAAAAGCTGAGAAGGATCTGAGCAAGAAACATTAAAAGCAAAACAAAGATACTTGCATAACAAAAGACAGAGAAAATAAATACTCAGTGAGGAGTAAAAAAAATAACAGATGACAAAGAAAAAAAAACCATTTCCTTGGAATCATGGGGGATGGGTGAAGTGCCAGATGATTGGAGGAGGGCTAACACTGTTCCTATCTTCAGAAAGGGGGGGAAAAAAAAAGAGAATCAAAGAACTATGAAGCAGTCAACCTGACATTAATTCCAATTTAACACGTATAAGTGCAAAATTCTACCCTTAGGAAAAAGAAACCAAATCCACAATTACAAGATGAGGGAAACTTGGCTGAGTAATATTATATGTGAGAACAATCTTGGAACTGTTGGAGATCATAAGCTGAATATGAGCCATGAGTGTGATCTGACTAAAAAAAAAGGCAAATACTATTTAAGGCTGCATTAACAGTTTAATAGTATTTCAAATCGCATGAAGTTCTAGTTTCCATCTACTTCAGCATTGATTAAACCTAATCTTAAGTACCATGTCCAGTTCTGAACACCGTACATTAAGAAGGATCTCAGTGTACTGGAACAAGTTCAGTGGAAGGCAACAAGGATGATCAGGAGACTGGAAGCCAAGCCCTCTGAGGAAAGGCTGAAAGAACTGGACATGTATAGACGTAAGAAAAGATGAGGGGAGATATGATAACACTCTTCAAATACTTGAAAGGCTGTCATCTAGAGGAGGGGCAGGATGTGCTCTCAAACATTCTAGAGTGCGGGATGCATAATAAGGGGTGCAGGTTAGTGGAAGCAAGATTTTGATTGACTATCAGGAAAAACTGTCTAACTCTCAGAGCAATATGGCAATGGAACCAAATACTTCAGGAGGTGACAAGCAGATATTCTTTGATTTGGAATCCTGCACTGAGCAGGGGGTTGCACTCGACGGCCTTTTATGCCCCTTCTAATTTCATTATTCTATGACAATCATTCATCTTCAAAGACAGGCTCATCATAGGGCTGCTCATGAGTTCTTTCTTCTTTTTGTAAAAGAATGGATGATAAGCGTGTTGCTCAAGGCTGATTTATGGTAAATGACTCATTATAAACTACTCATGTCTAACTCTAACCATATCACAGAGAGTGTCCTTATTGTGCTTTCTAGTCCAATGGCTTACTTTTTTTAAAAAAAAATCCTTACTTGTCCGTTCTCACTTATATAAGTGCATAATTTATGAGTCATACACAAAGGGTAAAAGTTCAGTTTTCTACTACCTGAGAAAGACAAAAAGTTGTTTGGAGAGCTATATTTCTTGCTGTTCTCCTTCTGTGTCTTTTCTTCTTGCTTTCTGATTTTTAAATGAAGTGGTTGGCATAGGGGGAAAAAAGAATTTCTTGGCCTCAGTTACATAAGCCACTCAAGTGACTGGTCTGCTGACACTTTTTCAGATTGGCAGTATTTCTGATCACATTAACAGAGCAACAACTCATTTTAAAAAGACAACCTAAGATTCCTTGCAATGATGGAAAATATGCCTGCCTCAAAACAACTCTCTTGCAGGTATTCAGAGAAGGTGGCTGTCTTGAGCTCTTTGCTTGGGGTTCAGCGGGAACCTCTAGAAGGCATATACAGTATGTTTCAATTGTCCCAATTTCCTATTATCTGCTCCCATTTATTTGCCTTCTGGCTATTCTTTTCCCTACAACTTTGATAGTGTGACTCAACATTACTATTATTCTTTAGTGTTCCTCTCCCAGTTTCTGTGAAATTAGACAGCTAATTAGGGGAGCTGCATTTTTGTTTTAGAGCCTATGGTGAGATGCTTGCTCACGTATGCTTGCTCAAGGCCAAGATGTCATACGCAGAAAAAAAAGAATTATTTGAACTACTGATAACATCCTGTAAGACAAGACAAGGGGTACAAGTGTACCCTTATTTGTGTCAGGGAATGCGAGAAAGAGATGGGCAATCTAAGAGCGATTCCGTCTATTATTCAAGCTACAAGTGCAAAGGGCCTACATTAAAAGGAATAGGGAGCCATAATGACAAAATGGCCTTGGCTTTAAATGTAGCCATTACTGTATTCCCTTCTGTTTAGATCTATTTAATTTCTCACATGGACCCCAAAGGTAACCATGGTGCTAAAGTAAATTGCAACTAGACTAGGCCCATTTGAATCACTGAAATTTACAGAGGGGTTGACTCAGCAAACTCCCATTGATTCCATGGGTCTACTCATTGTAACTTACTGTGTCAGGCAACAAGATGGCAGACAATGTTAGAGATGGGGATATTTGTATATGAATATGAATATCCCCACGTAGCTGGACTTAATGAGGGTCTGTCCCCTCATGTGTTTGGCACTGGCGGTGGCCTCGCTCATCCTTCCAATCACTCCTTGAATGCCACTCTCTTCCCACCTAGTTAGGCACTCCAGGTAAGGGGATGGAGGATGAGTCTCCCTATACGGGTGCCAAGTGGCCAGCCGAGCAGGAAGAGAGTGGGGCTCCGGGAGTGACTGAAACAATAAACAAGGCTGCCGTTGCCACCAGACACATGAGTGGACGGTCCAGCCCCAGGGGCCGGATTCTCATTAAGTCCAGCTCTGCAGAGATATTCATATTATTATATGAATACGAATACCCTCATCTCTAGCCAACATGTTAGAAGGATGGGAAATCACTGGCCCTTCAAATATTTTGGGCTGTAACTCCCAGAATATCTTATCACTGCCCATGTTGGTGAAGCTGATAAGAGTTAAAGGCTGGAACATCTGGAAGGTCAAAGGTTTTCTACTCTTGTCCTAGAAAATGAGGACACAAATTCTTTTAAACTGAAATGCTGAGCAAAAGTCCACTTTAGCTCACGACCAACGTTTGCAAGCAGGTTACAGAATTCAGTGATGGGCAAGATGTCAGCAAAATACAGATGTGGGGTATAGTTAGGTTTGCTCTGGTCCATGGGGTCACGAAGAGTCGGACACGACTAAACAACTAAACGAACGACGAATGAATAGTTAGGTTTGAACATCCCTAGTTTTGCAAAATGAAATTCCCAGTCCAAATTGGAAAAAAAATCTTCCAGGATCAAAAATAGGATCTTTTTCCACCACATACCAAAAACATTCAGGGGAAATGTGGAAAGGGAGTAGGGAAAAAAGAGAGGGAGAAAGAGATGGTGTGGCACTTCTATCAGGCATTTATTGACAGAAAGGTAAGTGGAGGAAGGAACAGCACATGCCTCAATCTGATCTAGGTGCATCTCTTGTACAGTATTGGGTTTACTGTAGAAATTCCAAAAACAGGACACAAATATCTAAACAATCGTACATGTGTTTCAAAGGAATTAAAGGAGTTTGAACACTTTATAAGGGCACCCCCTACGTCTGATAGAGCAACCTTATTCAGCTTCCGGTGCTTTCCAAGTCACAACTGGAAGATTTTAAATGAGGCTATCTTTTATAAATCTGAACAAAGTTTAAGATCAAAATGACCAGTTTTCATGCCCTCCTCTTTTTTTTTTGCAAGGAACAACTAATTTCATGAAATGTAAGATAGTCTTCTGACAGTGAACTGATCTTTGGGTGCTTTCTCAGGGTCTAAACACACAGAGATGTTCACAGTTTATGAACAAAGGTGTCTCCTTTAAAAAAAAGCATTTTAAAAAAGCTTTAGGCATGCCTCTTAGGCCTATGTCTTTATTGTCGCCAAGAGTGCAACCTGTATGTGTCTCCAGTGAGACTTACTGCTCTAGCCACCTAGAGTGGTTGCAATGACCAGTTAGGCAAGATATAAATAGAATAAATAAAAATAAATAAAATAAATCCCAGCTGCAAATTATCAAATAGCCACTTGGATTCCTCATTGTGCACCAGCTGGATGGCTTGGCACCCAAACAGTAATCTGAACAGTGACCTGTTAATTAGTGGCAGTTTACCACAGTTACCCTTCTCCCAGCACAAATCCACAACAAGATTTTTGCTACTGTCAGAGAATATGTGTAGAATTGCTCCTGTGATGCTTTTCTTCATTTAAACTTATGTTAATTGGTTCTTTTCATAGGACATCATATTTAATAATTCTTGGACTCTTATTTCAATTATTGCATTTGGTGCTTTCGTAAACCACTGGTATCATTTGAAAATTCTGGTAGAATTTTCAAAATAAATAAATATGATGCTGTTTTATGCCATGATCTCAAGCTAACTACTACCCCCTCTGATTGGCAGCAGTTCTTAGGATCAGATGATGTCACATCCATCTGTTCATCTGTTACAAGAAAGTGAGGAGTTCTTCCTGCCTTTTAGATATTCAAAAGTATCTGCCAGGTAAGTATGAAACCAGGATTTGGTGGTGGCAGATGTATTTCCTGAAATGTAGTCAATTGCACCAAGGAGGTAGATGACTCAGACTCCTTTGATTTTGAAGGCTTTGGCTGAGATGTAACCATTCTCTTAGAAGATGAGACAGCATGACATTGAATAGGTTGTTACTGTACCCACCCCTTGGTGTTTTAGATCTCGATTTGCACAGAGTTTTTCCAAGTCATCCCTACAACTAACAGAACATGGGAGTCGGTCTCGAGAACACGGTCTGCACCTGTCTTGAGATTGTGATCTGCTCCTTTCTTGAGAATGAAGTTTGTTCCTAAAGGAAGATGGCAACGGCCACCCCACATTACCAGACAAGTATGGTGGAGGGAAGAAAAGGGGAGCATAATACTGATCCTCTCAATATCTTGAGCTGATTGAAGGAGAACTAGAATAGCGGTAACAACATCAATGTGGCAACAATCTTGAGGTCGACCACAATTTTGATTTCCTCTTCTCCCTCCTCTTATGTCTTAGAGGGGTATAGGAAAGTAAACAATGAAGACTGGTAGACTTAGTCCTTGACTTCGATTTTGACAATTGCCATCCAAGATAATCCCTCAGAGATGGTATTTTTGATGAGGAGATGGGAACACTCTGAATAGAAAGGCTGCCGAGTTCCACCTCTGATACTGAACCACCACGCTGCATTATCATCCTATTGGATCAATTCTGGGTTTCTCAAAGGCCACTGTGATTCTAAAGGGGCAGTAAGCACCTCAACATCAGGTTGCCATTTTTTATTACTGTATTTTGTTTTTCATCTTCAATATCAACAGCAGCTTTATGGTTTTTGCTACCGTGGTCCCTTTCTTTGTCAATTTTGACTGAAGTTTTGACAATGGTGAAACGGTGGGATCTTTATTTAGAGAAGTAAGGTCCTGTGATTTGCTTTGTTCCATTTTGTCTTTCAGAAATTTTAGGCAATGTAGTTGTGGTTTGCTTAGAAAATGAATTTGGTTGCCCTAAAAGATTGTTCCCAAAGAAAAGGAATTGGTGATTTTTCAGTGTCAATTTAGTGAAACTCTTACAAATTGTACAGGTTTTTACCAAATGTGTTTTTCCTTAAAAAAAATGTATAAGTCGTGACCATTGGACTGGGGATATATAGTGCCACATCTAGTGCGCTTTTTCATTAAGGCAATAGAGGCCATAAACTACCAAAAATTCAGTGGTGCTTAGCCATAGAGTGGGGGGAGGGGAGTTGAAGATGTTAAACTCTGAAGAACAAACTCTATTTTTAAAAAAAACGACAACAGGGAAGGGGCAAGAAGGAAAAAGACAAAGGAAAATAACAGCTAAACAGATAATTGAGAAAAGCAAGTCTCAAGAGCAGTTCTTTGTGTGTGATGGACAAGAAAGCACAGAGGAGAGCAGGGTTGCACTTGTTTAGTGGAGGCTGAGGAACAGCATTTAATAAAAGGCTCTGGAACTTTCTGAGATGGTGTTTGCACAGGCACAGAACCCATTTTGTTGCATACATAGAGACTATGATGAAGTAATTTTTTCCAGTTCTGACCAAAAGCTATTGTGGAACTACAACCTTCAGAACTCAAGTGTCTGCATGACAGCCAGAGCCAGCCAGAATTCGTATGTCTCATTTTACTTGACCCTGTGGCAGCAGAAGCCACCACATAAACTTAACTCCCAATTCATGGCACCTGCTGTAATGACTTTCTGAAAACTAATACAGCAAGGCAGAAAGACCAAGGTTTAGTAATCCACAGAGCCTTTGTTGTAGTTTTTCCCCAAAAAGCTGCAGTAACGGTAAAGCTGGGCTCTCCCAAAACATTTTGCAGCCTGAGGCAAAGATGCTATTCACCCCCTCCTTACTGAATTTTGGAAGTCACATCTTATTTCAGCTTATCCAGTGACCGGATAATTTAAGAGGCACAAGCTTTGCCTTCCAGGATACCGACAACGTAGTCTCTCAGGATCTGACACTTGTGGTGACTGCCTCGTTCTGCCTAATGCCAGGCACAGTACTGATGATAGTCGTGGCTCACTTATATCTTGCTTTTCTAGATTTGTCTGGTTTGCGGGGGGGGGGGGTGATGGGACTTTTTTCCCTTTCAAAAATCCATTTAGCTGTTTTTTGCACTGAGAAGGAAAACAGGGACTTGGGGGAGTAAAATAAAAGATAAGATTTTTCTTTTCTTTTGCCCCTTTCCCCCCTTTAGTGGAATCACCTAACTCAAGCAGCAATTTAGCACCAACAACTGTTAAAATTTGCCAACTCCAACTTAAACTGAATTGGCTGTTTGAACTGCTTGCACAGATGTATGTCGTACTAAGTCTAATCGCTCTAAAAGTTTGGTAAATGTGCTTTAGGCATTGGTATCGAATCTTCAGGGGTCAGCCTTCTTTATGAGAGCTGGACCATAAAGAGGGCTGACCGCCGAAGAATTGATGCCTTTGAATTGTAGTGCTGGAGGAGACCCTTGAGAATCCCCTGGACTGCAAAGAGAACAAACCTATCAATTCTGAAGGAAATCAATCCTGAGTGCTCACTAAAAGGACAGATCCTGAAGCTGAGGCTCCAATACTTTGGCAAACTCATGAGAAGAGAAGACTCCCTGGAAAAGACCCTGATGTTGGGAAAGTGTGAAGGCAGGAGGAGAAGGGGACGACAGAGATGGTTGGACAGTGTCATTGAAGCGACCAACATGAATTTGACCCAAATCTGGGAGGCAGTGGAAGACAGGAGGGCCTGGCGTGCTCTGGTCCATGGGGTCATGAAGAGTTGGACACGACTAAACGACTAAACAACAACAACATTTTTTTTGCAGTTGTTAGGAAGCAGAGATTGACAAATTTTATTTTCTTGGATTACAATTTCCAGAATCACCCAATCAAAATGGCCAGCGACTACATAGGCTAAGGGGTTCTGTATATAGCAAAATGTAATTTTTCTTTATTTATATGGAACAGGTATTAGCTTGGTGATTGAGCAGGGATTTTAACTTGAATCTCCTATGTCTAGCTTTCTTAAGAATTGCTCCATACTAGCTCTCAGATCTGTGATTATTACAAGAGCTGAGAGTACAGGTTTACCACTGTGCAAGTGGACTCCTGGCCACTGCCGAAACCTGGGCATCCAGGCTCAGAGATGAATAAAGAGGCACCCCAAGATGTGCACCTTGATTTTCAGGGAGGTATAACTCCATCCAGCACTGGCTGATCTGCCTTTCAGCTGATCATACGGTACGGCACTGTCAAAGAGGGTAGTTCAGTAACTCAAACACTATATCCCCTAGAAGAGGAGATCTCTCTGTTTTTCACTGGGTCTGTGCATTTTAATTTAAATACATTACATTGTAAGGAGTGCTTTAGCTTATAACCAAATCAAGATATCCGGTATATTTCTTGACTCGTGGTGCAGATGTATCATTTTGTTTTAGTGTTCTATCTTAGTCCTGAAATACATGAATTAATAGGAGTAGAGAGTGTTTCTGACATGAGCAACCATGCTTCTGCTTCCCTACTAGGGCTCTCAACAGACTTATTATTTTACTGATTCAAATAAAACATCATTGAGGCCATGATAGCCAGGATGCGAGTATAAAAATCCTCTAAATTATACAGCTAGCCTGACCATTGATCTCTCATCTTCAGATGTGTCAGATTTCATCCCATGCTGCTGGCTTAGCCTTAACTCTCTTGATTCCATCCATGATATTTCCCAGCCATAGTCCAATTAAGGAGCCCATATTTATGATATTACCCAGACATATGTTTTCCTATTCACTTCACCATGGTTTAGCACAGCAGATCTGCCAACAGAGTGTTAATTGGTTGTTGAGGGAAATTAGAAAGTGTAGTGAAAGAATTAGAGTTCTTTCACCACACACACACAAACACACAACGTTATCATACAGTTCCACATTTATTGTAACTTTCTGAAAAACTTCCCAGTGTAGCAGTAAGACTTGGGTATTTTCTTTCTTGACTATTTCATTTTCTCCCTCTAACACGATATGCTTTCCTTATGTAGAATATGTTTGTGACTGAGATAATAGATGACAAAATATAAATCCCCAGGTTTTTCACAGAGCCTTTCTAGATGGGCCAAAGACCTAATTCTGCCTTGTCAGACCACCCAGTTTTAGTGCACAGGAGTTTTTTTCCCTCCAAATGAAATAAAATATTTTAATAACCTTTACAAGGCTTTAAATTTCTCTCCCACCCTAGACCTTCTCGGGATCAATCAGGCCGCATCATTAAATTGTGCTTTGTGTGTGGCCTTGCCCACATTTGATGTGCAATTTGCATTTTATTTTTAAAAAGTAAAATTTGGGTGGGCACATCTGTAGAGGCTATGCTATTTTAACATGAAGCTGGTGGGATTTCAAAGGAAACTCCCTTGTAAAACAGTTCTTAAAATAGTACAAGCTTAACATTTGACCCCATTTTGTCTGCATGGCCTGGGTATGTTAATGGCATTTTAAAAAATCATAACATAAAGGGTGGAGAGACTTACAACAAAAAGAACCAGATACTTTGTGTTTTAGTCAACAGAGGAAATAGCTCTAATAATGTATTTTCCAGTTCCCTAATGTAATAAATTATACCCCTTTGATGGCTGCTGTGTGTAATACCGCTTATATATGAGTCCAGAACATGGGTGGCCAGATTGTGGCATGAGTGCCATAGTGATGTAGACCATGTGTGGTTATGATCTTGGACAAATTGTGTGTCTGCATGTGATGCACTGTCTGGCTTACGTGCTTGGCTATTCCACCCTGGCTTAGTAACTGAAAGGCACAATTTATTCTAGGCATGCTCTCTCTCTCTCTCTCTCTCTCTCTCTATCACTCTCTCTGTGTGTGTGTGTGTGTGTGCACGCATGCGTGTGTGCACGCATGCGTGTGTGCACGCGTCTGCGTGTGTGTGTGTGTGTGTGTGTGTGTGTGTGTGTGTGTGTGTGTGTGTGTGTGTGTGTGTGTGTGTACAGTTTGTAGTTGTTGTAGCTCAGAGGGAAAGAATGGTCCCAGGTACAATCCAGGCATCTGTCTGAAACCCTGAAGAACAGCTGCTAGTCTGTATAGAAAACACAGTTGATGGACCAATATTCTTAAGTACAGGGCAGTTTCATTCACATCTCCTAGAGTAGTGCTTCCCCTTCACGGATTGCTGCCTTGTTGTGGCGAAGGGGCTTGAGTAACTCAGAGAAGATATGGGCTATGCCGTGCAGGGACACCCAAGACGGACAGGACATAGTGGAGAGTTCTGACTACTGTAAACGCAATCCACCTGGAGGAGGAATTGGCAATGCCACTCCAGGATCTTTGCCAAGAATGACCCATGATCAGAAACAAAAGGCTAAAAGATATGACGCTGGAAGATGGGCCCTTTGGGTCGGAAAGCGTCCAACATACAGTATTACTGAGGAAGAGCTTAGGACAAGTACAAGTAGCTCCAGAGCTAATGAAGTGGTTGGGCCAAAGCACCAACCACCAATGCTGAGGAGACTGAAATTGACCAATTTTATGAAGATTTATAACACCATTTAGAACTGACACCAAAGAAAGATGTTGTTCTTATTCTGGGGGATTGGAATGCTAAAGTAGGGAGTCAAGAGATAAAAGGAACAACAGGGAAGTTTGGCCTTGGAGTTCAGAATGAAGCAGGGCAAAGGCTAATAGAGTTTTGCCAAGAGAACAAACTGGTCATCACAAACACTCTTTTCCAACAACACAAGAGGCGACTCTACACATGGAAATCACCAGATGGGCAATACCAAAATCAGATTGATTATACTCTCTGCAGCCAAAGATGGAGAAGCTCAATACAGTCAGCAAAAACAAGACCTGGAGCTGATTGTGGCTCTGATCATCAGCTTCTCATAGCAAAATTCAAGCTGAATCTGAAGAGTGTAGGAAAAACCACTGGGCTAGTCAGATATAATCTAAATCCCATATGAATACACAGTGGAAGTGAAGAACAGATTTAAGGAACTCAATTTGGTGGACAGAGTGCCTGAAGAACTTTGGACAGAGGCTCGTAACATTGTACAGGAGGCAGCAACAAAAACCATCCCAAAGAAAAGGAAATGCAAGAAAGCAAAGTGGCTGTCCAACGAGGCCTTAGAAATAGCAGAGAGGAGAAGGGAAACAAAATGCAAGGGAGATAGGGAAAGTTACAGAAAATTGAATGCAGACTTCCAAAGAATAACATGGAGAGACAAGAGGGCCTTCTTAAATGAACAATGTAAAGAAATAGAGGAAAATAATAGAAAAGGAAAAACCAGAGATCTGTTCAGGAAAATTGGAGATATTAGAGGAACATTTTGTGCAAAGATGAACATGATAAAGGACAAAAATGGGAGGGACCGAACAGAAGCAGAAGACATCAAGAAGAGGTGGCAAGAATACACAGAGGAATTATACCAGAAAGATTCGGATATCCCAGACAACCCAGATAATGTGGTTGCTGACTTTGAGCCAGACATCCTGGAGAGTGAAGTCAAGTGGGCCTTAGAAAGGTTGGCTAACAACAAGGCCAGTGGAGGTGATGGCATTCCAGTGGAACTATTTAAAATCTTGAAAGATGACACTGTTAAGGTGCTACATTCAATACGCCAGCAAGTTTGGAAAACTCAACAGTGGCCAGAGGATTGGAAAAGATCAGTCTACATCCCAATCCCAAAGAAGGGCTGTGGCAAAGAATGCTCCAGCTACCCTACAATTGCACTCATTTCACACGCTAGCAAGGTTATGCTCAAAATCCTACAAGGTAGGCTTTAGCAATATGTGGACCGAGAACTCCCAGAACTACAAGCTGGATTCCGAAGGGACAGAGGAACTAGAGACCAGATTGCTAACATGCGCTGGATTATAGAGAAAGCCAGAGAGTTCCAGAAAAACATCTACTTCTGCTTCATTGACTATGCAAAAGCCTTTGACTGTGTCGACCACAGCAAACTATGGCAAGTCCTTAAAGAAATGGGAGTGCCTGACCACCTTATATATCTCCTGAGAAACCTATATGTGGGACAGGAAGCAACAGTTAGAACTGGATATGGAACAACTGATTGGTTCAAAATTGGGAAAGGAGTACGACAAGGCTGTATATTGTCCCCCAGCTTATTTAACTTATATGCAGAATACATCATGCGAAAGGCCGGACTGGAGGAATCCCAAAACGGAATTAAGATTGCCAGAACAACCTTCGATATGCAGATGATACCACTCTGATGGCAGAAAGTGAGGAGGAATTAAGGAAACTTTTAATGAGGGTGAAAGAGGAGTGTACAAAAAACGGTCTGAAGCTCTACATCAAAAAAACTAAGATCATGGTCACTGGTCCCATCACCTCCTGGTAAATAGAAGGGGAAGATATGGAGGCAGTGACAGATTTTACTTTCTTGGGCTCCATGATCACTCCAGATGGTGACAGCAGCCACAAAATTAAAAGACTCCTGCTTCTTGGGAGGAAAGTGATGACAAACCTAGACAGCATCTTAAAAAGCAGAGACATCACCTTGCCGGCAAAGGTCTGCATAGTCAAAAATATTGTTTTTTCCTCTAGTGATATACGGAAGTGAGAGCTGGACCATGAAGAAAGCTGACCGCTGAAGAATTGATGCTTTTGAATTGTGGTGCTGGAGGAGACTCTTGGGAGTCCCCTGGACTGCAAGGAGAACAAACCTATCCATTCTGAAGGAAATCAACTCTGAGTGCTCACTGGAAGGACAGATCCTGAAGCTGAGGCTCCAATACTTTGGCCATCTCGTGAGAAGAGAAGACTCCTTGGAAAAGCCCCTGATGTTGGGAAAGTGTGAAGGCAAGAGGAGAAGGGGACAACAGAGGACAGGATGGTTGGACAGTGTCACCGAAGCTACCAACATGAATTTGACACAAGTCTGGGAGGCAGTGGAAGACAGGAGGGCCTAGCGTGCTCTGGTCCATGGGGTCACGAAGAGTTGGACACGACTAAACGACAAGGACGAGAATAGTGCTTCAGAATGGCAGATGTGGTGCATATCACACTTGTCAGAATGCTGACCACGAAGAAGCTGAAAACATCTATCATAATAAATTCTGCTGTCAAGTACATTCTGACCCATGACAACCCTTTTCAGAGATTTCTAGGTAGAGAGTACTCAGAAATGGTTTACCATTCCCTTCTTCTGGGAGCGCTTTGGGTTTGTGCAGATTGCCCAATGCCTACACAGGCTGGTTTTACTTGCAGGATGCACAGAGGTGAATTGAACTCCCAATCCCTGATGCAGCAACCAGATACCTAACTCACCGAGTTATCCAGTCAGTCTGAGAATGGCTAGGGTTACCATATTCTATGTTTTTACATATGGTTAGCCTAATTTATGTATTATGGAAATTATGTGACCTTATTTGCAGAATACATAAATTAAGCATGTTAATTTTTGCATTATCTACTGTCATGTTTCAGCTTTGGCACTGTTTATTTGTTTATTAAATCTCTAACCTGCCCATATAGTGGTTAGCCACTACTCTGGGTGCCAACTGTGTCTATTCCTGATCTGGCCACAGTGACACATGCCTTTGTTATACCCTAACACACTCTATGTGGGGCTGTCTATGAAAAGTGTCAGGAAACTTCAGCAGGTCCAAAATGTATCTACCAGACTGCTAACTGGGGCTAGACACAGAGATCACACAATCCATCTGTTGCAGCAGCTCCACTGGCTGCTGATCCGTTCCTAGGCAGAATTCAAAGTGACGGTTCTAACCAATAAATCCCTAAACGCTTTGGGCCCAAGCTATCTCAAGTATCACCTCTCCATTTATGACCCTACCTGGGTGTTAAGATCATCAGGAGAGGCCTTCCCTTCGATCTGATGAGGACAGAGGAGAGGGCCTTCTCTGTTGCTGTTCACAGATGCTGGAACTCCCTCCCCAAGGAAGTGAGACTGGACCCATATTTACTGTCCTTCCACAAGCAGACAAAGGCCTCTCTTCAGGCAAGCTTTCCCTCAGTGACTGGCTGCCTGAGTGGGATTTTTAAATGGATTATTGTACCTTACTGCACTGAATGTGTTTTGGTGTTGCTTATGTTTTTATTATAGCATTTGTTTGATCCTTTTTAGTACTGTATACTTGTTGTTAATTTGAATATTATCTTTTAATTGTTGTAAACCACCTTGGGTCCTTCTTAAGGAGAAATAGATAAAATAAATAATAATAAATAACAGGTAGGATAGTAAGTGTAGCCCTATTTTCTTTCCTTGGGCTCACAGAAGACATAGGAAATTAACTCCTTTATTCCTAGTGTAATCTAAACTTTGGAGAAAATGGATACCTAATGGCACTGCATGTAATACCTAATTAACTAATGGCACTGCATGTCTCCCGTCTACCATATTTCACTCCAATTACGGGCTGAAGACAATGTACAACAGTGGAGCTACCTCATGTAGTAAGGAAGATTCAATAGCCTTATTACATGAATTGATGTCTATGTGGGCAATATTAAGATTTCGACTGACATTTTCCTCTGAAAAGTTTTTGTATTTATTCCAGCACTTGAACAAATGCTTATTATTCGGGCCAATCACTGTAAATTTAAGGATCTAGGCAATGTATCAATAATCTGCAAAAATTTAAGATTTTGGGTTGTGTATGGCAAGACTATAGATACAGTGTAGCTGTGTGGGGGGTTCATGCACAGTTCTGCAGAGATGCTCTTGTTCATGCCTAACTTAAATTAGGCTATTGGTGAAATATATGGTTGAATTGGGAACTTGCTTCTCATATCAAGTTCCCAAAATGCTATTCTTCGTAGTATGTGAATTCTTCTGCATGCAAAACACTCCACTGGCTGCCAATCTCTTTCCAGGCACAATTCAAAGTGCTGGTTTTAACCTACAAGGCCCTAAGTGGCTTGGGTCCAAGCTATCTAAAAGACCACATCTCCCTCTATGAGCCCGCCCAGGCATTAAGATCATCAGTGGAGGCCTTTCTCTTGGTCCTGCCACCCTCACAGGTGCATTTGGTGAGGACACAAGAGAGGGTCTTCTCTGTCCCAGACTTTGGAACTCCCTCCCACAAGAGGCCAGGCTGGCCCTGTCTGAAGAGCTTTCTCTTCAGGCAGGCTTTTCCTTAATGACTGAGAGGGGTTTTAAATGGACTGTAGTGCTCTGTTGCTTTAAATATGTTTTAACATTGATCTTAATTACCATTTAAATATAGGTAGAGGTAAAGATTCGCCTTGACATTTAGCCCAGTCATGTCCAACTCTAGGGCACGGTGCTCATCCCCGTTTCCAGGCCATAGAGCTAGCATTTGTCTGAAGACAGTTTCCATGGTCACGTGGCCAGCACAACTAGACAAACACCGCTACCTTCCCACTGAGGTGGTACCTATTTATCTACTCCCATTTTAACATGCTTTCGAACTGCTAGGTTGGCAGGAGCTGGAACAAGTGATGGGAGCTCACTCCATCGCATGGATTTGATCTTACGACTGCTGGTCTTCTGACCTTGCAGCACAGAGGCTTCTGCGGTTTATCCTGCAGCACCACCACGTCCCATCATTTTAATATAGTACTTGCTTAATCCTTTTTAAATATTTGTATACTTACCATTTTAGCTTTTAAATACTGTCTTAGTGATTTAAGCCACTTTGCGTCCTTTTGTGGAGAAAGGTGGCAGATAGATAGATAGATAGATAGATAGATAGATAGATAGATAGATAGATAGATAGATAGATAGATAGATAGATAGATAGATAGATAGATAGATAGATAGATAGATAGATAGATAGACAGATAGACAGATAGACAGATAGACAGATAGACAGATAGACAGATAGATAGATAAATTGCAGACAATTTATTCTTATTAATTTCACATGTAAAATCAAAAAGAAGTCTGTGGTACATCCAGATAGTGATTTTAAAAACTGAATAAAGAACAACTCAGAAAACACATTAATGCAATATTCACTCTTCAGTCCATAAGTATATCTACCATCTCAATAGTCAGACGGATATTTGACAATATTCATAAGTCTGTTTGCATAAAAGTTAACCAAACAGAGCCTATTTCCTCTTTTTCAAAGTCATCTAGAATTACTCAGTTCCTCGGCTAGAAATCCTATGACATCTCCACATAACTGTCACTTTCTTTTAAAAAATCATAACTAAGAAGAATTTCTGTTAATTTGTAACAATTCCTCACCAAATATTGGATGGGAATAGCCTTAAAGGAATGAAGGGCGTATTTACCAATCAAAACAAAATGAAAACCACAAACAACAACACCTCCTTTTAAACACTGAAATAACATTTTGATTTTTGCTAAGCGGTTGACCGTATGACTGAATATCTTTAAAACAAAACAAACCAAATGGTCCATTGATGTAGTCAGCTGAATTAACAGACCCTGGTCAGCACTTCTTGGTCTTGGTCCCTCCGGCAACACTCACTCACAGATTCGTACAGTTAGCATTTGAAAAGAATGACTCTCCAATTACTGAGTGGCTAGCAAGGTCAATTATGGGACACCAGGAAAATATAAACAGTTCATCCACACAGCTACCCAGGTCAAGTTAAGAGTTACCTTCAGACAATCAGGAAGGTAGGAGTTTAAAAAAATGGGACTGAAACCATGGCTGTGGGCAGCTTTTCGATCAACAGTACAGAGAAGGCAAAGAAAAAATTATTTTAAAATTTAACCTAAATCATGTGGTGCATACCAATGGTGTATCGGAGGAAAATAATAATAATAATAATTTCACTTACAGTACCCTGCCCCTCTGCATAGGAAATGTTCAATTTGCCGATATCCTGAAGTGGCTTGCTTATTAAGCCATTTCACAATACTGTAAATTGATGACAATGGAAGGATTCCAACTAAATAGGGTTACTTGAGTTCTGTATGCCATTTGGATGCAAGGATAGCACCAAAGTAGCATATCACACCTCAAGCAACCCTATTTAGACTGCACCAGCCTGCTCCAAAAGGGCCAGTATAGACGTGCCCATAGTCTAGAGTAGAATATATCTGCAAAGTCATTATTCACTGATGTATCTGAAAATGGACACATTTTGCTCTTATTTAAGGAAGTCTGATGACAGCTGGTTTACTATTTCTGGGCAAAACTCAAAAGTGCAGATTATAGCCTCTAAAGAAGTAAATGGCTAGGGACCAAACTATGTGAAGGACCACAAAGTCTTTGGTGTGGCTACCCTACCTAGATGGTCATTTTTAGTGACGACAGCTCAACTATGGAACTCAGTCACATCACCAATTTTCCAGATAACAAAAATTAAATCCTTTTAATGCACCAGGTTAAAATGCTTTTATTTACATATGCTTTTAATTGATTTCACAGCAGTTTCAGATTACTTTGAATATACAGTGGTGCTCCGCTAGACGCTTACCCCGCATGACAAAATTGCTTGACGATGACTTTTTTTGCGATTGCTATAGCGATCGCAAAACAATGTTTCTGGATTTTCGTTTAACTACTATTAGGTCTATGCTTCACGAACCGATTGTTCACAAGACGACGATTTAAAACAGCTGATTGGCGGTTTGCAAAATGGCTCCCCGCTGTTTTCTGGACCGATTTTCACAAGACAGTGATCATAAAATGGCCGCCCTATGGAGGATCTTCGCAGGATGATCAGGTATTTCCCCCACTGGAACGCATTAACCAGTTTTCAACGCATTCCAATGGGGTTTTGTTCACATGACGACAATTTTGCTGTACAGGGATTTTAACAGAACGGATTATCGTTATCATGCGGGGCACCACTGTATATATGCTATATGAAACTATAAAATGTACAATCAGGGGTTGAACACTGAGGGACACTGATTTGACGATGGCTCTAAACTGTCCACCCTGGGTGCTAAAGTTGCTAATTACAGCTCTGCCACAACAAGCTCATTACCCATGAGGTCATCAAGCTCTGGATATAACTTAAATGTCAGAGTGCATGGGTTTTATTCAGTCATTTTACTGTGCAAAACAACTCAGTTAATTTAAATCAGTAGGCCTCCACTAGATACTATTGTGATCAGGCTATTCCAGGACGAGTTGCAGAAGGACAAGACATCTCTAACCTCTATTCCACACACAAAAGATTACAGAACAAAGGAGTTAAACCTAAGTCCACACTGGCAATGGGACATAGGCCTCCAATGGATCTGAGGGCAGCAGTCAAGCTTAGTGAATGCAGAGCTAATACACAGCTGTCCTTTAACACCTTGCTGCTGCCTAATAGAAACTGCTGCCTGAGATGGTTTCCTCCCTTTACTTAGAGTTTGGACCAGCCTTGCTCTGAGGAGTGATTTCCCTTTCTTAAAATCTACCAAAAGATCAGCATAAGCCAAAAGTTACAAAAGAGCAAGGAAGTAAGCAGACATTTCCTGTGATTAATCAGCTTCGCTGGGAGGCATCACTTTTCTAAACAAAAATATGCCAGGATTGGCCCAGGCCATTTGTTCCAGAGCACTCTGTTGGGCCACATTAATGGGACAAAACCTGCAATCTCAGTTATGGCGTTTTTCACCTTGACTTTACCACTGCTTGGTATACAACCGCTGAGTGACATAAGGAATAGCTTGCTGCTTTCTACAGTCCGGTGGCATTTCTTTTACTGCTCCTGCAACACATACTGTAGCTAACACTTATGGAGGACTCATAAGGTATATAGTACATAGCTCTTCTCCACAATGACAGGATTCTTAGGAGAGAGAAAGAGACATTGGATCTTTGCAGGGCTGGACCATGTTCAAGCCACTTTAAAGTAGACGTGAACAACCCACAGCTTGAGGGCCACATATGATTTCTATTAATGTAATCTAGGGGCTTCTATGACAGCTGGCATTGCAGAAGTTATTCCCAATTTGTAGGTGACTGACATGTTACTACCATGATCGCTACTGTAACTAACATTGTTGCCACTGTTTTGCTAATACAGCAGCCAAGATTACCAACATACTAGCTTTTCTCTCAAAGCTGTTGTTTTTCTGCTGAGATTGCAGCCAACATTGCTATTGTAGCCACACTGGCATTCCTTCTGAGGCGTCTCTTGCCACCACGAATGCTTTGCTTCCATGACCATAGCTTTGCTGCTCAGATAGTGGCTTATACTGTGACTGTCATACTACCAACAGTTCCTGCAAAAACTATGGTGGCTTTGCTGCTGATACTGCAGGCATGGTGGTTATCAAATGCCTGTTCTTCTGCCACAGAACATCAGTCCTCTGGTTCTAGAGGAATGTTTCCTGGGAGCAGTAGTAAATTTGGAAGTACCATGGCTTTTTATGTCATTCTTGATAGCCATTCTGCAGTGTCCAAACATGCAGGCTGGATTGGTGCATAGCAATAATTAGACAGCAAGCCTGTTTGTTGTTGTTTAGTTGTGACCCCATGGACCAGAGCATGCCAAGCCCTCCTGTCTTCCACTGCCTCCTGGAGTTTGGTTGAATTCATGTTGGTTGCTTCGATGACACTGTCCAACCTTCTCATCCTCTGTCGTCCCCTTCTCCTCTTGCCTTCACACTTTCCCAGCATCAGGGTCTTTTCCAGGGAGTCTTCTCTTCTCATGAGATGGCCAAAGTATTGGAGCCTCAACTTCAGGATCTGTCCTTCCAGTGAGCACACAGGGCTGATTTCCTTCAAAATGGATAGGTTTGTTCTCCTTGCAGTCCAGGGGACTCTCAAGAGCCTCCTCCAGCACCACAATTCAATGACTCTTAATTCCTCATTCAAGATCAAGATCAAAGTACCCTCCATTACAACACAAAAGACTTATAATAGCCAACTGAACTAGGGAAAATTCCATTTTTCATCTAGCTACTTTATAGACTGCAGCAAAGCTTAGATGGAACAGACAAGTCTTGGTAGTGATGGCAGATGATGTGCTACTTAGAACATCTTAGTGCTTCAAGTATGTGAACCATGGCTTTGCATTTTCAACCATTCTTAGAAGTCACGTGCTTTGAGTTCAGGGGGGGCATCTGCTAGGAGGCAGTTTGGTAGCTGAGCAGATACGGAGAGAAATGAAGTGGTATGGATGTGGGAGAATCCTGCACAGAAAGGAATGGGACGATGAGTCTGTGAACTGTGCAGAATATGTTCTTTGTTGCACATCCAGAGCTTGCTAATAGGGATAGGAAAAGACATGTGCAAGTGTATGCAGAGATAGGAAACAGCAATGAACAATGAGAAGTCACAGAGCAAAGTGAAGAGTCAGCAAATCTGCTATAATAATGTGATCTCTCTCACACACAGAGAATGCTAATTTGACCACAGTGACATTGCTAACACCTACTCCTTGGATCCTTCAGAAGTGCCTTTAGACAGAAATATGGTTGATTATCAAATTCTAGTGACACCCTGTAACAATGAAAGCCAACAGGCCAAGGATAGTGGCGAGGGCCACTGCTAATCTGCATAGATCTGCATTTATTTAGGAGCAGTCCACTGATCCAAATCACAGGTACTTAGCAGTTCGCTTAACATTCTACTAATTAAAAGCTGTCTCCTGAAAAAAGTTAGATAGAGAAATGACTTGAAAAATGGGTAAGCAGAAACCTTCCCAGTCTGATAATCTTCATCTCATGTTCTTATGTCGTGCTTAGGATAACTCTCCGACACCACCAAACATGTTGGTATATCTGATCTGGCTTTGTCTCACTGCCTTACATGATGGCCAGGTCAGCATCTAGTCTCTAGAAAGGTATAGGAGACAATTCCATTGCCAGAATATACTGGGAAGGTTCTCTGGCCTATATAATCTTATAATTATACAGCTATATTATAATATATTATATTATATTATAATTATACAGCTATATAATATAATCTTATATTATACAGCTACAGCTAACATATTTCTTCCCTTCTTAATTGCCTAGAGGCTAGAACAAACATCCAAAGCACAACTGAGGTTAGAGAAGAGACAGGGGAAAAAAAGAAGGGATGAAAACCTCTCCCCCCCAGTCCAAGAATGTGCACAATTGTCTGCCTGTGACAGAGACTTAGGGCAGCCTAAGCTATGGAACCTCTAAAGACCTGGACCTATACAATTTACTAACAGATACAGCTATAAAAGGCATTTTGTACAATAACAATGTGTTCATTCAAAGCCCCTCTACACCTCTGAAGGTTTATTTTTAAAAACCTCAGTGCTGAGGAGGTGAGAGGGAAGAGAACAGGGCATGCTGGCTGCAAAAGACTAAATCCCTTGTTCAAAGTGAGCCTTGCCCAGCATTATCCTGATAAGATAATTATGGATAATGGGCTGTTGTGTTTTTTAAAAAATCCAGAACAAAACAGAACAAGCTGTCTAAACAAGGGAAAGTGAAGTCCTCTTGAGCTGTTATTAAAATATGGCATCTCTTGAAGGAATATAGTAATTCAATGTCACAGAATAGGCAGAACTGAAAAAAGCAGTTCTGAATCTCTGGGGGATATTCACACTTTCATGATGAATGGAAATGTTCTCATGCATGCGTGGATACCATGTACATATCAAAGCTTCTACATAAAGAATCCAGAGTAATCTGTGCTGCATCAGATCATAAGTACAAATATATCAAATTGCTATGCACATCTACTGATGTACGAATAGTACTAATAATTACCTGCCACCATTGATTTGGGGTATACAACCCATTTAATTTGGTAGGATACATATCTGGAGTAAGCAATTCAGAGAGTTATATCATACTCACAGGAAAATAAAATGTAGGGCTTATTCTTTAAGAAAGACACTTATCGTTATCAAGAAACTTAATATTTATAACAACTCTATGTTCAACCTCAAGAACAACAAGCAGGAGGTTCTACCACAGCCCCTGCTCCTCCAGTTTTTGCAGGTCTTCCTTTCCTCATAGCAGTACCTGCCTAAACTCCCAGCTAAGCTCCCAGAAGTGTGTGGAAAATGAAACACAACAGATGTTTCAGGAAGGGCACAGAATCAGAGATTCACAGATTGACAGAACTGTACAAACCCAACAGTCATTAAGTCCAGCCTCCTTGCCAAAGTAGGAAATGCATTTACAGGCATAGCATCAGAGTTTGGAAAGCTTCTCTTGGTGGACTACAACTACCACAACCCACCAGTCAGCATTAATTGCTTGTGGGCTATAGTAAAGTTTACCCATTTGTCTTTGATGAACATACTGAGTTCTTGTGAACCTGGATGGCTTCATGCATTGCCTAATCACATGGAAAGGCCTGTTTCTTTTTGCAAAACAATTGGCCCAAACAGTGATTGCATACTTTTGCCTTGTACCTCTGATTCAATAAAGGCTAGAAATTTATTTAGTTTTTTTTAAAAAAATGTTTTAAAATAAATACAGACAATCTGTGCCAGCTGTTTAGCTAAACGAGGACTGGGCAAAACTCAACCAACCAGGTGACATGGCATTCTTACCTAATGACTTAAGATCAAGAGGAAATCTGATCAAACAAGTTTCCCCTCCTGCCTAAGCCTTCCAAAATGTGATGATCAATTAGAGTGTGTGCATTAGAGATGGGGATGAATTTTTAAAAATGGCAATTCATTTTGATCCATTATTTGTCAAGGTTAATGGAACAATGAATACAAATATATGAATATCAATCGATGAATCGATCCATTGATTTGTCTGCACTTTAAAACAGCTATAACACTGGTCCCCAACAATCTTGTCGTCGTCGTTTAGTCGTGTCCGACTCTTCGTGACCCCATGGACCAGAGCACGCCAGGCCCTCCTATCTTCCACTGCCTCCCGGAGTTGTGTCAATTTCATGTTGGTTGCTTCGATGACACTGTCCAGCCATCTCATCCTCAGTTGTCCCCTTCTCCTCTTGCCCTCACACTTTGCTAACATCAAGGTTTTTTCCAGGGAGTCTTCTCTTCTCATGAGATGGTCCAAGTACTGGAGCCTCAGCTTCAGGATCTGTCCTTCCAGTGAACACTCAGGGTTGATTTCCTTCAGAATGGATAGGTTTGTTCTCTTTGCAGTCCAGGGGACTCTCAAGAGCCTCCTACAGCACCACAATTCAAAGGCATCCATTATTCGGCGGTCTGCTTTCTTTATGGTCCAGCTCTCACTTCCATACATCACGACAGGAAAAACCATAGCTTTGACTATTCGGACTTTTGTTGGCAATGTGATGTCTCTGCTTTTTAAGATGCTTTCAAGATTTGTCATCGCTTTCCTCCCAAGAAGCAGGCGTCTTTTAATTTCGTGGCTGCTGTCTCCATCTGCAGTGATCATGGAGCCCAAGAAAGTAAAATCTGTTACTGCCTCCATATCTTCCCCTTCTATTTGCCAGGAGGTGATGGGACCAGTGGCCATGATCTTAGTTTTTTTGATGTTGAGTTTCAGACTGTTTTTTGCACTCTCCTCTTTCACCCTCATTACAAGGTTCCTTAATTCCTCCTCACTTTCTGCCATCACCCCAACAATCGATGGACACCATATTTGCAGGGAACCTTCCTCAGATGCTTTTCTACAACTCCTGAGAGTTTGGTGAAAACTGGATGATGGACCCCCAGGTTATATAGTCACAAAGAGGATCCGCGCAGGTACTTAGAGAAAACAGAAGCACTACAGAGGTTCCTATGTCTTTCTCCAACATGTTTGCCAACTTTGGTGAAGATTGGATATAGGAACTCCGAGTTATTCACCCACAAACTGCCCCCCCCGGGAGAGTTTACCACCCAGCACATGGCATTGAGGGAGTTCTATTTAGCCCCAGCAAAATGAGAGGTCCCATTGGCAGAGGCATGCCTGAGGCATCGAGTTTGTCTTCAGCTCAGGACAACATTACATTTGCCAGTGAAGTAGAGTTTGCCCTCAGGAGGACTGGAGGCAAGGAGGTTCTGGGCAGCACAGTAGGCTTTTTGGCTCCGTCGGGCACTGAGGAAGTCGGCAGCAAGAAAACAGGCTCTTTTAGCCCCTTCGGGCACTGAAGTAGTTGGCAGCAGCAAAATACCATGTTTTGCCCCATTGGGGCACTGAGGCAAAAGGCAGTTGAGCAGACTCTTGTCTTCTTCAGCAACATCAGATTTGCCTGCAAAGGAAAGTTTTTTGCCCCAGGAGGCAACTGAGCTTGCTTGCAACTTCCAACGGCACCAGAAGCACCAACAGATGAATAGGGTCAGTGCTACTAACAGCGGTTAATCCACGGGGTCGCGGGACTGTTGGAAACAGATCAACTCTGCAATCTGAAGCCGGGCGATGGGGCGACAAAGATTCTCATTTAGAATTAGAAAGCTGGGGATTGCTTGCAAGTTGGCTGCTGAGACCACCTGGATATGATAAAGATAGCCCTCGGAGGTTTGGAGGGGTTGAGACAGGGCGGACCCCCTTGGCACGTTTGGGATGCCAGGACCGGCTTTGGGTGTGCCAACTGCCAAGAGGCTCAGCTGGCCCTCTTGCCACGTATGGGGATGGGGACAGGCTTTGCGTGTGCCAAGAAATGGTTGGCTGGCACTCTAGTCATGACTGGGGGTGCCGGGACAGGCTCTGGGTGTGGCAAGAGGGTTGTCTGGCCCTCTTGTCATGTTCCGAGGTGCCGGGACAGGCTCTGGCCAAGAGAGGGATTAGGCTTGGATGCCAAGAGGGCTGGCCTGGGTGTGCCCCACCCAAAGGCTGTCTGCACGTCACCCCATCACCGTATCGCCTGGCTTCAGATTGCAGAGCTGATGTGGTTTAACTCATGCCAGGCAGGAGTTCTGCAGAACTTAGCCAGCCGGGACTACATCACCCAGCAGGCAGTGAGGGAGGCAGAAGGTGGAACAAAGCCTGCCAGGACTACGTCACCCAGCAGGCAGGCAGGGAGGAAAAAGGTGGAACAAACTTGGAAACAACAGCAGGCAGGAGTTCTACAAAAACTGGGCTGCTGGGCTAAGGTGACCTGGCAGGCAGGCCTTAGTTGGAACTTGGCCCAAGAAGCAACTGAGGGGCAGGTTTACAGGCGGGCAAGCAAGTAGGCAGGTCTTTTTTTCCCCAGGAGGACTAGAGAGTGGGTAGGTGGGCAGGCAGGCAGGCAGAGAGGTGGGCGCAGGCAGTCAGGCAGTGTGTTAAGGGAGAGACTGTCACTGGAACCCTACCTCTTTGGCTTCAGTGAGGGGAAGCCCAAGAAGGGAAGGTTCACCTTGATGAACGACAGTTTCTCCACAGTAACGGGATCCAAATGCGAGCGGCGTGGTCAGGGTATATCTCCAAGATGTGAAAATATGTGCTCGCTCTGGATGCTGGTAGGGGGGATGGAAAGGAAGTCCATGGCCACATTTATTTATTTATTTATTTATTTATTTATTTATTTATTTATTTATTTATTTATTTATTTATTTATTTATTTATTTGATACCCCGCCTATCTGGTCAGTTAAGACCACTCTGGCCATATGACTAGTTTCCTAGCCCAGTAATGGAGGGGATCTGACTGATAGGGCTGAGGGGGCATATTCCCGCACCATTATCTCTGCCGAATCCTCCTCAGCCGACTGTCTTTCCTCTGAGGCAAGTGCCAAAGTCACCACAGAGCTCCAGTAATGTTGGTAGTGAATGGAGCCTTCACCAGGTGAACCCCTTCCCTGTGGTTCGGGCAAACCACCCTGCCCCTCGTGGCCTGATGTTCCTGTCACCCCACACAAACGTTGTGCCCCCAACGCCCTGCGGACCTCAGTGGAGAGCTCTGTTCTCCACTCCTCGAGGTCTGAGGTGTGTGCTGCCAAGCCCCCCTTGATTCGAGGATCACACAGGCAGGCCATGCGGTAAGCTCGGTCGCTGTAGACAGGATGGAGTCACTTTTGCATGCCTCCCTGCAACCTCTTCACCAAAGTCCTGGTCCGTGGAAGGAGGGAGGATCCTGGTGCCACAGCAGCCTCAAGGGCCTGATTGAGGTCATGAATCAGGGGGATGACCTGCCCCAGGCTTGCCGTATAACCACACAAGATGTCCATGTTTTCCAGGAAAGGCTTGAGCACCTCCACCATCTGGGACAGGGCCAGCCAGTCCGTGGCACTGATGCCCACCTCTCTCCCCCCGGACAGAATGGGCATGGAAGACATGATGTCCTCCAAAATGGCCTTCTGCTCCACCAGGCAGCACACCATGATGTAGGTGGAGCTCCACCTGGTGGGCAAGTCTGTCAGGAGATTGTGGGTCTCCTGACCCAGCTCCTCCTGCCTCTCACACAGATGGCGGGTGGCTTTCAGGCTGTGATAGAAGTGGCCCACCAGTTGACAGCATTGTTCCAGGACTGCCCGCGTCTCCCAGGTACCTACGTCCCACTCGGACTTGACGCGGCTGCCCAAGCCAAGGGCATTGCGTCCCACAAGGTGTAATTTGTGCACCATGAATATGATGCCCTCAAAGCCTCCAACGTTCAATGCTGCCAACATGTTCCGCCCAGCATCTGTGACCATGTAGCCACGGGTCAACTCCCCCTCCAGTGCCCACTCCTGCAGCATGGACAGGAACTCATCAGTGATGTTCCTCCCCATTGCCTGAGCTTCCATGTGCCACACCTGCAGGAGAACAGACCGGTAGCCTGGGGGCAGGGCAAGGGCCTCCCCCTGCGGCCCTGCCACTACTCAAGTCCTCTGGCTGCCACCAGTGGGCTATGAGCGAGAGGTAGCCGTGCTGACCTCCGCTCCACAGGTCCGCTGTGAAGTGCACCTTTCGCCCCTGTAGCCATGGTAAATGGTCACGGACCACCTCCCCCCACAGAGTCAGAGCGAGGGCAGCACTCTAGAACTGAAAGTTCTCCGTGAGGGGAGGTTGTACCAGGGGGTAAAAAAAAAATGCAGCAACCGGCAAAAGGCTTGGGATTCCATGGTGGACAGTAGAAGTCCGAGCAGGGCGATAGTCTCGGTGACAAGACAAGTGGCCACCTGCTGGGCCTTGCCCTTCGACCACCGGCTGAGGGTCATGAAAGACGGCTGCCACTTCATGGAGCGTGGCCTGCCTCATGCCTCCAGCCCCAGAAACTCTTGTGGCTGCCCTTTTGAAAGGAGGCACCTCCTTCTGCCCCCCTGGAGCTGCGCTTTTCCCTCTCCCAGAAGGTGCGGACAAAGTGCCTTCCCTGGACAGGAACCTTGGATGGTGCCTCTCCAGATGTTGCCGGAGGGCAGTGGAGGACAGATGCCTGGGGTCTGCCCTCTCTCGACCACCCCACAGCAGGTATTGCAGCGTGTCAGCCATGGGTCATCGCTGAGCGCCGTGAAATGATCCCACGTGGCCCCTCTGCCATGTTTGCCCAAACGAGGACCCGCTGCCTGACCCTGACTGCTGGCCTGGGAAGAACTCTGTGTCCCAGGGGTGCTGCTGGTCTGGGAGGAGGGAACAAATGACTCTGTGGACAGGGGTGGGGGGAACTGTGAAGCCTGCCCTGCCGTTACTTGTTCCAAATCAGACTGGGGATCTTCGGAAACCAGTAACTCATCAGATTCCTCCAGGAAGAGGAGCGGCAGTTCTTTTGGTACCTCTGGAAGCTTTGGTTCCCTGCCTGCCTGCAACGCCACTGCAGGAGGGACAGTGGCACTGGTTATCGTAGACGTGGTTGTGCATGTGATGGTCATGATGATGGTGGTGCTTTCTAGCCTGTGTAGCTTCACAGCCTTCTTCCCCTTGGATTGCCACTGAAGAAATCGCTTCATTTTCTATTGCCTGCCTAACAAACCAACGAAACATATAAAGCAATGGAGATTGAGGAAGGAAACTAATAAAATTTACACACACACTAATCAGTGTGTGTGTGTAAATTTTATTTTTAAAATGATGGTGGTGTAATTCTTTTACTAAAATGTGACCTGCCTACCTAAACAAAGCCCCCCCTCAGTATAATGTAATTAGGAAAATCCCCCCCCGACCCCCCCCCACACAAATAAAATAAGTTTTAGAAGAAAAAGAAATGATGGATTCAGCCACCCACCAAATTCCCCGAAAGACACAAGCCTCTCTAAAATTAACTTTTGAAAACGGAATAATCCTCCCACCTAGCACACAACCAATTTGGGGAAAGGAAAAAATGATTCTCCTAAAATAAACTTTTAAAAACTGAATATAAAGGAAAAGAGATTCCACAGTCACACGATAACAGTTGCCCCCCCACTGGATGATACACACACACATACGCAAGCCTCCAGGAAAAAATAAGATTCGATTGATTTGAATTTGACATGAAATTAAGCCCTTCCAAAGAAGGGGCCTAAGCTACCTGAAATCCCTCCCCAAATTCCCAGTAAAGTCGTTGATGATTGATGAATGATGAAGAAAAAGAAAATATAAGTCTTTGATGCCACAAAAGTGAAACCACAAGAGCACCAGCAAGCCAGCGAGCAGCAACTTTTCTCACTCCGGAGAGCACGAACAGAAGTGGGGAACGGCTGGATGGGAAAAGCTTATATGAAGAGTCTGTAAAACTAGATACACCTTTGAGTAGCGCTATTGGCTGCCAGACATGCCAATCCAGGATCGCTGTCCTGATTGGCCAGAGGTTTGAATTGGTGGCAGCAAGCTCAGAGAGGCCCCCCAAAAGGGTAACTGATATAGATGAATATGAATGGCTCAATGAATAAAACCGAGGAAATATTCGTCAAGCCATATTTGTCCTGATTTAAAATTTTACAAATATAGATTGATGAATATATGGCAAATTGGCTATATTCGTCAGAATAACGGATCCGTTTTTATTTTCGTCCCTATCTCTAGTGTGCATAGACACATCTTCCCTTTAGGCCTTCCCTATGGAATCTTCCCCTTTGCTCTTGAGGGCATCCTCCTTGTCAAATGCACCTCATTTCCAAATTGGCTCAAAACACAAGGTGTCAACATTTGCCCAAACCTCTTTTGCTTTCTATAAAAAAAATCTGCTGAGCCATGGCACACGGGTTGGTCACCCTTCTTTCTTTGACTGAGAAATTGCTTTAACAACAAATAAACAAACATCAAAATGTGTAAAGATAATAGAAAGGCATGAGGGTAAGGAGAACGCCAGGCTACATGGCCCAGTGAAAGCCCTCAGATCTCATTAGGATTATATACACATTTTATTTTATTCCTTAAAAGACTTGCCTTTTTACCACAAGCCCAAAGAATGTGGCAGAAATAGAAATAAAAATGTTGTGCTTTCTGGCAAAAAGTGTCACTTGTGACTCAATTTAGTCCAGCGCTATGACAAAGAGTTCTTTCTTTAACAGGTTTAATAGCCACAACTGCCATGGGGGTTTGGGTTGGAGTGGACTCACAGCATTTTTTCCTAGATCGGTTGAAAGGAGCCAGTTAAGTAAAGACAGAACACTCTGTTTTCCCGCACAGGAACAAAGCTTTCTTAATGAGAAAAACACATCGCTATATTATTATGACACAAGAGTAGGTGTGCATTTGTATGGGGAGTGCAAATGTGAGGGAATCGTGGTTCAAAACCTTTTTTTTCTGCTTCATTGACTATGCAAAAGCCTTTGACTGTGTGGACCACAGCAAACTATGGCAAGTTCTTAAAGAAATAAGAGTGCCTGACCACCTTATCTACCTCCTGAGAAATCTATACGTGGGATAGGAAGCAACAGTTAGAACTGGATATGGAACAACTGATTGTTTCAAAATTGGGAAAGGAGTACGACAAGGCTGTATATTGTCCCCCGGCTTATTTAACCTATATGCAGAATACATCATGTGGAAGGCTGGACTGGAGGAATCCCAAACCGGAATTAAGACTGCAAGAAGAAATATCAACAACCTCTGATATGCAGATGATACCATTCTGATGGCAGAAATTCTGGAGGAATTAAGGAGCCACTTAATGAGGGTGAAAGAGGAGAGTGCAAAAAATCGTCTGAAGCTCTACATCAAAAAAACTAAGATCATGGCCACTGGTCCCATCATCTCCTGGCAGATAGAAGGGGAAGATATGGAGGCAGTGACAGATTTTACTTTCTTGGGCTCCATGATCACTGCAGATGGAGACAGCAGCTACGAAATTAAAAGACACCTGCTTCTTGGGAGGAAAGCGATGACAAACCTCGACAGCATCTTAAAAAGCAGAGACATCACATTGCCAACGAAAGTCCAAATAGTAGAAGCTATGGTTTTTCCTGTAGTGATATATGGAAGTGAGAGCTGGACCATAAAGAAAGCTGACCGCCGAAGAATTTTTGCTTTTGAATTGTGGTGCTGGAGGAGGCTCTTGAGAGTCCCCTGGACTGCAAGGAGAACAAACCTATCCATTTTGAAGGAAATCAACTCTGAGTGCTCACTGGAAGGACAGATCCTGAAGCTGAGGCTCCAATACTTTGGCCATCTCATGAAAGGAGAAGACTCCCTGGAAAGCCCCTGATGTTGGGAAAGTGTGAAAGCAAGAGGAGAAGGGGATGACAGAGGACGAGATGGTTGGACAGTGTCATTGAAGTGACCAACATGAATTTGATCTGACTCTGGGAGGCAGTGGAAGACAGGAGGGCTTGGCGTGCTCTGGTCCATGGGATCACGAAGAGTCGGACACGACTAAACAACTAAACAACAACAATTAGCAGTTTTCCTGAGCAGGTATATGCAGGGCTCTTATGCCTGGTAATGGCCAGCACTTGATAAGTGTATGATAAAATGCAAGGTCCTGGAAGCATCTATCCTAAAAATTTAGTTGGCTTTTAGTACTGTAGCAGGCTATTATCATATCAAAGCTGTTCATGGCCAGCATTATCCCAGTTATTTTCATTGCCTTTGTGGCCACACATTTCAGTATGATTTTGCTTTCAGTGCCGAAACATTGGAAAAAATAATTGTCCCTAATTCAACATCTGTCTCAACTGAGTTTTCTGAACAGTAAAATTAGAATGTCTTGCAATCACGAAATTATGCGACAATTTGACGTGATTTACAATAAACGTGAAAGCATTAACTGTAGATAGTTGATCAACCCTGTGTATGAGCATCCCTCGAAGAGAGGGGACCAACGAAATCTCTCCAGACTACCTTCCACAGTGATTTAATCTTTAAACGCCTTCCACTGTTTTCTACATACAGTACATTTATAATAACTATATAGTCTCTGTTTTGGCTGATAGAGGTTCGGATAGCCTACCCTTACTGAGCTGAAACGCCATTTATTATTCCTTTGAAATTTGATTTCCATGGGTTTTTCCCATAGAACACAGAGCCATACAGGACATCCAGGAACAAACAGACCCATTGTACAGAGAGATTCTCTTCTGAGTTTACACAATTGAGATTTTAAAAAGCAACCAAGAGGAGGCTGCATTCTTGCCTTTTTGTTCCAGCTTCGGAGAAACAAAAACATCGTTCACACAGTCCAAGTTTTAACACCTAAACAAAGTGGATCTTGTTGTGAGAAAATGTAGTTACCATGCCAAGATGGTTCTATATTGCTGACCTGGAGGAGAGAAGGGTCAAGGAATGATGATAAATAGTTTGTTATGAACTAGCTGATTATTCAACCTTCAATACAAAGAAGTACTTGCCAGGCCTTTCCGTTCTCTAAGTTGGGGCTTTAAAATATGTTGCTTCTGCTATCTTTTCTCACAAATAAACAAACAATGAGACAATTCAGATAGCTTATTACTTTATACCATCATGTGAAAAAGAAAGTACACTTGCTTTAAATTCTAGAGTGCTCGCAAGACCAGATAGGTGGGACATAAATAAAATAAAATAAAATAAAATAAATAAATAAATATGCTTTTATGTATCAGGACATCATAAAAAATAATCTGGTTGTAATGTTCAGCCCTGCCCTCACCTGTCCATCACAGCTGGGCAGTGGAACAGCAGCCAATGAGGGGACGGAAGGTGGTGCTAAAGGGGGAGGAGCTGGGATATAAAGGGGTGTATGGTGTTTGAGTGATCAGTTTTGAGAGCGATTGGAGATGAGTCGTTAGAGTGAGTGAGTGAGCCTGTCAGTGAAGAAATAGTCTGTGAGATCCAGTGTTTTTATTAACAGTGATTGACTAATTGATTTTTACCAGTGATTTACCATTTTTATTTTTCTGTAATCAATAAACCAAGTTTTTGTTTTGAAGAGATACACTTGTCCTTCCTTTGATTTTAAGGATAAGTTGGTGGCAGCAGAGTTTTAAAGTGAAGTAGCAACCACTCTCTGAGGTTTGAGGGTGGCTGTTACACTGGTCCTTAGCATGTCTGAAAATTAGATAAATACAACCTCAGATGAGTTATGACACCGTGTCATGATTTATTTAACTAAAAATAAAGCCAAAATAGAGAAGCCATCTCTGAAAATCTAAGTAAACCCTTATTGCTTCCAAAGGAATTAACTGACCATCAGCAAGTGTGACCACCTCTATAAAAGCTGAAGTTTTAGCAGTTTGTTTTTATGGAGCATTCAGATGTATGTTAACGCAATGCTAAGGAGGAAGCACATCAGCAATGATTGTAGAGAAGCAATTATTGCTGCCCATTAATCTGGAATGGGCTCTAAGGCCATTTGCAAACAATTTAAAGTCCATCATTCTACAGCAAGGAAGATTATTCACAAGTGGAAAACATTAAAGACAGTTGCCAATCTTCTCAGGAGTAGACATCCAAGTAAATTAATCCCAACCAAGGTCAGACCGTGCAATGCTCAGAGAAACTGCAAAAAGCCCCAAGAGTTACATCTTAGACTCAACAGGCCGCAGTTAGCATGTGAAATGTTGAAGTTCATGACAGTACAATTAGAAAAAGACTGAACAAATATGGTTTGTTTGGAACGGTTGCCAGGAGAGGAAGCTTCTTCTCTCTAAAAAGAACACAGCAGCATGGCTTCAGTTGCAAAGTTCCATTTAGACAAACCACAAGACTTCTGGAACAATATTCTTTGAACAGATGAGACCAAAGTGGAGATGTTTGGCCATAATGCACAGCGCCACATTTGTCCAAAAAAACACACAAAAAACAGCATAAACACCTCATACCAACTGCCAAGCATGGTGGCGGAGAGGAGTAATGATTTGGGCTTCTTTTGCAGCCACAGGAACTGGGCACTTTGCAGTCATTGAGTCGTCAATTAATTCCTCTGTATACTGAAGTATTCTAGAGTCAAATGTGAGGGGATCTGTCCTACAGCTTGGTCAAAATTGGGTCATGCAAGAGGACACTGATCCCAAGCACACCAGCAAATCTGTAACAGAATGGCTGAAAAAAAGAGAAAAGGACCAAAGTGTTGCAATAGCCTAGTCAAAGTCCTGACCTCAATCCAACTGAAATGCTGTGGCGGGACCTTAACATCAACAAATGCCCACCTCAATGAACTGAAACAACATTGCAAAAAAAGAATGGATCAAAATTCCTGCACAACAATGTGAGAGACTGAAAAAGCCATGCAGAACACGATTACTTCAAGATATCACTGCTAAAGGTGGTTCTAAAAGCTAATGAATCATAAGGTGTACTTAGTTTTTCACACATGGCTTCTCCATTTTGACTTTATTTTTGTTAAATAAGTCATGACATGGTGTAATATGTCATGTGTTCTTGTTTATTTGAGTTTGTATTTACCTAATCTTCAGACCTTGTAAGGACTAGATTATTTTTATTATGCCCTAATATGTAAAACCTTATAATTCAAAGAGGGTGTACAGTGGTGCCTCGCACAACGATTGCTTCATACAACGAAGAATTCACACAGCGATGGGTTTTTTTGAGGAATTTCCCCCATCGTTTAACGATGTTCTCTATGGGGGAATTTCACTTAACGAGGTCCCTTTTTGCTCATTTAAAAGTGTCTTAAAATGTTTGAAACCTGTTTTAAATGCTTGGATTCCATAGTGCACCTTGTGAAACATGTGCAAACTTAATTTGGTTTTGTTCTGAGTCTTCATTAATTTTTGGTGATTTTTTAATTTTCCCCATTTAAATCAATTGAATGGACAGTTCAAGGCATTTAAATAGGGAAAACAAAAAATCACCAAAAATTAAGGACGACTCAGAACAACACCAAATTAGGTTTGCATAGGGTTCAGGAGGTGGGCTAACGATTGCAAGCATTTAAAAACTGTTCCAAACATTGTAAGGCACTTTTACAGGAGCGAAAACGGACATCGGAAAGACCTTCAAAAGCAGGAAAACGGAGATCAAAGAGCCCTTTCCAATGTCCGTTTTCGCTCATTTAAAAGTGCCTTACAATGTTTGGAACAGGTTTTAAATGCTTGCAATCGTTAGCCCACCTCCTGAACCCTATGCAAACCTAATTTGGTGTTGTTCTGAGTCGTCCTTAATTTTTGGTGATTTTTTGAATTTTCTCTCATTGGAATGCATTGGACAGAAAGTTCAATACATTCCAATGAGAGAAAATTAAAAAAATCACTAAAAATTAAGGACGACTCAGAACAACATCAAATTAAGTCTGCATAGGGTTCAGGAGGTGGGCTAACGATTGCAAGCATTTAAAACCTGTTCCAAACACTGTAAGGCACTTTTACAGGAGCGAAAACGGACTTTGCAAAGCCATTGAAATGTATTGAGTCGGCTTCAATACATTCCAATGGAGGAAACATTGTTTCACTCAACGATGTTTCCTATGGGTTTTTTTCACTTAAAGACGGCAATCTGTTCCAATTGGAACGGATTAACCGGTTTTCAATTCATTCCTATGGGAAATGGTGTTTCACAGAACGATGTTTCACACAACGTTGATTTTTTTGGAACCAATTAACATTGTTGTGTGAGGCACCACTGTACTTCCTTTTTCACATGACTGAATACTCTAGGATAGATTGTTATTCACTTGTTTCTAACCTATTCAAGAAACACAAATTATTGTGGCCTATTTTCTCATATGGATAAGAATGTGCACGTTCAACTTTCTCTTTAACTGCAGTATTCCCTGATTCCAGGTGCAACTATGTCAACACATTCAGAATATTACTTTCTCCTCCTTTCTTCTCACTAAAACTTCCAGTACCAATATATCTCCAACTTCATGGCTCAGAGGATACAAAGCAGTTACCACCACATCAAAGCTCAATTTCACAGTTTATCATGGTGGTATTTAGACATTATCTACTTCAACGTTACAGTGTTGATGTCTGATTATTATCATCACCTCGAACTGCAGAGCTAAAAGGGACCCTATGGATCATCGAGTCCAGTTCCTGTCAATGAAGCACAGTGGGGAATTGAACTCCCAACCTATGGCTTCCCAGCCAGAAACTTAAACCAATTTGCTGGGCCTCAAATCTATGCAAATATATTTTGAAGAGGCAGTTATCTTATTAATTGCCAGTCATGAAACTATTGACTCATCCCTGATAGGAAGAAGTATAGATGCTCTGCAGCTGTGCAAAAAGAAATAGATATTTAGAGAGATTGAAAGCACTGAAATATTTGCCTGGTCACTGAATCATAGATCACAGAATCATGAATTTGGAAGGGGCCTATAATGTCATCGAGTCCAACGCCCTGTTCACTGTAGGAATACAAATCAAAACATATCTGACAGGTGGTTGTCTAGGTTTCTCTTGAATGCCTCCAGTGTTGAAGCACTCACCACCTCTCGAGGTAAATGCTCTAATAGGAACTTTATCCTGGTATTCAACCAAAATCTGCCTTCCTGTAACTTGAGCCCATTGTTATCTGTCCTGAGCTCTGGGATGACCAAGAACAGATCCTGCACTTCATCTGTACGTATTAAGTACAGTGGTGCCCCATTTGACGACGACCCCACTTGACGACAAAATCGCTTGACGGCAATTATAGCGATCACAAAACAATGGTTCCTTTGGGGCCTTTTCACTTTAAGATAATTAGGTCCATGTTTCGCGAACCGATTGTTCGCAAGACGACGATTTAAAACAGCTGATCGGCGGTTCGCAAAATGGCTCCCTGCTGTTTTCCGGACCTATTTCCGCAAGACAGGGATCGCAAAATGGCCACCCTATGGAGGATCTTTGTTGCACAAGCAGGTATTTTCCCCATTGGAACACATTAACCGGTTTTCAATGCATTCCAATAGGTTTTTTTTTCGCTTGATAAGATTTCGCTTAACAGCGATTTTCCTGGAACGGATTCCTGCCACCACTGTATTTGAAAAATGCTATCACCCCTCAGTTTTCTTTTCTCAAGGCTAAACATGTCCAATTCTTTCAGCCTTTCCTCAGAGGGCTTGGTTTCCAGCCCCCTGATCATCATTGTCGCTCTCCTCTGAACTAGTTCCAATTTGTTAGCATCTTTCTTGGTGGTGTCCAGAACTGGACACAGTACTCAAGATGAGGCCTAACCAGTGCCAAATAGAGCAGAACTAGTATGCCACCTTTAAGTATGACAGAGAGACTTGTTTACACAAGATGTTGAGCAGTTATTCCTCAGGGGTGTGTGTGTGTGTATGTGTGTGTGTGTAAGAAATACAGTACCAAAGAAAGCAGTTAAAATGAGTGTGCCTTGAACTTTCATTTTCCATGAGGCTCCCTCCCCCTCCCCCTCCCATGAAGGCACTCTGTCAGTAGACCCACAGTGCAAAGCCAGTTTCTGCTGCACCTGCAAAGTTTTACAGCCCACCAGCATTATTCCACCTTCTTACTTGATCCCGTGCTGATTTCACTTCTCGAGTTTTTACTGCCAATCTGCAGAGTGCTCTCTCTCTCTCTCTCTCTCTCTCTCTCTCTCTCTCTCTCTCTGTGTGTGTGTGTGTGTGTGTGTGTGTGTGTGTCCTATCAAAGCAGTAACTCCACTTCCTTAGTGTGGGCTGCTGTAGAATTCAGGAATTCAAGCTGGGTTTGATGTAAGGCGCTCCACCATCATATGGTTCCTTTTAATCAGTCCCACGAGGCAGAGGCATTTCAAGAGGGGTAAATCAGCTCATTTACAGACATGGTTTGCCCTTCTCTTTACCTTCCTTTTTGGAAAGCAGCCAATGACCGACTCATACCTCTGTTCACATCTGGAGAGAGCTTTGCCTGCATTCCACAGGTTACTGTGCTCAAGTAAACCATTTGAGACACCCACTTCATGAGTGCATTTTAATTTCTTCATTTGTGTAAGAATGAAAGAGGAAAGAAGACTAGATATTTTGACTAACAGGCCCCCATGTAGCAGTGTTTTTTGAGTCTCCCCAGCAGTCCCTCAGGTAATGGAAATATAAGCATAGCCTTTCAGTCTCATTAAATTCTATACTGTAAAACACTGGGGCAGGAGTAGGCAATTGCCCCTCTATACATTGTTGAACTTTATCTCCCATTAATCTCAACAGCAGAGCTTATGGCGAAGGGTGTTCAACACATCTGGAAAGCTACAGTGGTCCACTCCTGTGTTAAGAGGTTTACTGGGGATGGTAACAGCAGTGACAATGAACTGTCTGTCTCTTATGTTGAGACCAGAAGGCAGTCAGAGTGGCCGTTTGGCTACCAGTGTCTTATGCCCCTTTTCCAGTGGCTTAATTCTTGCAAAACGTACCTGTTTTCTTCTAAGGATTTTTGTTTATCCGTGCCTGATATCAGTTCTCAGAGAGTGTGAGGACAGAGAGACCAAAGTGTCCAGGTCAGGAGGCTACCTGAGAAAGGACAGTCCCCCTTTGGTCTAGGGTTGGTCTACTGCAGTGGTGGCCAAGCTTGGGTCCCCAGATGTTCTTGGGGACTTTCACCACCAGAAGCCTTCACCAGTAGCTGTGCTGGCCAGGATTTCTGGGAATTGTAGTCCACGAACCTCTGAGGATCCAAGGTTGGGAACCACTGGTCTAAAGTGATCCCATAGGTTCAGTATTTGTAAGTCTATATAAAACAACATGGCAATGGGCAATTGCTGATAACATTTGGGGTGGTTGTGTTTCCAGGGACACCAGGAGTCATGGATGATGGGGCAGAGGCCTGGAGATCCACAGCCCACATGGCTGCTAAACAAGACTCCAGAGAGGCACACTCTAGCTAATGGAGAACTACGACATTAAAGCAAGTGGCTTCACTAGAAGTAGAGGGTGTGGCTATGTACAATTTTAACATAAAACATTTCTTGCAGAGGTATAGACACAAAGAGGCCTGACACCCAGTGCCCCCTGATTTGGAGCTCTATGGCTTGTGATAGCACTGGGACAGCATTGGAGGGAGGGCTAAGCCTCCCCACTTTCTACCTTATTGGTCTTTTGCCCTCACTGGCTGTGTATTTTGAAAGGTAGCATCTGATTGGTTGAACGCATTGCTACTCATCATCAGTGTGAATCTAGGTGAAAATGCATGCATAGGGGAGGGAGAACTGTGCGCATCTCTCTCTCTGTGTGTGCTTACACATGGGCAGATCCTGATCCCTGTTCTAGATCAAAGCTCATAATAGCATAAAGGCCACTGTTTGCCTTCAGAAGAAAAGACTAGGTGGAATTACTGACTGGAAGGAGCCAAAGTGAGACGATCCAAGCATCACTCCATTACTTCTGTATTATTTAAACCTCAGTTACCTAAAATCATTTTCTACTTCCATTTTGATGCCAAATACTTCCCATTATTTTAAGTGTTAAATACATTTCCATAGTCATCAGAGTAAAAGGAGGTATGAAGTATAAATCTCTTTGACACGAGCAGGAAATGTCTTTCCTGTTCAATGGGTTGCACACTTGCTTCTTTAGCACAACCATATGTACAGCTCCTGAAGAGTTAGTTTCACAGAATTCAATGAAACTCACTCCCACACAGGTCTGCACTAACTTTCAGATTTAATTTGTATATGTTTTAATGGCTACTTCGCATACCGGAGGTTTAGGTTTGCATTAAAGATTTGGATCAAAACAGTATTCTAATATTTGTATTCACCAAGGATCAGATACAGATAAACCAAGTCCACTCCTTTCATTGTGCAATTACTGCACTGTTGAGGGAAAACTGCATTTTAGAAGAGACTTTTATATTATTTATTTTATTTGCTTTATTTCAATGCTGCTTTCCCCCAAATATGGGACCCAAGGTGTCCTACAAAATATTAAAAGACCAAAACAATTAAGAACACAATCAATGCAAGAAAATGGCATGGAGAAATGTATCAAATCCCCAAAAAATGAGATGAAGAAAAGTATCAGTGTCCTGCACACTGCAATACTTGATCACTTAATCTTCAAAGCTGCTACTTCCAGACATAATTTGAATATAGGAGGAAGTATGCCATCTGTAATACAGAAACCTGTCAATATATACATTGGAATCCACTGGAATTGTCCCATGGGTTTCAGCAGTCAGGACTGACCTGAGAAACCAATGAAAGAGCATCCTTGACTCATGAATTAGAGCAACTTAAACACGTGCAAAGTGCTTCAAGGACTGGAATAACAGAACCGTAGCTGGTATATGCTCCAATAGGCCAGGAGGCCCTAGGATCCTTTGGTAGCCATGATCTCATGGCTACACAGCAGGCCATGAGGGGTTCAATTCACAGCCTATCTAAGTTAGCATCAATTTTCTGATGTACTTTTTTGTCCAAAAAATCAATACACTACTCAGGATCGATTGCTAAGTAGAAGACTTTTGCAGCATGAACAGTGACTATCACTGTCGTTATTTTAATACCTTCATTTATAAGAAGAAGCTACGAGAAGCAATTAAATTCTGCTTTGCAACTGTAATGAAAATGTCTATAAACAACTAACTCTACCTAAATGACAACAATCTCTTTTTGCCTCTTCATTAGGTAGAGGAGTGATAATTAATCTCAAGTCTGGAAATGGAAAAGGAGAAAATCAGTGTGGGCATGAATGCAGTGAAATAATCCAAATACTTGGTGGCAGCAAATAAACATCAAATAAACTGATGATTATGGAATGAATATAAAAGGGACACAAGTCAATACCACCCCCTTACAAAATCTTAATCAATTTTTTCTACGCTGGTGCTCTTCAAATGGGTTAGACTATAACTTCCACTACCCAGGAGGCATGGGCAGTGGGCATGATGCAAAGTTGTATGTATATAACAAATGTTTTTTGACCAGTCAGTGATAAAGAATACACACTCTCAAACAATTAAGCCATAAAGAGTAAATAATAATAGCCGTGTGCTTTTCAGGGTTTTCAAGGTAAGGCTTGCTCAGAAGTGGTTTACTGTTTCCTTCTTGCCCTGGGAATCTGCACCTTGCCCAAAGTCACACAGGCTGCCTAGTCTCAGATGCACAATGGGGAACTGAACTTCCCATTTCTAGCTTCATAGCCAGATACCTAATTTACTGAGTTATCCAGCCAAATTTTAAAATACCATAATTGATATTAGCCCCTTCACAGATTGCTCCCTTGTTGTGGTGAAAGGGCTTGAGTAATTCAGAGAAGCTATGGGCTATGCCGTGCATGGACACCCAAGATGGACAGGTCATAGTGGAGAGTTCTAATCAAACGCGAACCACCTGGAGCCAGAACTGGGAAGCCACTTTGCCAAGAATGCCCCATGATCAGAAACAAAAGGCTAAAAGATATGACACTGGAAGATGGGCCCCTCAGGTCGAAAGGCATCCAACATGCTACTGAGGAAGAGCGGAGGACAAGTACAAGTAGCTCCAGACCTAATGAAATGGTTGGGCCAAAGCTGAAAGGACGCTCAACTGTGGACATGCCTGGAAGTGAAAGGAAAGTCCAATGCTGCAAAGAAAAATACTGCATAGGAACCTGGAATGTAAGATCTATGAAGCTTGGGAAGCTGGATGTGGTCAAACAGGAGATGGCAAGAATAAACACTGACATTCTGAGTGTCAGTGAACTAAAATGGACGGGAATGGGCAAATTCAATTCAGATGATTTCCATATCTACTATTGTGGGCAAGAATCCCATAGAAGAAATGGAGTACCCCTAATAGTCAACAAAAGAGTGGGAAAAGCTGTACTGGGATACAATCTCAAAAATGAGAGAATGATTTCAATATGAATCCAAGGGAGACCTTTCAACATCACAGTAATCCAAGTTTATGCAGCAACCACCGGTGCTGAAGAGGCTGAAACTGACCAATTCTATGAAGACCTACAATACCTTCTAGAACTGACACCAAAGAAAGATATTCTTCTCATTATAGAGGACTGGAATGCTAAAGTAGGAGTCAAGAGATAAAAGGAACAACAGGTAAGTTTGGCCTTGGAGTTCAAAACAAAGCAGGGCAAACACACTTTTCCAACAACAAAAGAGGCGACTTTACACATGGACATTACGAAATGGGCAATACCGAAATCAGATTGATTATATTCTCTGCAGCCAAAGATGGAGAAGCTCTATACAGTCAGCAAAAACAAGACCTGGAGCTGATTGTGGCTCTGATCATCAGCTTCGTATAGCAAAACTCGAGCTTAAACTGAAGAAAGTAGGAAAAACCACTGGGCTCATCAGGTATAATCTAAACCAAATCCCTTATGAATACCCAGTGGAAGTGAAGAATAGATTTGAGGAACTAGATTTGGTGGACAGAGTGCCTGAAAAACTATGGATGGAGGTTCGTAACATTGTACAGGAGGCAGCAACAAAAACCATCCCAAAGAAAAGGAAAGGCAAGAAAGCAAAGTGGCTGTCCAACGAGGCCTTAGAAATAGCAGAGAGGAGAAGGGAAACAAAATGCAAAGGAGATAGGGAAAGTTACAGAAAATTGAATGCTGACTTCCAAAGAATAGCAAGGAGAGACAAGGGGGACTTCTTAAATGAACATTGCAAAGATATAGAGGAAAATAATAGAAAAGGAAAAACCAGAGATCAGGAAAATTGAGAGATATTAAAGGAACATTTTGTGCAAAGATGGACATAATAAAGGACAAAAATGGTAGGGACCTCACAGAAGCAGAAGACATCAAGAAGAGGTGACAAGAATACACAGAGGAATTATGCCAGAAAGATCTGGCTGTCCCGGACAATCCAGATAGTGTGCTTGCTGACCTGGACCCAGGCATCCTGGAGAGCAAAGTCAAGTGGGCCTTAGAATGCATGGCTAACAACAAGGCCAGTGGAGGTGATGGCATTCCAGTTGAACTATTTAATATCTTAAAAGATGACACTATTAAGGTGCTACACTCTATATGCCGGCGAGTTTGGAAAACTCAACAGTGGCCAGAGGATTGGAAAAGATCAATCTACATCCCACTCCCAAAGAAGGGCAGTGCCAAAGAATGTTCCAAGTACCATACAAGTGCACTCATTTTACATGCTAGCAACGTTATACTCAAAATCATACAAGGTAGGTTTCAGCAGTATGTGGACCAAGAATTCCCAGAAGTACAAGCTGGATTCCGAAGGGGCAGAGGAACTAGAGACCAAATTGCTAACATGCGCTGGATTACAGAAAAAGCCAGAGAGTTCCAGAAAAACATCTATTTCTGCTTCATTGACTATGCAAAAGCCTTTGACTGTGTGGACCACAGCAAACTATGGCAAGTCCTTAAAGAAATGGGAGTGCCTGAACATCTTATCTATCTTCTGAGAAATCTATATGTGAGACAGGAAGCAACAGTCAGAACTGGATATGGAACAACTGATTGGTACAAAATTGGGAAAGGAGTACGACAAGGCTGTATATTGTTTCCCTGATTATTTAACTGATATGCAGAATACATCATGCGAAAAGCTGGACTGGATGAATCCCAACCTGGAATTAAGATTGTCAGAAGAAATATTAACAACCTCAGACATGCAGATGATACCACTCTGATGGCAGAAAGTGAGGAGGAATTAAAGAACCTCTTAATGAGGGTGAAAGAGGAGAGCAGAAAAAATGGTCTAAAGCTCAACATCAAACAAACTAAGATCATGGCCACTGGTCCCATCACCACCTGGCAAATAGAAGGGGAAGATATGGAGGTTGTGACAAATTTTACTTGCTTGGGCTCCATGATCACTGCAGATGGTGACAGCAGCCACACAATTAAAAGACGCCTGCTTCTTGGGAGGAAAGCGATGATAAACCTCAACAGCATCTTAAAAAGCAGAGACCTCACCTTGCTGACAAAGATCCACATAGTCAAAGGTATGGTTTTTCCAGTAGTGATGTATGGAAGTGAGAGCTGGACCATAAAGAAGGCTGACCACCAAATAATAGATGCTTTTGAATTGTGCTGCTGGAAGTGACTCTTGAGAGTCCCCTGGACTGCAAGGAGAACAAACTTACCCATTTTGCAGGACATCAACTCTGATGGCTCACTGGAAGGACAGATCCTGAAGCTGAGGATACAATACTTTGGCCATCTCATGAGAAGAGAAGACTCCTTGGAAAAGACCTTGAAGTTGGGAAAGTGTGAAGGCAAGAGGAGAAGGGGAATATAGAAGATGAGATGTTTGGACAGTGTCATCAAAGCTACCAACATGAGTTTGACCCAACTCCAGGAGGCAGTGGAAGACAGGAGGGCCTGGCATGCTCTGGTCCATGGGGTCACGAAGAGTCGGACACGACTAAATGATTAAACAACAATTGATATTAGACCAAAGGTGTTCAACGAGATTTCGTGTATGCAGGATTTGTTTATGTAATGATTCTTTTAATAATAATTTTAAAATTATTATTATTTATTTATTTATTTTATAATTTATTATTAAAAGAGTCATTACATAACCAAATCCTGCAAAAACTGAACCTTGTTGAACATCTTTGGTCTAATATCAGTTATAAAATTTTAAAAGTTTGGAACACTTTCAACAAAAGGGCTATTCCCATTTCGACATACTAAGTGGGATCCCCGCATCCATGAGATTGATACCTGCGTTCTGCAGCAGTCCTATATACAACATACAATGTTATCCCCTTGTAGCCTTTCCCCTTGTATGTTGTATATAAGGTTCTCTCATATCTGCAGTTTCAGGCATCCACAGTAGATTGTGGAACCGATTCCCTATGGATATTGGGGCCCTACTTTAATTAGGATCTGGTATCAGGAAACAGTACCAGAATCAGGTGCACTATCCCATCCCTTGCATCCTTGTAAAAATTACAATACAGAAGCATGTGTGTCACAGACTCTACAACTCCAGCACCACATGGACATAATCTTTAACCCTAAGGTCTACCTTAGAAGCACCCTTCAATCAGAATTGAGGACATACTGCTAACCTTTGCTAAGAAAAAATATCTTCTGTACTTAGGGACTCTCAATTTATTTAAATAAGAAGAATACTCATTGCTATAAAAATAATCATAATGCTTTAAGGGAGCAGGATCTACTGAACAGAGCTAGTAAATCTTGCCCAGCAATATGAATTTCCTCTGCTTTATCATGGATGTGGTTTGTGTGCTGTTATTTCTAGGAAGCTTGGTTAAACTGAGGCCAAGGGATACGTGGGTCATTCAATGCCAAAGAGACATAAGAATCTTCGATTCTGCTATAAAATAATTGATTTCAATAGTGTGAGAGGTAGCCCCAGGCCAAACGTATTAGTGAACACAAGCCCATAAATTTCAAAAATGAGGACTGAAGTTTTTTGTTAGATGCGTGCAAATTAGTATCCCATTCTGCTACTCCATACAGAAGCTGGGAAATTAATTTGGCCTTGAAACCTCCACTGCAGCAGGGATAAAGTTACGTATTCCTGCTGGTCACAGGGGAAAAAAAAGTAATACCTTTTTGGAGGATCGCCTGATAAGGAAGGCTGCACCAAGCAGAAGATCTCAAACAAATTCAAATTTATGATGTTGTTTTTAATGAGAGATCTTGAAGGACTGGAATGAAAATGCTAGAGCTGGAAAAAAAAGGACACCACTTTCTAGAACAATAGAAACATATGGGGCTCTGAATAGTTACAGGTTTTGCCCTTACACCTATGTACTGATGTCTCTTGAGGCAACATTATTATTATTATTATTATTATTATTATTATTATTATTATTATTATTATTATTATTATTATTATTATTATTATTATTATTATTATTATTATTATTATTATTATTAGGCTGCATTTGATCTTCTCCAATTCACCTTGAGCACTGGAGTGTGTCATTAAATAGCTAGCAGACTAGAAACCTTTACAACCTCGGGTACAAAAGTGTTCAAAAAGCATATTCGAAAATATCCTGGTTAATGGATTCAGCTATAGAAAAGGTATTATCAACATAAGCCGCTGCAGCTGCTTTTTGAGTAAAAAGCTCAAAGGAATTTAAATAGGAAGACAGAATGTTTCTGTGTTATATAGGCTCCCCAAGGTACGGGTGATCTGGGCAGCTATTCTTAGATTCTCTGCATTTCTATTCTTCATAGCTTTGGTTAGAAAACATGTCTCTGGAAACATAAAGCTGAGCAAGAGCATGCTGTCTGGCACTTTCTCTTTGCAAAGCCCATTTCAGGTTCTGTGAAGCTGATTCTTGATCACCAGCCACTGGATACAGCAATATTTTGGTCAGAAAGATCCTTCTTAAAGCCTTACAGCAAAGATTGTGCTGACTTCCTTCTCTCCTCATTTCCTCCGAATGCTCAGAAAACGTCTTCCTCAACCAGCCCTCCCAATGACATGCTATCCTACCTCTCCCCTGCTCTTCACTTTCCTTTAAAAGGACAAGGCTTAGTTGGGAAAGTTGTTCACAATAACAGAATTCTTGCTTTTATATTCATTTCACAATAACAGCCCATCTATTTTTCAGTTAAAGATCACTGCACGGTACTGAAATTAAATAGGAAAAAAATGGCAAGAGTCTTGGAAGACTGCCCAGCAAGAACAGGCCGCATACTTGTAACGGTGGTTCTTTGAGCGGTCATTTGTGAATTCACACATGTGCATTGTTTCTGCATCCGCATCAAACTCTTCAGAACATTCTAGAGCTTAAAGGAAAAAAACCCATCAGAGCAGCCCTCTACAGTGTGCATGCTGCTGAGCCTAACTATCCATCATTTCCCTTAGCCCACTGACCTCAGGCAAAAGAAACAGAAGTTTGGCAGACTTAGGGGAGGATGGGTGAGTTTTGTGAATTCAGAGATGGCCACTCAAAGAACCATAGTCCCAGTTCTTTTTCTGTGGTTTCTGTGAATCACATATCTCGGCAACTGTCAAGTTCACTTACTGGCTAGCAGGTTGTCATGCTTACACAAATGAAATTTCTGTCCTTCTAATAAACAGAGAATCAAGCTTTACCCTGATGTCCAACCTGTAGTGTTTGATGAACATCAAAGGGCTGAGGCCACAGTGCTGCTTTGCAAATGTCTTCTAATTGGATTTCTTTGAGAAAAGCTGTAGATGTAGCAAGAGCCCTAGCGGGATGTTCCTTCAGAGGTGGGAGGACCAGTTTCTTTGCCAGCTGCTAAGACTGCCAGCTGGTAAGATCGTATTCAGAAGCCATTTTGATAACTGACAAATAGTTAGATTTCCAGAAATGCCTAGTTCTTGAGGTATAGCATGCCAAGGCTCTGCAAACATCTAGCATGTGAAGTACTTTTTCGGTTCCGTGGTAAGAGCTGGAAAGATGGAAATGCAAGAGGCTGGTTAAGGTGAAAGGCTACTTTAGGAAGGAAAAACACATCAGGAAAAATGGTAACCTTATCTTTATAGAACTGTAGGAAAGGTGAGACATCCTGGAGAGTGCACAGTCCACTTGCTCATTGAGATGAGGAAACTGCTACTATAAACATGGTCTTGTGTGTAAGTCGTGTTAGGTTTGCCAAATGACAGTTTCTTGATCTGGGTACAGTGTTAGCGGAAGTGACTGCTGTGGAGTTGGAGCCTGCAGATCAGGAGCTTCTTGGGAGTTAGAAAAAGTAAGATGGGACCAGGAGGTTACTTTGCTGACAGACTTTTATGGAAGAGTAGGATAAATCATTCTCCTTTAGGTGTAAAAGAAAATGCAACACCATGTGAAACGTGGGCGAGAGACTAGATTTTCCTGTTGATTGGGCAAAGGAAGAGAATCTCCACCATTTGTATTTGTAGCTATGTCTGATGGATGGCTTCCTAGATTCATGGATGATCTTCTTGAGTGTTGGAGAATTCTCCATGCTGTTAGCCTTAGCCTGAGGCTAATAGTTTGGATGGCAGATCTGGATGGCAAATTGTCCCTCTGTTCTGACAAAGTAAGTCAGGCATCAATGGTAGCTGAAAAGAGTCTCTTCCCATTAGTTTCAACATTATAAACTGGGCTTTGTTTGGCTGCCATGGGGCTATTAAGACTGCACCGAACTTTTCTTGGTAAAGCTTCACTATTACCCTGTGCAGCAGGGGAACTGATGGGAAGAGGCAGAGAAGATTCCATGACCAAGATCATTAAGGCATCTCCCACCACCACCACTCGGCCCATCCGTGAAAAGTATTTCTGACACTTCCAGTTGCTCAGGGGTGGAAAATAGATCTATGCTTGGTTGGCCCCATCAGTTGCAAATCTTGTTGAACACACTTCTGGCTAACTTCCACTCATGGTTTTAAGATACTTGTCTGCTTAGGTTGTCGGCTCTTTGGTTGTCCTACCATCCATCTTCCCAATGGATGGCCATTGGGAAGATGACAAAGGAGGCACCATTCCCAGAATTGGATCATCAGCTACAAGACAGACATGGAGTGCATTCCTCTCAGTTTATGTAGTGCACTATGGTATTGTTGTACTATCTTGCCTGATATCGTTTCAAATGCTTTGAAAGCCTTTGTTACTGCTAGTAGCTCTAGCTTGTTTGTATGAAGATTTATTACTTTTTTTTGGACCAGAAAGCATAGATTTGACTATCGTGACAGTGTGTACTTCCCCAATGTTTCAAACATGCATAGGTTGTTACTTGAATTCTGTGCCCGACCAGTTTGAATGGTTTTCCGATAATTAGATTGGATGTGTTGGTCCAGAACAAGAGTTGCAGTGCCAGTTTGCGGATCACAATTAGCATTTTGGAATTGTTATCTTTCAGCATATCAAAAGAAGCTAGGTATTAAGCCTAAAGAACTTTGGAACAGCTTGCCACCAGAGATCTATCTGCCTGGCACCCTCGCTGGGTGTTTTCAACAGCCAATTAAAAACTTGGCTCTTTGGGCAGGCCTTTCCTCCTGCCAATACTTGATTTTTACTTTTCTTTTTTTGTTGTTGTTTATCCTCTCATCTTGATCATATTATTATTGTAGATTTAAATTGTAGTTTTAAAATCTGTTTTGTGCACAATATATTGTGAGCTGCCCTGAGTAGACTCCTGTCTAGAAGGGTGGGATAAAAATCCAATCAATCAATCAATCAATCAATCAATCAATCAATCAATCAATCAATCAATCAATCAATCAATCAATCAATCAATCAATCAATCAATCAAGAAAGAAAGAAAGAAAGAAAGAAAGAAAGAAAGAAAGAAAGAAAGAAAGAAAGAAACCTCATTTTCAAGCAGATGTGTGCAGTTACTACTGTTGTTGATGCCCTGTGACCAATAAGTCTTTGAACCATATACAGTACACTGTAACTTTCGTGTCTGGTTTGAATTTCTTTGTCAGGTTTAGCATTTTTTTCACCTTGTCTTGAGGTATGTAGGCTCTTGCAGCTCTGAAATCCAACACTGTACTGATGTAATGAACTTTCTGATGTGGTTTCAAGATTGACTTTTTAAGATTTATGCAAAGACTGAGACTTGCCAGAGTGAAAGAGACATCCTTTTCCACCTTGGCCCTGAAATTCACAACAATCACCTCATCGTCCATGTATGGGAAGACTGTTATCCATGGAGTCTGAGGTAAGCAGTGCCAGGTGCCACACAAGAGAGCAACTTGAACTGGTAGATATAATTGCCCAATGCAAAACATAAGAAATGGTGATGGCTTGAATAGATAGTAATATAGAAAGAAGCATCCTTGAAGACTATCACAGCAAATCAGCCCCCCGCTTCTTGAGAAGTGGTAATATTCTGAGCTGATTCACCATTCTGAACTTCTTGGTGTCCATTTAAGAATGTCCATCTCTCAGATCCGAAATTGGTCTCAAATTTCCAGCCTTCTTTTAAATCATGGGATAATGGGAGCAGAACCCAATGAGAAGCATTCTAGTGAAACAGGCTGTAATGTAGCTTTCTTTAAGAGTGTAGGTATTTCTTCCTCCAGTATTGGAAGTGGTGTTGTAGGTCTGAAGAGACCTGTTGGGGGAAAGGATATAAATTCTATATCATAGCTGTGTTTGATGATGGCTAGTATCTATTCATTTTTTGCCATCCATAGTGCGCCTTGTGGTGAGATATGGAGCTAAGAGTGGAGTGGTGTCTTCTCTCAGTTCCACACCTTCCCAAACTTGCTTGGTGAGGTCGCAAGAGAGGCTCTTCTCAGTAGCTGCTGCTCCCAGATTTTGGAATGCACTGCCCTGAGAGGCTAGGTTGGACCCCTCCTTCTTGCCCTTCCATCGTCAGGCAAAGACATTCCTCTTCAGGCAGGCCTTTAAGCTGTAAGTTATCTCAAGAATGCTGGCTCCTAATCTGCAAGTTTTTAAATGTTTTCAATGGTTTTTTATATTTGATTATTTTAAATTTCATGTATATTTAATTGTCTTTTAAATGTGATATTTATGTCATGTTTTTGAATTCCATATTTTATTTGCTGTGAGCTGCCTTGGGTCATCTATGGGGAGAAATGCAAATACATATTTTTTTTAAGTGAGTGGGCAGAGGAGTATTTTTCCTGGTCTAGCAGCCTTTTCAGCATTTCGAAAAATGTCACATGTGCACTTTGCACAGACATAAGAAGAATGAACCGAACGTGTTCCGCATCCACACAACTGTTCTGTTTCTTTGTGCCTGATCGAAACAAACAATCCTGCCAATCCTGTGGAGGCAGGATTGAAAAAACACATACAAAGCAGCTAACCAGATTTCATTATGATTTCCCTCAAGTAATCCACGAGAGGGCAGCATAACCATTCAACACCTTGGAGGAAACTTTCCATGTGTTCCTAGGAAGTGATAGGACTATTTATTCTCTTGGCTTTACCTCTCATCTCCCTCTAGGGCAAGGATATAAATGAGTAGGCAGTGATTCATGCTGTCTGCCATGGAGAATTCTACAGTGAGATGACATGGTACAGACCACACCATCACCCATAACCAGCCACTGATTACACCTCTGTGAATTGTCCATTTCTGACAGTCCTCAGTGCTTCAATGGTCAGAGCCCATCCATCTATCTATATCTATGGGAGGGCGCAGAGTCTATCCACCACTGAAGACTTTCTTAATTTCTTCCACTGTTTTTTTACATCCTGCAGTTTCTGAATCCTGGCGTCCATTTATTTCAAGCTCCTTTGGCAATATTTCTCACCACTTTTCCCCATCACATTGTTCTGAGATGTACATGAGTGCAGTTTTTATTTAGAAAAAGGAAAGGCCCCCGCTATTTTACTTGGAGGCAGCATTGCACATGAGTGTGAAATACGTAAAAGTGAACATTGCAAAATTGAAGGAGAAAATAATAATAATAAAATAGAATGTGACAAGAATACTGTTTTTACTCAGGGAGTCCATGGAGGTGATCACATCCTGAAAACAGGACTAAGTCAAACTAGTGTCATTCATAGAGAGGAATTGGTCTGCATTCCTCTTCATGAGAATGGCTACCATCTTCCTGCTGCTAATTTAAAGAGAATTGCAATTATCATCTGCACTGTCTCTGGTTCCTTTCCTATGTGAAAAAGGAATGATGTGGCCTTTTCATCCACTGTATCTTATTGCTTTATGGAGATGATGGGCACTGGCTCTGTAGAATTCAAGGGTTCAGGTTTATGTGCGAGTACTATTTTGTTCCTTCAATAGCTCAGTGGTTTAGGTATTTTGGCTGTGAAGCCAGAGGTTGGGAGTTTGATTCCCTGCTGTGCCTCCTTGACAGGGGATGGACTTGATGACCCAAAGAGTTCCTCCCAGCTCCGCAGTTCTAAGATTATAATGAAGAATAACATTCCTTGAAGAAAATATTGTGTAATATATTAGGCAACAAAAAAAACAAGCGGACAGAAACTCAAACCCCTCAAAGCATTCAAGCTGCTATGGACTATGCAATGAATTGATGTTCTCCCTCTGCTCAGTGTTGTACGCATGCTAAACAAAATTCTGCTGCCTGACTGGAATGTCTCCATATTGTGCTGTCCCAGAGAGACCTGTTTTTTTCTAACTCTTAGATCAATACTATAAGATCATCTTAAAGGTAGCTCTCTTGAAAAAAAAACATTTCCCCAAACAAGACCCCAGGTGGTAATAAAGTCAGGTTCCCAGCATATAAACCATTTTCTCCTTAACCTATTTTTTCTGAGAAGACAGAATTTTCCTCTCCCTATCTCAGTTCATTTCAGAATCAATGAGTGTTTAATTAAGATAAAGCATTGCACTAAAAAAAGGCTCGGAGGTGCTGGGGGGGGGGGAAAGGGCTCTGGTATTCAAGCACAGATACAGTTGAAGGGAAGAAAAAGGGATTGATATGTATTCTGCCTGCTGCTATTAATTGACAATTCCTACAGATAACATACCTTGGGCTGAATATCTCTCAGCTGGAGCTGCTGTGGAATCTGAGCTCATTCATCTATCCATGGACTGCCCAGGTAATAATTATAAGAGGAAGGATTGTACAGACAAGACTTGCTCACACTAAAAGGAGGGATTTTTAATTTTATTTATTTGCTTAGATTATTCAGGTTTGGTTCCAAAGAACAAAACCTAAATGACACATTTTGCTGAAGTAGATAAACATTGTTTCATTCCTCCACTGGTGTCCAGGTGCAGAATTGATAGCGCTGTTAATATGGCAAGCTTTTATCTGGGAAATCTGAAAACATTCTGTACGTGCATGCAGGGAGAATATTTATCTCCATCTGACAGAAGTATCTCTGTTGCCGCTTAAACTTCATGGCCGTCTAGATTAATCTTTTGGTGTTTTAGCCACTCAGCCTATGAGCAGCGTCAGAAATGAAAAAGGACAAAGTAGCTTGGAGTGGCTTTCAGAAGAAATCTGCAAATAAGTGTTTTGAAATTTATCCACTCCTGTACAACTGCAGACAGCAGGATGCAGAACTGTAAGGTATCTACCAATTTTTAATTCATCCACACATAGACTTCGTATTACTAAAACTTGTATTTTCTTTTTGCATATTTGTATGGGTCATATGACTGCTATACACTTCATTATTATTACTAAATCCTTTTACCAATTCCCTTTTAGGTGCAGAAAGGCATTTGACTCTAAAGAGACGATGCATTCGTCTGCGCATTCCAAGTGACAGATTAGTTCTTTTTCTGGCACCGTACCTACTTCCCAGGGATGGGGACTTGAGCTGCGTGACTCACTGTCAAATTGGACTTAAGTCACACTGGTGACTCGATTTGGGCTTGACTTGGTTTTCTTCCCCCAAAGACTTGCCAACATCCCTGCTAATTTCTGAAGGACTAAAGGCAAGTTGCTTATTCAGCTACCCTCTTGTTGCAGCTCCACAAAGAAATGCAGTATCTCATCTAATTAAGTTTCTAGTTTTGAAAATCATGGGGGGAAAAAAGAGACTGAGGATATGCAGGAACAAGAAACACATTGGTTGAAGTAGCCTTCCTAGCATTAGCTTTTATAAGTAAAAAATACAACTCCCGCTAACCACAGCCAGCTTGGTCTCTGCCCTCCGAGTTGCAGTTCATGGGGGCTGTAATCTAGGAGAGCTGGGAAGCATCTGATCAAGGAAGTCTGAACTAAAGCTTCTAGCTTTTGTCTTGTTTTGTCGTACCAAACGTTTGACTGCAGAAGTTCTGCTTCCTTGACTTCTGTGACACATATTTCTCAGTAGGAAATGCCATAGGTACAGTACACGAAAAGAAGTCACAGTGGAGTTCTCTCATACAGCTTGCAGTGCTGCCAACAGGTGTGTGTGTGTGTGGGGGGGAAGTGCTTACCAGTGCTTGGAAGTCTCTGATCAACCCCAGTTCCTAAATGACAGGGCATGGCCCTTCTCCTTGGCCTTTTTCTCTCCAACACATCTATTTGTGTCATATTTTCATCCTGCTTTTCCAATAAAAGACATTGATCACAGCATCTAAGAAATAACTTGTGCAATTTAAACAATAAGAGCCAAGAAAATCACCACAGTAAGAAAACAGTTTAAAAGGCCAGCTTGAAAAGATGACACTTCTTAAAAGCTAATGAGAGGGGGAAGTGATCACAATTCCAAGAAGAATGCATTTGACAGTTGAGTCTGCAGAATTTACTAGCTTCCTAGATTATTTAAAAAAAAAACAAAACAATAACCACGGGTGTTTTCTGAAATATAAACAAAAGCAAGTTTTTAAGGCTATGTTGTATTAAATTCTGACTAATCAGCCCTTCATTCTGATTCCCTAGACTGAGCTACTGGAATGGAAGTTGTCTGTTTCATAGCATTCTGCTCATTTTTTAGACAAAAAACTGGCCAAAGAGCCATTTCACAGAAGCAGGTCTGCAAAACTTCCAAGAAGCACCCAGGAAGAAACTACTCCAGGAGCAGCAGGTTTTAGAGACCTTGGGGGACACCTCTCTCTCTCTCTCTCTCTCTGTATTATGCATGTATTATGAAGCTTCTATACCGTCCAATTAGTGAAAATTAGTGTACGTAATAAGATAGTGAAGTCCCACTCTCCCTGCCCAAAATTCAATTTCAATCAACAGTAACACTGAAAAATAAGAAATAGGGATGACTATTAGAAAAAACAGACATCACCTTGCCAACAAAGGTCCGCATAGTCAAAGCTATGGTTTTTCGAGTAGCGATGTATGGAAGTGAGAGCTGGACCATAAAGAAGACTGACCGCCGAAAAATTGCTGGTTTTGAATTGTGGTGCTGGAGGAGGCTCTTGAGAGTCTCATGGACTGCAAGGAGAACAAACCTATCCATTTTGAAGGAAATCAACCCTGAGTGCTCACTGGAAGGACAGATCCTGAAGCTGTGGTTCCAATATTTTGGCCATCTCATGAGAAGAGAAGATTCCCTGGAAAAGACCCTGATGTTGAGAAAGTGTGAAGGCAAGAGGAGAAGAGGACAGAGGATGCGCAGTGTCATCAAAGCTACCAACATGAATTTGACCCAACTCCGGGAGGCAGTGGAAGACAGGAGGGCCTGGCGTGCTCTGGTCCATGGGGTCACGAAGAGTCAGACACGACTTAACAACTAAACAACAAAATTTAAAAAACCAGCAACCCTAAACCTCAGGATCACTAAAAGCAAGCAGTGTTATAGGATTATTCAGTCCCTGCTGGTGGGAGTACGCTCTTGAAGGCCGTCTTGAAGAGCTCTGCCTTTGCTAATTATCTGAAAACTCAGAGGGATGGGGCCTGGTGTACCTCCAATTGAAGTATATTCCATAGGGGTTGGCCATCACTGAGAAGGCATGATTCCTAGTTGACACCCTACAGATCTTTCTCAGCATGGCCACCCTCAGTGCCGGGGCCTGTGAAGAACAAGTGAAATGGGTAGTTGTTCTTCAGATGAGACATTCTGACTGTCAGATGAGACAGTTTGACGTTCCAAACTCTTTAGGGCCATATAAGTTAAAACTAGCATTTTGAATTGGGCATGGAAACTAACAGGAAGTCAATGCAGGCAAGCCAGGATTGGGGTAATATGATCTAATTTACATATCCCCCAAAACCAGCCTGATGACTGCATTTTTCACCTACTGGAGTTTCCATATAATCTCCAAGTGCAGCCCCACATAGATTACTAATGCATGTACCAGCATTATTAAGGATTGTTCATCAAAACAGAGGTGCCATTGGGTGATCAACTGGAGGTGGGGGGAAACATCCCAGACACAGCAGCTATTTGTTACTCCATTGAGAGTGCTGGGCCCAGGAGAACATCCAAACTGCAACCCTGGTCTTTCAGGGAGAGTGTAACTCCATTTAGACCAGTGGTGTCCAACCCTGACCCACCAGATGGTCTTAGGCTACAGCTCCCAGAAGCCTTCACCACCACCTCTGCTGGCCAGGATTTCTGGGAGTTGAAGTCCAAGAACATCTGGAGGCCCAAGGTTGGGGACCACTGATCTAGACAATGTAGCTGCCCATTTTCTGTGGTTTCATTTTCTATTTGTTGGCCCTGGACCAGTCCAATACCAACACCAGACAGTACTTGGAGAACCTGGAGAGGATCCTCTGCACAAGATGAGAAGGAGGGATAGAGCTGCATGTCATCGGCATACTGATGGCAGCAAACTCCAAAACTCCTAATGATCTCTCTAAGTGGCTTCACATAAACGTTGAACAGCACAAGGGAGATGATTGACACCTGTGGAACTCCATAATAATGGATTCAAGGAGTTGAAACAATATCCCCAAGCTGAACCATCTGTGAGTGGCCATTGAGGAAAGAACAGAAACACCAAAGTGCCAAACCCGCAACTTTGAAAGCCTCTCCAGAAGGATACCATGGTCAACCATATCAAAAGCTACTGAAAGATCCAGGATGACCAACAAGGTTATGTTTCCCCAGTCAACTTCCCTTAAACATTGTTCAGGTTGACCAATGCTTTCTCGTTGCTGTGCCACGGCCTGAACTGAAATGGATCTCGACTATCAGTTTCATCCAAGAACACCTGCAACTGATCAGCCGCCACCATTTGTTCCACCCACCTGCACTTGCTGCATTCATTTCTCCATCAAGTGGAATTGCCAAATGCAATTTGTAAGTCTGGAGACAGAAGCTTGAACAAGTAATTCTCAACCTGGCTACAAGCCACAGAAAAGTTTGAAAAATAAATAAGAAAAGCAGAGCAAGTTCTCTGGCCAGATAAGTAGTTTGATGTTCTGGAAAATTCCTCTCTCAAAATGGTCCATCACCACCCATTTCTAACGCAGCTCCTTCATCATAGACACAAAACGTAAGTCAGCATTCAGATGTACAACAAATGTATGCATCTGTGGCATGATTTCTAGTGGTGTATGCCACAAAAAGTATTACTATTTCATACAAAAATTATTGCTTTTCATATACCCCCTGACAGCCAAGCCAGGTATGACCAACAATTGTCATTTTTTTTGTTTTTGTTTTTTTTTATTATGTGCTGTTAATTTGCTCATGACTTACAGTGATCTTACCAGGGTTTTTGAGGTACATGAGATATTCAAGAAGTAGTTCACCACTGCCATTCCCCAGGGAGTTTCTATCATCGTACGAAACACGAACCCAGGTCTCCTGAATTTCAATCCAACACTCTATCCATCACATCACATTGGCTCTCTGATTTTTGGTTTAATCTTTTTTTTAATGGCCAAAAATGGCAATTTCTGGGCTCTGTGTGGCCTATGAGGCACAAATTTGACTGAAAGTTACTGAAACATGGGTGCCAATAGGAAAGCTGTACCAGAGAGAAAGAAGCATAACTTTTGTATCAGAAACAGGTGATAAAATACACTCCTAGCTAGAGCTACCTCCTGAATATCAGGGACCTAAGTTACATACAGGAATATATATATGCTACAAACTTGAGGCTCTAAATGGCCCCATTCAAGACAGGGAACTTTACCTTCAAGTGGTCCAACTGAAAATACATCTATTTTCATAAGCCTTAAACCTCGTCTCAGCTCATCTTCCTACTCTGCCCTCTGGTCCCTGAAGTGACCAAGTGACAGCAAGGGTCAAAACAATACAAATATATTGAGAGAGAGAGAAAAAAATGGAACCCCTCCCATCAGCAGCCTCTATTTTATACTTCTCAGTAATTCAACTGAAACTGTTCATCCCTGGTCAACTGAGAGCTCAGTGGTTTTACTATGCTGAACCAATTTCCTCCCTTCTGAATTCCTGCCCCAGGAAATCGTATGGGCAATTTGTTATTTATGTATGGATCAGACTTTTTAAAACATCAGAGGTTTTAAATCTGAGAAGAGGCAGCTAAATGAGTTAGTGCTGAGAAAGCAATGAGGATGACCTTTTCAGCCCCAGGGGGGACATATTCAAATACAATCATTTCAAAGTGCACAGCAGATTGCGGGTGCTAAACACCAGAAAACTATGAAGCAGGAGGACAGAAGGCTTTCCAGAGAAAGGTGAAGAAGTCCCTCTCACCAACCCCCCTGTATTTTCTGGCATAGTAATTTCAGCTAAAGGCTTTCATAAAGCGGAGGTAAGGGATTAGAGCAGAATGATTCTCAACAAGCAGGTCCCTCTCCCTTCAGTGAGGGACCAAGCCAGAGCAAGAATGGTGAGCAAGTGAAGCCCTTTCTGTTCACAGCATTCTCAGAATGAAGCAAAGACAAAGGAAGAGAAGACTCAGATGGTCTGACTCCCAAGTTAACAACAGCCCTCCTGCCTAAATCCACTCAAGCCATGGTCTTCCTGTAGAGTGGAATTTTGCCACCTATGGACTGCCTAGGAGTATGCAACTCTTTAGTTGGGTGTATTCCTACTCCTTCACAGATTGCTGCCTTGTCATAGCGAAGGGGCTTGAGTAACTCAGAGAAGCTATGGGCTATGCCATGCAGGGACACCCAAGACGGACAGGTCATAGTGGAGAGTTCTGACTAAACGCGATCCACCTGGAGAAGGAATTGGCAAGCCATTCCAGTATCTTTGCCAAGAAAACTCCATGGACAGAAACAAAAGGCTAAAAGATATGACGCTGGAAGATGAGCCCTTCAGGTCACAAGGTGTCCAACATGCTACTGAGGAAGAGCGGGGGACAAGTACAAGTAGCTCCAGAGATAATGAAGTGGTTGGGCCAAAGCTGAAAGGACACTCAGCTGTGGACACGTCTGGAAGGGAAAGGAAAGTGTGATGCTGAAAGGAAAAATACTGCATAGGAAACTGGAATGTAAGATCTATGAACCTTGGTAAGCTGGATGTGGTCAAACAGGAGAGGGCAAGAATCAACATTGACATCCTGAACTAAAATGGATGGGGATGGGCAAATTCAATTCAGACAATTTCCATATCTACTATTGTGGGCAATAATTCTGTAGAAGAAATGGAGTAGCCCTCATAGTCAACAAAAGAATGGGAAAAGTTGTACTGGGATATAATCTCAAAAATGATAGAATGATGTCAATACGAATCCAAGGCAGACCTTTCAACATCACAGTTATCCAAGTTTATGCACCAACCACCGGTGCTGAAGAGGCTGAAACTGACCAAATCTAGGAAGACTTACAATTCCCAGTGTGGTATAGTGGATAGAGGGACAGACTAGGACCCGTACTATGGGTTAAACTGCAGAAACCTCTGTGGTGCAGGGTCAGAAGACCAGTAGTTGTAAGAACGAATCCACGTGATGGAATGAACTCCCGTTGCTTGTCCCAGCTCCTGCCAACCTAGCAGTTCAAAAGCATGTAAAAATGCAATTAGATAAATAGGTACTACCACAGTGGGAAGGTTACGGCGTTCCGTGTCTAGTCACGCTGGCCACGTGACCACGGAAACTGTCTTTGGACAATGTCTTTGGACAAACGCTGGCTCTACGGCTTGGAAGCGGAGATGAGCACTGCATCCTAGATTCGGACACGACTGGACTAAATGTCAAGGGGAACCTTTCCCTTTACCTAAATATCTCACTTATCTTTGAAAGCCCTATTAGGATTGCTACACGTCAGTTCTGACTCGACAGCATACAACAACAACAAATTAATAAGAGTTGTCCTGTCATGTACCTCACCAGTTAGTTGCTCAAAAGAACTGCCGGATAGCTCAGTAGTTTAGGTACTGGACTGCAGAGCCAGAGGTTGGGAGTTTGATTCCCCACGGGGCCTTCCTGACAAAGGGAGGGACAACCATTTGTCAGATCTGCTTTGATCTGGATTCCTATATTGAGCAAGGGGTTGGCCTCGATGGCCTTATACGCACCTTCCAATTCTGTTAACTTATGATTCCTATGGTTAGCCCCATAGAAAAAACATAAGGCAACGTAACCTATATCTTAGTCATTCAGCCTGTTGTGGGCAAAGCAGCCTGCCCATGTGAGGCACATATGCAACCTCTTTCCCAAACTGACCCTATAGAAAACCTATTCTAATTTGCAATCGAGTTTGGATTTGTGGAGTGCTTATTAAGTAGTCCTTCTGCCAATCCCAAACGTCTTCCTGGAGTAATGCTGTGCAGATACATGACATATGATAGGGAAAAACTTATTTCACCTATTGTCCTTCTGTTCACCTTACATCTGGGAAGGCCATAAATGCTCTGAAGGCGAGTAGGGGGAAGCATGCAACCTAATTCTCCACAAAATATTTGCATTTGCCAAAGTCTTTGAATCTAACACCCATGGAGGTGTGAGATAGCGAAACTACACACACACACACACACACACACACACACACACACACACACACACACACACACACACACACACACACACACACACACACACACACACACACACACACACACACACACACACACACACACACACACACACACACACACACACACACAAAAATTCAGGATGCAGGGTTTTTTCTTTAACAGACCTCAGGCTTCCAAATGATTTCACAGAGCAAAAAAGCGTGGTGCTTATATACTACCCCATAGCGCTTTAAACACTCTCTGGGCAGTTTACAAGTTAATTATGCAGGCTACACATTGCCCCCCCCCCCGCAGCAAGCTGGGTACTCATTTTACTGACCTTGGAAGAATAGAAGGCTGAGTCAACCTTGAGCCGGCTACCTGGGAGTGAACCCTGGGTCATGAGCACAGCTTTTGGCTGCAGTACAGCAGTTTAACCACTGCGCCACTAGGCTCTTTTACACAGGGTGTATGCTGGTTTTTCAAAAGGAGGGTAAGAATTATTGATGCTTACAGACATCTGTGAGCTAAAGTGAAAAGCAGAATCACTTCAACATTCTGCTGTTTATATTGATTGTTTAAAAAATGAATGTACTCCCTACAATTGGGTTAGGATGCTAGTATTTTGCTGCTGTGGCTAGGTTAATACAGATGGCAGGACAGGTATCTATCAGCATATGAATGCTGTATATGAAATCAATTACTCAATTAAAGTGAGGGAGGACATTCTACTCCCACTTTTCTCCCTCTTGTTCATTTACAAATGAACCTAATCAGCAGAAAGGAACCACAAAGAAAATACATTTGCCTAAGCGGCTGATTAGGAACAAGTGAGAAATTCATGTTAATTTTTCTCTTTAAATATCACCTGAAAAAAAAATCCTAGTTCCTTTACAGGCAATAAACTACAGAAGAAAGCAATAGTAGAAAATGTAGAATTACTTTTGATGTAATAGCTCTTTTGAAGTCTACCTTGTCTAAACTAATTATTTGAGCTGGAAGGATCCTTATTTGCAGCTTTCAATTCTTCTGTAGAGAAAATAACCTGTCAATCCTTCAGAAGAGCCTCTTCCATGATTTGAAAAGACAGTAAAAGCAAAAGAAAAAAAAAAGCTTTAAGATCAAGCCCTGAAATCACAAAGCCAGGTTTCTCAAAAAATGGAAACCAAGTCTTCTTTAGGATGGGGATGGGGGGCGGCGGAAGCAGTATTACTTTTCAAAAGCCTTAGTATAGTTTTCATACATATATCTGTGATTTACAACATAGAATGATACCTTTTTCATTTTCATCTCAAAGGAATGCTGATTGTGATGGACCAGATAGATTCTTTCTAATGTCTGTTGAGAAGGCTTGGAGGTTTAAAAAAGAAAAAAAAGCCCTCAACTCCCTGGACTGTCTTTATCAAAGACAAAAACTAATTTCAAAATCCTTTTATCTTTAAAGACCATTGACACTACAGTGATCCATTTTGCCTTGAATGTTTCTGCTACTTTGGAGGTTCTTTAATTTCTCTTCCTTTAAAGAGAAATTGTAGTGGCAAAGTTTCATTCTCTCAGGCAAAACTTTTAAATTTTACCTGAAATGTTTACAGCCTCTGCTTACATTTCCCCTTCCCCTTAACTTCATGGTATGCTTTTAAATCAAACAAACCTCCCCAAAAGTGATATTTCCCCTTTTTCAAAACCCACCCCACACATCTCATTTACAGAACTTTGTCCAATTAAATGCAGATGGAAAATAAGACATTATATTTGGAAGGTGATCTGAAGCATTTTTAAAAGCCAACCTTTTTGTGCGGTGAAAGTCTAATTTCCTAGACTATCTTCCATTGGAATGATATTTGCCCATCCATTTATGTTGTACTTCATACAAGCTTCCTTTATACAGAGTCATGAATCAGTGCAAGTAATGTGACAGTCCCCAAGATAGAATTGTTCCTAAGAGACCAGCACTACAGTTTGAGTCTTTTCATTATGAGACACAGATACAGCTAAACCTATATTATACTGAGAGACAGTCTGGAATCTACGATTGTGTTTCACAGTTATCCATTTATTGATTGTTTCAAGCTAGATCTTGTCTTCACAGTGTATGGGGAGCAAAACAATACCTTTAAAGACAGAGCATTAATTACCGAAAGCTATTATCCAGCAGTTACAGATGGGCCCAGCCATAACATTTACGCTTCCTACGGCAGGCAGGGTCTCACCTTGAAATACCTTCTGTCACTCTGCGGAAATTGGAGGGCACAAGAGAAGGTAGAAAAAGCAATCCTGTTGCTCTTGGGGTTTTTCACCTGTTTCACTCTCTTTGACCTCTTGAGTGACATTATTGGTGGCAGCCCCCATGTAAGCCTCAAGGAGCTTCTACAGACAGTGTTTCTTCTTTCAGTGGAAAAGGAGGTGGTTCCCCACTCCAACAGTCCTGTACATACCTAGCAGATTTTAAGGGAGGCTGGCAAAGAGGAGAAAGCCCCACTGCACAATGCAAACATGCAATCACACAGCACTGAACTTCGCCTCCTTTGTACAAGGAAAGAAAGCTGTAAAATATGTGTCTTAAAATTATACAGTGAGCTTACCTTGCACTTTCAAAGGTTGCAGATGCTGATTTCCCAATAGCACCAAAGCCGACACCCACGGCCAAACCCTCTGAAAGAGAAAAGGGGAGGAAAAAGCCAGAAGTCAGTAACTCATTGATCTGGTCACATGTTGAGAACAACTAACATACATAAAGTGGCTCTTTCCCTTTCTCAATCTAAAAGCCTGCAACATTTAAGTTCACAGCAGAAAAGCACTACAGTGGTGCCTCTCTTAACGGTGATAATCCATTCCAGGAAAATCGCCATTAAGTGAAAACATCGTAAAGCGAAAATAAAAAGCCCATTGAAACGCAGTGAAAACCTTTCAATGCATTCCAATGGGCTTAAAACTCACCGTCCAGCGAAGATCCTCCATACAGTGGCCATTTTCGCTGCCTATATAGTGAGGAATTCATCCCTAAACACAGCGGAGAGCCATTTTATTTACCCGGCGGCAATTTTGAAACTGCCGATCAGCTGTTAGAAAAACGTCGTTTTGCGAAGAATCGGTTTGTGAAGCAGGGAACCGATCATCACAAAGCAAAATTGCCCCATTTAGACCATCGTTTTGCAATCGCAATTGCAATCGCAAAAAGATCATCATAAAGCAGATTCGTCGTAATGTGGGGCAATCGTAAAGCGAGGCACCACTGTACTTCCTTTCAGAAGGCCTCACCTGACATCTTTTGACATGTGGTAGGAATGCTCACTGCCATCTAGGGCAACAGTTTTTGTAGCAACTACTTGCACACAAGAGCTGTGTTGTGGCCAGTGGGTAGTAAGACAAAGGCAACACATTCCAAAGTATTTTACAGCCCACTTTTCCTATAAACTTTCATGAATGTTCAAGCCTGAATCAGCATACAGCAGGCAAAGCAAATTAAGTACTACAAAATCGATATGGAATTATTTGTCATTCCCCACTATTTTATAAACGCCATCTTCCATATGAATGCACATCAGCTTTGCAAAACACAATCAATGCCTAGTGGTTTAAAATACCACACTTCCACTGAACTTCAAATAGTGGTAGTTTAGTTGCATTGTTTGGGATTGCTTTTAAAAATTTGGAATTGGTGAACTGAGAGTTCCGTTCCTTCAGGGAGGATTCAAGTTTCTTCCGTACATATTTTACCTCACTGCTGTATGTACTGTTAACCACAAGTCCATAGTCTAGAAAAAGCTAGATGGGCTCAAATTGGATTGTTTGAAGCAGGAATTAAATTTTGTTGCAACTATCCATGCTGTATTGGTTTCACTGAGACTGGCAACCAGAATAAAGCCACAGGAGGGTGGGGGAAGGATGCTTGTCAAACTTTAAAGATTGCTTAGGCTTTAAAGACTCTTGATTGGTTTTGCTGCAAAAGACTAATATGATTTACTCTTTGATAATTAAACCACAAGCCAGGCCTGGCCTACTAAGAGAGTGGCCAGTTGCTATATTTATTGTAATGATTCAATTTTATCAGTTGCCACGCCAACAAATAAGCACAAATGATTAGGCTGAAGGACTGCTTTTTTTTCAGTGAAATATCACCATTTATAGAAAAAGCACCAAAAAGCCTTGTGGCACCTTAGAGACCATTTAGCATAAGTGTCAGCCCATTCCATCAGAGGCAGGCCATTAAAACATATGACAAATAAAACTGGTTGGTCCTTAAGATGCCACAAAGGTCTCCCCCCTCCCCCCACTGCAAGAGTAGACAGACACAACATGGTCATCTCCCCTTGACGTGTTCACAATTTGTGACAACCAAAATCAAAACACAATTCACCAAAGATCAGTATGTATTAACAACCGTATTAATCCCACGGATTCCCAAGAAACACAGCACAATGCGCTTCTTTTTATTGGATCCATTATCAATCTTATCTGGGCCGGTAGTAGAGTGGAGTTTGCAGGGTCAAAGCCCTAGAATTTTTAAATTAATGATGACATCATTTTTTGCCATCATCTCCATTCTCCATCCACCACAAGATCTCCTGTTCTCTCCAGTTTTTGCTGCAACATCACCATAGTTGTAAGGAAAAAACCAAACTATCTAACAATGATATAATGATCTATTATTGCTGGTTGTTCCTATTGTAGAGCAAACAATTTTAGAATGCCTTGGCCTTGGTGTTAATGAAGACTTCTTAACTGTAGAAAAGGCCTGTCCTTGATGGAGAAGAAAAATGTCAGAACAATTTTTTTGATGTGGATCAGTTTTTAGAAGCCATCACAATTGAGACTGCACTTCAACATTTACTACATCACCACTGATTTGGGCAGAGATGTCCAAAGCATCATAGTATGTTATGAAGCAGAGACATGGATGGGGAAAGAATATAGAGGCTAAAGTTTCATACCTATTCATATTTTGGTGAATGTGAGTAGAAAAAGAAGCAAATGGGGTAGCTCATAAGATACATGATACTGTGGTCATACTGGTGTAAAGAACTGGGGTCCTCCACATGCTTCTCTACTACAACTCTAATAATCTTTAGCTGCTGACTATGGAGATGTAGCTAATGGGTATTAGAACCCACCAATATCTGGGGGGTTATCATTTCCTCATTCTAGTATAAAGCCATCCTATATGCTACTTAACAACCCTGAAGACAATTACTCCACGCATGGAATTTCAAAGAAAAATACACAAATTATGGCTTTTTCTTCAAGCAAAGTACGGTATGTATGAGAAAACATGAGAAATGTGCCATGTTCTGTCTATACTAGAAATATATGCCAAGCTTGCATGAACTTACTTTTGCTTTGTTTTGTTTGCTCAAAATAGCCACTTAAAAAAAGTCTGTTAGTCCACCTAAGTGACACAGTAAGCAGAACTTCACACTATAAAGCAGGGGTTCCAAGCCACAAGCACTTCTGACATTTTGCAAGCTAGGGGTGAGCCTCATGGCGCAGTGGTTAAACTGCTGTACTGCAGCCAAAACTGTGCTCACGACCTGGGGTTCAATCCCAGGTAGCAGGCTCAAAGTTGACTCAGCCTGCTATCCTTCCAAGGTTGGTAAAATGAGTACCCAGCTCGCTGGGGGGGGGGAGGCAATGTGTAGCCCGCATAACTAACTTGTAAATCGCCCAGAGAGTGCTTGAAGCACTATGGGGCGGTATATAAGCAGCACGCTTTTTTTGTGAGGATGTTGCCTCTCACGATAAATGGATAGTGAGGGCAATGACAAAATGTGGATATCCACAGAAGGAGCTCAAGGTCTTAACCTGCCAGTGCTCTCTGTCTACAGCTCTATACACAGGTCAGACTGCTCTCATGCGCATTTACTCCAAAGGAACCTGTACTAAATTCAGTGGTGCCTGCTCTCAAGAAAGTGTGCCAGTCATAATCTTAGGAACACATCTAATTCAATTTATATGAAAATGTCAACCATAGCAGACTCTCAATTATCACAGAAGTTGATGTACAACCAGTTTTCATGTAATTTCCATTCATACTAGATTTCACTTACATGTTCTACTAGGTCTAACATTGGGATTTTGTGGGAAAACTCTGCCCAAGGTTGTTATCTGCATTCCGTTTCAATGAGTGCAAACACTCCTGGCAGAGAGCGGCAGCTCCCAGCTGGCGGGGGAACCTCTCATTCTGCCCTTTTGCTTAGAGTTAGAGCATTAGATCAAAAGGTTTCTGCAGCCAGTCCTAGTGGCAAATAGGTAACTAATATCCTATCTGAATTCTCACAATATTCTACGTAATCGTGTTGTTAATAAAAAGAGTTCTCAAGGCATGGCCTTGAGGCTTTGCTGGCTTGGACATCTACTTGTCACACTTTCTCTAAAGGCTAACTGCCTTCCCTTTGTTCCGTGATCACCTACAGGACTTCATTTTAAGAAGATGAGGAGAAGCAAAACAAACTGTCGAAGCAATCACTGCAGGTCAATCATCTACCTGTTTTCTCAGAAGCCCAATGAGGCTCAGTCCCAGGGACATATGCTTAAGACTGAAGCCTAACATCTCCTGAGAAAGGGATTGTGTGAGATAAACGTTAAATGATAGTCACTGCTTCTGGATACCACTTTGGTGGAGGGAGTGCTGTACAAAAGTGATGTGTTGTTGCAAGGTCAACACTCTGTGTGGAGGGACAAGCGACAGTCTGTTGTGGGGTGGTGGTGGTGCCAAAATCTGTCTCATATACACCAATGCCAAGGAGCCTCACTGACTGCTTTCTTTGCTGCCAAGCTAGAACTCTAGCTCTCAAGATAGTCGTACTGGGCAATTGGCTGGCATGGCAAATGCTACAAAGGAAACCAGTCAGCTTGTTACTCCAAGAGAATGGCACCGCTGTGCTTTCCAGAGACTTAAATGAGCTAGTTGAGAAATAGTCAGAAGCAGGCTCTCCAGAACTAACCAAACTCTCAATGGTTTGCTACAGCTAACCTTTCCAGAATGCCTTGTCTTGAGGTGTCTCTTGGCAGAGAGCTAAGGGTGGACACAGGAGACTAAGAAGGGAAGCAAGGGGTTGTCAGCCAACAGCAGTGATAGGTGGCACATGTCCTCCCACTTCAACCGGAAGGACACTCAAATAATACACTGACCAAATGAGAAGGGAGGAAAACTTTTTACTTTGTTATCATGAGCACCTTTCGACAGCTACTGCCACTTTCCCACAGCAAGGTCAGAAGATATATACACAGCCAAAAGCAGCAGCTGTTAACCCCCTCCCTTGATGTATTGGTCACAGCATCTACTGGGCTCCTTCTCTGCAAAAGGTAGGTAAGTTTATAAAGCTCCAAGTCTATTAGTCCTGCAAATGCTGACTTCTGACTTCATGCTGCACCTCAAGTGACCCTATTTAGCATAATTTGAGACCAGTGGTTCCCAATCTTGGGTAACCCAGGTGTTCTTGGATTGCAATTCCCAGAACCCTTCACTACCAGCTGTGGTTGCCAACGTTTCTGGGAGCTGCAACCCAAGAACATCTGGGTTACCCAATGTTGGGAACCACTGGTCTGGAATTATGCTATACTGTATATAGAATCACATGAGGTGCAGTGCAATCAATCCTTGTATGTGGATGCAATGACCAACCCCTACCACATACTATACTACAAAGTATAGCCTGATGTAGACAGATCACTCAGCCATCTAGTCTGAGTTACAACCATAACAATTTTAACATGGGATAACTTTACTTCTGTTGCAGTAGCTTTTAGTTACTACTTTCGTAGTCACCCTGAGAGAGGCTGAAAGGTCTTCTGGAATCAGCTCCCAGAGGAATTATGCCTGGCTCCTTCCCTGATGTTGTTTAGAAGACAAAACATTTCTTCTCTTGGAGGCCTTTCATACTGAACCTGGTTGATAGTTTGTCTACTTCCTCTCCTGCTGCTTATTGGGAAACTGCCTTTGGCACTATTTGGTTTTATGTTGTTAGTGTCTTTAACCTTCTGTCTATTAAGCAGACAATATATATTTCATCTTGTTGTTAAACCACCCATAATAGTGCTTTTGCACTAATGGGGCGGTATCATTCATTCATTCATTCATTCATTCATTCATTCATTCATTCATTCATTCATTCATTCATACATACATACATACATACATACATACATACATACATACATACATACATACATACAGCAAAAGTGTGGGTTCACTAATAATCCCAAGGGGGTACAGCTCAAGTGCTACCTTCTATCATTCTGCACGCCTTGCTCTGCGGCTTCATGTTTTGTTGCTGAGGTGTGAAATAGGCTGACATGAGGAGACTGATATTGGAAGTACTCCTTGCTCCGGCCAGCCTTCCTATCTCCATTCCTGCTCCTTATGTCTTTCTCATCTACATTCCCTTCTCCAGTGTCTCTGCTTATCCATGTGGCCTGTTCTCCCCCTTCCCTCTTTCCTTTTTTCCCAAAGAAATGAAGTTCTCACTGCTTATTGGCTTACTGCCTTCTCTCTGTGCCTGCCACTTAGAAAATAAGGAAGGAAGCCCAGTCAGAAAGGAACAGAGGGAAACATTGTGTGTTGCAGACAACAAGGCTAGGAAGAGGAGAACAGAGTAGGAAGTAATAGGCAGAACTGAGCCCACAGTTTTAGGTTCTTGCATGGGCACCCAGAGTATGCTTCCCGCAGGCATACTGACACTTGTGGGCACCTCACTCAGACCCCAGCACCAATGTGTTGGAGCATGTTAGGTCACATATCAGATGAACATCTGGGGGGATTGTGCCAGTTCTGCAGACTTTTAAAGTTATTACAGCATAAGACCTCAGCAGGTTCTAATAGAAGCTTCTCTAGCAGGTGCATTTACATCTCCACAGGGTATAAATCAAAACTGCCTTAATTACAATTGCTATAACTGTTAATAGGAAGAGGAAAGCATTTAGCCTTCAAACAGGTGCAGGAAATATGACATCATTATGTGCTTTTGGCTTTGTCCCTAGAGATGAGTCTTGAAGCTGCTCCTGGGTAATTGGCTCATTTTCAGCTCCCTTCCAGGCACCTCTGCTTCCTTCTCAAACAATCAATCACCTACACAATCCAGAGTGGCTTCCCATCTCTCTCAAACAGTAAATATTCAAAGATTAATTCCTTTTCTTCAAATGTTTTGGTGCTTGGTTATTGAAATGTTGGCAAATGTAATAAGGAATGATGAATTAATTTGAGGTATGGGAGAAAAGAAGAAAACAAAGATTAATTTATTCGCTGATGATTCCTTATTGACAGTGAAAAATCCGTTAGAATGTATAGATAAAATTAAAACTCATTTAGAAAAATTTGGAAAAATAACTGGATTAGGTATAAATTGGCAAAAATCCAAATTAATGTTGTTTAATCATAGTAGAGTGGAACAAGAAAGGTTTGTTGAAAAATATGATTTTAAAATATGTAAAACAATTAAATATTTAGGAATAGATTTAGCAAAAAAGCCGGGTAGGTGGGGCTCGTCAGCCCTGGAAGGCAGCCCATCTAGGAGAAGGAAAACTCTGATTTCAAACCTCTGCTGCCTTGCGGCTATATCCACTCATGGAAAAGGCTTCAGGAGTTAACCTAGAGACAAAATCCGGAGCTGGTGTCCCGAAGGCAGTTCGTGTCGTTCTGCAAACTCCTGCGACATTGCCGGAACCAGTTGTATTGGCTCTTGCCTTTCCATTGGACCATTTCAGCAACGTGGAGAGGGGGGATCTGCTGCTTGGGTAACAGCCTATCCTCCATATTCCTTTACCCAGGCTTCATGCTCTGGAGAGAACACTCTTCGATTCAGAGCATGTTACCATAGTCTCTTGAGACTGAAGGATGCCTATGATGATGATCCAAAAAATAAAGGAGTATAACTATAATAAACTAAAGGAAGTGATTAATAAGAAATTACAGGAATATGGTAATTTTAAGTTATCTTGGTTCGGAAAGATTGCATTGATAAAAATGAAAATTCTACCAAAAATTTATTTTTTATTTAGAATGTTACCAATGCAGTTAACAGAGGATGATTTGAAATATTGGCAAGGAATAGTTAATAAGTATTGTAATGAAGGGAAGAAATCTAGAATAAATAAAAAGTATTGGTATAAAACAACAAAAGAAGGTGGTACAGGTTTACCAAATATAAGAAACTATTATTTAGCTAATCAATTGAGGTTTATTGGGGAAATTATATATAATCAGGAAAGGCTAATTTGGTGGGAAATGGAATCATCTGAATTACAAGGAAATATAGAAAAATATCTATTTGGTAAAGCCAAGAAAGATAAAATAAGTGAAATTAAGAATCCTTTTTTAAAGACATTGTTAAACATATGGTATAAGTATAAAAAGAATTTATGTTCATTATACTCTCCACTTGGATTAGTGACGGAAAGAGAAAATTTTCCTACCAGTATGAAAGTGTATGCGGATTTATTTAAAGAAAAAAAGTTATTAGATTGAAAGATTGGTTGTATAAAATGAGATCGATAGATCAAATGAAACAAATATTTCAAAATAAGAGTATTTTGTGGTTGAATTATGTACAACTAGAAAGATGGACTAAGGAATGGGTAAATAAATATAATAAAGGTAGAGAACATACAAAATTTGAGCAATTTCTATTCTCATACGACGTGCGTAAGACAGCTGTCATTGACATCGAACTGAGTAGACTGCGGATGGACATTGTTGCCTTGCAAGAGACGAGACTGCCAGACATGGGATCTGTCAAAGAAAAAAACTTCTCATTCTTCTGGCAGGGAAAACCATTGAACGAGACCAGGGAATATGGTGTTGGCTTTGCGGTCAGAAATACTCTGCTGAGATCCATTGTTCCACCTACTGTGGGGAGTGAAAGAATCCTGTCTCTGCAGCTCCACTCATCAGCGGGACTGGTCACCCTCATCAGTGCATATGGACCCACACTGTCATCCACAACAGAAGTCAAAGACAAATTCTATGACGATTTGGCGGCTACTATCAAAAAAGTCCCTGAGAGAGAGCAGCTGTTCATTCTCGGAGACTTTAACGCTAGAGTTGGTGCTGATCACAACTCTTGGCCCACCTGTCTAGGCCGTTTTGGCATTGGGAAGATGAATGAAAATGGCCAACGCTTGCTGGAGTTTTGCTGTTATTATGGTCTTTGTGTCACCAACACGTTCTTTAATACAAAGCCTCAACACAGAGTTTCCTGGAGACATCCAAGATCGAAGCATTGGCATCAGCTTGATTTGATCCTCACTAGACGTTCTAGCCTATCTAGTATTACGATCACACGCAGCTACCAGAGTGCTGATTGTGATACTGATCACTCCCTGGTGTGTTGTAGAATAAAACTGCGAACAAAGAGATTGTATCACACTAAAAAGGAAGGAGGACCACGTATAGACATCAACAAGATTCACAATCAAAGAAAAGTGGAGGAATTTGCCCAAGCTCTTCAGGAAACCCTTCCAGGCCCGGCTGATGCAAATGCACCTGAACGATGGGAACACTTCAAGAACACTGTTTATAACACTGCCTTGTCCACATTTGGCAAAAAGACCAAAAAGACGGCCGACTGGTTCAAAGCCCATTCGGAGGAGTTGATTCCAGCCATTGAGGATAAGAGGAGAGCTCTAGCAGCATACAAAGCCTGTCCTAGTGAGTACAACTTGCAGGCTCTTCGAGCTGCTCGTAGCCAAGTCCAACAGACTGCCAGGAGATGCTCCAATGATTATTGGCTTCAGCTCTGCTCTCAGATACAGATAGCAGCAGACACAGGTAACATCAAGGGAATGTATGACGGTATCAAGCAGGCTTTAGGTCCAATACAGAAGAAATCTGCTCCCTTGAAGTCTACTACAGGTGTGATCATCCAGGACCGAGCAGAGCAGATGGAACGCTGGGTGCAGCACTACTCTGAGCTATATTCTAAAGAGAATGTAGTAACGGAAGAGCCACTAAATAACATTGAGTGCCTGCCTCTCTTGGAAGAACTGGACAGTGAACCAACTTTAGCAGAAATAAAAGCGGCCTTGGATTCCCTTGCCTCTGGCAAGGCACCTGGGAAGGACAATATCCCCGTTGAGGTTTTGAAGTGCTGTAAAGAGATCATCACCACTGAGCTGTATGAAGTCTTTTGTCTTTGCTGGAGAGAAGGTGGAGTACCACAGGACATGAAGGATGCAAACATCGTCACATTGTATAAGAACAAAGGCGACAGGGGCGACTGCAATAACTACCGTGGTATCTCTCTTCTCAGCGTTGTAGGGAAGCTGCTGGCCCATGTTGTGCTGAAGAGACTCCAGGTGCTTGCAGACAGAGTCTATCCAGAATCACAGTGCGGATTTCGAGCTAATAGATCCACCACCGACATGGTATTTTCCCTCAGACAGTTGCAGGAGAAATGCAGGGAACAACAACAGCCACTCTTTGTGGCCTTCATAGATCTCACAAAGGCCTTTGACTTGGTTAGCAGGGACGGACTCTTTAAAATACTTCCCAAGATTGGATGTCCACCTCAACTCCTTAATATCATCAGGTCCTTTCATGAGGAAATGAAGGGCACTGTAGTTTTTGATGGCTCAACATCAGATCCCTTTGACATCCGAAGCGGAGTAAAACAAGGCTGTGTCCTTGCGCCGACCCTGTTTGGGATCTTCTTTGCTGTCATACTGAAGCAGGCCTTTGGAACTGCAACAGAAGGTGTCTATCTCCGGACTAGATCAGATGGGAAGCTCTTTAATCTCACTAGATTGAGAGCAAAGACCAAAGTCCAACTGAAATGCATGCGGGATTTCCTCTTTGCCGATGATGCAGCCATTGTTGCCCACTCTGCTGAAGACCTGACTAACTATCAGCCTGAAGAAAACACAAGTCATGTGCCAGGGCGTGGACTCACCTCCCTCTATCACTATCTCCACACAAGAATTGGAGGTTGTTCATGAATTTGTGTACCTTGGCTCAACAATCTCTGACACTCTCTCCCTAGATGTCGAGCTGGATAAACGCATTGGGAAAGCAGCTACCATGTTCTCTAGACTCACAAAGAGAGTATGGCTTAACAAGAAGTTGACGGCATACACCAAAATCCAGGTCTATAGAGCCTGTATCCTGAGCACACTCCTATACTGCAGTGAGTCCTGGACCCTTTGTGCACGGCAGGAGAGGAAGTTGAACACCTTCCATATGCGTTGCCTCCGACGCATTTTTGGTATCACCTGGCAGGACAAAGTTCCAAATAGAGTAGTTCTAGAACGAGCTGGAATTTTCAGCATGTATACATTATTGAAACAGCACCATCTACGCTGGCTTGGGCACGTCGTAAGAATGGCTGATGGTCGGATTCCAAAAGATCTCCTGTATGGAGAATTAGTGCAGGGAAGCCGCCCCCGAGGGAGACCACAACTGCGTTACAAGGACATCTGCAAGCGGGATCTGAAGGCCTTAGGAATGGACCTCAACAGATGGGAAACCTTGACGTCTGAGCGTTCAGCCTGGAGGCAGGCGGTGCATCATGGCCTCTCCCAATTTGAAGAGACACTTGTACAGCAGGCCGAGGCAAAGAGGCAGTCCCGAAAGAAGCAAAACCAGGGAGCTGGACAGGGGACAGATTATATTTGTCTTCAATGTGGAAGAGATTGTCACTCTCGAATTGGCCTTCTCAGCCACACAAGACACTGTTCCAAGACCTTCATACAGAGCACGTTACCATAGTCTCTCGAGACTGAAGGATGCCTATGAAAATGAGGACATTCAGATGACTGATTCAGTAAAAGGCACAGTGAGTAAAATCTATTCACTTCTTCTTAATTTAGAGGAAGAAGAAAGTAAGAAAGAGCGATTGAAAATAGTGTGGGAACAAGACATTGGAAAAAGAATAAATGAAGAAGAATGGAGGAAGATATGGAAAATGAGGGTTTTAAGGTTTATGTCGGTAAGAATAAGGGAAAATTTCTTTAAACTCAGTTTAAGATGGTATTTAACACCGGTAAAAATAAACAAAATTAATACCAAACATCCGAATGTCTGTTGGAAATGTGAGAAAGAAGTTGGTACATACTTTCATATGTGGTGGGAATGTGAAAAAGTGCAAAGATTTTGGAAACAAATTTTCAAAGAATTAAGCTATATGTGTGGAAACGATATAGAATGTAATGCTGAGATTGCCTTGTTATCAATACAGTGGGGTCTCAACTTACGAACTTAATCCGTATTGGAAGGTGGTTCGTAGGTCAAAAAGTTCGTAGGTCGAATCTGCATTTCCCATAGAAATGCATTGAAAACCATTTAATCCGTATCTGCTCTTTTCTGTCCATAGAAACTAATGGGAAACTGCTATTCCGCCTTCTGCCACTAGAGGGGGATATTTTTTTCTTTTCTTCTTTAGGTTCAGGAAAGGCAGGGAACAGTTTGCAAAGCACTTTTGAAATCTTTTTTTTTCAACGAAGCCAATTTTCAAGCATGTTTTAAAGCATGTTGTGCTGATTTTTTCAGCACAAAGACACACAGGCAGGCTTTTTAGGTGCTGAGCAGGCCTCCCCAAGCCTCTTCAGAGCCAGCCGATCAGCTGATAGGCGGGGAGAGCAGGGGGCATGAGCGGGGGAGGGGGAGCACAAAATGGCTGCCAGGCTCCCATCTGGTGTGGGCTTTTAGCTGTTTCCTGCTCTTTTTCCTGCTGTTTGGGGGCTACCAAGGCCTGGTAAGTGACTTTCTTTTATTTATTTTTAAGTTTCTGACCTTTTTTCCCCCTCCAGAAGCCTCTAAGGGGAGGGAGGGGGCATTTTTTTCCTGTACATAACTCGAGGGAAGTTCATATGTCAAGTCCTTATTTTCCCTATAGGGCGGGTTCGTAAGTTGAATTGTTCGCAAGTAGGGTCGTTCATAAGTAGAGACCCCACTGTATATGAGAATGTGGAATATGACAAAATGACTAAAGAATTGATAACTAATTTATTAACAGCAGCTAAATTGATTATTGCCAGGCAATGGAAATTAAAAACTGAATTGCAAATTGAAGAATGGTACAAAGAAATATGGAATATAGCAATAAATGATAAATTAACTTGCAATTTAAAGATTAAGAAAGGAGAGTTGGAAAAGAATAGTTTTTATGAAATATGGGGCAAATTTTTGGAATATGTGCTAATAAGGGGGAAAGGGAAAGCTCCAACTCAAGTTTTGGAGAAGAGGACGAAAAAGAAGAAGAAGAAGAAGAAGAAGAAGAAGAATAAGAAGAAGAAGAAGAAGAAGAAGAAGAAGAAGGCAAGAGGTCCCGTACATGGTGGTGGGGAACACAGTTATTGTATTTGAGTTTATATGTTTCATGTATATGTTTCTCTTTTTGTTATAGTTATAGAAAATAAAAAAATAAAAAAATGTTTTGGTGCCTGCTTTTACTTTCCTCCAGAACAAGTAGGGGAGGGATAGATAGGAGCAGGAGGGAGGGATGGAGGGGGAGGGACAAAGATAAAGAATGATTTAGAATTACAAAATTATTTGAATTTCTTGATAAACAAGTGCTTTAATTTGTGCACAGTGCAGTGAGACAGTGGCTGATCTGCAATACCATAGTCATACCAACTCCATATTTCCAGATGGCAGAAAGGTTCTACAAACTCATGTAAATGCCAGTTCATAGGGACCAGACTTAAGGATCTCTATTGCACTAAATTAGTAACAGGAAGCTAGCAGCATCACCAGAGATTTTTCAGACGCTTCAGGTATTTTAATATTTGGTGCAGAGTGACTTTGCGGCCTGACCCATTCCATTCTGGGGTCTACCCTTCATCCACCTTATTCCCTTTGGCTTGCTGTGGTTCTTTCAAGTGCCATTCAAAGATAGGTTTTGCAAGTACAGTATGCTCAGCAATTAATTGGCAACCACCACCACATAGACGTCTCATAATTAAATGGTACTGACGGTGACTTCCCCCACTCCCAATAGAATGGTACTGATTGTGGCACAGTCTCCAATATGGCTCACTGGGCTTTTCTCCATTGCTGCAGTGTTTGGTTCACATCAAGAACATACACACCTGGCAGCATATGGTACTCCTGCTATTTTGGTCTCTCCCAGTGTTTTTATTTATTTATTTATTTAAAATATTTTTTACCCTGCCTTTCTCCTTAACAGAAACGATGGTGGCTTGCGTCATTAAAAAGATAACATTTAAAAGTTTAAAACAGTAAGTAGACAAATATTTTAAGAAGATGCAAACCAACATATTAAAAATGGTAAACAAAATCAATTCAGCAAACACATTTAAAAGCAATAACGCGCAACAATTCCATTTATTAAAAAATCCTCTCAGACATCTTGTCGCTAAGAGAAAGCTTGTCTGAAGAGGAATGTCTCCATCTGCCTGCAGAAGGACAGTCAAGATGGCATTAGCCTGGCCTCCTACAAGAGGGAGTTCCAGAGTCTGGGTGCCGTGATCAAGAAGGCCCTGTCCTATGTTCTCACCAAACACCTCTGTGACGGTGGTGGCCTCTCCTCATAATCTTCACACCCAAACAGGCACATGTCCTTTTACTTGGAAGAAAGGCAGCCTAAAAATAAAACGAAGGAAAGGAAAAAGACACTATATTTACTATACTGTAGTTTGGGCCCAACCTGTTTAAGGCTTGATAGGTTAAAACCACCACTTTGAATGGTACCCGGAAATGGATCAGTAGCCAGTGGAGCTGCAGTAATGGGGGGGGGGGGGTTACGTGATCCCTGTAACCAGCCCTGGGTTAACAATCTGGCTACAGCATTTTGGACCCACTGAAGTTTCTGAACTTTTTCCAAAGGCAGCCCCACGTAGAGTATTTTACAGTAATCTTCAAAAATTCAAAAAAGGAGGAAATCGGGAACTACAGACCAGTCAGCTTTTTAAAAGCCTCATTTAATTTTTCCCCTTTATTGTCCATGGGCTCACGTAATCATCCTCTTTCTTCCTGTTTAAGTGATGGCTCCACTGCCCACTGATTTGGATTCATTTTATGGATCTTCTTGATGTTTCTGGAGACTTGAATCAATTCTACTTCAGGGTTATTTTCCCTCACTTGTGAACTGCTTTGTGTTTTGTTTTGTTTTGTTTTTTTAACCCAGCTCTTTCTGGGATGTCAGTTTTTAGAAGACGGAATAGGCACTTTGTAGTGGAGCTGTGCAAAGGCTGGGAAAGGCAACATCAAGGGAGAGAAAAAGACAATAGATGGAGACAAGACAGAGAATGAGGAGGACATGAGAGGGAGGAGTGGGAGAGATGAGAGGAAACTGAAGGTCTTTGAAATTGAAAATGGAAGAATATTGTCTACTTGGAACGAAAACCGACTATTACATATGGAAGCTTGGAGTGAGTGACTCTGAATCTATGGGGGGGGGGGGAAGGACCATGGTTCCAACACACATCATTCTGAGCCACGCACCTCATGGGGATGACCCCCCTGTACAATTGCCTACAGTACAGAGAAGCTGTGTTTTTCTCCCCATAGGAATTACATGAGCTCGAAGAACCAGTTGGCTTCTTTTCTTCCCTATCTTCACTGGGGTGGAGTGCCTCTCTCAGGGGGACAGCTGGTCTAGTCTCAGTTGGCTGACCTGCTCTGACTAGGAAAGATAGCAATTTATTTATTTACTTAACTTTCAATGGTACTTATAAATCAGCTACAAAACAGCACTTCTGCAGCTGTGCATGAAGGGACGTCTTTACTATCCAAAGGCTCTGGAGAGGATGGGGAGAAGGAAGAAGGAGGGATTAGCTCATATTATACTGAGAAGTCACACTGACTTCAATTACACTTAATCCCGTATAAATAGTTGTGGAGGCTGCAAAGCAAGGCAAGAGATGTGCATTGGCCTTGGACAAGGCACTTTTGGGGACACTGATTTCCATATCAGTATGGAACCCAGTTTTCTAAATAATACAGTAGTGGCTTTTGTTCTTGTCTTTGGCTTGGGGGGGGGCACAAGAAGGGAAAGATTTCAACTCTCACAGCTGTGCTTATTCAAAACTGCAGCAAAGGCCACACATTTCTTGGATAGGCAACATATCTCTAAAACGCCACTGCTTGCATGTGAAGGACTGAAGAGGGAAGCTGTAGCAGCAGCGAACAAGCACCCCAGAATAGTACAGCATGGAACACAGAACACAAGAGAATCCAATGCTATTGCTTTTTTTAAAGAAGGCTTATTAGATAAAATCACACACATCACAAATATGTATGTATTAAAGAAAAAAAAATACTGTATAAGGCCCTGAGACAACCATGTTTCTCAATGCATGTACAACTTTAAGAAATATGGGGTGGTATATAAACAGCACATTTTGCTTTGCACGATCTGCAACTAGCACCACCTGATTGATCCAGGGTCCCAGTTCCATGGAGGATCTGCAGCAAAGGGAATTTGGCCATGAAGGCCGACTCTTTATTTGCCCCTCTGGCAGGTATTGATTGGAACACTTCTTGTATGTGAGCCCTTGCACAGCAGAAAAGGAACTGAACCACGTTCCATAACCAACGCAAAAAAGGCATCTGCTCCAATTGCCTCTATGTCGCTTTCACTGTCTAAAGGCTAAAATAATGGCAGAAAGAAATACGAAAAGGAAAGCCTAGCGCCTTAGAGGGAGAGCAACCAATTAACTGAGTGGGAGGCCCCAGGAGCAAGACAGATAGCAAGGATTAATGCAAAGTGCAGCTACAGAGGAAACATAAATAGCAGGAAACTGGGTTCAGCAGATGGTGCAGAGTGGGAGGGCTGCATCTTGGAAGGACCTGAGAGGGGAAATGGGAGCTATGACATGGAGCAGGTGAGCTCCGGATGTGTAAATTGGGAAGACGATTAAGAACAGAAATCTCCTTTTTTTCCAATCAAGAATGTTCCAAGCCAGGCTCTGAAAGATAAGGTCAGCCAATTATTGCTGCGCAGGGCACTCCTCTTCCTGGTGGCACACGGGGAGGGGAAAATAGAGAACGGAAGAAGAAAATGGTGTTGCTCTGTCATCTGCTTCTCTAGGGAAAAGACCTGTGTGGGATTTATGTTTTGTTGAATGCTCAACATGGTTTTGATATCTTCTGTCAAAGCATTTCACACAACCACAACATTTAACCTGATAATGGGGGCAGCTCTTGGTGGTAAGTGCTTATAACCAAGGGCAGTGTGACCAATGCCTCTTGCTCTATCTGCTCTAACAGGGTTACTGTTTGACTCCAGTAAATATCTGAGGCTCCAGCCACCCCATAGATATGGAGAAATAAGTTTGCCTAACCACCATTTTTAACATGAATTTTTCAACTTCCCCTTAACATTAGTAAGCTTGTAGAAGGCCTTCGACCACTAAATTTCTGCTAGGGGTGGGAAGGGTCAGAGGGATTGGGGCCATGGGCTGTACCAGGTCTGGAAATAGATAAAACTAGATGCTCTTGCAAGCCAACCAACCAAGCAACAATGTTGAGACAAGAACTTCCATTTAGAGGGGATGGGAGATGTTTTGAGGGCCTCCCTCACAAGTGCACAAAAGAATGAACAACAGCAAGTCCTAAGTCCCCTTATTGTTATTATGTGCCATCGAGTTGCTTCTGAACTAGTGACCTCCAAAAAGTCCTATCATCAACACCACTGCTCAACTCTTGCAAAACACAAAGGTATGGCTTTCTTTATTGAATCAGTCTCATATTTAGTCTCCTTTGTTTCCCTTTGCGTTCAACCTTTCCAGTGTCTCTGCCTTTTCCATTGAACAGTATATTCTCATAAATGTGCCTAAAGTACAATAGTTTCAATTCAGTTATTTTTGGCTTCTTGGGAGGGCGTAAGCGTGAATTGACCAAGAACCCATTTATCTGTCACAGGACCCACCACAATGCTTTCTTTGTATACATTTTAGATTTTTTGTCAGCTTCCTTCACTGTCCTGCTTTCAGATCCATACATAATATTCAGGAGTACCATAATGCAGATTATCTTCAACTTGCTCTTGAGTCACACATCCTGTTCTTGAAGATATTTTCTAATTCTTTCATAGCCTCCCTTCTCAGTGTCAGACTTCTGATTTCTTAGCTGTAGCCTCCTTTTCGATTTATGATTGAACTGAGGTACAGAAAAACTAACAATTTCAATTTGTCATAGTTCACATTAAAGTTATGTAACTCTTCTGTAGGCATTTTTGTGTTCTCAACATTCAACTGTAATCTGGCTTTTGTACATTTGTCTTTCACCATCATAATGGAGTGGTTTCAAGTCATTTCTACTTTCTGTAAGTTATATGGTGTCATCTATCTATCTTAGATTAGTGATATATCTTCCACCAACATTCACTCCCCCTTCATCTAAATTTAATCTAGCTTTCAGTATATGTTCTGCACAAAGACTGAACAGATAAGGAGATAAAACAGAACTGTGCCTGGCACCTTTGGTTATGAGAAACCATTCTGTTCCTCTGTATTCTGTTCTAACAGCATTCTGTTTTTGACCAGAGTACAGTATATGTTACTTATATGAGAAGTATGAATCAAGGTAAACTCAAAATGGTAACACAAGATATGGAACATTTAAACATCTCAGTACTTGGTGTGAATGAACTAAAATAGTCTGGAATAAGACATTTTCAATTACAATTACAAAATATTTTACTTCCACAATGCCAAAATCAGAACAAACGTGGCTCTAATAATGGGATATGATGTAGTAGCACAAGCAGTTAAAGAATGTAACGTAAAGTCTGACTAAATAATATCTATCAGATGTCTTAGGCCTGTTCAGACTGGCTGTTTTAGGTGTGGGGTGGATCAGGCTACAAAGGGCCTGTTGAGGTCATAGGGAGGAGTGATGCTTCATTTGGTGTGCTCCCTCCCATCTGAACAGGAAATGACTCCTTGTAGCCTGATCAGCTGTCAATTAAGCACTTCCTTGTAGCCTGATCGGCTGTCAATTAAGCAAAGGGTAAGGGGAAGTGAAATTATTGTTTTTTACATTCCTCCTCTCGCCCTCTGTCAGTACTGTTCCGTTTTCTCCCTCCCTCCCTCCCTCCCTCCCTGCTTCCCACCTTCCTTCTCCATCCACATTGGTCCTAAGAATCTGCAGCCACAATAGCAGCTGGAGGCTGTTATCTCCTAGCTACCCAGGCTAAACAGTGAGCATTCCAAAAAGAATGCATGCCAGAAAGGTACACAACAGCTCTTAAAGGGGAAGGATGGGTTATTCTAAGTAGAAAGACTTGCAGATAAGGTATTTTTAAAAATCCAAACCATACCCTCAGTAATCCAGATACCATATCTATATGCCAGTGTAGACAGACCCTTAGATAACTTAGCAACATAACCATGATTCCAGTCTTTGCTTCAACTACAGATGAAGAAAGAGAAATAGAAAGGTTACATGCAACTGACCAGGAGGAAACTGATCACAGAAAGAAAGAAAGAAAGAAAGAAAGAAAGAAAGAAAGAAAGAAAGAAAGAAAGAAAGAAAGAAAGAAAGAAAAAAAGAGACATAAATCATAGGTGACTGGAATGCAAAAATAGGAAATAAAGCAGAATTAAACACTGTTAGAGAATTTGGCCTAGGAGTCAGAAACGAAGCAGGAGAATTACAGTACTTGTGGATTTCCATGAAGCCAACAACCCAATTATTACAAATACATGTTTCCGGTATGTGAACAGACAGGTGTACAGGTGGCTATTACCAGACAGCTGATATAGAAACAAAATAGACTATATAATTGGAAGTAGCAGATGGAGACGCTATAGTCTTTCTGTTAAAACAGGAGACTTTTTAAAAAACCCCAATAAGTTTTGTTTTGTTTTTGCTTGCTCGCTTGCTTTTGCTGCTTAGAACTGGGGCAGGCTATGGGGTCACCTTTGGAGCCACAACACTGGCCCTGCAGAGGCTGCTCGAGAGCGATGGGCTGCCTTTTAACCATCTCTACTCAGTACTCATTCTAACATGGACCCTGGCAGAGGACCCCTCTTTCAGGCTGTTTGGCTTTGGCACTTCCTGTGGCCAAGAAGCAGCACAGCAGTCTGCCAGGGCCCACCATTTCCCCCCACATTTTATTCCCACTTCAGTGTACAGCAGAAGAAGCTATTAGCCTATCTTCAAACATGCCTGCTTAGGCCAACGACATGTGCAGTCACAGAAGACAACTTTAGAGTTTTTTTCCCTCTGTATCTGTGGGATGAAACATGCAGGTGCGTAATGCACCGAGTGTCCATAAGCCAGCTGTTTCTCGTCCTGTAATGATGCCTTAATTGGAGGATGGACTGGTAGAGGCCAAAATGAGAGATTTGTTTTCAATTTAATTAGGTGTAAAGGAATTGTACTGCAATGCCAATACAAGGGAGAATGAAGGGACTAAACCAGAATTAGTTGGCTCCATGTGCTGCTGAATTTGGCTTTCATGCATGTGGTGCTGTCCTCTGACCTAGACAGTGCTGCCAAATGAATCTTGGAAACAGCTGTGGCATAAAGTACTTTAGAAAAACCAAGGCTAGGGCCTGCATTAGGAAGCATCATGACATATATGGAAGAAAAAGGATAATAATTCTAAATGAAAGATAAGTAGTATGGTGTGGGGAAATACATAATCTTGGTGAATTCTCTCCAATCCTTCTGAAACCATTTCAATCATCCACATGCTAAAACTTTAAAGCTTGGTACACATATCATAGTTTTTCCCAGAGAAGCAATGAAATTTTCAAGGGGCATCTTAGGGCCAGATTAAATATTATTCAGAGTTCCCCTGCCTCTGGCATTATTTTGTTCATGAATTACTTAACAGCAGCAACTAAAGTCTGCAAACAGGAACAGAGGAATGCCAGATGAAAGAAAAAAAGGTTACTTACCTGTAACGATGGTTCTTCAAGTGGTCATTCTGTGAATTCACACAAAGGGTTAATACCAGCGCCAGCGTCGGTCCTCTCGGAACATTCTCTAGCTGCAAGAGAAAAGTAACAATGTTTAGGACTACCCCTACTGCGCACGCCCAGCCTAACCGTCCCTCAGTTCCATTTGTCCGCCACAGGTACTTGAATCTATAGAGATACCAGTGACAGACAGACAGAGGGGAGGCCGGGCGGGATTGTGTGAATTCACAGAATGACCACTTGAAGAACCATCGTTACAGGTAAGTAACCTTTCTTTCTTCATCGTGGTCTTCTGTGAATGCACACAAAGGGTGAGTAGCACGCTTACTAACCGGATGGTGGGCTGTCACTGAAGAACAGATGTTAGCACTGCTCTCCCGAACCTCGTCTCATCTCTTGCCCTCATGTCCAATCTGTAGTGGGTTATGAAGGTAGAGGCATTGGACCAGGTAGCGGACCGGCAGATGTTGGGCAGGTCGACGCCACGCAGTAAAGCAGTCGATGAGGCTACAGCCCTGGTGGAGTGGGCCCTAAGTCCCTCTGGAGGGTCTCTGCGGTTGAGCTCATAGGAGAGAGCGATGGTCGATACAAGCCACCTAGAGAGTGTCGACAGCGAGGCTGGACAGCCTTTCTTTGAACCAAAGTAGCAGAGGAAAAGCCGGTTTGCCTGTCTAAATTCCTTGGTTCTGGATACATAGAAGGCTAGGGATCGCCGAACATCAAGCATGTGGAGCATGCGTTCAGCATCAGTAGCCGGAGACGGAAACAAGGTGGGGAGAATCAGTGGCTGATTTACATGGAAATCGGAGACCACCTTAGGAAGAAATGAGACGTCCAAGTAGAGCATAACCTTGTCCCTGAAGAATTGAAGAAATGGCTGATCAGAGCGAAGCGCTGCTAACTCACTAGCCCGGCGAGCAGATGTTATAGCCACCAAAAATAGTGTCTTCAAAGAGAGCAGCTTAAGGTCTCAGGTAGCCATGGGCTCAAAAGGAGGCCTAGAAAGGGCATGTAGGACCAGGTGAAGGGACCACTGTGGGATCGGTGGACGAATAGGAGGTCGAAGGTTAGAGAGGCCTTTCAAAAACGTCCTAATTGTAGGGTGGGAGAAAAGCTGGGAAGAGGGTGAGCCTCTGGGTTGGAAGAAAACAACCGCTGCCAAATACACCTTGATAGTAGAAATAGTAAGGCTAAAGTCAAACAGGTAAAGCAGGTACTGTAAAAGCGTGGAAACAGAAACAGGGGACGGAACAAGACCCCTCTGCTGGGTAAACTTCAAAAAACTTTTCCACTTGTACGTATACAAGCGAGACGTGGAAGGCTTGACGGCACTATTCAAGACTTCCTTGATCTCGGGACGATCTTCCACGCTGTCAGGTGGAGCGTTTCGAGGTCCGGGTGAAGGACTTTGCCTGCCTCCTGGGTCAATAGGTTGGGCCATAAGGGGAGGGTTGTGGAGTCCACAGCCATCTGGACTAGAGTGGGGAACCACACCTGTCGAGGCCAAAAGGGTGCGATGAAAATAGCCGGAATCATCGAACGTCGGAATTTCACTAGGGACCTCTGTATCAACGGAAGAGGTGGAAACATGTACAAGAGGCCCTGATTCCATGGAATCATGAATGCGTCGCCGAGAGAGTGTAGGCCGAGGCCGGCCCGAGACGCATACCTGGGGCATTTCGCATTCTGAGGAGATGCAAAAACGTCCAACACGGGGTTCCCCCACCGGCGGCAAAGATCCCTGAAGACCAGGGGGTTCAGCTCCCATTCGTGTGTCTGATGTTGAAGCCTGCTCAGAGTGTCTGCGAGTGCATTGTCCTCTGTGGCCACATGGATGGCTACTGGATAGACATGGTGACGGTAACACCACTCCCAGAGGAGGATGGAGAGGTATAGGAGTGATTGAGAACGAGTTCCTCCCTGCTTGTTGACGTAATGCATTGTGGTAGTGTTGTCCGTCACTAGCTGAACTCCGCGGCCCTGTAGAAGTGGAAGGAAGGACCTGAACGCCTTGATGACTGCAAGCAGCTCCAGGTGATTGATGTGGAACATTGCTTCCTGTGGAGTCCAGAGGGCATGAATGGTGTGGTGGCCGCAGTGTGCCCCCCAGCCGGAGGGACTGGCGTCCGTTGTGACTTGGGCGGTGAGACGGAGTGGACGGAAAGGACGGCCGACCGTGAGGTGAGGTGTGTACGTCCACCACTGGAGCTGTCTGACTAGCTCCGGCATGACACGAAGACGTTTCCTCTGGCTGTCGACCATGGGGTCGAAAAGAGCTAGGAACCATGACTGGAGCGACCGTAACTTGAGACGAGCGTGGGCTAGCGCCGGTGTGGTAGAAGACATCAGGCCGAGAAGGTGCTGGGCATGATGGGCTGTTACCCGGCCACGTGGTTGGAATTTTCTGATGGCTCGCTGTATCTTGTGTATTCTCTCTGGGGGAGAAATGCACGACCCTTCACGGCATCTAAGCAGACCCCTATGTACTGTACAGTTTTGGAGGGGATGAGCTGAGACTTCTCTTTGTTGACAGTGAGTCCGAGATTGAGAAGGAGATACAGGATGAACTTTGTGTCTTTCAGGGATTGTCTCCATGACGTGGAGACCACTAGCCAATCGTCCAGATAAGGATAGACGTGGATGCCCCTGAGACGAAGGTAAGCTGCCACTGGGGCCATGACCTTGGTGAAAGTTCGGGGAGCTGTGGACAGGCCGAATGGCAGGGCCTGGAATTCGTAAATTGTGCCCTGAAAAATGAACCGGAGATACTTGCGGTGGTCGGGGTGGATAGTGACGTGAAAGTAGGCGTCCTTTAGATCTATAAGGACGAACCAGCTGTCTTTCTTCAGCAGGTGCATGATGGACTCTAAGGTGAGCATTCGAAACCGTCTGGGTCGCAGGTAAGTATTTAGGAGTCTGAGATCGAGAATGGGCCTTATGCCTCCTCCTCTTTTTGATACAGCAAAATAACGGGAATAGAACCCGTGTTGTATGTCGCGGGGTGGTACTGTATAGATGGCATCTTTTTCCAAGAGAGATGAAATTTCTTCCTCTAGCGAGGAATCGAAGGGGGAGTAATTTATGAAGCCTAGCGGAGGAGATTTTATAAACTCCAGCTGGTAACCGTATTGAATGATCCTTAGAGCCCAAGTATCGGTTGTGATAGCAACCCAGTTGTGAAGAAACGCTGAAGACGGGTGGTGGGTGGTGAATGGGTGAGTATGGGAGGACGAAAGTCAAAGATACTGTTTTTGTTTTCTCCCAGGTGGTTTAAAGGATTGACGACGGTGAGACTGATGAGACCGGTATCCCTGAACAGAAGAGGAGGACTGTCTGGAACGTTGCTGAGGTAAGTGTTTATAAGGACGGTATTGCTGAGAAGGTTGTTGATATTGGCCGTAAGGTTTACGCCATTGGGGTCTTCTCTGCCTAGACTGAGTTTGAACAGAATAGGACTTTGCAGTCCTTTTAGCTTTGTGGAGATCCTCTAAGTGGGAGTCAGTCTTTTCATTGAACAAGCCACTAGCGTCGAAGGGGAGGCTCTCAACCTTAGATTTGACATCATCCAGTATGTCTGCAGAACGGAGCCAAGCATGTCTTTGGAGAGTAATGGCAGACATGAGAACCCTAGCAGCGATCTCTGCTGCATGGCGAATAGAGAGGCGTTCATGTTTGGATACTGTCTGAGCCTCCTCATATGAGTTTAGAAAAGCTTGTCGGGTGTCTTCAGGTATCATTTTCAGCCCTGGCAAAACTTTGAGCCAGAGCTGTTTGTGATAAGCCCCTAACACAGTCTGATAATTGATGACTCGGAGCAACAAGGTGATGAGGGAGTAGATTTTCCTGCCTATGATCTCCAGTTTTTTACCTTCCTTGTCAACGGGGGTAACGTGAACCTTGGCAGATGGTCTGGAGCAACTTGTTTCTACAATGAGTGAATTTGGAATTGGATGCTTGAGCAGAAATTTGGTGTCAGCCCCATGAATTTTGTAAAAATTCTCTGTGCGACAAGGAACATTGGGAGTATTCGCAGGCTGAGCCCAGAATTCCTTAATGGTCTCCATAACCACTGACACAAAGGCTATACTGGGAGGAGCGGTGCTATCCTTCTTAATGTCTCCGAAGAATAAGTCTTCACCCGGAGGTGAAGGAAGATTCAAGTCCAACTTCAGGGTTTTTGCAAGCCTTGACATCATCTGGGAGTAGCAAGAGAAGTCCTCAGATGGAGAAGACGCGTGAGGATCCCCAGTGTCTGAAACCACCACATCTTCCTGAGGCAACTCGTGAGGTGGCAGGGGTAGGGTTTGTTCTTGATCGGAGTCAGAAGAGTGCTCAGTGGACACCTCATCTGGGTCCGAGGAGAAGACAACCCTTTTCTTTTTTGGAGGTGGTCCCTCGACGCCGACTGGCTCTGTCTGAGGCTGTGACGGGACTGCAGCCGATGCCGACGTTGAAGGTACTGGTTGCGGTGCAGGGGCAACCGGTAATGAAGGGGGTTTAGCCCCGACGCGGATAACTCGACGTCGACCTCGAGGACAGGTGGACTCCGGCGAAGAGGACAGATAAATGTACCGGATCTTTCTATGATACCGATCCCGAGACGCGGACGTCGAAGACGAGGAAATGGACCTCGAACGATCATGTCGACGTCGATGGTGTTTACGACGTTTGGGTCGATCCGAATCCGTGGAATAGGAAGAAGAGGATCGACATCGGTGCTTGCTACGACGTCGATGGGACCTGCGCTTCTCCCTAGAGCGTTTACGCTTCGAAGATTTCGATTCCGAACGGTGGGAAGAGTCGGACTGGGTCGAAGCTCGATGTTTCCTCTTCGACCGTTTTCGTCGAGGAGACTTCGATCTCGAGTGGTCGGTAGAAGGGGACCGACTCGAGGAACGGTGCTTGTCCGTGCGAGGACGCTTGTCTCGAGGGGATTTCGACCTCGAACGCACGGGAGAGCGAGGACACTTGTCCTGTGAAGATCTCGAACCGGAGTGTACTGACGAGATCGACAGAGGAGACGACCCCTGGCCCGCAGGAGATGGGCTATGTGGGGCGGAAGTCAGGCCAGTAGTGGCTCCAACCAACTGGCTCGGCGTCGGGGAAGACATTCCCGTCGGCGGCACGGCTTCAGTGCGTCGAGCAGGAGGTGGAACGGCTGCCCCAGACGAAGCATCGAAGCGTCTCGACAACTCCTCGAGGATCGGAGAAGGTATCGACCCGGAGGCTGGCGACAGCCGAAGGGACGTTGCCTTAGGCTTGGCAGACGCCTTGGCTTTCGACGTTTTGGACGGCTTCGTTTTCGGTGGAGCAGGAGCCGGCGGCTCGGGGTTCGAAGCAAGAGTGGTCGACTTCGACGCCGCGGACTTCTTCGACATTTTTGAGACTTTAGAAACCACCGATTGTACGGGGGCTGCTCTGGAAGTGGAAGCCATTTCTCCCTCCGAAGGCGCTGTGGAAGATAATGTTGACTCCCACAGGTGAAGTTTAAGGCGCTGTTGGCGAGCCTTAAGGGCGGCTTTAGTGAAAGCTTTGCAATGTGGGCAAGTTTTGGAGTTGTGCGATTCCCCTAAACAATACAAACAAGTATCGTGGCCGTCCTGGTGGGGGATTTTGCGATCGCACACCACACACCTGCTAAAGGGTCCGGACGGGGACACAGGGTGGTAAGACACCGACGTCGACTAGTCCGAAGGAGAAAGCAAAGAAGTCCGTAAAACAGTCCGAGTGAAAGCCGAGGAAAATAGAAGAAGAACCGATGTCGTCTAGTTTGAGGGGAAAGACGCGAGGGTAGTCCGTATAGCCAAAACTTTAGGTCAAAACGAAGGAATAAATCCAATTTTCTAAGATATAAGAATGCAGCTAGAAACGAGAGGCTCCAAACCGCCAGGCGGAAAAATGGAACTGAGGGACGGTTAGGCTGGGCGTGCGCAGTAGGGGTAGTCCTAAACATTGTTACTTTTCTCTTGCAGCTAGAGAATGTTCCGAGAGGACCGACGCTGGCGCTGGTATTAACCCTTTGTGTGCATTCACAGAAGACCACGATGAAGAAAGGTAGATTCGTTTGAACATGATTGCTTTTTCTTTTCTCCCCATGCAACTGCTGTCCTCTTACATCACAACTAAAAAGATATAGACCCACATTATTATTTTTCCTGTCAGGGAGAAAAGCAGGGAGGGCCAAGAGCATAGCAGTCCTAGCACCTCTATTGTGATTTTGCCTACAAAATGCCCCTTGTTATCTAAATGTAAAAGGAGATCAGCTGTCCCTCAGTGTAACCCAGTGATTACCATTCATACAGAAGCAGTCATTATAACATGATCAAGTGGTAAGAGCAGGTCAAGCAAATGTAGAAGTATATGAGATTGCAAATAAACCAGAGACTGAGATTAAGCCCTTAATTAAGAGGGCTATCCTCCTGCCCCCACATGCTATCTTGCTTAATTAACAGAAGCATGAAATTGAATTAAGATAATTTGGTGGTGGCGATGGCAAAAAAACAACACCCGGTGATCTTATTCAGCTTCTCTGCTTTGAATACTAGGTTGCTTCCCACCAGCTACATTACATCCTGCTGCTTTATTCCCTTAACTAGGAACACAAAGAACAATTGACTGCAAATGTTCTTTAAGGAGAGAATATTCAAAACACATACAACTCCCACGTCTGTGTAAAAATATAACAGCCTGTAGCTGTCTCACAAGCAAGCTAGAAATTTCTGTATAAAGAATATTCATCTTCTACATGGGCAACATAGACATGTGCTTGTATGGGAGCTATGAGATATTAAAATGCACAAGTATTACACCACACTGCCTAACATGGCTTCAGTACAACCAACATCTCTATTCCCACGATCAGTCCTTTAGTTTTGAAAAGATACCCTTATGCTCAAAAGCATATACTCATTTATCCCCCCCCCCCAGATAACGAAGACTTTGCAATTCAAGAGAGGCTTGCATGTTGTGTGATTACTAGGCTGTCATGTTGATCTGGATGCAAGCCTTGAAAAAAGCTGTCATGGCTAAACACCACTGCAGTTTCTGTCCAGCCTGTTCTCAGCTAGATCTCTGAAGAGATGCTCAATTGGCAAATTTGGTCCAGGAAGGGTCCAGTTAAGGGTCAGGAAGGTCCTTCTCCCAAGAAAAGCAAAATGGTTGGTACCCCCCCCCCTCTATTTGCTCCAGAAGAAATCCCCATCTCAGGGTGAGGAATACTCCATGACAGGGGCATTTTTAATCCTCCGTCACCTAACCATTTCCACCATCACAATCACTTCTGCAATAAACAGGGCACAGAAGCCCTGGTGGTGCTGAGGAAAGGAAGGCAGCAATCCTTCTAGGAACTGAGTTGTGGGGAAGTATGCATTCAGTTCTTGGATCCATAGGAAGAATCTACATAAAGAATAAGCTACAGGATGATCCTACCAGTGCATTGTTGCTCTTTCTCTTGTAGGAAATGCAGAAGCCATGAGGCTGCCCTGTGTGGCAAACCACCAAATGGTAGGTGGCAGTCTTCTTAGTAACCTGGGCTAGAGAAGAAGGAATATAGAGATCTTCATTTTTTTCAGGTGAGCCTTGCTTGAGCATGATGCCCTTTCTGACTCTGCCATGTATCTTTGGATGTTATGGACCTGTCTCCTGGCTTGTTCTACCCGTTCTCCAGTTCTGACTTCTGACTTTTTCTTGGATCCTTCTTTTCCTCCCTCCCCCATCCCCAGTCCTCTCTTGCTTCTCAGTCCTGACCATGGTCTTATCCTAAAATTTCTGGTTCCTAGCCTCTTTCTGTCTCAGGACTACTGCCCGTGGTCCTTTCCCCAGGAAAGACAGGGTGGCCAAAGTCAGAAAATGGACTGGCACGGGGCAGGGAGGGGCCCTTCTATATAGGTTTCATTACCCTCCGTCTTCAGTAAGTGGCTCCTTCTTGCTATGATTGACATGCCTGGATGCATAAAGGTAAGAATCCCATGCAAGCATTTACAGTTTGATTTGGGGGAAGCTTAAAGAAGCAGGAGAGCATTCACATACAACTCCTGTCCCTGTCTACTGAGTCACCAGCTTTCATGTGTTGAGATCACAGGATTGAAGCAGGATTCTGGCCATATCTGTCCAGTTGAAAATCCTGCTTAGTCTGAGTTCCTGATTGTGTGTGGGGGAGGGAAGAAAAGCATGAGTACAAGCCTTCTTCACACCTCCTCCTTCTGTATGGGAAGGTCGGGAACAAAGTGAGATGGGACATTACATTAAGGTACATGATATGCTTCCCCTCCCCCAAGGGATGCAGGTAGTGCTACGGGTTAAACCACTGAGCCGCTGGGCTTGTCATCAGAAAGGTCACCAGTTCAAATCTGCACGATGGGGTGAGCTCCCATTGCTTGTCCCAGCTCCCACCAACCTAGCAGTTCAAAAGCATGCAATGTGAGTATATGAATAGGTACCACCTCGGTGGGAAGGTAATGATGTTCCATGTCTAATCATGCTGGCCACATGACCATGGAAAGTGTCTATGGACAAATGCCGGCTATTTGGCTTACAAATGGGGAACAGCACCAGCCCCTAGAGTCGGACACGATCGGACTTGTCAAGGGGAACCTTTACTTTCATGTTCCACCCACTCTTTTATCTTTCGCACGAGCAGGCTGTATGCTTGAGTAGGACTTAGCATCTTAATTCAAAACAGGAGTGAACCTAATGTGACACTGACACGCTGAGATACGTATATGGTCTGCTCACAGAAAATGCCATGCCCACACTTGCCTGTTCTATGTTGTCATTTGAGATCTTAAACAGTTGGTACTAGCGAGAAGGCGTAAGTTTAGTTATAGTACCAACCTAGCAAGCATATTTTAGAGCTGCTAAGCACACTTGTGCTCTGAAATTAACAAAATGGAAAGAGCAACACACTCATTATCAGCCCACTAGTATTGAAATGAACCTTTTCCATGTACTCTCAACAGCTCTGTTCTTTATTCTGAGCAGGTGCCATGTTTTGAAGGAAAGAAACAGCTTATGTGAAAGCATGTGCTTTACCTAGCAATTACTGTCACTGCACCAAGAAAATGAAGACATCTGGTGGTTGCTAACGTTCCGCATCCTTCTTTATCTGCTCTAGCAAATCAGTAGCCAACTATCAGTAACTATAAGATCAATGAAACTCGGTTGTTCTGTCAGTACCTTTAACCCAAGGCAAGTATAGCCAGTTGCAAAGCTTTAACAGACTCATTCTTACACTGTTCCTCCTGGGAAGGGAAATGCCATTGCACTCCTTCAAAAAGATGTAACAAAGGCACTGGCAGAGAAATCCTAATACCATATTAGTGAAAATTGCTACTCATACAAGCGGAGCCAAGATCTAAAGACCTAATAGCTACAGATGTTCTCAGATGCTGTTTGCATGCAACCTCTTTGAAAGCAGAAGCTCATCGATTTCTACTATAATACACACTTATTCAGAGCACCTAAACTTTTCTCCATCTTGGGGGCCAAATCATCATGGCATACCATTTCTGAACATCATCAACCTACTATATACTATGTATCTTCTTAGATCACAGAGAAAGTTAAATGTAAGCTATTCAATATGTCATCTCTGTGCACACATATGCAACCGCATTATTCCAGTTTTTTATTTTTACTTCCCTCCACCTAAAAGATTTCAGTTTGTTGTTCAACTGAGTTGTTAAGTACATAGGTCTCATTAAAGGTGGAAAAAGTTCTGAAATGATTTATCTTTGTCTCATTTTTTACATCACAGACACTTGACATTTTAACAGGGGTGTATAAACTTTTTATATCCACTGTAAATAAAGTTTAGATTTTTCCTGTACAATTCTCTATGATTACAGAGAAAGAAAACATTGACATTTATGCCATTTTTATTTGCCATGGGCAGAAGCTAGCTATGTATTTTGGCTTTAGAGGTGAATCCTGTAGAACCAGGATAGACATTTTCCCTACTCAGCTCCCCAGACCCAGTTTTGGAGCTCCATGAGCAGTCAAGACTGATATAACATTTTAAGTGGGAGTGAAAAATATTTTAATGCACATGATTTGCTACTCTGAAAACAAACCAGGAGCACTGGAAAGCAACTCAGTTCATTTCCCCTATGCTTACAAACATTTATGGTCACTTTTTCAGAAAAGCAAAATCGTCAGCAGATGTCATCTACAAACATTTCCCTAACTTTGGGATGCTTTCCTGTCAAGTATTTAATAGCTTGGATACAAAAGATGCACAGGCGGTCAATACACAAAAGAGAGGGAAAGACAGCTGATGAGAAAATTCACTAGTAAGACATTCCTCTTTCAAAGGGAGAGGATCAATGAAAGCAGATGGTGGTAGAAAGCTGTCTTACAAAAGCAGTAAAGTGTTACATCTGAAAATTGTGGTGGCATTGCACAGTGGAAAATTTCTAGACGTTCAGAGATAGGAAAGATCAGGTCTGTTTTATAATATTTCACAAAATGGCAGTCTTGAATTTGTCATGACTTCTCCTTAGAGAAAAAGGAAGAAAAAAGCAACTAAACAAAGGAGCTTTATTTTCATGGTACCACAAGACAATGCTGGAAAAATGAGAACATTCCAGGAAATATTTAATTTTGCCTTCTTGTTTTAAACCCAACATTGCTTTTAAATCTCAGTCTCTGTGATCTAGGGACTAGACACGCAGAAGTTAGCACTTATGGCTTAGCATGATATTTTATTTTATCCCTAAGAGCAATTTATTTATTAAAACCTTGCCCCCAAAGTAATGCCTTTGCCTGTTGGGAGAACAACAGTGAAAGTTTTCTTGGTCAGCCTGAGGGTGGCAAGACCTGGAGAAAGGCCTTCCTTGAAGTTCATAAAACCCTAGGAGATTCATAAGGGGAGATAAGGTCCCTCAGAGAGACTGGACTCAGGTTTAGGTCAAAAACAGCATTGAACTGTGCCTGGAAATGGACAGTGGCCATTGAAGATGATGTGGAATAAATATTTACCCTAGCTATGGCCTCAGTTAAAAGTAAGATGTACAGTACATGTAGATCTCACAGCTTACTGAATTTTATGTTTCTGAACAGAAACATTTTGGATTTTGAGTTTCAACATATTTTGTCTCATATTTGAAGACACCAGTTTAATTCAAGCCCGTTCAATCAAAGTCTGAATATCACTATGGCAAATGCAAAAACTGTGTTTTATTTCTAACCATCTTTTTTCGGGCAGGTGGATATTCCATTGAGCAGCCGCTAGCTTAGCTCATGTTTTTAAGTGTCAAAGCAATTGGAGACCAGGAAGTGGCCTATCTTATTCTTCGATTATAAAGAAAAGTTACTGTGTTTTGGGGCTGAGGTTTGCTCATGCTTCTTTCTGAGAAGGTCCTCTGAAATAACTTATTCTTTGGACCCAGGAGGCTCAGAATCACGTTCAGAAGATTCCTCTGGCAGAGCAGGGTACTAATAGGTAATTAAATGATTATTCATCCTCCCACCTGCCAACCAACCACTGCTTAAGAAGGTTGGCAGTCAGGAGACAATTCCACAACAGCTCTTTTCAGCTGTTTTTAAGAAAAGTCTGGATGGATATATCCAAGAAAAAGAAAGATCTTGCAAATCATGATCTCTTTACTTGGGAAAATAGATCATCAGAATAACTGCAATGCAAAATATTTCAGCTGTTTCTTTAATTTTTGTTAAGCCTAGCTTGTTTCTTAAATAAATGCTTTAAAAAATGAAAAGGGAAACCATTTCCCATCTATGAAGGCACCTTTGCCTGTGCCTCCCTCCCCATATCTGTGACAGCACGTGTTACTGCAAATTGGGCTGCACAGACCTCCACCGACAATTCATGTGACTAGACTGCAGAAGTAACTACTGACAGACCCAGGTTCCACTCTATTCACCCTAACATACCTCCACAAATTTAGGGCCATGCTGTACTTGTCAATAGTAAAAACTGCTGGAATGAAGAGGATGCAGTTACATCAATCAAATACAAAGAAGAGACCAAGGAAAAGGAGAAATAAATACTTTAGATTTTGAAAAACACTGCTGTCATAGTAACCAGTTAAATAACACAAAAGGCTGAAAGAACAGCCTATCTTACAGCTTATTCCATTCCTTCCAGGCTATATTCAAAAGTCTGGGCTGGTTATATATTTCCTTTCCTCTGCACCCAAAGGAAAATACTGTATTAGCAATCCAGAAGAATTAAGAAATACTATCTCCATTATGGAGTTGGACTCTTTGAGGTACAAAGATTAACTGCAGAGGAAGCACTAATTTAAAGCTTAAAAGCCCAGAAAATGCTATGGTAGCTGTATTACTCCCCCCTCCCTTTCAATGCTGTTCATTCACCTATCAGCCTTTTCAGACTAAAGTAGCCAACCTTCCTTACGCTACCAGGAATCAGAGGTGGCTCTACCACCATACCTGCTCTTCTTGCATCTCCCAAAATCATATGCATCTACCAGGAAAGAGTAGATTATGTATGGGGTGATGACATATAAGTAAATGCATGCTTTACCTTTGCCTTAGGTACAGCCAGTGAATCCTCGGGTGATGGGTACTTTACGACAGGAGGGAAATTCATGAAGTAGTGAAATTCAGAGGAAAGATGAAGCCAACACAGCCAATAAAAGCACAGGGCTTTCCCCATTGCTTTTTCACATTTGTTTATAATCATCATCTTATCATCATTTTAGAAATGCAGAGCTGGAAGGGACCCTGTGAATCAGCAATCCCAGCTTCTGTCAAGGAGGCACTGTGGGGAACCGAACTCCCAACCTCTGATACCTAAACCACAAAGCTATCCACCAGCTCAAGACAATTTATACCCCATTTTCTGCCCCCCCTAAAAATGACACCTTTAATACTGAAGACAAAAATCATGACACACACAAAGAAACCACGTTAAATTCTGACAACGCGCTCCTGGTTTTTGTGCAGTTCTTGCAGAATCCAGAGTGTGTTTACGTGTGCAGCAAACTCTGTGTTGCGGTCATAAGGGTGTACAGTATGGAACTAAAGTGTTTCATGAGAGGTCCAGATAATCATCAAAACACACCTTGAGAAAGGTAATCTGAGGCACACTAAAGTAAGTCAGGACACTGGTATTCAGACACGTGCCAACTGGAAGAAAGAAGGGTTACAGGTGCTACATTTGTACCCCGCCATTCCTCCAATGAGCTTAAGCCAGATTCCTCTTCTCCTCCCCATTCCATTCTGACAATTGTGAGGTAGGGTGGGATGAGAGTATGTGACTTGGCCAGTGTCATACGTGAGCAGGGATTTGAAATCTCTTATGTTGTAGTGGAACATTCCAACCACTGTAACACAACACATACTTATGCAGAAGCATACAAATTTCAGCAGCCAGCATTTTCCAAGCATAGCAAATGCCATATTCCTCCCCTGTCCCTCACACGCCTCCTAAAATCTTGCTCTTGGGAGAAAGTACTAGCAAAAGGCAATCTACACTAAAATATGCCTACAATATTTTACTTCAACAGCCTTTGCTCAACACAGTTAGATTAGGGAGCCCTTGTAACAACTGATAGTAGAAGTCAGCTGCTGGACACAGAAATACATCCCCACTTCTCCCCTTCCCCTCCCCCCAAAAATCTGATGTTCTACTTATGTGAAATTTTCAACTTCTGAGACATGGACAATCTGCGTTCCTATGGCCTTCAAAATCCAAATTGCTCATGCAAAAGGATCCAGATCCAGTTTTGCTCCACCATAAAGAGGCCCTGCTTTGCTCTAGGCATTATCTGAATCAGCCTAATTCATTTATAAAGTTGAGATTCATCTGAATCCGAAGCACATCCCTCCTAAAAGCTGGTGATTGTGGAGAAAGCTATCAGTTAGCATGTGTCCAGCAGTTATTTGTTGGCAGAGCAGCAGTTTAATCAATAAAACTCTCATTAGAGACCCATATTGTTAAATTATTCACCAAAGAGGAGTGACAGGTCAAAAACAAAGCTGCCAGAGGAAACCAGGAACAAATTTAAAATGTTCATTCATTTAGCCATGCTTGTTAAATGGGTGCCTTTGTTTCTTAACATTCTTCCTCCCAGTAGATGCCATATGTGCAATTAAGGTCCCTTTGTTTTCATTCTACTTTCAGAAATCACTGTAATTATAAATATTTACTACATTTATACCCTGCTTTTCCACAACAAAGTAGCACAGAAGATAGCTCACAGTCTTCATGAACGAATAAAAACAAGTAAAACAAATTTAAGCATAAAAACCAGTAACATAAAATAAAACTGACATTACCATAAAAGCTATTAAGATCAACTGCGCATACAGTTTACAATAGCACAGTGGATTAAACATTATATGCCAGTTTGAAAAGATGTGTTTTTACCCTTTTCCTAAAAGCAGGCAGAGTAGAAATTCATTGAAAAGATTAAGGTAGTGCACTCCACAGTCTGGGAGCCAAGGCAGAAGAAAGCCAACTCTCACCAAGCCTTCTGCAACTGTTGAATCGGGGCCAGCAAAACAACCGGCAAGCAGTAACATATGCTGTAATCTTTCAGAATCAGAGTCATATGATCCCCATAGTGGGCACTAGCTGGCAGCCTAGCTGTTACATTCGTTTAGTCGTTTAGTCGTGCCCGACTCTTCGTGACATACCGTACCAAATGAAGATCCTGGACCCCTTTCAACAACAGCCCCACATAGAGAACATTGCAAGATTCAAAGCACAAAGTAATTAAGGCACACATTTATTTTATTTATTTATTTATTTTATTTCTATCCCGCCTATCTGATCATATTAGACCACTCTAGGCGGCTTACAGTAAAAACAACAATGTAATTTTAAAACTTTACAGCAGAAACTTAAATAAAAAAATAATAATAATAATAAAGAACAGAATAAGAAAAAAGATCGTCAAGGGTTTTCTGTTGGGAAGGCCCGCCTATACATCAATGTTTTTAGTTGTTTCTTAAAAATGCCCAGCGAGGGAGCCGCGCGAATCTCAGGGGGCAAGTTGTTCCAAAGGCGAGGAGCCACCGCCGAGAAGGCCCGGATTCTGGTCTTTTCCTTTCGGGCCTCTCTCGGCGTTAGGCTCCTCAGCCTTATCTCCTGGTTCGCGCGAGTGACACGGGTAGATCTAGATGGGAGAAGGCGTTCCGCCAAGTATCGAGGTCCTAAACCGTTTAGGGCTTTGTAAGTAAGCGTTAACACTTTGAAATCAATGCGGAATCGGATTGGCAGCCAATGCAATGCGGCCAGAGTGGGGGAGATATGTTGGTATCTTCTCAGCCCACTGAGTAGTCTGGCCGCCGCATTCTGCACCACCTGTAGTTTCCGCAGCAATCTCAAAGGTAGCCCCACGTAGCCCCATGACTGTTACTATAACAAGCTAACTCAGGAGAAGTTGTAGCTGGTGCAATAAGCAATTATGCAAACTGCTGACACTTGGAAACCAAGGGACAGGGCAGAATCAAGGAGTATAGTGGACTCTCGACTTACAGATGGCTTGACTTACAGACTTTTTGAGTTACAGACTTCTCTGGCCGCAAAATTTAGGTTCGACTTGCAGCCAGAGAATCGACTTACAGACCAGAAAAAAACCAAAATGGAACAAAAACGGCCTGTTACGGGATTAATCGGTTTTCAGTGCATTGTAGGTCAATGGAGACTCGACCTACAGACTTTTCGACCTGCAGCCACCGTTCCAATACGGATTAATTCCGTAAGTAGAGGGTCCACTGTACTCCCAAACTACAAACCTCACCTGTCTCAGAAAGTGCAACTCCTTCTAATTATATTTATACACAGATATCGTATTAATTATGGTTTCTTACACCTCATTGATTATGCTGCAAATGGTTAAATTCTACTATTTGCACAATGATTATTTCAGATTTCTTGTATATATATATATATGCCTTGTGGACTTCTCACTGTGTATTAGTAGCAAACATACTTTGTACCTAATTTAAGTACAGAGTCCTGTCCCCCGCCATGTGTTAAGTCTTCGGGGTCACCCCTTCCTTCCTTCCTTTTGTTTCCTTTGTTAGCCACCTTTCCTCTATTTTTTCTGCTCAGCAAAAAAATTAATAATTGTGTGGACACGTAGCTCCAAGGGAAGAAGTCAAAAAGGTCATAGTCAAATTCCAAATTGCTCCAATGCTGCTGTCATTGTTTGGTCATGATATTAGCCAGTTGCACAACTGGCTTCTGCTTTTGAAAAGAAATTAACAAAGTGGGAATGCTGAAATAATCATCGTTTAGTTGTTTAGTCGTGTCCGACTCTTCGTGACCCCATGGACCAGAGCACGCCAGGCCCTCCTATCTTCCACTGCCTCCTGGAGTTGTGTCAATTTCATGTTGGTTGCTTCGCAGACACTGTCCAGCCATCTCATCCTCTGTCGACCCCTTCTCCTCTTGCCGTCACACTTTCCTAACATCAAGGTCTTTTCCAAGGAGTCTTCTCTTCTCATGAGATGGCCAAAGTATTGAAGCCTCAGCTTCAGGATTGATTTCCTTTAGAATTAATAGGTTTCTTCTCCTTGCAGTCCAGGGGACTCTCAAGAGCCTCCTCCAGCACCACAATTCAAAGGCATCAATTCTTCGGCGGTCTGCTTTCTTTATGGTCCAGCTCTCACTTCCATACATCACAACAGGAAAAAACCATAGCTTTGACTATTCGGACTTTTGTTGGCAAGGTGATGTCTCTGCTTTTTAAGATGCTGTCAAGGTTTGTCATCGCTTTCCTCCCCAGAAGCAGGCGTCTCTTAATTTCGTGGCTGCTATCTCCATCTGCAGTGATCATAGAGCCCAAGAAAGTAAAATCTGTCACTGCCTCCATATCTTCCCCTTTAATTTCCCAGGAGCTGATGGGGCCAGTGGCCATGATCTTAGTTTTTTTGATGTTGAGTTTCAGGCCGTTTTTTGCACTCTCCTCTTTCACTCTCATTACAAGGTTCTTTAATTCCTCCTCACTTTCTGCCATCAGAGTGGTATCATCTGCATATCGGAGGTTGTTGATATTTCTTCTAGCAATCTTAATTCCGGCTTGGGATTCCTCCAGTCCAGCCTTCCGCATGATGTATTCTGCATATAAGTTAAATAAGCCGAGGGACAATATACAGCCTTGTCGTACTCCTTTCCTAATTTTGAACCAATCAGTTGGTCCATATCCAGTTCTTTTGCTTCCTGTCCCACATATAGGTTACTCAGGAGATAGAAAATAATACTGAATATCAAATCATTAATATCTCATTCTGTTTTTGTGCCACTTGGAATGACCTCATATAAAAAACCAAAATGTATGTTTACTGGTTGTTCTGGGTTTTTCGGGCTCTTTGGCCATCTTCTGAAGGTTGCTCTTCCTGACATTTCGCCAGTCTCTGTGGCCGGTATCTTCAGAGGACAGCAACCTGTACTCTGGTGTAGCTGGCTTAGGAGTGCAGTATTTATGGCTGTGAGATAGGCTTTTGTCTTTTCCTATAGATGGGTGATTAGTGTAGACATGGTCTAGAGTAGACATGGTCTAGAGGGGCGGGGTAAAAATTAAATAAATAAATAAAATAAAATAAATAGCGTGTATTGTTGTGGGTATATTGTTGTGCTAAAGGGAAGAGATTATCTGTTCCTGTGGTTGTTGGGTGTCATTAGCTGGTCTTTTGGGTGTAGTGATCCCCTGTCCTTGTGGGTGGGTAGAGTTCATTGACCTTTTGCACGTAGTATGTTTGATAGCTGGGACCCAAGTTTTGTTGAGCTTCATACTTTCCTCTTTTTTGTTGAAACTGTGCTTGTGCTTGTGGATTTCAATGGCTTCCCTGTGCAGTCTGACGTAATGATTGCTGGTGTTGTCCAGTATTTCAGTATTTTGAAATAGAATTTCATGTCCAGTTTGTTTCAGGGCATGTTCAGCTACTGCAGAGTTTTCTGGTTGTTTTAGTCTGCAGTGTCTCTCATGTTCTTTGATTCTGGTGTGGATGCTTCGTTTTGTGATTCCAACATATACCTGGCCACAACTGCAAGGTATCCGGTATACTCCTGCGGTGGTGAGGGGGTCCCTTCTGTCCTTTGCTGACTGTAACATTTGTTGTATTTTTGTGGTGGGCTTGAATACTGTTTGTAGGTTGTTTTTTCAAAAGTTTCCCCACGCGGTCCATGACCCCTTTGATGTATGGCAGAAATACTTTTGTTTGTGGGTGGCTGTTTTTCTTCTTCAGTTCGGTGTTGTTTTCTAGGTTTGATGGCTCTTTTGATTTCATTCTTGAAATAGCCATTCGCCTGTGTCATGAATTTGATTATGAAAATAGAATAGAATTGTATTTCATAGGATTTATTTCAGAGCTGCAACGAAAAAGCTAGAAATCTGCTTGTGTCCAGGTGTTAATTAGGAAGAAAAAATTATACAAGGTCAGTTCTTTTTCCAGCAGAAGAAAAAAAAAGTAAAGAAGAACAAGCTGACCCTTATCTTATCAAAACTCCAACGGACAAGGACACAACGGCTTAATTTAAGAAAGATGGGCGAAGAGAGAGAAAGAAGGAGAGCGACGGAGAAGAGAGATGGGGGAAGAGTTTTGCTTTCACGACAGCCAGAGACGACACACGGAGAGAGATGCGTCTGGCAGAACTTTAATCAGAAGACTGTGTAAGAATGTTAGTTTAAGATATAGCTAGACTGTTTATTATTTTCACTTTATAGAGGAAATGACTGGTGGCTAAGGCTGGGGGTTATTTTGGAAATAATTTGGAAATACTGAATGACGTTAAAATGAGCTTGTTGAGATGATATCTTTTGTAATAAAATATAAAAAGACAAATTGTCTGTAAGCTGTCTCCTTGTTTAGACTAAGCTACTGTAGTAAATTAGATATTTTGGAACTAGGATTGTTTTGATCTGGCCACATTACACTACCAAATTAGGGTCCTAGGTTAATGAAAGGAAGATTAGATCTTCCAGAGCTCCTAGACATTGTTTATTTAAAATCGGGACAGACTTGGGCGAAAGGGTGAGAAGTCGCCTAGAGCAAAGTTACAGGACCCGATTTTGCTGGAGATAGGGACGGATCATTCCTGGATCCCTCTCTGTCCCGTGTAAGGGCCGTTCTAAGGAACGCTTTTACCACAGCCTGTAGGGCCCAGTTCAGATGATTCAGTTCAGTGCTGAGAAACTGAGCTTCACAGTTCCGATTTGCCCGGTCTACCAGTGTTTTGATTATGCCTCTTTTTTGCTGTGGATGCCTTGTAATAACATTTCATAATTTTGCGATTTTCTGTGAGTCCATCTTTTTCATTTATATTGTTCAAGTAGCTTTGCAGCAGCCTGTCCTGGTTCCTCAAGAGTCTGCTGAGCCCTGTAGCCCATTTGTCACCAGATGCCTAGGGGCTATAGTATCTGACATGTTGATCTGGGCGATGACTGATCCAGTATGGATTTGTTTATTCCCTCTCATCATAATTGATGGCTGGTGGAGACAGTTGGTCTGGCTTCTCAGTTGAGACCTATATGGCTTGAGAGACCCTTTAGCATAGCTCTCAACCTCACCGAAGCATGCAAGCCCCTCCGCCTCAACAAGACCTGTGCCCATGGAGGGGATGTTAATGACAATGATGATGATGATGATGATGATGATGATGATGATGATGATTACTCCACCTTTCTCCCTAAAAGGAGCCAACTTCTTTATACATGCTTTCAAAATGCAAGGGTTTATATGAACCTCACTAACATGGTAGCTTGAACAGATGTCACCATGTTTGATAGTTCATGAGAAATGTTTGTTTAACTTCAGGGCGAGTAAAAAGGAAGTATATCTTCACAGAATGCACAGGTGAAATGTGGAATTCATGGCTGCAAAGTATAGTGAAGGCTGCCAACTTGGATGGCTTTTTTACAAAGGGACTGGATAAATACACAGAGATCAGGGCTATAAATGGCTACTACTAGTCATGATGGGTGCACATCACCCCAGTTCCTGAGATAGAGGATGTTGTTACAATTAATCGCTCCTGGCAGGTTCCCCACCTGCATTTAGTTGGCCAATGCATGAACAGCATGTTAGACTAGACAGGGTTGATCCATCATGGCCTTCTTCCCTCACAGCCTCTGGCAATTTACCAGTTTCTGGCACGTGAATGTTATGCACTGTCTTGTTATTCCTTATAGCTCAGCTTCCTTTGTTAGGCACTAATTAATTTCATGATTCCTACTGGGCGAGAAAAGACTACCTCATGCCTGAAATGCCAGATATGTTCATTTTATACCTCGACTCTGTCCATCACAGGGAAGTTCTGCAAAGGAGGAATTAAATAATTTGATTAAAATTTGACAGAAGAGAAAAATAATGAAATAATCTCTAACATACTCTGTTTTGATAATGACTGAATGCAGTTGGTAAACAATTTCAGGGGAAAAAACCCAAGAGAAAACAGTTAGTAGCTCCATTCTTACAATGAAAAATGTTAACAATCTAGAACTCCAGAGATGGCTTTCCACCTTTCCCCATTATATTATATAAATTGATTTCTTTACAAAATGCACAGTGTCAGTGTGATGTAGTGACCTAACAATACACTATAATTCAAGAGACCATGGCTCTGATCAGCCATGGAAACTTGCTGGAGCGTGTATGTGACTCTGCTAAAACCATTCCTTAAATATCTCACTTACCTTGAAAACCTCATTAAGGGTGTCATAAGTCAAAAATGACTCATTGTCACATAAGACAGAGAGAGACACACACACACATCATATAAATTAGAGGGATTTTATAAAATCAGATAATTTCATGAGACAATTGCCCTATCAATGGGTATGAATGACCCCCAAACCATTACAGCTCCAGATTATTTAGGAGAATATTCAAAAACTGAAAGCAGGATCATATTGTTAGGAAATTAAACTGAGAAATGGTAAACCAGAAGTTTCACTTCCTCTTAGTCAACAACAATATATGTGCCTTCCATTTAAATGTAATGGGGCAACAGAGATTAATTTACATGTAATGGCACAATAGTGATTTTGGACAATATGAATTGAAGAATGCACCCTATTTGAATTCCCTTGTGTTGCTTTCAGTGCAACACAGACATATATACTTCAGTACAAAGAAAATGTGATGCCATGTTCCCCCGAAAATAAAAAAGGGTCTTATATTAATTTTTACTCCAAAAAACGCATTAGGGCTTATTTTCAGGGAATGTTTTATTTTACAGTCATGTCATCTTCTGGTTGCTTCACAATGGTGGAGGGAGGGGTTTCACTTAACTAGGGCTTATTTTGGGGGTAGGGCTTATATTACGAGCATCCTGAAAAATCATACTAGGGCTTATTATCAGGTTAGGTCTTATTTTGGGGGAAACAGGGTACTCGTAACACAGCAACTTACTGACTTGGCTAAGCACATCTGGATCTCTTGCAGCAAATAAAGACTTCATCTGCTCAAGCCCCTGGCAACCATGTTTTTTTTATTAAGCCACAAAAGTGTATCAGACTCATATGAAAGTACAAGGTAGGATGAGACTTAGCTACACTGTAAGCAGAACAAACAAAAATCAGTGGCACTAAAATTAGTCATGGCTTACTTAAAACCTATGGATATCAATAAGTAGACTAAACAAGGATGCAATCCCACAGTTCCTCCTATACTGATAAATCATTGACCAGATTCTCCCAGATGGGTAGCTATGTTAGTGTGTTGCAAAAATACCAGAGGGGCTTGTGGCACCTTAAAAATGAAGTTTTATTTGACACACACTTATGTGGACGGTAGCATCTGAAGGTGGATTACATTTCAGAAATGCTTGTCCCAAATAAACTGGCAGTTTTTATAATGTCAGAAGACTCCTTGGTCTTCTTAAGACAGACTGCAAGCAGGACAGCACATCCACGTTAGAAATTAAACTCCAATAAGGGTACAAATCTTGGCAATAACTTTGATTACTTCAGATCTAAAATCATTGCCTATCTTTTCAGTATTCAGAAACAAGCAACAACATTTAAAAAGCTGCAACTTGCATTCATCATCCTTCCTAAGAGTATTTCTAAAGTGGTTTAGCACTGAGTGAGTAAGGAAACACATATCCTTCTGAAAATTATTACAGAACCTAACCTTTTGCTAATTTGTTACTCCCCATATATTCTCTAAATGGAAATGCAACTTCAGTAGAAATTCACTTCACAATATACGGTTTTTGGCTCACTGCTACACTCACTACTTACAATTTATGATTACAAAGTGGCAAAGGTCAGGCAACTTAAAATATTTTAAAGCTGACTAATGGATGTAGAGCAAAAGTACAATATTCAAAAAAAAATTAAAGTGGAAATGCACTGAAGATGTATTATTATCACAATGTCTAGAGATTATGTTGTGCCTCCTTTTTTCCTGAGGTTAGTTGTCTGTGCCACCGATACAACCTGTGTATATATAATATACATATATAAGTATGCCAGCATATCAATAAAATTCTGCAGGGCATTAGTTCCTTGCATGCATTTCAAGTTCTATTACAAAAATCGGACTAACTGGTGAATATTTATGTTTTGTGACTCTGAATTTTTCAAGCTTTCCAGTTCTGGTTCTAAAGGGAAAAACAAGTGATAGTAAAATATTTTTAGAAATCCCAGCACTTTGACGAACACAAAACAAGGGTTGTTGGCCACTAATGCTGCTATATCAAAATATTCTAAATCACTATTCCTGAATACGCAGATCTAAACATTTTTCTCATCTATTAATCAGAATTGGGCGGCACCATAAATTTTTGTCATTTCATATTTAGACTCATGCAAATTGAAGGTTTAAGTGTGGCTGAATTTACTGATATCTGAAAACCTGTTTTGACTGGATGACATATGGTACCTTTGCTTTTCAGACATATTATTTTGCTTTCTAACTCTGGCATCCCTTGAACAGTACTTGTGGGCTCCTAATAACAAACAAGGTAAAGGTAAAGGTAAAGGTTCCCTTTGACAATTTTTGTCCAGTCCTGTTCGACTCTAGGGGGCGGTGCTCATCCCCGTTTCCAAGCCACAGAGCCAGCGTTTTTGTCCGAAGACAATCTTCCGTGGTCACATGGCCAGTGCGACCTAGACACGGAACGGCGTTACCTTCCCACCGAAGTGGTACCTATTTATCTACTTGCATTTGCATGCTTTCGAACCGCTAGGTTGGCGGGAAATAACAAACAAACAAACAAACAAAACTAGGAGACTATCATACTACAAAGTGAACAAGAGACATCTAGTGAAATCTTAGGGACGTGGTGGCGCTGCGGGCTAAACCGCAGAAGCCTGTGCTGCAGCGTCAGAAGACCAGCAGTCGTAAGATCGAATCCACGCAAAGGAATGAGCGTCCGTCACTTGTCCCAGCTCCCGCCAACCCAGCGGTTCGAAAGCATGTAAATGCAAGTAGATAAATAGGGACTACCTCGGTGGGAAGGTAACAGCGTTCTGTGTCTAAGTCACACTGGCCATGTGACCACGGAAGATTGTCTTCTGACAAAACGCTGGCTCTTTGGCTTGGAAACGGGGATGAGCACCGCCCCCTAAAGTCGGACACGACTGGACAAAAAAAAATTGTCAAGGGGAACCTTTACCTTTACCTTTAGTGAAATCTTTGTTTCACAGAATCACTAAAAGGGCCACTAAGGCCATCAAGTCCAACCTCCTGCTCAATGCAAAAATTCAAATCAAAGTATATCTAACAGGTAGCTGTCCAGTTTTCTCTTGAATGCTTCTAACATTGTAATGCTTACCACTTCCCAAGCTACCATAATTAGTTCCATTGTCTTTTTGCTCTAAGAGTTTGGAAGTTTTTCCTGATACAGTGGTGCCTCAACCTTTTTATTGTTGTTGTTGTTGTTGTTGTTGTTGTTGTTGTTGTTGTTGTTGTTGTTGTTGTTGTTGTTGTTGTTGTTGTTGTTACCGTTACTGTTATTATTACTGTTATTGTTATTATTCCAAGAATGTCTTTTGATCCCAACTCTGCCCAAGAGGCATTTCAGCTTTCTTTACTGTCCACCTATCGCATCCATACATAGTAATTGGAAATACAAAAGTGTGGATAATCTTGGTCTGGGTCTCCAGTGACGCATCCTTACACTTGATATTTTTTTTAATTCTTTCATGCTGCCCTTCTAAGTCTCAGTCTTCTTATGATTTCTTTGTTGCAGTCTCCACTTGGACGGATGATTGAACTACAGTGGAGTCTCGACTTACGGTCGGCTCCACTTGCATACTTTTCGACCTACATACTTCTCCGGCTGCAAATTTTCACTTCGACTTGCGGCCAGAGAATCGACCTACAGACCAGAAGGGGGAGGCAGGGAAAGCTTGGCGCTTTCCCCGCCTCCCCCTTCCAGTCCGTAGGCTGTAGGTTGTACCTCCAGATGCCTTCCAGGGCTTCTCTGCCGTCATGGGAGGCATCTCAGAGGTCCCCCCCCCAATCACCGATAGTGCTTCGGAGGCTTTGGAAGCCCAGGATTTTTTTTCTTTGCCTCGAATGGATTAAATGGTTTTCAATGCATTCCTATGGGAAATGGATCCTTGACCTACGGACTTTTCGACCTGTGGCCACTGTTCCAATACAGATTAATTCTGTAAGTTGAGGATCCACTGTAAGTTATAAAAATCTATTTCAGTGTCTTCACTGTCAATGTTAAAGTTGTGTAGTTCTTCTCTAGTCATGATTTTTGTCTTCTTAATGTTCAACTACAGTCATGCTTTGACATTTTCTTCTTCCAGTTCCACCAACAATCATTTCAGGTCATTGCTGCTTTCTACTAGTAAGATGGAATCATCTGCATATCTTAAATTATTGATGTTTCTTCCACCAATTTTCACTCCTCCTTCATCTGAATCTATTCTAGCAGTTGAAACAATGACTTCTCATAGAACAGTTACTGTCTAAGATTACTGGTAAATTCACTGGCAATTTGGCTATTTAGTGATTCAACGGGGCAAGTTCTAATAAATGTTATAAAGCATAATGAGGAAGACAGGAACATGTGAGCATTTTCCATTAGTAGTCATTGCTATATGATACAATTTTAACTTCTACTGTTCCATCATAAGGAATCCTGGGATTTGTAATTTGGTGATGTACAGTAGGTAATACTTTCTGTAGAAAGTACTACTGAAGAAAATTCTAAATTAATTACCAAACTATATATAACAAGGTTTGAAAGATGGCACCTATGGCTATTAAAGAGGTCTACTGCTATAGCAATGTAATCTAGATAAACCCAAAGTCTCTGCTGCGCCTTGAACGACAATGGCCCGGAGAGTCAAATAATTGGAATTCATCCCGGACTGAGATGATTCAAGCTCCTTCAAACTGTATCATCACATTTTCATTTTACCCAGTTCCTAAATAGCAAATATATAGGCCTCCCTTCAACAAGCAGAAAGGAAAGATTTTGCAGGTGACTTTTGTCATATTTCACATGGCTCATTTCATCCGTTGTGCCTCGTGGAAAATCCCATTAGTCACTCAACATCTGCCTATAAATATCATTCTGCTTAGTAGGAAAGTACACGGCCTCGCATGTATTATTTCATGGCCAGTATCTAGCCTTCAGCTAGAAAAGAGGTCATTGGTCTATGCAGGTAAAGATCAGGATAGCACCAATCATACAGTGCATCCGTCTTCTCCCAGCTTCAGTTCTTCCCATAAATAATGTTAACACCGTGACTGTATTAACTCATAGTTTCAAGTCCCACACAAAGAGCAGGAAATGGCAATCATTTTAGACAGAGTTGTTTCTTTTCCTGTTTTAAGGATCAACTCAACATCACAAAGCTTATTCTGCCTATACAATCCTGTCTTGTTAATTAGATTTCACAAGTTTTCTAGCACATTTTGAATCAGGAAACTTCAAATTTGGAGGAATGAATGCCCATGTAATAACAATGATGTGACATCTAAATATAGCACTTATTGGTGTTAAGTGAAATATGTAGGGTGGGTTGATTCATGTTCCCTCTACTCAATGCTGAGAAAAATGAAGGGTAGCTTGTGACAAGGCCATTTTCTTTTTGGAACAAGACTAGTTTATAAGCCCTATTCAAAGGGTTCATTTGAACACACAAGCAGAGACAGCAGGCTAGCTCAATTCTTCCATTCTTCTTCTTACTTGTGCAAAGTTAAGCTTGAAAATGAAAATAGGCTCATTATGTACAGCATATATTTATTGAACTTTGCCTTAATATTGCCTGTTAACAATGTAAGATGCCTTCTTATTTCCACACAGGTGGAAATAACAGGGGTCCAGCCCCATGGGGCTGAACTGTCCACTCACAATTTCGCCACTGACTCAAGCTCGTTGGACCTTCCTATCTCACTGTTATCCGCAATGGATTAGCCACTCGTAGCAGGAGGTAGGAAGACAAGCCTCTATGCCAGGTTGAAGAGTGGCTAATCTCTACTTCTTATTCACAGTTTCTAGTTTTAAATATTGTCTTTCACTGTTGTAAACCATACTGGGTCATTTTCAAGGCGAAAGGTGGGATATGTATGTATGTATGTATGTATGTATGTATGTATGTATGTATGTATGTATGTATGTATGTATGTATGTATGTATGGATGGATGGATGGATGGATGGATGGATGGATGGATGGATGGATGGATGGATGGATGGATGGATGGAGGGATGGAGGGAGAGAGAGAGAGAGAGAGAGAGAGAGATAGCTTTCTTGTTCCCTCCCTTTCTTCAATTGCGGTGCTCAGAACCTGTTGCCTGCTTTTGGAGTAGCTTGATTCTGTTGCCTTCCCTCTTGCTTTTTGGAAATAGTTTAAGGGCTCTTTAGGGTATTGGGACTGCCAGAAAATACAAATAGGAAAACACAAAACAAATGATCTGAAAGGTGCCTTTCTCTTTCATGTAAAACAAAAGGATCAGCATATTAAAAATATTGAAATAAAAAAGAGCTACCCTCTAAAAGAAACTGAAATGAAAGAAATATAACAAATTCCACCATGTACACCCTAATTCTGTGGATCCATATGGATGCAAATTCATGTGTAGTTGCACAGAGACCATGGAGAAGACAATAGTAAATAATATGGAGACACGAGTTATCTATTCTGTCATGGATTTGCTCTACTTCGGGTTAGTCAGGAACTCCTTGATGTTGTGATCTTATGTTCCTGGCAAATTTTGTGCAAAATGAATTACCAAACATTGACTGAAATCCTGGGGCTTAGCACAGAAAGTTGCACCAGAGTAGGCCCACTGAATTAGTGTAGATTTGATACAGTAAGTCACCTTCTCCGTGAGTTCCACTGATTCAAATGGCGCACTCTAGTTGCAACTTTAATGTAGCAAGTCACAACTAGAGTAGGCCTATTTGAATCAATGGAACTTAATGGAAGAGTTGATTCACCAAGTTCCTACTGATTCAATGGGCCTACTCTAGTGTGACTTACTAAGCTAAACAACAGGATTTTAGCCCCTATCTATTTCCCTGCTACAGCCAAGCTCAAATGTAAAGATACTGTTACAAGAAAGATAATCAATATCATACACTCTTAAAACTTTTCAAGAGCCTTTTAACTGATGTCAAATGCCTCTCAGCTCCATCTATCTGTTCCATTGTGTGCAATATACTACATTGATTTCTTTTCAAGGTCAACATGAAGGTGGAACTTGGCCAAAATTAAAGTAGCTGCAATTGAATGTTTTGTGAATATCAGAATGTGGGTTGGGTTTTAACAGCACACATTATCAGTGTTAAAAGGTTACTTCCATATTTTATTGCAAATTCTAACAATCCATTTAAATTTTTGAAGGGCTGGCAAGTTTTTCCACCTATGAAGGCTTAACAAGTTCCAAATAGTGGGGCAAATCTGCTAATTAAAACTTAACATCTGCCATGTTCATAACAACAACGGGGAGGAGACCACATAATGTGTAGTTACATATATCCAAAATGTGCAAATCAGTGGCTGCCTTCTAATTCAGACCTATTTCTAATATGACCCTCAAGGTGATCTCTGCAAGAATCTTGGTGCAGGGAAAAAATACCTTAAAATTACAAAACATATAGGTGCCATATTCTTGAAAGAGTTTCAGTAAAGAGCACTAGAAAGAATTCATAATGCATGGACGGATTCCTTCCTTCCTTCCTTCCTTCCTTCCTTCCTTCCTTCCTTCCTTCCTTCCTTCCTTCCTTCCTTCCGGGATGTTAAATTCTAAAACTATGAAAACCAACAGTCCCACAGAGTGGTGAGACAGAGTATTTCTATTATGCAAACTGTGCCCCCTTCAGCTTCTTAAATGCTCAGTGAGCAGGTGGGGGGACCAGATTTTTGGAAAATGTCAGTTACCAGGATAGTAGCCAGGCTAACTTTCTCTGGATGGAAATAGTATGCTTCCACTTACAGCTGGCCCAGCAGAACTGCTTTTGCTTTGCTTTTGCTGAGATGCATTATGTAAAGTCTTAATGATCCAGAAACAAATGAGCACAAATTGTATTGGCAAGGGAAAGAAACAGGAGAGACAAGCAATGTCAGGAAGGAAGTCAGAAGGTCAGTGATTTTTGGGCGAAGTGTCAACATTCATCGGAGGAGAACAGCCAGTGTAAGAATATAGTAATTAGAGTGTTGGACTGGAACTTGGATGATCCAGGTTCCAATCCCTACTGAGCCATAAAACAGACTGAGTCACTGTCAGCCAGTCATGCTCTTTAAGCCTGACCTACCTCTCAGACATTTTGGGGAGCTAAAGTGAAATGATGTCATGTATGCTGCCCTGAGCTTGCTGGAGGAATGGTGATATATGTACCATATTTTTTCTGTCTATAAGATGCTACTTTTTCCTAAAATCATTACACTAAAATTGACGGGTGTCTTTTACACGGAAGTAAGCTGCAATACCGTGAAGTACCCGTTCACGGATTGCTGCCTTGTCGTGGCGAAGGGGCTTGAGTAATTCAGAGATGTTATGGGCTACGTCGTGCAGGGACACCCAAGACAGACAGGTCATAGTAGAGAGTTCTGACGAAACACGATCCACCTGGAGCAGGAACTGACAAGCCACTTCAGTATCTTTGCCAAGAAAACTCCATGGGCAGAAACAAAAGGCTAAAAGTGGAAGACAGGGCCTGGCATGCTTTGGTACATGGCGTCACGAAGAGTCGGACATGATTTAATGACTAAACAACAACAACAAACTGAGATAGCTGAGGAGAGAACAAAATGGCACATACCTTGCCTCTGTAAACAGGCTTCCTTCAGCCACGAGGCTTAGTTTCCTACAATCAGGAAACTTAGCTTCCTCCAGTCACGAGCCTTATGAAACTGAGGTCAGCTGATCCTTAACAAACAAATTGGAACACACCTCCTTGGAGGTGGAGCCTGTAGGTTCAGATTCAACAGAGACTCAAAATATCCAATGTTCTGAATCCAGAGGCTGAACCCTCAAAGCTAAGTTTTCTTAATTTGGGGGTTAGAAAACTTGGGGGGGTTCTTATGAATGGGGACATGTTATAAACAGAAAAATACGGAATGCAACAAATTAAAATAATTAAATAAAACATACCCCTTGCTTGAAAGATTAAATGTTATTTGCCTGATGGACAAAGAAGATGATGGATTGCTGCATTTCTGTAGTGGACAAAGCGGAAGAGGGTTGCCTCCTCCAACAGCTTTCTTAGCCAGGGGAATGTGATGGAGCTAGCATGCTCATTAACTTACACGCAATTCCTGGTCATCTATGCCTACCAGGCTAGTGATTAAATATAAGGCTACAATAGAGTAGCTCTTAATGCCTACAGTTCAGACAGGTTGTTCCAAAAACAAGCACCTGCAATATTGCCGAACCTAAAAGGATTGGAAAATGTAATGTCCAATTCTTGTCAAAGAGGTATGATGGGAATTGAACTTCCAACCTCTGGCTCTGCGTCCAGATACCCAAACCACTGAGCTATCCAGAAGTTCATGTTACAAATTGTAAATGCTAGCAGAATTTCAAAAGACATAGGCACATAAGCATGCACAAAATCTGGTACTTTGTGTAGATCCAAGAGATTAGAAGACTTGTGTGAATGCACAGTAGTCCTCAAGGTTTCAAGAGTTCTGAATTATGATGATACATTAAGATATGACAGACAATTTGGCACAGATTTTTTTTTTAGTGGTCAGAGTTTAGTCTCAAAGACTTCACAGAGATCAACATACTTACAAGGACATTTCCCCTACTAATGGCTGCCTCAGTGGAGTAATCTTTATGTTGTGTTTTCCCAGCACCTTGTCTGTGGATTGGCTGCTCTAATTCCAGCATCTGTTTCAGAAGGCATTACATTACTTTAAAACTCCACACAAACTCACTGTTATTTAAATCAGATTTAGCCTGTTTTTAATCGTTGTAAAAATGGATGACTACAGATGCACAGGTAAGCACGGATAAGTTTGATGGGGAGTTGTGTGTGTGTGTGTGTGTGTGTGTGTTTGTTTTGAAGCAGCAGGAAGTTTTTTTTTATTTTCTACCACAGGTCCATTTATTTTAACATGGATGTGGAATCAATTCATTTAAATCCGTTCGCATGATGTGAATGCGTTAATTTTTAAGCAGCCCTTCTGCTGGGTGACTCTTACAGCCACTTGCCCCTATTGTTATTGTGTTAGAAGCAGAGGGTTGGGAAGAAGACAAGCTGCTAAGCAGCCTTCAGGATTCCCCTGCCGCTCAAATCTTCTTCCAGTCCTGGACAGGTAAGGCAAGATCAACACAAGGAAGCGTCTCTTCACAGAACCCCAGCACTGGCAGCTGGAAGGCAGGCAGACATGCAAAATGCTGCCGCTGCCACCACCTCTCTTCCCCTCTCCAGCCAGTCAGTTTTAGCCCATCTCCTCTTTCACTCTGGCTGTGTGTGTTTTGTTTTTTTATTTGAGCACTTGTGGCACATGTCAGCCTCCCATCACCACCCAGGCTCTGCTGTGCATGTCAGTGCTCACAAGTCACCACCGCGTGTGCAAAAATTTTTCTAGCACTAGCTTGCTTGGCTGTTTCCTACTGAACTTCCCTCCTCCAGGCACACCCGTCCACCCACCCGCCTTTATCTCTGAATTCCAGCTTTGGATTGGAGAGAGAATGCATGCAAGGGTGCCCCTTCGAAACACTGAATTAAATGGTTGTTGTGGGCTTTTTGGCCGTGTTCTGAAGGTTGTTCTTCCTGACGTTTCGCCAGTCTCTGTGGCCGGCATTTTCAGAGGACTAGAGTAGGAACTCTGTCCATGCTCTGTTGCTGTTTGTTGGATAGTTGAGTATTTATAGCTGTGAGAACAGCTTTTGTCTTTTTTCGGGAGATAGGGTGATCAGCGTTTTTTATTGCAATCATGTGAATAGTTGTTAGTCACATTGGGCCCTGTCTTTTTGGTACAGCAAGAAAATAAAATGGGATTAAAATAAAATTTAAATCAGGGGTACTTACCTGATTTCTGTATACTCATTGTACAATTGGCTGTGTAGTGGGACTCATTCAGCCCCGGAAGGCAGCCCATCTAGGAGAAGGAAAACTCCGGTTCCAAAACTCCACTGCCTTGTGGCTATATCCATTGATGAAAAAGGCTTCAGGAGTTAACCTCGAGGCAAAATCCGGAGCCAGAGTCCCGGAGACAGTTCATGTCATTCTATCAACTCCTGCAACGTCGCTGAAACCAGTTGTACTGGCTCTTGCCTTTCCATTGGACTATTTCAGTGACGTGGAGAGGGGGGATTTGCTGGTTGGGTAACAGCCTATCCTCCACATTATTTTACCCAGGCTTCGTGCCCTGGAGAGGACACTCCAGCTTTGCGTATAGTGTCAAAACACTAGATGCTGTTCCAAGGCCTCCATACAGAGCACATTACCATAGTCTCTCGAGACTGAAAGATGCCGATGATGAAGGAGGGGGAGATAATCTGTTGCTGTGATTGATGGGTGTCGTTAGCTGGTCTTTTTTGTTCAATGATCCCTGGTCCTTGTGGCTGGGTAGAGTTCATTGACCTTTTACAGGCTGTATTTTTCAATATTGGGAGCCAGGCCGTGTTTAGTTTTAGGCTTTCTTCCTTTCTGTTGAAATTCTGTTGATGTTTACAGATTTCAGTGGCTTCCCTGTGCAGTCTAACAACCTTCAGAACACAGCCAAAGAGCCCGAAAAACCCACAACAACCATAACATAGTGGTTGCTGGTGTTGTCCAGTACTTCAGTATTTTGAAATAGAATTTCATGTCCAGTGTGTTTTAGGGCATGTTCCGTTACTGCTGATTTTTCCTGTTGTTTTAGTCTGCAGTGTCTCTCATGTTCTTTGATTCTGGTGTGAATGCTGCGTTTTGTGGTTCCACTGCATTTTTCAAGGTGTGTGAGATATTTTACCAGTGTCACATCTGCTCCCAGTGAGTGTCTATGGCTCAACAAAAAATTTGAATCCTGGTCCCATGAGACCTAGTCCATCACCCTATCTGCTACCGCATGCTGACTTAATTCTAATCTATTTGAAACCAGTTATTTAATCTGTCACATGTTTTTGTATTTTCTTTGAGTTAGGAATAGTATTTGTAATTTATCTAAAAGCACTGTCACATTTATGTGCCTGTTTATTTTAGCAATGATTTATATCTGTAATAATAGAAGTGTGCAGTACATGTTTGCAAACATATGTTGATTGAGCCCACACATTAAATTGGTAGCTGGTATACTTAAAACATATTAGATTTACATGAAGCTAAATCATTCGTTAAAAATTAAACAGCCACCTTTCACTGAGAATAAATAAATCACCACATGTTTCTAGTTTCTCACCTCAGTTATGTCAATCCACACTCATTACCTTTCTTTAATTAGTTTCTATTCAACAGAAGACATACTCCATGGCCGTAATTGAACAACCTCTCCAATGTATTTATTTATTTTGTAGTACTGCCAAATACAGGAGGGAATTTACTTTATTCTGCTACACAGTTACATTTGTTTTAATTATTTTTATATATCTTATTGTAATGCACTCAAACATCAGATGCAAAACTGCACTAATACATGCAGATGATGTCGGGGCATGCAGTCATTTAGGGGCGGTGGGACTAACTAACTAACTAACTAAACTAACTAACTAACTAACTAACTAACTAACTAACTAACTCTGTCTGTCTGTCTGTCTGTCTGTCTGTCTGTCTGTCTGTCTGTCTGTCTGTCTGTCTGTCTATCTATCTATCTATCTATCTATCTATCTATCTATCTATCTATCTATCTATCTATCTATCTATCTATCTATCTATCTATCTATCTATCTATCTATCTATCTCTACATTGCCTTTCTCCTTAAAAAGGGCCCAAGGTAGCTGACATTATTAAAAAGCAAAATCAGTAAGTACAAATGTATTTTAGAAGAATTAAACAAATATTACATTTTAAATTGTGAATAAAATCAATACTAAAAACACATTTAAAACAAGCTATGCACCAATATTTTCAGAGGGAGCGTAACCCCATCCAGCACAGGCTGTATCCCTATTCCTTGATTGACCAGGAGCACCTCTGTCTTGTCTGGATTAAGTTTCAGTTTATTCACCCTTATCCAGTCAATTACTGACACCAAACATTGATCCATAACTGATACAGGTTCCTCAGATGTAGAGGGAAATGAGATATAGGGATGGGTGTCATCCTGCCATACTGGTGATACTGAACCCCAAAACTCCAGACAACATCTCCAAACAGTTTCATATAGATGTTAAATAACACAGGGGGCAAAACCGATCTGTGAGAGACACTACAGGTCAACAGCTAGAGTGTCAAGCAGCACCACCTTCTGCATTCTCTCCTCCAGGAAGGACCAGTGCCACTGTAAAACAGTGCCACCAAGCCCCACCCTAGAGAGACAGCCAAGAAGAATACTTCTTGGTAAAGCCACTTCTTGAAAGCCACTGGCGGGTCCAGCAGAACCAAGAGAGGCACACTCCCCCTGTCCAGTTCCTGATGTAGGTCAACCATCAAACTGACCAAAGCAGTCTTTATCCCATAACCAGGTCTGAAGTCAGATTGAAATGGATCTAGATAATCTGTCTCATCTGGGAAACCCTTGAGTTGAGAAGCCACACCCTGATCCAAGGAGACATTCACCACTCCTTCTACCATATGGCCAATCCTCTGGCAGCTTTTATAAGCCAGGAAGGGCAAGGGTCCAACAGACATGTGGCAGACTTTATCTCTCCAAAGGTTTTGCCCACCTTTTTTGCAACATGAGACTCTGCACATGCTCTTCCAAACACTCTTAGGGTTATTTCCTATTAATCACCAAATTCTAATACAGGTGGCATGTTCTAGACCACTGGTTCTTAACCTTGGGTTACTCAGGAGTTTTGGACTGCAACTCCCAGAAGCCTTCACCACCAACTGTGCTGGCTGGGGTTTCTGGGAGTTGCAGTTCAAAAACATCCGAGTAACAAAGGTTAAGAACCACTGATTTAGACAATAAACTTTTAGTAGTACTCTGGTTAATTATTAGAGGTTTAAAATCTAACAAAGATACTTTGGCGTTTTGTTTAATACTTTTGCCACAGCAACATCTTTTAATTAGACTGTCAGTGGGGGAATGGAAATGAACACCTTCATTAAATTCAATAATTTCAATTAAAAGTGCAATCCACATTCACCAGAAACACAAACCCGCTTCAGTACAGTGGAAATTACATATGAGTATTATACTGTGCTTTTAAGTGGAACTAATGAAATGAATGAAGGCTTTCATTTCTATTTCCCCACCAAAAGTCCTAAATTATAAGGACACATTTAAGACACATTGAGGCACTCAGTTTTGCAAGCATGCAGAGTGAACCGGGGGGGGGGGGGGCTCCTGCTCCAATTGAAACCTCTTTGCTCTTGACTTCCCTGTGTTGATATGGCAAGATCTGCGAACAAGCTCCAACCATCTTCAGCTGAATGTGATCATTAGTACTCTATATGACTGGAAAGCTTGCCAAGGCAGGATTCCATATTGTGTGAAAATTAGAGAAGGGGGCAACCCACTGATTCATTATCTCCTGAACAGGTGTTTGGCACTTCAAAGCCCTGCCTCCTCTAGTGGGTGCCTACTCGGAGGGAGCACCTTGACTTCCCTGCCCCACCTCCTTCAGGTGCTGCCTCGAGTGGGCGCCCACTGGAGGAGGTAGGGCTTTGAAACACCAAACACCTATTTGCGCAATAAATGAACTGGCATGAACTGTCAAACTGCAGCTTCTGCCCATCTCTAGTGAAGACTTGTAATCACTCTGAATTACAGTACTTTTGCATACCTTCCCCATCAAGATGTGGAGGGAAGGGGCTAGAGCTCACATCATAGGTTTCTTTGACCTGACTCCAAAAATCAACACGCGAATAGGATTCTAATGCTGACAGTGGTGGCAAGTCCACTGGAGAAAGGGAGCACAGCCCCACCACAGCCTCAGGCTACGCCAGGGGCGGATGAAGGAAGAAAATGAAAGCAGCAGCAGCACCCACCATTGGCTGCTGTGCCTTCCACTCCACCAACTACAATGGGTATTGGTCACCACTGTAATCAGACTTGTGATTGAATAAATGTGGACACTGTAGATCCAGTTGCTACACAAGCTTACACTTTTGTTTTGTGCTCTCTTTTTTGACATTTCCAAGGATCATTACGCAGAAATAATGCTAATGGGGTACAGGAGATGGGGAGCATGAAGCTTGTTAAAACTACGTAATTAGAGCAGCACCATACTCCTACACAATGAGATCACTGAACACTAAGAAGCCGACCAGACAGGGCATGGTTGCAAAGCATCAGTGTTGGACTAGAGCAGAAAAAAAAGTCAGAAACAGAATAGCTTCCAAGGGAAGGAGAAGGAATGACAGGTATTGGACATCTTAAATTGAGTGATGGTTTTTGAATTGCATGCAGCTGCCAGCCATCTGAAGATGAATGGCACGTGGCTCCTACATTCAGGAACCTGGCCTTTTTTGGGAACTGACCAACAGCATGCATGGTAACTGATCTAGGACATGATACAGAGGTCCTAGGCAGAGGCAAACAAAATACTAAAATACTAATTTTTGAGAAAATACGTTACATTTCCACTGAGTTACACTCAAGTCGTCCTCCTGCCTGACACAATTATTGCCAACCAATGTAATCATTGGCTTGTACCATTGAGTTAATTCTGACTTATGGTGACCCTTTCCAGAGTTTCCTAGGTATAAATATGTGCAATAATTGTTTATTCATAATATACAACGTTTTAAAAAGGATGAATAGAAGAAAAAGTGCATCACAAGAAAAGTTGTCTCTGGGAAATTATCCCACAAAGCAGTGCCCTTGCAATATAAACAGCTCCTTGCAGAAACGTTCTACTCACTAGGCCCCTGCTGGGCACATCTCTTGTTTCCCCAGCTTGCTCCATCAGGGTAGCATAAGAGCACACGGGGGATTTTCTTCATTCCTCAAGCCCAAACTATCAAGAATATTTAATGGTTCATTTGCTAGCAACAAAATTACCCTCGGTCCATTTTACACAGATGTTTAATTCAATCAAGGCAGCAAAGGAGAGCGCAATGGGATCCTCAAAGCCATATTTCAACAGACTTTCATTCGGGTGAAGGAAATGCTGCCTCTTAATTGTCATTTATTCCTGCTTTAGTGGGTGTTCTGTTTACAAATGAAAATCTTGCTCTTTATGAATGCTAAAAGACTGCAGGGCAACTGTAGGGCCAGATTATACTCTCGTTTCTGCTGATGAATGCATGCCTGAAATATGAATTGCTGTCAACAGATCATGAAGAGGAATGGAGAAATCCTCCTATTCCCTTAATATTCCAATTTTCAGTCTGCTATAATACTTTGTTGCAGTAAAGAATAGCTATTTTTTCCATAGAGCTGCACCAGCAGGTTATGATAGCTTTTTTGGATAGATATGAAAACTGATCAAGCATGTCCATGTACTACATGAACTTTCATTTAATGTGAAGCACAGGAGCTATTATTCTTCCTAAGCAATGCTGTTTCATGGCCCACTGAGAGCTGCTTGGAATTTTATCATTTTAGAAGATAATATTTCCAATTTAAAACAAAATTAATTAGTGATGAACAAAAAGTTGCAAAATTGAAAAATTCTGCTGGCTTACACTTTGAAAATAGACCTGGACAGCAGCATCAAAAGATTATTGTCACTCTGATTCTCAACCACTAGTCTAGGGTCAGTGTTTGCTTACATGGTCGTGAGTACAATAGGACCGCCCCCCATATCCACTTCAAAGGAAGGTACAGTACCTCAAAATGCCAGAGGCAGGGAAATGGTATCAGGAGACAGTCTCTAGTTGTCTCATGTTATCCCAGAGGCATCTTCTGGGGCCTTTGTGAGATGCAAGGAGCTGGACTAGATGGTTCCTTGGCATGATCCAGCAGGGCTCTTCTTATGTTCTTAACCAGCTCTCCCACTTCTGCTCCCATCACCTGCTCCCCACCCCTCCCCATCCATTCTCCACTTCCACCAGATAATCTGGACTGGCTACGCCTCTCCTGCAGATTTTGGACAGGTATGAGCATGCATGCAAAAAAGTGAGTCTTCTTCATTCTATGGGCTGGTGGGGGGAGCAGGAAAGGGAGTTACCACCAATGCCTCGGTTTGGAAGGGTTTGTCTGCATAGCCGAACTAAAGGCAGCAATGGTACTTGCAGGAGCAGCTGAACCTGAAGAAATTGGGAAGTGTTTTTTTTCCCTTTAAACCAGTGGTCTGCAACTTTTTTGACACTGCAGACCGGCTGAGGGGGAATGGGGTCCATCCATCGGTGGCGGGGCACCCTGTGTTCATACACATGTGCGAAGGGTTGGTGCTTGCTTGTGCAGGCGCACGTACACTTGCATGCAAACATGAAGGAGCAGGAGTGCTCACACGGCACGTACACACACTCGCGTGCATGTGCAAATGGGTGGGGATGCTCATGGCGCGTGCGCACTCACATGCATGTGCGAAGGGGCTGTGTGGGTCGGTGTGCGGGGGGGGGAGAGCATGCAGGGGGGTGAAGATCTGTGTCTGCAGCCCAGTCCAGCCAAGGCCATGGACCGGCACCAGGCCACGGACCAGGGGTTGGGGATCCCTGCTTTAAACAATTGTTGCTCTGACATGTGTTTGCTACTTTCCATGCTTTTCAGTGTGGGGAGGGGCTTGGAACTGATCCCCCACAGATATGGAGATCCTACTTTACTGACTAAGCACCTCTTGCAACAGCCTCCACAGTATATGCTTAAACTTCCATAAGAAAGGTTCACAGACTACTAGGAATGTTATGTCATGTGCCTTCGGATCAGAACCTACTTATAGTGACTCTAATAGGGTTTTAAAGGTAAGTGATATATTGAAGGAGTGGTTTTACCAGTTCCACCTCGCCCCATGAGTTTTGATGACTAATTTTCATGAGAAAATTAGAGATTGGATTGAATTAAAATTTAATTGAAGGAGGTTGATGGCAATACTGGTAGGAAATGGCTGCCATCTGGAAGGGGATCAGCCTTGTTATGTTCTATATGGGATTTGTACTGCTCTCTCTAATCAGATAAAAAGCCCAAGGGATACCAAGTGTGGTGTGGTGAATAGAGATATGGAGGTCTGGGTTTGAATCCCTGCTCAGTCATCAAAACTCACGGGACAGGGTGGAACTGGTAAAACCACTCCTTCAATATATCACTTACCTTTAAAACCCTATTAGAGTCACTATAAGTAGGTTCTGATTCAAAGGCACACGACATAACATTCCTGGTAGTCTGCTTTTTTTCAGAAGCAGGCTGGAATAGCTGGTCATTATATCTTTGTAACCCCTCCCTCCCTCACTTCATCTGATTGTTTTAAGTAGGCCTGCCCATGAGGATGACTCTGAAGCTTCAGCTGGTACAACTAAAGTTGTCAGAAGGTGCTACTATCTTACTCAACATGTTTGTTGCACTGGTCATCAACATGCTTCTGGGCCCCATTCACTGTGCTGCCTTGAAACAGTCGGGACAGAAATGCTTGGAACTTTCACCTACGTTAAGTGATCATCCTTCACCATTGGAGCCCAGTCGGCAGGTTTTCTTGTCCAGGCTGTCTGTGCAGAAAATAACAGTGATGGTTTGGAGCTGAATTCTCACAATTTTGAATTATCCAAAGCTGGGAACTTCCTGCTACAGCAGAGGTCAAGTCAGCCACCCCCACCCACCCACCCGCCCCACATGGTTAGAAATAGCATTTTCCATTTTTTTCTCCAAATCCACTGTGGAACTGCTACAGTTTGTACTTCAGAGATATCATCCCAGGAAAAACATCTCTTCTTCAGCCCATGAAACAGAGCGTAACAAAGCACAGTTCATAAGCGAAGGAACTCAACCGCCCATGAGTACAGATAAAAGAGACAGCTGCGATTACTGAGCTAAAAGCTTCAGGTCATCAACATATCAGTAGAACCCAAGTAGCTTTATGATCCCTGATTGAGCAGAAATGAAAAAACTCTGGGTCAAGAAATGGATATGAATTTGGATACAGTAGTTGGATTTAAAAAACAAAAACAAAAACACACACCTCTTTTTAAGTTAATTTAAAAAGGCCTTTAAGTGACTCCTGGGAAGCAAAACTTCTAATGTACCCACAGTGAATATACAGTCTAAGGACAGCAGCTGATAGATCTGAACTTCTTATGGTAAAACATCTGGATGATATTCTTACAGCAGCAAATATAAGTTTAACAGTTTCAGTGATTTGTTCTATTTATTTATTGTTTTATTTATGCTATGTCCCCCAAAATTAGGTTTGTTTTGCCATTTGTTTTAATAGAGACATTTTAAATTTGTATTTGTGAAGGCTTTCACGGCCGGGATCTAATGGTTGTTGTGGGTTTTTTGGGCTCTTTGGATGTGTTCTGAAGGTTGTTCTTCCTGATGTTTTGCCAGTCTCTGTGGCCGGCATCTTCAGAGGACAACACTCTGTGCTCTGGTGCAGTTTGCTTGGAAGTGGAGTATTTATGGCTGTGGGATCAGATTTTGTCGTTTTCAGGAGATGGGCAAGTATGGTGATCAGTGTGTTTTTGTCGTGGGTGTATTGTTGTGATAAGGAGGAGAGATTATCTGTCACTGTGATTGATGGGTGTTGTTAGCTAGGTTTTTTGTGTAGTGATCATCAGTCCTTGAGGCTGGGTAGAGTTCCCTTCTTCTGACGGCACCCTGGGACTGTACAGCTTGCCCAGGCATACAGGTTGCCTCCAGTCACAGGAGGCACAGGAGGGAATTGAACTCCCAACGCATGGATCCACAGCCATATACTTAAACCACTGAGCTATCCAGCCAGCCTATAAAACATAGTCCTCTACTTTTAAAAATATAGTTCCACGAAAAGCAAGATAAAGAGGAGGAAATGTTGTTTGTCTTTTGGGGGATGGGGAAGGGTTTTGGTAAAGAAAATATTTCCACTACGGCCATTTCTTGGTGCCATTCTCTATTAAAGTTATGCATGTTTTTCTATTTTCTAATAAACAAAAAAATTACAGCAGACGAAATAGAACAGCTATCAAAAGAGCAATCTGCAATTGCATTATAAAAGAGTAAGAGTGCCTTAATAATTGGACAGATGTGTGGCTTTTTATGTAAAGCAGGCACCCGAGTTATTTGGCCCGCAACACAGACGTTCCGTCCATGTTGCATCTCTGTGCTTGATGGAAATTTTAAAAGGAAGAAAATAACATGTTTCACATTCCCAGAGCAATGCTTCAGTCTGCCCTTGTCCTCTCAGGAAGATCACAGCCTATGAAAAATTCAACACTGTCATTGTTAGACTGAATATAAGAAACAAGGCTTTTTCCTCCCTGCAATCTCTGATCATGCAATAATCAAGGGAACAGCTAGGCAAGCAGGGCAAACAGCAAGCTCCTATGTAATACAGCTGGGTTGATGGTTTTCTTTTTGCCTCCCCTCCCCTCTTGTCTCTCCATACACACCCCAACAAAATCCCTTCATAAATGGGATTATGTTCTTAGTAAGAAAACAAAAATCCCATTTTTTTTCCTGGAAGCAGAACTAGAACCAATTTCAAAGCATTTAAAGCTTGAAAAGGACTGAAGGCCAGGAAAGAATCTAAATTCCAGGTCAGAAAATGAAAGATGAAGGAAGTTTACACAGAGTGCTACAGCCACCAAAGCTTAATGGCCCATGTTCTCATACAAGAGACAACAGATATATGACAGGGCAAACTATTTGGCAATGTGAATGAAGTGACAAAAACCCATCATATAAAACGAATACTCCAGATACAGTGCATGTGTATGTATATGTTTCTTTATTTCAGAAACATACTGTAAAACTGTTTCCCCTCCTTCCTATCCCTCCATACTCTTTGGATTTCATTTCATATATATTTCTAGAGCTTTAAATCATATATATTCCTATATCATATATATTCCTAGAGCCTTAAATCTCTAGCTATGATATTTTTTAAAGAAGGATTTATTAGAAAAAAGACCGCTTTACATAATGATAGACCAACCAGCGTGTGACTAGACCTTGCAAGAAGCAATAACAGTATAATAAAGAATAAAACCTTGGCTTCATCCTTGAGTGCGAGAGGAAATTAGCAGCCCCCCTGCTGCATTTACATGATAAACACATTATATTTGGAACTCATACTTTTTCTATAAGATTATTATTTTTTATTTTACATGTAAGCACTTATACACCCCCACCCCTGGGGATGGGAGGACCCTATTAACTATTATGGAAATACAGTGGTGCCCCGCACAGCGAGGTTAATCCGTTCCGGATTAACCTTCGCTGTGGGAAACATCGCACTACGGAACACAAAAAGGCATTGGAACGCATTAAACAGCGTTTAATGCGTTCCAATGCCATAGAATACTCACCGTAGTGCGATGTTTCCCAGGGGCCAGCAGCCATTTTTGCACCCTCCCCTCGCACAACGAGGGCACCAAAATGGCTGCCATCAGCTGTCCGGCGGGTCCAAAACGGCTGCCGGAACAGCCGAAAGGGGCCGGGGCGCAGCGTTTTCGCGCCCTTGGTAAGCAAGGGGAGCGCGCGAAAATGTTGCCGGAAGCCCCGAAATGGTTGCGCGCAGCCATTTCGGGGCTTCCGCAGCATTTTCGCGCGCTCCCCTTGCTTACCAAGGGCGCGAAAACGCTGCGCCCTGGCCCCTTTCGGCTGTTCCGGCGGCCATTTTGGACCCGCCAGACAGCTGATCGGCGGGTCGCAAAGCGAAGGTTGGTAAGCGAGCAGCTTACCGACCTTCGCTCTGTGAATTACCACCTATACAGGCATCGTTTTGCGATCGCATTTGCAATCGCAAAAACGGCCTCGTAGAGCGAATTCATCGCTCTACGAGGCGCCCGTTGTGCGAGGCACCACTGTATAATAATCTACCAAATTTGTCCAGTTTGTTTGTTTAAAACAGTTCCAATTGAGAGTCAGAGCTCCAATATAAGTGCATGGTTATTCAGACTGCTTAGCACTGCATGGCTGATTGGGTATTTCAAAAATAAACTGCAGGTTGGGTGAGTCAAACCGAGATCACGATGCACTGGCCCTGCTGTCCCAAAGCGGGAGGCTCTCCTGACTGTTATCTCCAATGGCAGAAGAAACTCATATGGATACCAGTTTCACTGGAGCTTTCTTTGGAAAGAACAGGTTGGTCCCAATTCTGACCACAATCCCGATCTAGCAGCATTTTACTAGTTGTTGAAGAAGAAGAAGGAAAAAAAATCAAAGCAACACAAGACCGAATACAACAGATCATGCTAGATTTAATTTGCCCGTAAACCTTTCACTCCAATCTGAGACAATGGTCTCTCAAATACTCCAATCACCAGTGTTAATCCTCCATATTCTGCCAGCACAGAATACCCTCTCTCAAATGCAACAAGTACGTAGTTGTCTTTCTGTTGTGCCACATATTTATTGAGGCATATGCACACAACTTTTTTGCCTACATCACCGTGTGATCCTAATTCTTAACGTTTTAATCCTACTGAAATAGATTTATACGATACTTTATCTCAGGCAGGGAGCTTTATGTTGAAGCTATCAGTCTCAGCAGGCACTAAGATCAGTACACTCACATTCATAAACTCACAGAGTCCCCAGGGTGGAACAGGTCTGCCCCCCCCCATCCCTGAGACTCCTTTCAAAGAAGGTGCCAGGAAAAGAAAACTGTCATTTGTGGGGCATGGCCCTATTAGATTTTGAATAAGATGGATCTAAATTTAAGATGCTAAATCTGAGCTCATACAAAGAAGCAGCATTACCACAATCAGCCAGGCAGAAACATTATTCCTTAAAGTTAGAATTTATATAATAACCAATACCCTGTTGATCAGTGTAGTAAATCATACTAGCGCAAACCCATTGAATGAACTCCTCTGTAAGTTCCTTTGATTCTAGAGTTCCTACTGTAATTGCTAAAATAAGTCAGTTGGAGTAGGCCCAATTGAATCAACAGAACACATGTAAGGGTTGACTCAACAAATTCCCACTGATTTAATGGTCCTAATTTCCTACGCTAAGCAGAAGAATTTTTTTTTGGCCAATAAGTTATGGACAGGCGCAGATACATAAAAACAGCATAAACAGAATATGAATAGGATATAAAGAGGTGCTCTGATCCTTCTAATCTGTCTATACTTGTGATCCAGATTACTATTGTATATGTTTTTAAGAAAAGAGACATATATGTGATGCTGGCTAGATCAAGGACCATAGTAAGTCAATACTCAGGAGAAAAGAACTGACAGTTCCTCAAAGTCATTTATCATATACTTAATCTACAACCCATGTTGCCTCCCTACAACACTGAGAAGAGAGATGTCATGGTTGTTATTGCAGTTGCCCCTGTCTCCTTTCTTATACAATGTGACAATGTTTGCATCCTTCATGTCCTGTGCTACTCCACCTTCCCTCCAGCAAAGACAAAAGATTTCATGCAGCTCGGTGGTGATGATCTCTTTACAGCACTTCCGCACTTCAGCGGGGATGTTATCCTTCCCAGGTGCCTTGCAAGAGGTGAGGGAATCCAAGGCCGCTTTTATTTCTGCTAAAGTTGGTTCGCTGTCCAACTCTTCCAAGACAGGCAGGCACTCGATGTTATTTAATGCCTCTTTGGTTACTGCTTTCTCTCTGGAATATATCTCAGAGTAGTGCTGCACCCGGCATTCCATCGCTGTGCTCAGTCCTGGATGATCACGCCTGTAGCAGACTTCAGGGGAGCAGATTTCTTCTGTATTGGACCTAAAGCCTGCTTGATACCATCATACATTCCCTTGATGTTACCTGTGTCCGCTGCTATCTGTATCTGAGAGCAGAGCTGAAGCCAATAATCGTTGGAACATCTCCTGGCAATCTGTTAGACTCTGCTATGAGCAACTCAAAGAATCTGCAAGTTGTGCTCACTAGGACAGGCTTTGTATGCTGCTAGCACTCTCCTCTTTTCCTCGATGGCTGGCAGCAACTCCTCTGAATGGGCTTCAAACCAGTCTGCCGTCTTTTTTGTCTTCTTGCCATATATGGACAAGGCAGTGTAATAAACAGCATTCTTGAAATGTTCCCATCATTCAGGTGCATTTGCATCAGCCAGGCCTGAAAGGGTTTCCTCAAGCATTTAGGCAAATTCCTCCACTTTTCTCTGATTGTGAATCTTGCTGATGTCAATACATGGTCTTTTTTCCTTTTTTGTGTGATACTGTAGCGAGCGCGCAGAAGCCTCTATTATCTCAGGCCTCCAGGAGGTGCTCACTCTTCTTCCTTAGTTGCTGCCACCAGGTATTGCAGTTTCAGTACCAATTATTCAATGAGACATGTGTTACTTTGAAAGTTAAACTTGTTTATTTGATCAGTAATATGTAATAGGTAAATCACAAGTTGCTAATCAATCTCTCTCACTCACTGAACTCACTGAAACACAGAACCCTACTCTCACTGACTTACTGGCTTACTGACTCACAGACTCACATACCTCTCCTCATACTCCATACACCCCTCTTTATATCCTAGCCCCTCCCCCTTTAGCACCACCTTCCGTTCTCTCATTGGCTCCTTTTCCACTGCTCAGCTGTGATGGACAGGTGAGGGCAGGGCTGAACGCTACAGATACAACCTCTTTATTTGCAGTTTTACTCTACTACACACCAGAGAGTGATCAGTATCACAATCAGCAGCCTGATAACTGTGTGTGATCGTAATACTAGGAAGGCTAGAATGTCTAGTGAGGATCAAATCGAGCTGATGCCAATGCTTCGATCTTGGATGTCTCCAAGAGACTCTGTGTTGAAGCTTCATATTAAAGAATGTGTTGCTGACACAAAGACCATAATGACATCAAAACTCCAGCAAGTGTTGGCCATTTTCATTCCTCTTCCCAATGACAAAACAGTCTAGTCAAGTGGGTAAAGAATTGTGATCAGCACCAACACTAGCATTAAAGTCCCTGAGAATGAACAGTGGCTCTCTCTCAGGGATTTTTTAAATTGCATCTCCCAGATCATCATAGAATTTGTCTTTGACTTCTGTTGTAGATGACAGTGTTGGTGCATATGCACGAATGAGGGTGACCGGTCCTGCTGATGAGTGGAGCTGCAGAGACAGGATTCTTTCACTCCCCACAGTAGATGGGACAATGGATCTCAGCAGAGTATTTCTAACCATAATCAACACCATATTCCCTGATCTCATTCAATGGTTTTCCCTGCCAGAAGAATGAGAATTTTTTTTCTTTGACAGATCCCGAGTCTGGCAATCTCGTCTCTTGCAGGGCAACAATGTCCATCTGCAGTCTACTCAGTTCCATGTCGATGACAGCTGCCTTGCGTGTGTCGTCTATTTCCTGCAGGTCATCAGAAAAGCCAGAGATCATTGTCCAAAAATTCCAGGTGCCCAGCTTTAGGGCAGAAGTTTTCTTATGATTCTTGCTTGTTTTTAAAAATTACCTCAGTTTAGAAAACAGTATACCATGTAGTCTGGCAAGCTGATATTCAAATATGAGTTCAAACCCTAATGCTAACAGTCCTTGAAGCAGTGCCCATAGTTACTATGGTGTTTACCTGAGTTCCTTGTTACTCCCCAAAATTACATTGAAAAAAATAGTTTGAGTGACTGCTAAACAAAACATCTGGCTTCCAGCCAACCACCATATTTATTTTCTTTCCCCAGAAAGCTGTTAGGAACCATCTGAGTCCAGAGGTATTCTTAACAGAGTGAAAATGATAATTGACATACTTTGATTTATAGCATATGTCAGGTCACCTATTAACCTGCATTCAGATTAGCAGAGATATTGTGCTTTTGCCTTACCAATTCATATTCCTGTGAGTAAGTGGGTCATGCCATATTTAGAGCCAACTATCATATGCCAGAGAATACTGTGAAACTATACTATTGCACTATTTTAACTTTTGTATTTTCTCCTGTAGACCAGGTTTAGCTGAAATCGTGCTTTGTTTGGCTTTTATTCAAAAATTGGTTCAACAATTTTTGGTTTGTAGCCTCTATTATAGTAATTATTATTATACACTATCATGTCATGTATGACTTATGGTGATCCTTTCTAGGGTTTTCTAGGTACAGAGTATTGAGAAATGATTTACTATTCTCTTATTCTGGGTGTATCTTAAGATTGTGCAGTTTGCCATGACTATACAAGCCGATTCTTCTCATGGGAGGCACATCAAACTCCCAAACTCTGGGTCCATTAACTGTCCAGTCAGCTCTGTATATTCCCCAGTTAGCTTCTCAGTCTCCACTTCTTACATCAAAGTACCTTTCTTCTTTTTAGAACTTCTTTGGGGTTTTTTCAAAAATCATCTCAGCCCACTCCTTTAGTTAAAGGTATTCTCATGCCAGCTAAGCCTGAATATCACAAGGTTCATAAGTCAATTAAAAACCTGACAGCTGATAGACTGATGCACTCAGACACATTAAGCACTTCTCATTCTCTTCGGCTAAGTATTCCAACCAGAAGGATAGGTCACAAGTTCTCTTCTTAATTTTACACTCAGGGACTGTGTACTTAGAGAGGCAAAGGGCAAGAAGCAAAAGGAAAGATCTACAAAGGAATAAAGCAACAGATCACTCTCTTTTTTCCATCTCTGTGTGGTGGGTCCAATTGATTGTGGAACAAACTTTGAACCAGTGGGGGTGGCGGGGTATGTGTGTGAAAGTAGATACTGTACATAGACAGACAGACAGACAGACAGACAGACAGACAGACAGACAGACAGACAGACAGATAGATAGATAGATAGATAGATAGATAGATAGATAGATAGATAGATAGATAGATAGATAGATAGATAGATAGATAGATAGATAGATAGATAGATAGATAGATAGATAGATAGATAGATAGATAGATAGATAGAGGTTACCCTGAGTGGGGGGGAAATCAAAACTTTGGTAACAAATTACAAACTGTTGTTAAAGTATCAAAAAGTTTTTGATGGCCTGTGAACTCTTTCCAGGGGAAGATCTCACCTAGGCTACCTTGCAGCTTAACACTTGTACAGAGCATGTTTTCTTTCCCCATCTTTTTAGCTGGCTGTTGTTGCCTTTTTTGTTTCCAAAGGCATTCTGTTCACACAGCTGTCAGAGAAAAGATCCTTCTCCAAGCATTCAAACCCAGAAGAAACACATTTTTTAAAGGGAAATTCAGGGCTTGGTTTCCCTGGCAACATTATCTTCTTTGCAAAGTACCTCCTGTCTCTAAGCAACAGAGCATTCTCCCAAATCACTGGCAGACTAAATTCACTGCTTTAAGGAGAAAGGCAAAGAAAGAAAGAGAGAGAGAGACCTGGGGCACTACATCTGGTTCTTGCCTTTTGGGGGGAAATTAAAGTGAAGAATACATGTGAATGTTGGCCACACCCTACACAAAGTCTTTAACTGGGATAAACTACCTGAAGTAGCTTTGCACACCACCACATCAGACAAAATGTGTATACCTCTATAATTTGTCTAGGGTGACAGCAGAGAGTTAAACATCAAAAACATTGTTTTCGTTTGTTTTGTTCCTAACCATGTATTCAAGTATGAATATTCACAAAGTTTTCATTTCAGAAATAGAAAATAATTGAATCAGTTATCATATCAGAAAAAAAAAATTAAAAGTGAGTGGCTACAATTAAGAACAGAAAAGTATAGTGTGTCTTTTAAAACTCCTGTCCTTAGCAGTCTGTCAGCTACTGAAGGCCTGCCTTAATAGAAAGTTGTTTGTATGCTGGTTAGAAGGCCATAAGGAAAATGGTCAAGCCAGCCTCCCAAAACAGCTCATGTCAAAAGAGTCCAAGAGTCTACACTTCTGGATTCTCCCCGAATAGGGAGAGCCCAAAAGTGTAGACAGGCAATCCGAAAGTTATACACGGAAAGGAGTCAGGAGCAAAGATGATGATACAAAGCAAACAAGATCATGAACCATGCTGTCTCCTAAGAAAACAGTCTTAAGTTTATATAGCTGGGCTGCCTAGCCCCACTGTTGAATTAAACTGCAGACATATTGTTAGCTGGAAAAGATACCAGTTGCAGGATTTCGTCTGCTCTCTCCCAGGAGGAAGAACTTTCCTTCCAGGAGAAGCCCTGGAGCTGAATATTGCATCTTATAGCCTCTCCTGTCTTTAACCCCCAGTGTTAACCCTCATGGGCTAGGAGGAGTTCCATCATCTTGAGATTCAGGCTCCATGCCCCCCAACGATCTACTATCATCCAAGGATTTAGCCTCCTTCATCTCTGAGGCTCCAGAGTCTGCCGGATTCAACAGTTCTTCACCCTGCCCATCTAGACTGAAGTCTACTCTAGGCAAACTAACAATAAAAAAATGGAATAAAAACAATATATTAAAATAAAACAACAATAGTAATATGGTTCAAGATGGGGGGAAAATAAAAATATTCAAGTGATAAAAGTGCAATAGCTCTGGAAACTGCCATTGAAGGAGAGTCCACAGCCTTCTGAGGCAGCACATTCTATTGCCAAAGAACTCTGACCATCAGGAAGTTCTCCCTAATGTTTAGTTGAAATTTCCTTCCTGGGTGGAGGTCAAGTTATTACCACAGAGGAAAATACTTCTGAAGGAAAGTGAAGTGGTTTAATATGTCCAAAGTGCAGATGGGTAGGCCTTCAACCATCTTTGGGAGGGAGATCAGAGGTGTCATAAGGAAGAACTACAGCATCTGCCAGTGATGCCTTTCATCTTTCTGTGGCATTGAGCATACATAAAGAATTCTGAGGCAATTCTTTAGGATGCTCTGTTTTTGCATTAGTGACGTCCATTTCAATCAACCTGTCAAAAATCTAGGTTAGAGAAACTGAAGAGGTCTCTTTGTATGAAGGCAGCCTTTGGCTCTCTTTAGTTGTCTGTTCTGCTAACACAAGCTGCCTTCAACAACTGAATCTCCCATATGTTACTAATATTCTATTCTATTCTATTTTTTCTTGTTCTCTCTTTTCTTCTCTGTATGCTTTTGTTTTAAATTGCTGAATTGTTACATGTATTGTTGTGTGAGGTATGTGGGATTTTTAAGTTTTAACTTGTAAGCTGCCCGGAGAAGTGTGTGCACTAATGGGGCAGCATATACATCAAACAAACAAATAAAATTTAAATAATACATGAAGAACTTCAAGCGGTATTTTAAGAAACAATTTGGAATGGAGATCGGGCTCCTGCTCATTTCTCAAAACATCTTCTTCCCATGCACAACTTCACCTATATACGGAAACGATCCCTTTAAACACAAGATTGATCACAAAACTACCTAGTTTCAAAAAGTAATGATCAGATTCTCTTTACTTAGCACTGAATGCCAACGAAGTTCATGAAAAAGGAACATCTTTCTGGCATACAAGGCTACACTTATAAATCTGAAGGCATCTTACTATAATTAAAAGTTGGTAACTAATAAAAATGTGTGATAACACCAGAAAAAAAAGAAACCTCAACTTTCACCAAAATGCAATAGCCATTAAACTCACAGATCCCACTCCTCCCAAATAAATGTGTTAGGGTGAAATCAGAGAAGCAACTGACCTTCTTTCTGAAATTCAGGACATTCTCTTTTTAATAACCTGTAGCCTCCAATGTCATGAGCCACCAGCTGAGAGACTTAATTGCAAAAGCACTTGAAAGTATCCTCTGGGCTTCATGAAAGGTATGCTGCATCTTCTTACTTCCAGTAGACTCTTTCAATTGAGGACATGCTTGAAGAATAAGTGAATGATTCTCTCTCCTTCAGAACAGCCATTAGTCTCTTCACTATCTGATCCTCCTTAGACCTGTAGTTTAACATTTGTATCATGGCCAGGGATGAAACATCTGGCCCTCCAGATGTCGTTAGGCAGAACTCTCCTATATCCTGGCCACTGATCATGCTGGTTGGAGTCATGGGAACTTGACTCCAAGACAGAGACAGGGGTATTCATATACAAATATGAATACCCCCGCAGAGGTGGACATAATGAGGGTCCAGCCCCCTGGGGCCAGACCATCCACTCACCTTCTGCTGTTGCCACGAGCTCCACACTCCCTTCCTATTGCTCCAGAGCTCTCAGTCTGTGAGCCACTCTTCAACCTTGCAATGAGGCTCATCCTCCCGCCTCCTGACAGGAGTGGCTTGCAGACCACAACCTCCGGAGTGATAGGAAGGGAGTGTGGAGCCTGCGACAACAGCGGAAGGTGAGTTGACGGTCTGGCCCCAGGGGTCTGGACCCTCGTTATGTCAACCTGTGCGGGGGTATTCATATTTGTATACGAATACCCCGTCTCTACTCCAAAAACATCTGGAGAGCCACAAGTTGTCCAACAACGGTCTACACAGACAGGTCTTATTGAACATCTGATAAGAAATTTATCTTCATTTTCCCAAAGCTTTAGAAAAGACTGATCAGTTGCCTGTGTAGAAGAATCTGGAATTGATACTTTGATGTATAAAAGGGGCTCGGAAATTACTTCAGTTAGCTTGGCTACCCCCTTAAGTAGAATGCTCTGATAATGTTGTTCTGGTAGAGGTGAACGCTGTGTAACCTCTGAAGCTATGCTGTCCTCTATGCTGCTAGTAAGTATTAGGTAGAAAAGTTAGTCTCAATTTTCTTTTTCACCATTTTGATTGTTGTTGTTTTTCCCCAATATTTTATCTATTTATTTATTCATCTATTTATTTGTTTGTTTGTTATTTATACTGCCCATCTGGCTACCCAGGCCATTCTGGGCGATTTATACATTACAATAATATAATACCGTGCAATGCAATACAATAAAACAGAACAATAAGACAGAAATAATCAATTACAATTTAGACAAAAGTAAAAATAATATCAATAAAAAACATTAAAAAGTTGTTAAAGCACTACTGTGTCAGGATACTATAGAGTCTGGGAAGGCCTGTCAATATAATATGATTAATGATTGTTTGAAATACCCAATGAGGGAGCCAGGCTGGAGACCATTCCACAGTTGCAGGGTGACCCCTAAGAAGGCCCAGTTTCTGATTGTCATTTTCCGGGCCTCTTTTGGAGTCAGAACTCTCAACCACCCGGCCTTGGAAGATCTTATAGAGTGGGCAGATCTAGTCAGAAGGAGACGTTCTGCCAGATAACGAGGTCCCAAACCGTTTAGGGCCTTGTATGTTAACACAATCACCTTGAACCTGGCACGGAAATGGACAGGTAACCAGTGCAGAGCATCCAAGATGGGGAAAATATGTTGATATCTCCTCACTCTGCTGGAAAGTCTGGCAGCAGAGTTTTGGACCTGTTGAAGTCTCTGTAACAGTACCAAGCGTAGCCCCATGTAGACAGAATCACAGTAGTCTAATCATGAGAGTACCAGTGCATGGGCCAGCATGGTGAAGGACCCAGTGTCAAGGTAGGGATGGAGCTGGAAATAGGTGAAGCAGACCACAGATGCTATCTGAGATTCCATTGACAACACTGGGTCCAAAAGTACACCCAAGCTGCACACCTCATCCTTTGCAGAAAGAATGGCCCTCCCAAAAGACAGGGAGGCACCCAGACCACAGACACTAGGGGCGCCCACCCACAGGATTTCCATCTTGTCTGAGTTAAGCCTCAGTCTATTCTCTCTCATTCACCCCAGCATGGCGTCCAAGCAGCGCTCAAGAGACAGGACAGCATCCACTGCAGAAGGGTGAAAGAAGAGATAGAGCTGGGTGTCATCTGCATATTGGTTACACAAAGCTCCAAAACTCTTGATGACTTCCCTCAGTGGCCTCATATAGATATTATATAGCACTGGGGAGATGACTGACCCCTGCAAGACCCCACAATTGAGTGTCCACAGAGCAAACAGCATATCCTTCAAGCTGTACTCTCTGAGGATGGTCCTCCAAGAAGGACTGGAGCCAGGCCAAGGCCAAACCTCCTATCTCCATTCCAGAGAGCCTCCCCAGGAGGATACTGTGAGCGATGGTATCTAAGGTCGCTGATAGGTTGAGAAGGACGAACGAGGATGTTTTGCCCCATCAGCCTCCCTCAAAAGGTCATTTTGCAGGGCGACTAATATTTGCCTTTTGCTTTCCCCCCCCCCGCCCCAATAAATATAAACCCATCTCCACATAAAGTCTTGGTCAGTACATTGGGGATGAAAAGTCCTAAACCGCTAACTACCTAGTTCTGTTTAGAAGTGTGTGGAATTCTACCTTGCTAGGCCAGTCTGCTAGGCAAAGTGCACAGGTTAGTGAATTTCTAGTTCCTGGAAAGCACAGCTGATGTGCTGGGAGCTCTGATTTCTGTGGTGAAAATCATGGTTTGACACATAAGATACAAAGGGATAGCGCTGCAGAGTGGCTGGAGTAGGTGCCTGACCATCGCAAATACTCGTATTGCCGCCAGTATGTTCAGGTAGTGTGAAAATCAAACAAGCATGGAAAGCTGTCACTGTTCGTTTATGCTGTGCTACAGTCCCAGACTGCCCAAATCATTTCAAAACTTAGGGTTGGGCTAGAGAGAGAGAGAAGGAATGAAAGAGGGACGGAGGGAGAGAGGGAGAGAGAGAGAGAGAGAGAGAGAGAGAGAGAGAGAGAGAGAATAAAAAAATCAGAGTGAGTTGGATTGGTACAAAACTTTATAGCTGCTTCGCAAGGTGCCTTCTATGCCACTCCAAAATGCACACAGCATACCAGAGCAATACAACTCTCCAGTTTAACAAAGTACAAACTGTACAAAAAGATTCTTCCCTGAAACAGGAAATATATACTATCAGAAATATATTTAGTCCAAAGTTGAACAGAGTAGCACTTGTCCAGAGGAAGCTCTCCCATAGATAAAAGCATGTTGTTGTTGTCTAGTCGTTAAGTCATGTCTAACTCTTCCTGACCCCATAGACCAGAGCACGCCAGACCCTCCTGTCTTCCACTGCCTCCTGGAGTTTTGTCAAATTCATGTTGGTCGCTTCGATGGCACTGTCCAGCCATCTCGTCCTCTGTCGTCCCCTTCTCCTCTTGCCTTCACACTTTCCCAACATCAGCGTCTTTTCCAGGGCATCTCCTCTTCTCATAAGATGGCCATAAGATGAGCTTCAGGATCTGTCCTTCCAGTGATCACTCAGGATTGATTTCTTTCAAAATGGATAGGTTTGTTCTCTTTGAAGTCCAGGGGCCTCTCAAGAGTCTCTTTCAGCACCACATTAAAGCATATCAGTGTTTAATATATAACAGAAAATGTAGAGCCTCAAACACACTTTCTCCTGCAATGTTCTAGAGTTTAGAGTCTAGAGCACAGGAGCCAAAATGGTATTGTACGTCATCAGAGTACATAGTCATCCCCAATCTTTCTGTCAAAATGCTCACAGGCATCTCTAAATTACAGTTAGAGCTGAAACAATAGAGTCTTTCTGTCCATGGAGTTCTTCCTAGAAATTTCTTTAGAGTTGCCGTATTTTATGTGTAAGTTAGAAAAAGTCTCTTCAAATGTACTTTTTCTGGACAAAAATCCATTCCATTTTTGTGAAGTGCTCATCCATTGGTCAGAACAAATAAAACAATCAGCTTTGACAGCCTGCCTGTTATAAAAAAGCTACATAATAAAAATGGATATAGGACAATAATGTACATAGAATACATTTTCAGAGAGATAACCATGTTAGTCGGTTTTAGCAAAATCCAAGCAAAACCAACTCTATTGTGCTATATTAAAATACTAATAAATGCATTTCAGAGTGAAAGCATAGGGATTACATTCCAGAGGTGGACTGTAATTCATAAAAGCTCATAATAATAAATGTATTAATCTTAAAGGTACTACAACACATTGCCATTGTTTAGTTTTTTAAATGATGGGGACCCACTGATACTGCACTTTGAGCTTCTTGGAAGAAAGGGAGGGCACAATTAAAATTTATTATATGTAATATGTTTCAAGAACAAAGGTCAGTGGGAGGTCTTTGCCAAATCTTCTATTATTCACTTGGAAAAAGAGGAGTCACGACCCCTTTGTTCCAGCTTGAATAGGATGGTCTTTTATGATCTGGGGCTATGAATAGAGCCAGATTGAGTTCCCTGGGCTATTGAGCCAAACTGATTTCCCATCTTTGCTGTCTGCCCTCCCTACAGTTTCACTTGTGTGTTGATGAGATATAGTGATGAACACAGAATACTCTGAGACAGTGATCCCACTTTGCCCTTTTCTGTGCCATGTGCTACAGTCACAAACATCCTAGCTTCTAACATCCAGCTTCAAGATTCCAGGCTACATTGACAAATGCGATGTTTAATTGTTGAAGGCATACACACACACACACACACACAAAAACCAACAGAAAGGCTGAATAAAATAAAGCTTTTTCATTAACTTATATAGAAGCCTAGTATAACAACAGACAGGCCTTTGGCTTTCTTATAAATAAAGCAAAGCAGCCCTAATGAAACTGAAGAGTTTGTGACTAATCTAATCTACTGCATTCCAATTAATCCATTTATTTCATTTTTATTTCCACTAAAAATCCATTTAAGAAATTGAATTGGAAATATGAACAACAAACCGAAAACAATGACTCACATCAACCTTATTTATCATCAGGGCCCCTTAGCAAACAGTTAAATTTTCCTTGAACATTCTATTTGTAACATAAAATTGATGAATCAAGTTTTCTGTCAATACTGTGAGTTCTAATGTATGAGATACAGGTTATAGTTATGGTTCAATAAAATGCAAACACTAGAAAATCAATTCTACTATTTATCAAGATAACAATCAGTTACTGTATATTCTGTGTGTATCTTTGATGACGGTTGCTGCTACAACTGCAAAAATGGTCACCTGAGCAGTTACCATTTTTCATGTCATCATCTAACATACTGTATATAAAATACCTCTTTACATTTTTCAATGTAAGAATAAGAAAATATTATACTAGAGAGTTTATGGGACCAGACACTTGTTTCAATCATTCAGACCAAGTCCTATGCATTGCTTTTGTGGTCTAACATACATATACCTTTGCACATAGGGATTTTGACATTATAGCTTATTACTGAAAGCATTCAGTAACAGCAGCAACATAGAGGGAAGGGATTCACACTACTTGCTCAAAACAAGGCACCGTTTAATGTCTTGTAGAATACTGCTGTGAGGGGATCAGGACAACAAGGTGATCAGCTTACTGTTATCAATGCAGAGTGGGTGGGTGGGGTGCTGTGAGGATAGGAGTGGGTTTATAAAGAACTCAATTGTGTGCTAGTCTTCTACCAGCATAAATAGTCTGCAGATCTCTCCCAATTAACTCTGACTTGTCAGCATCCTTGACAAGGGTTCAGAAGATTCCATACTGATAGAAAGCTAGAGTGCTTATTTTTAGAGACATATGATACATGCCAAAATGTCTGGTCCCAAAAACATCTTATGGGTCCATCTGCCTGCAGTGCAACTCCAATAACATCACAATTCCAACAGACATCATGTTAAATGCTATTCTGAAACAGAAATGGATAGAACTTCATTGGATGAACTTCTAGATGCTGTTGAGACTCTATAGTGAGAAGCATCATTTATTTTGCCACTCAGTTCTTCCTCTCCTCATCTTTACTAGAATAGTTTCTTGTATGCTTTGACTCTCTGCTTATTTTCAATATCATGTAAAGAGCAGCTGGTCTTTTAACTGATGCCATAAAGCAGATGTAAAACACTGTTAACAGAAACCAAATCTCTGAGGAACCATCCACAAAACTATGTAATGCCTCACTCGGAGGCTTAATCAAAATGTTGAGAAATGAGGAACCATATTTAGACTTTGCTTTTAAACCTTGCTAATTGTTATTTGTGGTAGACCTGCAACATTTTAATTTATTTCAACTCTTTGCCATAACAACCACCTGAAGAAAGATTAACCAGAATTCAGAGTAAACAGACTCTGATTAAATGCATAATTAATGTTCTACTAAAATGGCATCTACAAATATGAATTAGGAAGTCCTACTCCATCATTTGGCATTGCCCTTTTATACCAATTTATCCTCTTCATTTGCTACTGCTGCCTCAAAGCAAATCGACAAGCCTCTGCTTCAGCTGCAAAACCCAGTAAACATGAAGGAGGTCCATAGGTTAGATCGCTGTGTTTCTCACATTTCATCTAGCTATAAGTATCATTATCTGGAATGAAAGGAAGATTCTTTCTCAGGAGCTACAATCACTTTTCTGAATAACAAGCTGCCTTCATAAAAGTAGGAAGTACTAATGCCTGGAGCATTAAACAGCAGGGAAGGCAGCAAACAGCAGAACCGCAAATGGCCCATTGAAAAATCATTTATTGTTATTACTGTATTGCTTTAAAGTTGATACCCCTTTGAGAGGCATACCTCTGTGTCCCTTAATATATGGAATTTATTACCATGTCCTTTCCTTTCCTATATTTAGGACAGAAAAAACTCAAACGGTTGTTTTAAAGAAATGTGGGATCTAGGCCAATCCACACGTCAAATACTTAAGGCACTGGCTGAAATCCTGTTATTTAGCAGAGTATGTTGCACTATGAATGTAGGCAAATAGGGGGACCATTAAGTCATGTGATGAGTAAATCACAATTAGAATAGGTCCCTTTGAATCAATGGGATTTACAGAGATGATTCACCAAATCCCAACTAATTCAATGGGGCCTATTCAAGTGTGGCTTATTAGGCTAAGCAACAGGATTCCAGGCACTGTTTATTCTAACAATGTGTATGCAAAGCCATGTTAGTCCTAAATTATGATTGCCACCTCTCCCCCCCCCCTCTTTTTTCCCCTGAGAGTCTTCTTATTTGTAACATCTAGGCAGGCAAGTATAACATTCTCCTTTCCATGCTAGGAACAACTGGATCTACTGAAGTTGTTTTTTGCAAATATGGGGGGAAATTTTGTTTCTGTTCATTTTCTAAGAATTTGCTCAAACCTGCAAACTTTATATTTAAGACAGAAAGAATTTGAGATTTAGAACCTTTGAATGTCAGAGAAAGTGAAAGAGATTTTCTCATCCCTGGTATTAATCAAAGGGCAAATATTTTACTAAAGCTAAAGCTTTACTTTGTCTTTTTTTTTCCTATGAAGAGAGCAAAAACAACTCCAAGTTCAGCTAGAACTAACGTTATACTGCCTGAAAAATGCTGAATTAATAACATCCAACATGAACATTTGCTACCAAAACAGTGGGCGTGGGGTTGCAAAAAAAGCCCAAACCATAGAGATCAAAAGCAACGCAAAAAGGAAATCGGTGCAGATCCCATCGTATGGCTGAATCTGTGCTAAGCATCTGAGTTGCAGCCTTGGCCAGCTGCCTGTCTCCAGAGCTCACCTGGTGCTTATCTAACAGAAACTGCATGTCATTTCCAATTCCTTACAAGTGTTTCAGACCTGGTGCTAATGAGAAGCTGCAGCTTTCCAGAACAACTGCCTACATTGGCAAGGAAATTAGCTGCTTGATGGCAGAGGGATCAGGTTGAAAGACAAGGCACAGAATGTTGCACCTTAGAGAATATAAGATATCTTTACATAGCTGTAAATCGCAAGGAGCAATTTCCAAAGAAAACAAGGTGACATTGTGCATGGAAGCTACATCAGATATAATACTGCTTTCTACTAAAACATCTGTACTGTTTCTTTAGCCATTCCCTCCTTTCTTCATTCCTAGCACATGAAGTGCTTCATATAGCTTGCTGATTCTGTGCTACACCTCAGTCATGATTCCAAATATTCATTACATTTCTTAAATCTGTAGCAGATTTGATCACACTTACCCTGCAGCAGGAGACACAACGTTCTTACATCAAGAAACCTAAAGGGTGGCAAGAACTGTATCCCCCCCCCAAAAAAAAACCTTGAGAGCTGGCAGTTTGTGGTTTGGCTTACCTGATCTTAGAACTGCCAAACTGGGAGGGACCCTATGGATCATCAGTCCAGCCCCTGTCAAGGAGGCACAGTAGGGGAACTGAGCTCTCAACCTCTGGTTCTGCAGCCAGATGTCTAAGCCACTGAGCTATTTAAAGGTTTTGGACCTACTGTCATAGGAGACAAGACCTCTGTTCCTGCCACCCTCAGTCGGAGGAAGGTTAACATTGCCAAGGAGTGATAGTGGGTCTCAGTGGTCATTTTAATCACAGTCATGTTTTACTACTAAAAGCTTTAGTGTATCCTAAAGGGTACAGAAACTTCAATTCTGTTTCTTAACTGTACTGGGAAAAGAAGGAAGACACCTGGGAATCAGGTTACTGCAAGATAAAAACATCAAAAAGAACAAAAAGAACTGTGCCCTTTTAAAGACTAGCATACTAGCATTATATATTTTTTTAAACTTAAATTGTCAGAAAATCTTATTTTTAATTTTAAACATTAGATTTCTGGACAATTTAAATTTAAAAAATTGATGTTAATTACTACCACTATCAAATCTACTTTAATACAGTATTTCTTTAAACACAAAATCTCAACAAAAGACTAAAATTTGTTTTCTTAAAGGTGCCACAATACATTTTTGTTTTGTTTTTCTCAAACAGATGATCTCTCTGAACAGGATAAACACAGGTTTCCTACTCACTGATCTAGAACAAAACATTCAGAAGATGCTGCTCTCTCATACAACAAACAATGTTAGGGAAAAGAAGAAAGCCATCACCTTTAAAGCACAGAATATACCTGGGGCCTCGGTAACTGTCTGAAGGCGTGTTCTGTAAGAGCATAAAAATGTGAGGCAGACTCTTTCAAGACTGCTCCCCAGCAAGAATGGGATTACTGTCAGTAACCTATTGCAGAGCAGTGAAGGAAGAAAGCAGCACTTTGTTTTCTCTTCTGCAAAAGGTCTCTCTCCTTTCCTTGAGTGACAAAAATAATAATTCATTGCTTCTCGGGAGACAAAGGTATCAGGACAAGTCACAAAAGTACAACCATTCTCCCCCGCCTCATTCTACTTTGAAGTTATACTTCTTGACAGTTTTGCAGGAGGGATGAAGCCCAATTACAATTTTTAGCACTAACACTAGTGACCTTTAGCAAGGAGAAACCAAGATGCACCTTTTAAACTGGCAGAGGGATCAGGCTGAAAAACATGGCATAGAACGCTGCACCTTTGATTTTTGTGCCCATGCTTCAAACAGCAGGCAATGTTTCTACAACATGATAGAAGCAGCACTTGTCATCTTCTCTGAACACTAACTAACTCAACCTTGGGAAAGCGCTTTTTAGAAATAATTAGTTTCAGTTATACTTCTGAGCCTCCAGGTGGTTAGTTACCGCCATAATTGCAATTATTAAGAGAGTACCTCTTTCCCACTTCTTGAATCTAATTAAAATAGTTTCATTTAGTTAATTTTTTAAAAATAAAGTGCTACAAATTGATGTCCTACAAGACATCATTCTCTCCTCCCATCCACTTCATTCCCTTGTCAAGATCTACAATGAAGCATGAGCCATCACTTTAGCCACATGATAGTCCTACTGTGCTATTTAATCTATTATCCCTCCTTTATTTAGTCCCTGTAACTATAACAGTAACATAAAAGCTGCAGCTACGAGACATGATCTCTTCTTTAATTACAATATTTACCTTAACCATATCAATATTTTGCTTTGTTTTGTTTTGGAATTTAGGAGTACAGATGTATTTAGGTCTATTGATTTTCTCCTGATGTTTAGCTGATGCCACACTGGCTTTCCTTTTCTTGACTTTCTGCATTTACCCCAGATGTTTTCTATTGTCTTGACTTGTAGACTTTGAAAGAATATTCTTGAAAAGGTACGCTTAGCTTGCCTCTCATTGTGGTAAGCTTGGAAACACTACAAGCAATCCAGAATGGATTCTACATCTAGCAATTATAACTAGAGATGTCTCTTCCACACGAATGGTACCTATTTACACTTCCCTGTTGTTTACATGGACAATTCACTTGGCTGTCTTAAGTAAACACAAAGGCCAATAAAGAGTTTTCTCAATAAAATGCTTTCAAAAGTGGATGAGGTTAGGGTGGGGTGAGGTGAGGCGAGGATAAAGAATGTCCTGTTGATGAATACAGCTATAAAGCTGCAGCTAGATTTTTAGCTACAAGTCTAGACTTGTTTACATCTGGCACTGAAGAGATAGGGACTCATGCAAAATAATGAAAAACTTTAAACTAGTTTAAGCAGATAGCCATTACATCTTATACATTATGTTGCATGTGCTTGCAAGGCCCAGAAAACGAAATGTCCTCACCTCCAACTCCTGCTAACTCTTCAACCCTCACTTAAAATCTAATCTTCAAAGGATAAGTGCACAAGTGAAAGTGTTAGCAGAGGAGAGAAGCCAACAGAGGCTATAGATCTTTCTGAGAAGTTCCAGATGTTCAGTCCTCTTTCCTGTTTAGCTATAATCTTAATGCATCCCCTCTCCCAATCTGCCTCTTATTCATTAGCTTGTTTCTCCGCAATCAATGGCTGCATTTATGATGATGATGATGATGATGATGATGATGATGATGATGATGATGCCGCATTTCTCCCAACAAGGGACCGAAAGCAGCTCACAACATTAAAATTCACATAATTTAAAAACACAATAAGTTAAGTATTAAAAGATAAATTAAACAATACATGATTTAAAATACAATTAAAAGATTAAAACTTGAAAACATATCTAATCTAACATATCAGTAGTTCCCAATCTTGGGTCCCCAGATGTTCTTGACCTATGACTCCCAGAAATCCTGGCCAGTACAGCTAGTGGTGAAGTCTTTTGGGAGCTCTAGTTCAAGAACATTCGGAGACCCAAGGTAAGACTCACACCAAACTACTTGCCAAGTGTTACTGCACATCACTTTTTCTTGCATTCATACAAGTATTTTGTGAGTGGAGAGGCTTAACAGATAAAATACCCATATTTCTGTTCAAAAACAATATAAAGGTAAAATGACAGAGAGGCCCTTCATAATGGCCTACAATTTGAGCAGGGGAGGTACTTCATCATCCCATGTGCTCATTGTCTAGGAAGACCATTTTCCAAGCAGTTTTTTTATTTGCAGAAAACAGACTTGATATTATTCCGATTCATAAACAATCTCTTTGTCTCTTCAAATCCTTGTAAAACAATTAAACCCGCATACTTTCAACACCCCCAGATACACAGCACTCATCTTTTTATTTGAAACTCTAAAACTTAAGGAAATGGATTCCTTAAAAACACAAAACTATCAGCTCATTTGACATTAAACTAAACAAATCTATTTTTTTGTATTCTAACTATTTTAGGAAGAAAGGTAAAAATATTTAAGGGCAACATAAGCATTGAAATACACTAAATTTCAAAAGAGTATAAATTCCACGCCGGACATAGTAGTACATTTGCTTGCTTGTAGGGATGTGACAGGTATACAAAAATAATGTTAATGCTAAATCTGAAAATGTGCTTAGTGTACAATTTTGAAAACGATGAAGCATATTAAAAAAAACCAAATATCTAGATTTCAAAGGATTATGAGTTTGCAAGTATGCACTGAAAAGGTACAATCATGAACAGAACAAGGTTTCTTTGTACTAGAAATAATTTTCTCAAGTTGTCCAGTTCTTACAAGAACAGTGTGCAATAAAAAGAACCCAAATCAATCCCAAATCTGTGTTGACTGTATATAAAAGTTCAAGTTTCATGAACAGTAGCATCTTCAGGAGGAAGGAACTGGCAGTAAACAACAGACAAATGCTTACCAGGAATATTGTGTATTGTTATTGCTAAGATGAGCAGCATGATCCGCCTCCAGCTGCTGCTTGGTGGCACTGGAGTGCTGTCTCTGAAGGTCTGGGATGGAGCAGAACCATCTAGCTGACTACCTCCAGTACCTTTCCTCCTCTGATAGGGCTCCCCATTTTCACCTTTGTCTACAATAAAGAAAGAAAGATGTAAGATGTGTGGTCATTCTAAAAAATGTTTACAACAAAGCATGAGAGAAACAACTATAATAGGCCTCAACAGAAAGTTGCTTGAGTTTTACCAAGCTGGACTGCAAGCATATGCAAAACATAAATAAAATCTAAATCATCAAACTACAAAGAAGCACGGCAGGATCATCACTGTCACTGCAAAGGCTAAAGAACAAGACTTGCTTAAAGTCATGGAGGAAGTTGTGGCATAGCATGAAACTTGATCAATATTTCCTATGCATGTATAAGATAGCACTGAAAACAGAAAGGCCCTTTTGCTTTAGAGCAGCCAAAAAGATAAGTGTATGCTTAAACAGAAGGTAACGGGCAAAGGTCTGGCAGGCACAATATCTTCCATCACTGTGTGATGGGGTTTGGCAATACGCTCTTTTCTTTCTACTTTCTTCTGGCAGCAACTTGAATCTTTGCAAAGCCAAGTCAGAAGGCAAAGAGCTTGCTTGATCAGCCGGACTGCCACCATACTGTAATAATTATACATGCTATTTCTTCTGAATTTCTCCTTGCCACTTAGATGTTAAATGAATGGTAGTCCCTTTTAGGTCCAGGATTGTGAGCCTCCAGGCTGACATGCTCTCATGAAGTGAGCTACTATGGATCTGACAGGTGAAGGTGTAACGGTATATAAATCACCACCCAAGCAGACATCTTCTAAAGCGTGAAAGAGTGGGTGTTCATGTGAGCAGAGGGAGCACGGGCTCAAAACTTGTTGAACTTCGAGGGAAGACTTGAACAATATGGGCAAGACATTATACTCTTCAATGACAAAAGACATTGGAAGGTATGCCAAGGTTATCACATCACATAACAGCAGTTATTAAAGGAGTTCACAGTGTGAAGTTTAGCAGTGGAAAGGGAACACAGGAAAAAAAGATTAGAGATGTCTGACACAGAAATGGAACATGCAGTTGTTGGAAGAGATGACAATCATGTGTTAACTATCTTTCAAACAGATTTCTCGGTCTCACTCTCTTCTCTCTGACATGTTGGAAAGGTCTGGTTGATTTAAAATCTATCAGAAGCAAACCAAATAGAAATCAGGACAATACAAAGGGCAAGATGTGCAATGCTGTCAGCTGCAGTACCGATTCTTTGAATTTTCTCTGTTCAAGCTAGAAAAAGCTGATAAAGAAATAGGTGTTCCTGAACTTTACATAGGCAACAGCTGTGCTCAGAATGCAAAGAAGATCTGACATTTTAGATGCATTTTAAACTCTTCTTCCCCACCCAGTTTAATTTTGCTAGCAGACAAGCAAGTGCCAGAAGTCATTTGAAGGTGGTTCTAAAATAATGTCAATTGCTTCCCATGCCATTTCCAAGCAAGTTAATGTTAAATTGTCATGTTGCACTTAACGCGGTGCCCATTAAGAATCCAGTATATTAAAAATGGTTCTGCAAATGAGCACGTGAAGCCAATAAGGAAAGGTAAAAGGTTCTTTCTAAACTTGCGTCTTGCCATGCAGAATAATAGTTTCACACAGAGAGAGGTGGAGACAGCTTAAAAGCATTCAACGGTGCAGTAAAAAAAATGTTCTACTGAAGCTTTTGGTGCAAGGTGTTCGAAAATACTTTAAGCTATCAAGAAAAAAACATAAAATGGCAATTACGCACATTGCTATATGCAGCCCCCTCCAGGCGTTGGACAGTTTTACATTCTGAAAAATGTTAATGGCATACTGTTCAGGTTGCTTTGACTACTAAGTTGAGATGGCTTTGTCCTTTTTGAAGCAAAGGAATCTAGCTCACATTATTGAACTAGAATAGACCTATTTGAATCAAAGAAACTTTAGAGAATAAATTCAAGGATATAGGGCACCACTTAGCTAAAGCTAGTTGGGAGAAATGTTTCAATCCTGTGCTCAGTTACCTAAGAAACAGTCAAGTCAAACTCATTTTATTATTTCCAAACACACATATTTTGGGTTGCGCATCCCAAAGAAAACAAAGGAAGGAGACACAAATAATCAATTTTTGAAAGGTGCCCATAATATAAAATGTACTCTTTAGGATTTCTCTGAACAAGAAACAGCAACATGTGCCCTCAAATTCTGGAGGCATTCAGAAACTACTTAGAAACCTGAAAGTTTTGTGACAGGAGAGAAGCAGATAATAGATCAGGAGTGTAAAGCGTTAAGCAGACAAAAGCACAATCCAGGTACACTGGAAAGAGTTTCACGAGTTATCTCTTCTCTCAGCAACTCTCTACTGACAATTAGCTCATGAGAATGACAAAATAGATGATCTAACTCATAAAGATGAAACTACAATTAGTAAAAACAAAATATATTACAGTATATAGAAAAATCATTGCCATCATGCACTCTCTATCATGAAAAAGGAAAACTCTGCTGCAGGTTACAACCCCTGAAGAAGTGTTCTCTGAAGCACATACATCTCCTCACATTCTTCTACTGAGCAACTGGCCTTGTAAACTAAACACGTCTATTACTATCTCTGATCTATGTCTATTGGAACACTATCATAGTAAAGGTAAAGGTAAAGGTTCCCCTTGACAATTTTTGTCCAGTCGTTTCCGACTTTAGGGGGCGGTGCTCATCCCGCTCTTCAAGCCATAGAGCCAGCGTTTGTCCGAAGACAATCTTTCCATGGTCACATGGCCAGTGTGTTTTAGACACGGAACGCTGTTTACCTTCCCACCGAAGTGGTCCCTATTTATCTACTCGCATTTGCATGCTTTCGAACTGCTAGGTTGGCGGGAGCTGGGACAGGCGACGGGCGCTCACTCCGTCGCGTGGATTCGATCTTACGATCTTACGACTGCTTGGTCTTCTGACCCTGCAGCACAGGCTTCTGCGGTTTAGCCCACAGCGCCACCACGTCCCTACTATCACACTATCATAGTGAACATTAATGGGAACAGGGCCTATCCTCATCTCCACTGAAGAATGACATCTCATTTTAATTGAGCCAGAGCCACTTCTTTAACATGGGTGGGACAGGTGAGATATATCAGCTTTAATGCCAACTTCTCAATCCAAATATTTACCGTATTTTTCGCTCCATAAGACGCACCTTTCCATAAGACGCACCAATTTTTTAGGAGAAGAAAACAGGCAAATATAATCTGTTTTCTTCGCTCCATAAGACGCACAGACTTTCCACCCCCCCTGTTTTGTGGGGGAAAAGTGCGTCTTATGGTGCGAAAAATACGGTAAGTCAATATGGTACTGTCGTCGTGACCAGCTCTACCACAGGCCTTCCTATAATAGCTTCAAGAGAAATAAAGCCCACCATGCCTCTTCCTACAGCCTCTTCATTACAAAATCTATGTTCAGTGAGGGGATCAGGCTAATTCATTCCACCCTGCTTTGTAGGACTATGGTATAATTTAGGTGAGCAGCCTCAGAAAATCAAGATCCAATAAAAAAGAATCCATACTGAAACACAAAACAATCACCTCAGCATCTCCAAGAACAACTGCCAGATTTATGCTCAGTTCCTTCCGCCTCAAGCAACACCATCTGGAAATCAGGCCCATTCTCATCTACTTATAGCAGCAGAGTAGGTGAAGCATGTCTGCGTTACACTGAAAGAGTGCTCTGAATAGCAATATTTGCCTGTATGTTAGACACACAGCAAGGTATTTGCAACTTCCCATGAGAGACATATTGTGCAGCCTAACAGAGATGTCAATATGGCACCATTCAAATCATCTAAGTATTCCCTTATGTATATTCCATTCTGTTTCTCACTGTGACCACACTGATCTTTTTATATCTCAATCACCTTCCCCACGCAGGGAAAGGCAGAGATGGTTAAGGTTGTGAACGGATATATACACACCCCTCAGGGAACAATACAGTACATCTTGAGGACATGTTGAAATAGAAGGTTCTTTAGAAGACACTGAAAAAAAGAGTCTGCTAGATACAATAAATGAACACAGTGATAGTACTAGAGCGGGAGCAAACTCAAGCCTCTGTAGGCAAGTAATGTCACTCATATTAAGAGCAAGGAGAATGCTTAAAAAGTAAAATTTGCGACACCTTGCAGATCTCACGTCTAGGTCATGGGAACAGTAGTTCTGCCAAACACTCCAATGGGAACTGTCCAGCATCACAGAAAATTAATAGTACCTTGGACAGATCTATGAATACCCAAGCAAGCTGTGTTGCCGTTGCTGGCAGTCTCCATCGCTATGGGCTTATTCACATTAAAGCAATAGTTCGAAATACATGTCAATATAACATAAATTCAGTTACACTGACTGAGTCACTTGTGCTTGAATCACAGTTTGAGTTCCCTTGGAACAAGCATTTAATTTGGAGTATTCTGACTCTTGCTAGACATGTGCATTCTCTCTCCAACCCAAGGTTGGAATTAACAGAGGCAGACGGGCAATGAAAATGTGCAAACAAAACACACAAGCATACAGCTGTGACAATGGAGGAGACATGGGCTGAAACTGGCTGGCTGGAGATAGGAGGAGAGAGAGCTGGCAGCAGCATTTTGCCCACCTGCCTGCCTTCCAGCCACCAGTTCTTTCTGTGTGTGTCCATATGTTGATTTCTCCTCCACCTACCTGTCCCTCACTTGCATCAGCTGGCAGACAATGAGCCTTCCTCCTACCCACCTCTTCTCCCTCCCCAGCAGAGGAAAGAAAGACACACACACATACACTCACAAATGCAGAAGTAGCACAATGACATAAAATGGGGAGCTATTTTCAACAAAGGAGTACTCATAGGGCAATTTGATTTATAAAACAGCAATATAACACCCAAATTAAAATAAGTTGACCTCTAGTGGAGAAAGGAAAAACTTTCTGATGCTCCAGAACACACGATTCTCCATCAAATTAATCTGCTCTTGCACATGCATCATGTATTCACCCATTTTAACAACAAATCAAAATAGGCTAAACTCAATTTAAATAAGATGTTTTTAAAGTAATGTAACCACCTCAGTTGAGCAAAACCCTATGTTAGTCCTACCTACAGTAAGCTGGCCTAATTTAATGGACTTCAGCTTCCCTTCATTTTCAATGGTCTACTCAAGAAAGGACTAATGTTTGATTTTCATTGTTTTTTTCAAAGTCTATTCAAGCAATGGATCAATTATTTTTAATTTTCTCAGCATGCTGACATATCTGTTTTCATCTCTCAACTTTACACTTTAGTCACACTGTACAAATATATATATATTATAATGTTACCATACTGATTACAATATTAAAAGATGGATCACCTTGTCACTCTTCTTTATAGACTTTTGACTATGTCCCTAGCTGTTCTCTACAGCTCAGAATTCAGGCACTAGAATATCAATGCATGCCAACAATTTAACCTCTGTGATCAGAATGGATGGACAGATTTAAATGACTTAGTTAAATCACCAAGGAAAGAGATCCAGTTAAACTTGATTTAAACCAAATGCTCAACCTTCAAAATCATGTATTTTCTGAACAAGGATGTGTATGAAATGGTTCTGTTTGTAATTAAATGGAGACATTTTACTATCTAGCATCATAATCCAAAACCTTAGCCCATCCAACCTATAATTCGGGGGCAATGAAGCGCACATGTATCAAGAAACTTTTGTAACATTTTAACCAGCAATATCCAAAATAATATAATTTATAACACACTGGCCAAAATTCTGCTGCTTAATGTAGTAAATCACAGTAGAATAGGCTCATTGAATCAATGAGGATTTGGTGAATCAAGTCCTCTATAATATTCATTGACATCATCTTCGAACTGCAGTGATGGTTCCATTGATCCAAATGGGCCTACTCTAACTGCAATTTACTTTGCTAAGCAACAAGATTTTGGCCACTGTGTTATATTTATAGCTCATCCCCAAAGGTCTGCTTTGCTTTTCATTTATTTTTTACAAGAAAAATCGGGTTTTAAAGTCTAAGTGTCTGATACAGAGCCATGAATTTAATAATGGAACACTATAGATAGAGACTGATAAAAATGCTGTGTTCGGATATCACTTCTAAACGAGGTTATTTTAGAAGACAATGATAATATCTGTGTGTTTTTTTAAAATGAAGTTATACCCTGTAAGGACAGGCCAGAAGAAGAAGAAGAAGAAGAAGAAGAAGAAGAAGAACTAATATGTCTGAGACATAGTTAGATGAAATGGAGATAGGATGGAACACTTAGGACTGAAAATAAACCACCAGCAGTTCAAGTAGTCGTTACCTGTATTATTTATTTATTTATTTATTTATTTATTTTATTTACCTGTAGTATTTGAGTCCTAGGTAGCTCATTTCTTGGGACTAAACCTGGCAACAGTTTAGCAAAGGCAGACATAACTACTTCAAAGGTCCACATCCCAGACATGCATTATTCAAAACATTTAATACTCCACTTACTAAACAAAGCTTCTTAAACCACAGAAATAATTTCTGCACTAGGTTATATCTTTATCGGATTAGTGAAAAGTTACAAACAACAAGAGCTTTTGAATTCTCTGGAACTCTTCATGAGGCAAAGACAATATTAAATTTGAGGGTAAGAGAAAGGGCAAATAGTGGAGAAAATGTGGGCTAAGTATGAACGGGGCCCACTCTCTTCAAGGCAGACTGCTAGCACAGCAAGACAAAATTTGCACGTTCGATGTAAGACAAAGGTGTCAAAGTATCCATTTATAGTATCTTGTCTCATCACGGAGAGAAGGGTTGGCTGAGACTCTTGTAGATCTGTTCAGTGCCTCAAAACGTACAGTGTCACCTGCATAAAAATCAGAATATACTCTGTTTTGCTCTACTTTGCATAACACATTCCATTTTTTAGAATTTCTAAAAATGAGACAAGGACACCCATGTAGCAAACGGCTAGTCTGGATGGTGTGTAATTGTAATAAAATCACAATTATAAAACAAATTCTGATACACAATGAAACAATTAGACAGGCAGCAAAAAAGGTCCAACAGTTTCTCCCAGCTGCCTCTTCCGGAGTCTGCCATTGAGAAGAGACTGGAACCAGCTGAGTGCAAGACCTAACTCTAATAATCTCTCCAGGAGGACATCATGGTCAACAGTATCAAAGGCAGCTGAGAGATCAAGGAGGACCAGTAGGGTCAGATTTCCTGTTTTGGCTTCCCTTAGGTCATCTTGCAGCATGACCAGTACTGTCCCCGTGCCATGTTGGGTCCTGAACCCAGACTGGAAAAGATCTAAAGAGTCAGTTTCCTCCACTAATGCTTGCAGCTGCTCTGCCACCACTCTCTCAGACACCTTGCCAGTAAATGGAATATTTGCAACTGACCTAAAGTTATTCAGATTGTCTGTTGCTAGATTGTTTGTTTTTTTTTAGAATAGGCCTAATGATAATTTCTTTTAAGCGGGGTGGTGGTGGTGGTGGTGGTAAAAAACCCTTCCTGCAACAAAATACTGAGGATATGAGAGGCTCATCCCACAGTTGTTTCCTTGGCTGCTCTAAGCAGGACAAGGATCAAGAGAGGAGGTGGTGTGCCTACAATGAGCAAGTGCCCTGTCAACCTCCTCGAATCATACTGGCTGAAACTGGTCCAATAAAACAGGACATCTCAACCTGATCTACCAAACAACTAAGGAGTCCAGATCCCGATAGATGGCTTCAATCTTTCGTCTGAAATGAGCCTCTATATAATTACATATAGTGATGTGTGTCAACTGAAATCAATTTAAATGTCCAAATTTACAGAGGTTATGAACCACTCAATATAGTTCCAGCTGTTGACTGGGATCTGTCCCAAATGCACCCCAGCTGCCTCCTGTGTTGTTTCATTGCCCTGAGCTCATATATGAACAGAGAGGGTTGGGCTCCGCTTTGGAAGTGGTGTTTTGGATGCTATTATGTCAGCCACCAGAGTTCACCTGGCCTTTGACAGGAGTGCCAACCAGATAGGCTGGAAACCCTCCCAAGGGTCAGACGGGGAGGGGGGCAGACCAAGCTGGTTACCTCATGCTTGTCTGCCCATAGGATAGCTAGAGCAAGGGACAGATACCAAACATCTAGCTCTTCTGGAATAACCAATAAAAAGTCTAATGTTATTAAATCCATGACAGCCTCTTATAAATCCAGCTTCAGCTGAATGAACTATATTTATTTATTTATTTTATTTATTTAATTTATATCCCGCCTATCTATTCCTGCCTACATTGGGAAGCATACAAGCTCTTGAGATCTTGGCATCCATATTTATCATGGGAAATGAAGAGGTATAAACAGAATACAAGGCAGGATTTTTTTCCCTAAACTTGGCAAGAATTGATATGTAAGACTTATTTTAAAAAGAGATTTATTTTTAAAAAGTTTCTTTACAGACCACTAATAAAGTAAGAGCTAGAAAATTAATATGTGTTTTGTACCAAACAACAAGAAATGCATCGTGACCAGGAACTTTTTTCAGTTCCATAGCGTTAACAGAGTTTGCTACTTCATCTAGAGATGAAACAATATGGGCAATCTAAAACATGACACAAACACTGCCGAAAATTTTTGTGCACTGTTGTTTTTAAGGTGTTTTAGTACTGACTTTATTTACTGTTTTTAATATAATAATTGTTCAATTCTTTTTTAATATTTGTACATCTCTATATGTACAGAAGGACGTGGTGGCGCTGTGGGCTAAACCACAGAAGACTGTGCTGCGGGGTCAGAAGACCAAGCAGTCGTAAGATCGAATCCACGCGACGGAGTGAGCACCCGTTGCTTGTCCCAGCTCCCGCCAACCTAGCAGTTTGAAAGCATGCAAATGCAAGTAGATAAATAGGGACCACCTCAGTGGGAAGGTAACAGCGTTCCGTGTCTAAGTCGCACTGGCCATGTGACCACGGAAGATTGTCTTCGGACAAAACGCTGGCTCTATGGCAGGGGTCAGGGAACTTTTTTACCTTTTACCCCCCAAAAAATTTATAAACGCCAACATTACCCCCTTGATTTGAAAGGAAGGAAATAATACATTATTTGAATTCAAAATATTATTGAATCTGCACAGGCTGTGTACTGAACTAGCAGGATATATCATAAGTATCAATGGCTGCCAGGCTATATACCGAACTAGCAGGATGCACCATATTTAATAAAGATGTGCATTATTTTTGCAAGAACACATTGCACTCCAGTCATGGTGTGGTGTAGGGAGTAGTAAGGTGTCCAACATGCCTAGCAAGTTCCATTAAATTTTTGCTAGCTCGCAGAGGATTTAATCATCATCAAAGGCTGCCAGAGTGGTGCTAGCAATGATATGCTTGCTAGAGATAAGCAACACAGAGTTGGGGGGGGGGGCTTTTTCTACCACTTTACCCAATCCCAAAGAAGGGCAGTGCCACAGAATGCTCCAACTACTGTACAATTGCACTCATTTCATACGCTAGCAAGGTTATGCTCAAAATCCTCCAAGGCAGGCTCTGCTCATTACCCCCAGGATTTTCATTTTTACCCCATTTGGGGTAATTTACCCCTGTTCCCAGACCACTCTCTATGGCTTGGAAACGGGGATGAGCACCGCCCCTAGAGTCAAACACGACTGGACAACAATTGTCAAGGGGAACCTTTACCTATATTTCATGTATTTAGCTTTTAAATATTGTCTTTTTAATGATGTAAGCACCTTGAGTCCTTTTTAAGGAGAAAGTCTGCCCAGGGCAGACTGGGGGTGTGGGGGGGGGAGTAGCCATTGTTTATAGAAAATCTTGAGAGGTTACAAGGCACTCCTCGGTTGTGAGGCCAAGTTTGGAGGCCTTCATGTGCGAATTGGGACCAGGGACGGTATTGGGATTTTGCTGGCTTACCGCGCTCCCCGCGACCCAGCCACCTCCCTACCGGAGCTGGCGGACTTTGTCTCCGTGGCACTGTTGGAGTCCCCGAGACTTCTGGTCCTGGGTGACTTCAACATCCATGCGGAGGCAGAGGTATCCGGTCCAGCTCTTGAGTTCCTGGAAACCATGGCTTTCTTGAACTTGTCCCAACATGTTAACGGTCCCACACACATGGGCGGCCATATGCTTGACCTGGTATTCTTCACTGAGAATAGTGAGCGTGGTCCGATGGTGGCTGACCTCATGTCAGTCCCCTTGTCATGGTCAGACCATCACCTGATAAAATGTAACCTCGCAATGGAGCTCCCCCCCTGCAGGGAGCAGGGACCTATTTTAATGGTCCGCCCTCGAAGGTTACTGGATCCCATGAGATTCCAGGATACCATGAGAGGGATTCCAGCGGCACTGTCTGCCGCCCCTGTCGAAGCTCTGGTAGACGGCTGGTTCTCCGCCCAAACGCGCTCTCAGGAGCAGAGCTCAGCCAGGACCCTGGTATACCCAGGACCTACGAGCAATGAAGCGAATAAGGAGACGGCTAGATTGCGTGTGGAGAAGGAAACCGACGGACTATAACAAAATCGCTCTCAGGATCGCAACTAACTGTTAATTGGCCAAGGTAAAGGCTGCTAGAAGATCTTACATCGCTGACTGGATAAGTGATGCTTCTAATCAGCAGGCGGAACTCTTCCGTATAGTACGCGATCTATCCGGAGTTGGTCAGGGTGAAGGGCCTCCCACTAGCATCTCACCTGACCAATTTGCAGCGTTTTTTAAATCAAAAGTGGAGGCCATCCGCCGGGACCTTTCTCCTTTTTTAAATACAATGGATCAAGCCGAGATGTCCAGCGCTCCGTGTTGCCCGGTTATTCTCGATTCCTTTCAGCCTGTGACGCCAGATTTGGTGGACAAGGTGCTTGATCGCTGTCGGGCCTCCACCTCTTCTCTCGGCCCTTGCCCAGTCTGGCTAATCAAAGCAGCCAGGCCTGTAACAACTGAATGGGCCACCGCAATAATTAATGGGTCTCTCCAGGAGGGCAAGGTTCCCCTTGCCCTCAAGGAGACATTCATTAGGCCCATTAGGAAGAAACCAAATTTGGCAATGGACAACACTGGAAATTATAGGACCATCGCCAATGTTTCTTTCCTTAGCAAGGTGGTCGAGAGGGTGGTGGCAGATCAGCTCCAGGCACTATTGGACGAAACCAATGCTCTGGACCCATTCCAGTCGGGCTTCAGGACACGCTATGGTATGGAAACGGCACTGGTCGCACTGATGGATGACCTGTTGAGGGAAGCCAATGGGGGCAATATGTCCTTGTTGGTCCTCCTTGACATCTTAGTGGCCTTTGATACCATTGACCACGGTATCCTCCTGGGGAGGCTCTCTGAGTTGGGAATAGGTGGCCTAGCGCTTGCTTGGCTCCGTTCCTTCTTGGAGGACCGGCCCCAGAGAGTACAGCTTGGAGAGAGGGTCTCAACCCCGTGGAGCCTCAATTGTGGGGTCCCACAGGGGTCGATCATCTCTCCAATGCTGTTTAACATCTACATGAGGCCGCTGGGAGGGGTCATCAGGGGGTGTGGAGCTTCGTGTCACCATTACACTGACGACACGCAGCTCTACATTTCCTTTTCATCTACCTCAGTGGATGCCATTCCGTCCCTTCAGCGCTGCCTGGAGACTGTACTGGAATGGATGCAGTCGAATGGGTTGAGGCTGAACCTGGACAAGACAGAGGTCTTGAGGGTGGGCGGTCCTCCCGTCAGTGGTATAGGCAACTCCCTTTCTTTTGGGGGGGACGACCCTTACCACAAAGAATGAGGTCCGCAGCTTGGGGGTACATCTGGACCCGGCACTTACCATGGAAACCCAGGTGGTGTCCGTGGTCTGCTCCGCCTATTTCCATCTATGGCGGATTGCCCAGCTGCGTCCATATCTTGATCGGGGGCCCCTCACTACTCTAGTACATACGCGCGTAATCTCGAGATTAGACCATTGTAACGCATTCTATGTGGGGCTGCCTTTGAGGCAGATGCGGAAACTTCAGATGGTCCAGAACACGGCAGCCAGGTTATTCAGTGGGGTGAGAAAACACCAACATATCTCCCCCACTCTGGCTGCACTACACTGGTTGCCCATCCGTTTCTACGTTGACTTCAAAGTGCTAATGATCACTTATAAAGCCCTAAACGGTTTGGGACCTCAATATTTGGCAGACCGTCTCCTCCCACCCAGATCTACCCAAATCACCCGTCATTGCCAGCAGGGACGGCTGAGGGGTCTGACGCCGAGAGAGGCTCGGAAGCAAAAAAGTAGAAACCGGGCCTTCTCGGCGGTGGCCCCTTGGCTGTGGAATGCCCTTCCAGCAGAAATTTGGCTGGCACCCTCGCTGGGTGTTTTTAAAAAACAGTTAAAAACTTGGCTATTTAAGCAGGGCTTCCCTCCAGTCAGCTAAGTCTTTTATTTTTTCTTTCTCTCTTCTTATTCCATTTTGCTAACTTTTAATCCAATTGTATTAATATATTAATTGTATTTTATGATTATTTATATTTTATATTGTCCTATTTTATGTTGTAAGCCGCCCCGAGTAGACATGGTCTAGAGGGGCGGGGTATAAATAAATAAATAAATAAATAAATAAATAAATAAATAAATAAATAAATAAATAAATAAATAATATTTCAAATAAAATAAATAAATATTTCATTGTTTGGGTCCCACTCCCTATCAAATGTCTTGCCTGGTATTGTTTAAACTTTTTTTAAAAAACAGTTTCTTAGCACAGAATTGATTGAGTCATATTTTATTGTAATGAGAGAGCAATATAACTCAGGAATCTCCAGGGTAACCATGTTAGTCAGTTGCATCAAAAACAGCAAATAGTCCTGTGGCACCTTTTAAAACCAACATGTTTTATTTGGCACAGGATCTTGTGAACTGCAGCCAACATGCATCTAATGGAGTGGGCTGAAGTCCATGGAAACATATGCCAAATAAAACTTGTGACTGTTGCAAGACTTTGTTACTCCTGTATAACTCACAGCACATGGAAGCAATGTACATAAAACTAATAATTCTTCAACTCTCTCCTCTAAAGATAAAAATAAGCTGATTAAATAAGGTGAAACATTGGGTGGTCATTATCATTCCCTCTCTCCTCCAGAAACCTTCATCCCCCCTCTCTGTGAAGCTGAGATGATGATAGGAGGATCTTGTCATTTTACGGAGCCAGTGTTGTCAACTGCCAAAACTGAATTTAAGAAGAGATAAGCTCTCTTCAGGCATTCTATCAGTGTGAAGATCCCACATGTGATGGTGAGAGCGCCCTGAAGAAGGGAAAGTTCTTCTATCCAGACAGCCTCTCCGCATGAGCTAGAAACTTATGTTTTCATTCCTGAATCATGCTATTGTGAAGTTTTCATACAAGAGAGTTTGTCTGTGCTGACAAATTCAAGAATGGATCTTCGGAATGTGATACAAATTCTTCACTAGGAGCTGAAAAAAATACACCTCTGGACAATCTCAGTAAATTTAACTCTGAGAAAGGAATTTGCTCATTAAAAATAAGGAAATGCCTCAGTTGTATCAAATGAGGATTAGAGAAGCATCCTTTCTAATTTATGCTTTTTAATTTTTTCATAGGTAAACATGAGTGGAAAATATCCCGTGTTATTAATTCAGCTGATCTATCTAACTAAATATGCACAAAAACTATTTCCCCAGTACTTAAGGGAGTGAAACATTTGAGTCCATCTGCAGAAAAGCAAATCTTTTGAGCAAATATAATGATGAGCACGTGGTGCAAAAAATGAATAATCCTGTTTTTCCATGTCCATAGTGCCAGCATATTTGGGTATTGACAGATGTGACTGCTACTTATACAACTGATTATCAATTGTGTTTTATATATTCTAGGGCTGTTCTGAGCAACATGCCAAACCTTATACAGTATTACTAAAATCATTTGTGCATTTATGACCTTTCAGTTTTAATGGATAGGTCAGCTGTTAGTTCATTATGGCTTATACTACTTAATCATAATCAGAAATTGAAGTGTGCAGATTAAAACTACCTTGGAGTAAAAAAAAAGGGAATAAAAATGTAAAAACTATATAGAATACAGTACAGCTACCAACAAAACAGGAACCTTACAGTTTGTATTAAAAAGTATTTTGCATAAACCAAAAGAGAACTATTAACAAACATAATAATAAATAAGTTATTAAAAGGGTTAACATTTAACCTATCAAACAAGTACAGTTTAGAAAGAAATTGACTACATGCAATGCATTCCTACTATTAGAATGCTCTCAGAAAAATAAACAGAATATAATGAACTGTCGGATAGCTCAGTGGTTCAGGTAGAGGTTGGGAGATTGTTTCTCCACTGTGCCTCCTGACAGCGACCAGACTCAGTGATCCATAGGGTCCCTTTCCATCTCTGCATTTCTAAGATTGTAATCTGGTTTATGTAGATAATGAAAAGCTTTTGATAGTATTGAATTGTGGGCAACAGAACAACTACTACAGAATAGCAGGAAAAAAACTATAAATTTATACACAGATTGTCAAACAAATTTATGAACAAACAATGGTTTACAGGTATACAAGGGAAATATCAGTTCAGCACAGAGCGGGACAAACAAACTCGATGAATGTAGAATGAATATAGAATGGATTAGAGCACATGTTCAAAAATCTCAACTGGGAACAGAAAGGAATTAATATCAACAGGAGGTGACCCAGTCCCCTTAGATAAAGTCTATTTTGTGGTTGTTATAGCAGACAGTTGTGATGATTTATAAAGCATGTTGGAAGAAATAAAACCTGAACCGGAGAAAGCTAGTTTAAAACTAAATCAAAATAAAAGTAATGTCCAACCAAGAGAAATATAGGAATGTTCTAATTTCTGGCTATCATATAGAATATCTATTGGCAATGCTTTCTGATTAGAAAGCAGAAGTGGAGAGACATATAAGACCTGCACGATCAGCTTTTGGTAAACATCCCTTTAAAATTACGAAGATTCGTTTATAATCAATGTGTGTTGCCAGCACTAACCTATGCTGTACAGACCTTGATTCCATAACAAAAGAGCTCGTAAAAACACAAAGAGCAATGGAAAGACAAACACTAAATGTCAGACTAATAGATAAAGTAAGGACATGACATGACTGGAGAGGGGAAGCTGGAGAACTCCAGTTCACACTTAAAAGGCTTTGGTGCAAACTATTTTATCCTGCACTTGAGTGATCTTTCCATTCACATTGGCGATGCTTCTTCTCCTGTGAGAAGGATCCAGACAACTTTTGTTGTTGCCATAATTCCATGGGCCACAGCAACCTCTTTCCCTTTTTGTGGCATTGCTGCATACATCACAGCATTGTCACCCAAGAGAATATTGCCCACACCTCTATTAGGGTGGTGAATTAAACAACAGACTGATGAATGGGATAATCATGAGCTCTCCCAATTGCGCCAAATAAACTACAGTCCTAGGACTGTTCTAGAAAGGAGCAGGACAGTTTGCAAAAGGGGCAAGATGGGTCGCTTTTACAGGAAACACACGTGGTTGCTGGGGGGAGAACCAAATCAGGTCAGAAGTGAACCAAACAGCAAGATATATGTTTGTTTGATCATCCTCCCTGAAATCAGTATTTTCAGCAAAAATGGAAAATAATAGACAGAAAATAATGACTGAGCACTTCAGTGTCAACCACAGTGTCAGTGCTGGCACCTATTTGTAAAGATCTATTGACCTTTAAGTTCAAGGGATTTTATGCCATTGCTAAAGGACAGCTGAAATTTAAGAAACGGAAGCAGAAGGAGTCCGCCACCTCTAGTGCTGCTCTGGAGGCAGTTGCTGCTCAAGAGTTCTGCCTAGGTACTCTTCAGCTTTTCTTATAGCTTTAAGTGTGGCCACTCGCTTCTCCAGTTCTCCCATATTTTCTTCAAACAGTGCAACCAGTTTGCACATATTGTATGTGTACGCTGTGTTGTTCTCAGGCACAAAGACAAAAAGTGCACATATTTTGTAGGTTGTCACCAGTAAGTGTTTCTTTCCTCCATAATCCCTATTACCTTTCTACTCTCTTATATCCAGAAACAAAAAAATATTGTTAGGGGCCCAACCCTTGACTTCCCCCATCAAACTTCTATTTGTTCTCCCTATTTCCTTGCTCCCTGGTGCTGTCTCTGCTTTATTCCTCTGCTGTGTTCTGTTAGGAGTCAGCAATACTATTACAACTCTATCTTCAGATAGTTTATTGATCGCCCAAAGAACTGCACCTTCATATTTGGCCCTCCTAGCTGATTTCACTGATATTAGGAATTTTGATCTTAAAAAGCCTTTCATTGTGGCATGCTGAGATATGGTGGCACTCACTGTTTTAGAATGCCACAAGAAAGGGAATTTATACAATGAAGGAATCAATTCCCGCCATCATAAATAATTTCAGGATTTGGCCCATGCTGTCCCTTGTTTGCAGCAAGAGTACTGAGGTCCATTCTGGAACAATTCCCTGGAACACCTGATCAGGATAAACTTAGGAAGCTACTTTCCCATAATGATAAATCTGTCTCATTTGGAATAGCAAAATTTGTTTCCAAACTGATAAAAAACAAAGTCACACATTGTGCTGCTAATCAAGCTGACAGTTAGTTTAATTGTTTTACTCAGGGCTCTTTGCATTTTAAATCTACATAAAACATTTTAAACCTAAATGGAGACTGAATTCACATCCTATTATAATGCATTGTACTGTGTTGTTTTTATTATGTAATTGTTAAAGCAATAAAACCAAACTGAATTAAAATAAATTGACATCAACAGGAGCGGAATGAGAAATCTCCCCATATTCTTTGATGTTTTGGTTGTGGGGGGCAGCTTTGACTGTGCTATTATTTTCCTTTGGTTCCTTGTTTTTCTTGGTTTGGGAGAGGAGCAGCATAAGAACAGGATCAGGCCAAGGGCCCATCTAGTCCAGCTTCCTGTATTTCACAGAGGCCCCCACCAGATGCCTCTGAGAAAACACAAGACAACTAGATCTCCCTCCCCTGCATCTGGCATTTTGAGGTACCTTTCTTTCCAGCCTGGAGATTATACATCCCCATCATGGCTTGTAACCTGTGAAGGACTTTTCCTCCATGAAGCTATCCAATCCCCTTTTAAAGGCATCTAGGCCAGATGCCATCACCACATCCTGTGACAAAGAGTTCCACAGACTAATGACACCCTGGATAAAGAAATCTTTTCTTTTGTCTGTTCTCACTCTCCCAACACTCAATTTAAGTGGGTGTCCCCTGGGTATGGTATTGCATGAGAGGGAAAAGAGCTTCCCTCTATTCACTTTATCCATCCCCTGCATAATTTTCTACATCTCAATCATGTCCCCCCTCAGGGGATGGGTATTACATTTTACATTTTTCTTCTCTGTTAGATGGGTGTTTTTTCTTCAAACTGCATTGCTTGATTAATTTACTGTGCATTGCCCACCTTGCCTCTGAAATAGTTAAAAAACACCTCTTTGAATTGATTATTTGTTGCCTGCTTTGCCTCTGCTTTTTCGTAGTATTTTAATGGTTCTTTATGGCTTTTGGACAATTGCTACACAGAACATACAGTACATGGCAATGTACTGGAAAGAGCCAGTCCTTTTCATGTCTAAGGAAAACAAATGAGACACCCTCTGAAAGAAATTAACATGAATAAAACCTAAACATGTTTACCATGTACATCCCTACCAGTCTTGTTTCCTCTTTTATTATTCTTTTTTTTAAGTGCCCATTGCTCCACATAAAGAAACTGCAAATCCTCCACAGTTCAGTGCCCTTTCCGGTAAATCCTGTACAGGAATGACACTTCTGCAAGAATTACAATAATCCTGTGCAGTTTGACATTTCCTCTAGAAATAACTACCACAATACATCTGAAAAATCCTATGTGATTTTCTAGAAGATTTCTCAGAAGAAGAAGAAATCTTGTGCAGGGAAAACTCACTGAGGGAGAAAAGAGGGATGCCCTTCTCCTTGATTCGTCTCCAAACACAAAAGAAAACACAAGTGTTCTCACTGGGGAAAACATCTTTATATCCCTTATCTGCACTACTAGCTAATGACTATTCACCACTTCACTTCTCTTGAGTTTGATCAATTAACACCATCCAAAAGAATAAGGAAGTTATATTAAGCTGCAACAGTATGTTTTAACAATGCTGGTGTATCCGGAGCTATTTTTTTTCTGCAGGCCACACTTTCCATGGTGCTGCAAGTTATGGAGGGGAGACACTTAAAGGAAGCATTTGACTTTCTTTGAATGCATTCCAGTGATTGCTTTATCCAAAGTCAATCTGCCAATTCTTTTTTGCCACCCAAATTCAACAGCATGGTTGCTAGGATTGCTTGGTACTGGGCTTCCTTTGAGTTTACATTTTGGAGTTGCACACATACATTTCACATGCTGAATGTGCTGCTATTAGAAGGATAGCCATCCGATCAGGTACTAAAACTACTCAAGGAACTCATAACCAACAAATAGAAAACATAGATGTATTTCTTCAGGAACCCATTAATGCACAGTGTAGAAAGAAAGAGCCCTAAATCTCGATAGCAGAAGTCCTTACTGATCATTTCTATCTGTGACACAACCACACTATTAGTCATTAGTGAAGAGACCCTTTGTGCTACATCTGAGAGAAGAGAATGAAAGCTGCACTGAAGAGAGGATAGAAGACATACCCAGAAATTATTGAATCTGCCTTTGGACAGCAAGTACTCTCTCATCAATGGCATCAGAGGTCTATTGGATGTTCCCCTTTTATCAATCAGTATGAGAATCTGAGGGAGAAATAGTGTGAAGCAGAGATCTTGGGGAATGATTTACTTCGGAATGAATCGCTCATGCACACTTCAAGAAGGAAAAACATCACCCACCTAATCAGCAGATGCTTGTCGTGCCAAAGAGTCTCTTGTTCTCTCCAACGAGGAAAAGTGGGGTTTCTCAATGTCAAATCATGCAAGACATTAGCAACTGTTTCTTCCTGAGGATATTAAATTCAGCTACTCCAATTCACAACTGTAGAACAACTATGTACTTAATAGGAAAAGCGATAAGAGTGCATGCATGCATACATGTACATACATGTAAGAATTAATGATCTCTGCTAGAGATGGGGGTATTCGTATTCATATATGAATACCCCTGCACAGCTGGAGTTAATGGGGGTCCGGCCCCACTCACACATCCACCACTGGCGGCCCTGCTCTTCCTCCCAATTGCTCCGAAGTACCTGGTCATCTAGCCACTCCTGGCAGAAGGAGGGAAGACAAGTCTCCCTGAAGGGCTGATGAGTGGCTAGCCGACTGGGTGCTCCACAGAGATTGGAAGGAACAACAGGGCCACCGCCGCTGGCAGATGTGTAAGTGGATGGGCTGGCCCCTCATTAACTCAAGCAAGAGAAGTGGACCTGGGGATCAATAGCTTCCATGACATTGAAAACTTTAACGCACATGGTTTACAGCTTGTTAACACTGAGGGAGAGCTCCATCTTGCCATTTGCCTGAAGAAGCTTTGGACCGTCTCCTGAGCTGAGCAGTCATCATCATAATGTGGCACTGAAAAATGCCAGTCAGCACCCGCACAGAATGGTGGACTGGCCAAAAAAGGGGGGTACAGAGGAGCCATTGCTCTACCTCCCCTGGTGGAACTCTCTGTAGGAGGAGACCTTGAATATCTTCCCTTAGTTGTTCCTCTCACAGAGGTTGGTGATCTCAGGATTGACCGATATGGATGTTTTGGGGCTCACTGTTGTTTAGACCCTGATTGGTAGCTAGATGTGGTAACAGTTTTATTCAAATCTTGTGAACTAATAGAGTGCTGCATTGCTGAAGAAGCATAGGAAGCACTTTGTGGTGACTTCTGTAGTGTAGGACCTGAGGGGCCTGCTTCTTCTTCAGAAATTGATTTTAAGCATACAACATCTGCTGTCCCTCTTGAATCCAACATATACAGAGGTGGTGAAGAACAAACTACCACAGATGGTAGTTGTTTCTTGTCTTTCCCCTTTATTTTCTTAGTTGTCAAAACCACGGACTTTATGGTCTTCTTTCTTTCTTTCTTTCTTTCTTTCTTTCTTTCTTTCTTTCTTTCTTTCTTTCTTTCTTTCTTTCTCTAATCTAATCTCTCTCTCTCTCTCTCTCTCTCTCTCTGTCCGTCCGTCCGTCCGTCCGTCCGTCCGTCCATCCGTCCTTCTTTCTTTCTTTCTTTCTTTCTTTCTTTCTTTCTTTCTTTCTTTCTTTCTTTCTTTCTTTCTTTCTTTCTTTCTTTCTGATCCTGAAGATGATGGTGTCAAAGTTTTGGTAACTTTAAAACTGTTGTGTCTGTGATAAGCCTGATTCTGAAAGTGGCACAAGTGGCTCAGTATCGAGTCTGATCCAAGGAGGATAGTTGCAGCTATCACAGGCAGAATCAGTATTAAAAATGGAGACAAACTTCAAGGAACATGAGCCATGAGTCTCACTTTTTCAAAATCCATTACAGGTAAGGAGAATGGCAGAGGAGCTTTTTAATAACAAATCATGTGTGCAAAGAAGGTCAGCATTAGTGCCATAACTACAAACTAGGACACGCACACAAAACACAGAACTCACAGACATGTTCACAATAGGAGTTTTTGCCCTCTTCCTCTATAAATTCAGTAATCCCGTTCAAATAAGCACATTATACTTATTTGACAACCACAGAAGATTTCTGAAAGCTCATTTCCTGGTACTCCATTATTCACCATAATTTTTTAAAAAAAGTATACTTAAAGGCTTCATCTGTCATTATTTGGAAATTCACAAATGAGAACAAGAGTTAAGCCTATATGTAGCCTGGGTCATCAAACCAAAGGGGCTTCGGTATAGAACATGTGGAGGACAGGATGACAACTACTGTAGTTATTTTGGGAATAAGTGATTCATAGAATCATTGAGTTGGATGGAAATTATAAGGTTGTTGAGTCCAACTCCCTGCTCAATGCAGGATTCCAATCAAAGTATTACAATTAAACCAAAGCACTGCATAGACCACATTCAAGGCAATCATATGGCATTTATTGAAGTGCACAGTGTATATCCCCATGCATCCATCCAATTCCATTAAGTTTTCAAATAAAACAATCTTTCCTCTGATTCCACATTATAAGATTTTTGAGAAGAGCTGCAGGACAAAGTTTCTGCCAAACCTTAATTATGTTTATGAAATCAGCTAGTAAGGTAAAAGCTCACCTGAGATTATCCAGTAACAACAACAACAACAACAACAACAACAACAACAACAAAACCCAGTACTTTTTTCACAAATACAATAAAAATCCTTAAAAGCATAATCATTAAAATAATACAAACAGGGTATAAGATAATAAAAACCAGCCCACTTTTATACAAAAACTACATTCTTGAAGTTTCCATGTGGAATCAGATTTAGAGTTATCTATGCAGGCTTTGCCTTTTTTTATATTCTTTATAGTTACAGAATCAAAGAATCACAGAATAATTGAGTAGGATGGGGCCTATATGGCCTGCTAAGTGCAGGAATCCAAAACAAAGTAGATCTGACAGATGGTTGTCCAATTTTCTCTTGAATACCTCCAATGGTGGTATTCAAGAGAAGAAAGAGCCATCAGATACATATAGGCACCTAGTAGCTTGGTTGATGCCACTGGCTGGAAGCAGAGGACATAGCTAGACAACTGCAGGTTTAAAATTCATTAGGCGAACTGGACTATACACTGAGGGAGGAAATGCGAAAGGCAAAAACGTGCTGGAAATAGCTTGCTTTCACTGCGGTTCATGCTTTAAAAATTATGCCTGCCACAAGATATCAAGGCTGAAATACAGCTCCATCTCCTGTAGCTACTAGACAGTTGTGCAGTGATGATGAAGAGAGCTAGAGAAAGAAAGACAGGTACCTTTAATGTGCTTTCATTGTATCACATCTGAAATATTTTTTAAAAGCTTGTCTGCTCTTGAGCTAAGGATACAGACGAATAATGATACTAAAATCTCTCGGCATACATTAATCTCTTTATAAGTCAGCAGGACCTTGGTTTTCCATAATAGCTTTCCTGTTATTGATTGGCTAGGGGAAGGCAATGCTGAAACCTCCAAGGTTCATTATACAAGGAAATCCTTTGGTGATTCAAACTTATCTTACTCCAATTAAACATTGCAGCACTAAACAAGCTCCCTAGATGCAACTGACGATAAAATAGGCCATCCCTTCTGTCAGGAGGTTTTTCGTTTTTGTTTTAACAGAGACAGTGCATAACTGCCAGGATTGTTGTGAGTGATCTTAATGCCACCTCACATTTATTCACAGAGTTTATTCAGTAACATTTGATACAGGCAGCAGAAGAGGAAGCAATGTATCTAAAAAGAATGTGTTTGAAAGGAAAACATATTCCAGAAATAGGATGCTTGGACTGAGAAGTATTGGTGGTGATGGATAGATGGTAGTAACATCACTCCTTCCCCAACATGGAACTGAGGGGATGATCAGACGAGCATATAGCTCATTGTTTGGTTCTCTTTTGATGTGGTTTGATTTATTCTATTTTCCAATCATCCCATGTGTTTTAAGGAAGAGTAAGCCATCCAGCCTCTCTTTTTTTTAGCTGTTCTGCTCCTTTCTGGCAGAGCACTAGGGATGCAGTATATTTGGCATGACTGGGAGCACTCCTGATTATCCCACTCCTCAGTCTCTGCGATTGCTTAATTCACTTCGAAATACAGCTGTGGCCAGCATTCTCTAGGGTGACAAAGCTGTGACATACACAGTGGGTTACAACAGTAGAAGGGACAGTGAGAAACCCTCTCCTCTATTTTTCTCTTCTCACAATTTTTCAAGATATTTTCCTAAGTGATGCAGCGCTGTTTCATATATGACTTTCAATTTTAGGTTGATGTACTGCTATAACACTATGCCACTTACTAAGTTAAACAAAAAAGGGGTGGGGGAATGTGTGGCAGCCCATGGAACAACAGCTATGATAAAAGATGTGGGAAAGAGTGGAGGAGGGGATGTCAATAATGAAAAGGTCTGCTTTTTTCCAACTTAGGTAGATTGCACATCTCCAGCCGTATCTGGACAGGTAATCCCTAACAACACTAGTTTATGCATTAATAATCTTGAGGACTGACAACTGTAACACTCTCTATGTGGGGCTACCCTTGAAGGTGGTACAGAAGCTGCAACAGGTACAGAATGTGGCAGCCAGGCTAGTTTCAGGTATACTGATATATGAGTATATATCCTCAATCCTTACCTGGCTGAGTTGGTTGCCTATATGCTTCTGTGCCAAATTCAAGGTATTAATGTTAACATGTAAGGTGCTTAACAGTTTGGAACCTCATTACTTGTCAAACCGCCTCTCCCTGAAATTATCTGCCAATTCCACACACTCCATTCAAGTGATAATGCTACGGGTTTACATCTCGACAGAGGCCTGGAAATTCATGACTAGGAATCAGCCGCCCTTGCCATCACATTATGGAATGCATTGCCAGTGGAGCTAAGCCAGGCCCTTTCCCTCCCACCATTTAGAAAGCCAATCAAAACCCATTTCTTTCAAGAAGCTCTTCTGTAGACTCTTCCTGCATAACTAGCTATTACGTTGTTAATTTTTCATTTGTTTCTTGGTTGATGTTGCTGCTGGGTGGGTGGGTGGAGGCTGGATTATTTTCTTTCAATTGTATTTATCTGGTTGGGGGTTGAGATTTTTAAATGTTTTTATCTGCATAAGCTACCCAGAGCAGAGGCATTCCACTAGATGGGTGGGGTAAAAAATTTTATAAAATAAATAAATAAGAAATTGAAGTGATCTGAAATGCTGGATCCTTTTCACGAGAAAGTATTCCATGTAAATGGAACGATTGCTCAACTGAGGGATAAACTAGATCATACCACAGAGAAGAGTCTTTTAAACATCACCCAGATCACTCCAAATCCTTCCATCTAGTTGCACCCTGACCGTGCATAACAAAACCAAGTCTAAGCTTATCCACACTGATCACTATGTGTACTTCTGCTTTCCTGCTTTATATGAATCTATGCAGTGATATTATATACTTGATTTTAATGAGGACTTTGGGGGTTTTGTTCTTCCAGAAACATTTTTACACAGTGAGAAACAGTAAGGTATTGTTTTACAAATTAACTTCTCCTCTGAGAGGAGTCTACATAACCAAAGTTGTAGATCACCCTCAAATAAGAAGGAAAAGCAAACACACATCAAAACAGGATTATTGTTTTCACTTTGAAAGCCCCATACCACACACACACAAAACCAAACTACATGTAATGACTAGTATAAATCAAAATAATTCACTAGAATTAAACTCCCAACAGTCTGATAATGAATTAAGAGAGCACTGCAGGAAAGTTCTGATCTTGTTGCAATTGTAAAGCCATTTAAAATTCCTGTTGTTTCATGCTCGCAGTCATTCCTTCTCTTCTTTGCTTGATGCTTCATTAGCTCCGAATATGGGTGACAAATGTTTTGCAGTGATTGCACTTAATTCCAGCAGTAGAACACAGACCCTGCTGGAGTTTTCTCATTTAATTTCCAACAAAAGCAGGTAGGACTTTTGCATACAGTGATTCAGAACTTCTATCTCACTAAATTGAGGTATAAACAAATAGATGACTCATTTTATGACTATCCCTGTGCAGCTGGAGTTAATGAGGGTCCAGCCCCTGGGGCCGGACCATCCACTCAGATGTCCACTGCCACTGCTGGCCCCGCTCATCCTTCCAATCGCTCCTGAGCATCATTCTCTTCCCGGTCATCTAGCTACTCCTAGCACTGGGCGGAAGGATGAGCCACCCTGCAAGGCTGCCAAGTGGCTAGCCGAGCAGCGCTCCAGAGCGATTGGAAGGAAGAGAGGGGCTACTGCTGCTGATGGACATGTGAGTGGATGGTCCAGCCTCAGGGGCCGGCCCCTCATTAACTTCAGCTGCATGGGGATATTCATATTCGTATACAAATACAAATACCCCCATCTCTACTCTTTTTTCCATGTGGTCAAAGCATACAATTCATCAATCAGGGATCACTTGGTTAATTAATTGCTGATTGAAAAATAAGTACTTTGACTGGGGTTCAAAGAACATAGCCTCTTTGTAAAACTATCTAGTGCTGTAGGAAAGGCAGACCTTTTAAACCAGCTCTGTAGATTGACTGATTTATTGCATATTTTCATATGAAACAAAGCTGTTAATTCATTAAAGACAGTAAAATGGACTAAATAAAGTGCTTTTTTGGCAGACTGATAAATGGATGACGTTCTTCAGAAAACTATATAAAAAGGGGCTATCAGCATGCAATGACTTTCATGTCAAATTGCCATGTGATGGTTTAGCATACAGACTGACTCTAAATAACCATCCAATTAATCTGTCTGTTAACTAATGGGTCTTCTAGACCCATTCTGCTTTAAGGACTGGGTTACACACTGCTCTTATCAACAGTTCTGTACCATTTTCTAGCAGAATTTTTCACCATAAGTTGCAGCACCTTTTTTTCCTCCCAAAACACTGGTCTGTTTTTCGTACCACTCTGTACTGGGATGGGGGCACTAGAGTGTAGGGCTCAATTCCGGACAGGAAAGGGAAGAAGGTAGCAGTCGACAACAGTGCAAGTTTGTTGGATGTTAACCTCGTGGAGCAGTGGTTAAACTGCCAGACTGCAGCCAAAACTGTGCTCACGACCTGGGGTTCAATCCCAGGTAGCCGGCTCAAGGTTGACTCAGCCTTCTATCCTTCCGAGGTCAGTAAAATGAGTACCCAGCTTGCTGGGGGGGGGGCGCAATGTGTAGCCTGCATATTTAACTTGTAAACCATCCAGAGAGTGCTTTAAGCCAGTGGTTCTTAACGCCCCCCAGGGAGCGATTTCATTTTTCAGGGGGGCAGTAGAACGAAAAGGGGCGGCATGGGGGTGCTGGAGCAGAAGGGGGGCGGTAGGGGGGCGCTGGAGCAAGCCAAACCTGTGAAGATAGCTGCAGCCTTTTTACAATATGCATGAATATATATTTTCCTCCAATCTTAATTTAGTTTCAGAGTTTTTGTCTTGAAATTTTTAGTTCCTGCATTGCAGTTTGTTTTTATGCCCTTTTTATATTTCTTTTTGCGTCTTAAAATTCGCTTGCAACTAAATCATTAAATGTTACTTTTTGGGGGCATTTCATTTTCTTGGAATTGATTTTTTTTCCCAGGAGTCATTGGATTTAAGTGTCATAACTAACTAACTAACTAACTAACTAACTAACTAACTAACTAACTAACTAACTAACTAACTAACTAACTAACTAACTAACTAACTAAACAAACAAACAAACAAACAAACAAACAAACATCACCATGGCGAGGGGGGCGATGATAACTTCCTCAATGGCTCAAGGGGGCGTTTCTTTCAAAAAGGTTAAGAACCACTGCTTTAAGCAATATAAGGTGGTTTATAAGCAGCACACTTTGCTTTATGTTAACAATTACGTGTACAGCACTGAAGCACTTCAGTTAACAAGATGCATGTCCTGGTAAACCTTGCGATTTCTAGCCCAGTCAACAACAACAACAAAAAAAAAAAGAGGCAAAACAAAATGCAACGTATGTTGCATCTGGAAGACCTTAAGAGTGAAGAGTTAAGAGTTAAGAGCCTCGTGGCGCAGTGGTTAAAACGCTGTACTGCAGCTAAGACTGTGCTCACGACCTGGGGTTCAAATCCCAGGCAGCCGGCTCAAGGTTGACTCAGCCTTCCATCCTTCCGAGGTCGGTAAAATGAGTACCCAGCTTGCTGGGGGGGGCAATGTGTAGCCTGTATAATTAAAAATTGTAAACCGCCCGGAGAGTGCTTGTAGCGCTATGGGGCGGTATATAAGTCCAATAAATAAATAAATAAATAAATAAATAAATAAATAAATAAATAAATAAATAAATAAATAAATAAACTCATTTCCACAAGTCTTCCTTTTTTGTCCCTAGGAAGATCCTATAGTTGACTACTGGTGAGGGGACTGATTTTGCATAGTACCCCAGTTGTAGAACTCTCTCCCTTAAGTACATTTGTTCACCTGTCCTGTGTGGCTGAGGTCTATGTAACAAAGTGTTCTCATCCACCAGCAGTTAGCGGGGGGGGGGTGTTGGCCATTATTCCTGATCAATAGCCATGCTGGCTGGATCTGATGGGAGTTTGTATCACACAACATCTGGAGAGTTACAGATTGCAGAGTCAATCCTGGGCCAAGAGTGACAGCTAGAGATTCAACATCAAACAATTTCCTTTGCTACTCCAAGCACAACGCTGAACTGATGGAACCGTTCATTTTATCGTTCTGAACAAGTGCGCTCTCTCATATTCTATATTAGACTGGGATAACATGTCCTCTGTTTCCCTTGGGAAGTAGATACTAAATAGGTTCCAGTTATTCTTCCCACTGCATTGAAGTGTTTGCTCCAACACTTCCGATTTGTGCTGACATTTATGTAAAAGTAAAAGCACAGTTCTCCAGCTGCCAATCTCTGTTTCACTATAGTCACATGTGCCCATAGATAAGGGTAAACCTGTTTCCTATTAAACCAGGTCTTCATACCATAAAAACTTCCCTTCCATTTTCCTTTGGCCTAAATCCAGTTATTAGTTCCAGCTATCATGGGCTCGCTGAATTAAAAGGATTTACATAAGTCTTATTGATTCAGTGCATTTACTTTAGTTACAACTAATAATCTGATTTAGGTTTCTATGTCTAATACCAACTGCCTATTACTGACGACTCTTGATCTTGTTCTCACCACATGCCTAGCATGTATTTAGCAGCCCAGAGCAGTTCATTATCAAAATATTCAAAATATAAAATTCAGAAAATATCAGTATGGCCTCAGCATCTGGAATTTTATTTAGCATAAGTCGCTACTGACATTTAGGATAAAAACCTTTTGGAAGTCCCAGTTTCTGCCAGGCAAACATCGGCAGTGGCACACAAGGTCTGGATTCAGTTACCAACTTCACTGGTGGCAACGGATCCAAGACAGTGGCCTCTTGAAACAAACTATTTAGACCCTCACCTTCAGCCTCTTCTTTTTCAAACGTTTCAGATGTTATTTTTGGCTAGTTTGCCATTTTCGTATGCCCTTATTTTAATATTTATTAAATATCATACAATATTTAATATTTTTGTGATTTCATTGATACTTCATTTTTCTTTAATTGTAACATACTTGGAGAAAAACTGCATACATTATATAACTTTGGCAGGTTAACTAATTAAATATAAACTAATCCAAGACTGAGGCATATTAACAATGTCTCTGAAAAATTATGGGTTGACACCAGCATGCATATAATTTTTAAAAACACACTTTTTTGACTTCAACTGGATGGCAAAAAGAAAAAAACTAACTCAAAGGCCTGCCTCTTTACCTCCTTTAAGGAATGAGATAACAAGAAATGATAAGGTGAAATGGGGCTTCAGTATTCTGAAAGAATTTGAACTCATTTTATTTTTGAATCCCATGATGCTTTGTGGCATTATACTGAATTCACCAGTGCCTCTTTTTCAAGATAGTAACTTATGTAAAGTGCCAACAGTGTTTTGCCTTCAAGTATTTAAATATCATCGTTCAATAGCTTTTTATATCAGATTTTAATCACTCAAGTTGATTTAAATCCTTTCTTCTAAGAGAGAATAATCTATGTAGTAACCTCAACCTATGATAAACCAAAACCTTTGGACTGTAGTAAAATTAAGCACACCAAATTTCCTGATGCAAGGAAAACCTTATTCGTCTCCTCAAATGGCAAGCTCTCGGCAGTTATCTTGATGGGGCCAAGTGGGCCTGCAGCCATTAGAAATTATGAAATATTTGAAGAAGAGAAGCTAGCATTATATAGGATCATACCCACCATAAGTAGAATAAAAATAAAAATGGAAGAATTCTATGTGTGTAACACCATGCAGGGGCCACTGGTTAGCACAGCAAGATAATAGGGAAGACAATTATCCTTCTCTTGTGTATTTTGGGAATGGTTGCTCATAAATTAGAAAGATATAATGCTCACCCACAAGGTAATAGCCAGTTCTGATTACCATGTAAGGAAGCCTGTTGGTTTCCGTGTCTTTCACCAGAAACAGTAAAAAGTATTTGTCACCAAGCAAATTGGAGATTCTGTCATAAAGACATTCACGGTGTGGCAATGAACAATATAAGAAAATCTTATGATAGAGAGACTCAATAACAAGGAGGTGGCGGAACCAGCAGTGAGGTATCTTCTTCATTAAATCTGTTAAAATGCTTGCCACAGTAGAGGATGAGGAAGAATATGTCAAAATGTCGAAGGAAACATTTTCCTGCTACAGACAAATAGGTATACTGTATAGCCTCTTCATCATGAATAAACATGAGACTATCTATATCAATGCCTGGTTTGATGTCAAAGCTACCCTCTCACCATACTTAGCAGAGACCAACAATCATCCTGCAGAAAGCACCAACACCAGTGGCAAACATCCTGCATGCCATCCTCTTAGCAATGAGAACCACAGTGAAAAACACAAGATTAAACTTGTGAATAATGTCCCTCCAGGTGCATTTGGGTCTGTTGTAAGGTTTCATATGACATCAAATGAAGCAGCAGCTGCTCCTGTAAAAACATAGGAAACGTGACAGGAAAAACATAAGGAAGTCCTTCAATGAATCAGACCAAAAGTGTCTCTGCAACAGTGGTTCCCAACCTTGGGTCCTCAGATGTTCTTCGACTGCAACTCTCAGAAATTCTGGCCAGCACAGCTAATGGTGAAGGCTTCTGGGAGTTTTAGTCCAAGAACATCTGGGGACCCAAGGTTTGGAACCACTGCTCTAGAACAACATTCTTTCAACACTGTAAACAAAAAGGGACACTGAATGAGTACAACAGCATTTCCCTCGATCTCATGATGTCAGCAACTGAAGGCCAAAACAGCTGAGATAGGAAGTTTCACAATTAGGGGGAATAACACATTCCCAAATAAATACACATTAAAGGCTGATATGTTTTCACAATCACCGTGCAAGCAAAGGCTGCTCTTTCATCCCAGTGATCAATCAGGAAACAAAACTAAGCTAATTTCCTCCTTACAAAGCTATAAAATACACCCGATTCATCACATGCCCTCTACAGTTTAAGCAAACCTAGCTTCTAATTGCAAAGCTCCCTGTCTCATTTGTGCTGACCCTAAAACATAAAGGTATTTTCCTCTGATACTAGCGAAAAAATACTGTATAGCAATCCTGACTAGCCATTGATAGCCTTATCCTCTACTGATGTACTCAATACACCCTTTAAATACATCCACGTTGATGTTAACAGTAATAGGGCACATCTCAACTTATGCTCTGACTTATGCTGATCTTCCTTCAATGTACTGTAGACTGACATCTTTAGACTTGCTGATACCATTTCCTTGCATCTCACATTGCCTTCTTTGGTACAGGACAGAGGAGATTACTTGCCTTTGCTCTTCAGAGGTGAGATGCTGGTCTTGGTTCCTTGTTTCTCTAATTCAACTAACTAAAATTAGGATTTCTTTTATCTTTGCTATCTCAATGTGTTTATCTAATATGCACTAGCTTTCTTAGGATCTTAGAATAAGAAATGTATATGTGATTTCTTTCTAAAGAGGAATGTGTGTTCTGCTTACCATTCTAATTGTCAGGGGCTAAATGCACAAGTTAACTGTTGTTTGCTAATGGTGAACAGTTGACAGCCATCACTAAATGTTATGGCAATGAATTCCACAATTCAGTTATATGTTGTGTGAAGATGTGTACACTTTCATTTGATCTGAATCTCCCACAATTCAGATATAATGGATGACCCAACATTTTATTATTATGAGACTACTATCTTATAATGATAGAACTGGTTCCTTCAACTGATGGAATTTCTTCAGTAAGCATCCGATGGATATGAATGGCCAAAAAAAAACAAGTGAAGAGATGTGTGCCTGCATCTTAGAAGACACAAACAAACAAAATTCCTTAGCAAACTTCACAAGAAATCTGGGATCTGTGCAGCTGCTCATGCATTGAGGATTAGGACTTTCTATCAAGGTCAGATCTGCAAGAGGCTATAGCCACAAAAAAAATCTGGGGAAAAATGGAAGAATGGTCAAACTGCACCAGAAAAATAAAAAATCTTTAAGAAATGTCATTGCCAGACCAGGGAAACATATGCAGACAGTGGGATCAAGCTAACAGATTTCTGCTTCTTCATACAGGGAAAGTCAGCTTGGCATAGACTATAAGGAGATAGTTTTTCGTAGTCTGTGAGTAGATATCTCCCATCTCTAACCCAGGTTCCAAGATCAAAGAGGCCTCCAGCCTATTCAACAAAAGGTAGTCTGATTAAATTTCCTTAGAGTATTTTTCAGTTGCTTACCATGTTGAACATGTCCAGAAATGTATTTTACACCATTTGGAGAATTGGGGGGGGGGAGGTCTGTGTCAGTTCAGAGCTCAAACATGTAGTCTGCAGATTTTGAAAGATAGGACAACCTTGCCCAAGAAGATAGTTATTTTATTTTATTTTATTTTATTTTATTTTATTTTATTTTATTTTATTTTATTTTATTTTATTTTATTTTATTTTATTTTATTTATTTATTTATTTATTTATTTATTTATTTATTTATTTACTTATTTATTTATTTATTTATATCCCGCCCATCTGGTATATTCTACCACTCTGGCCGGCTGTTATCTGTTTCTAAGCAAAGCGGTTGGGAAAGCAATTCAGAAAGCAATTTAGAAGGCAAATCAACTTCTGCCTTGGGAAGAGATAAAACACATTCAGGGTCAGAAGAGTAAGAAACCAGCACTTTAGAAGTCAGGTTTGAAGCTGCCTGATCACAAGCCTGGAAGACATGGTGAATATCTCAGGACAAAAGATGCCAGTTATCCAGGATCCAAAGTCTTCAACCTTTTCAGTGAAAAACAGAAACAATCTTTCCTGTGAGAAGAAAAAAAAAGGAGAGGAAGTGGGTCCTGTCTTTAAGGTCTTCCAGTTAAAGTGAGAGTGCAGAAGCACACAATACAGAAAATAAAGCCACAGATTAAAGCAATACAGTGGATCCTCGACTGTGTGTGTGTGTGTATAAAAATTAAGGTATAATGAAAACCACTAAATGGTTCTCTCGCTATAGACAGACAGACAGACAGATATATAGATAGATATAGAGATATAGATATAGATATAGATATAGATATAGATATAGATATAGATATAGACAGACAGACAGACAGACAGACAGACAGACAGACAGACAGACAGACAGATAGATAGATAGATAGATAGATAGATAGATAGATAGATAGATAGATAGATAGATAGATAGATAGATAGATAGATAGATAGATAGATGAAAACCACTACATGATTATATATCTATATAGTAGTTTTTCATTATACCTTAATTTCCTGGACAAAAGAGAAGACTGTTAATCCCTAGAACCACTTTGCAGAGACACAGCGTTTGGATAGTATTTACACCAGTACCCTTGAGTAAAATAACATGCTCTTACTGAAAATGAAAAAAGAAGAAGCTTGTCTCACATCAAGTTTACCACTTCAAACTGAAAACAATATTTCTAAAACTGCACAACACTGGAGATTGATTTATTTTTAAAAATGTTCTACAAATGTTTCTAAAATGTCACCTTGCTCCCTATTCATCTGTTTGACTTTAAGACATTCTTAAAACACAAAGCTAGCAATTATTACAGTACTTTGTTCTGCTTTCTATAAACAAGTTTCAGAAGATCTCTATTATTCTGCACTGCTCATCTATCACTGTCATAATCCAGGGCATTTGCTCATCTGCATTTTGCAATCAAGTCTAGACTTTAGTACACAGGAAATGCATCTTTATTTCTAATTTATTAAAATGCAAAAGCAAAAAAATGGTAACTTGCAGAGTAAATGCCACGTATGGCTTTCAAAAGTGTAGTTATTTTTAGACAACATCGTTCAAAAGGAATAATAAAAGGTGTTGGGGGTTCTTCAACAAAGAGATAACTTTCAAACTCAACACAAATTGTGACTTTTTCAGCCATTATAACAAGAAAGAGACCAATATATTCCACTACCAAAGTATGCTTTTATAGCAATTTGCTTATTATACAGGCCATCCTTCTATCTAGTGCTTTTCAAACAGGCTGGATAATTGCTGATGTGCCTATTTAATAAGGAACATATTAGTCAGCATGTCATTCTTAGCCTGATGTCTGCAGCTTTCAACATCTTCTGTCTGGCAGTGGGGGGAACAGGGAGAGCACATCAGCTTTGGCTGATGAAACTCCTACAAATAAATCTGATGCCATTTTATCAAAAGAGAGAAATTTCTCTCTCTCTCTCTCTCTCTCTCTCTCTCTCTCTCTCTCTCTCTCTGTTTGTATGTAAGTGAAATATATAAGGAATACAGATGGGCACTAATTCCCAGCAAGGCGGTTCATGCCAGTTCATTCTTTGGACGAACAAGTGTTCGGCAGTTCTCAGCCTCGCCTCCTCTAGTGGGCACCGTCCTCTCAGAGGCAGTGCTCTGGCTTCCCTGTCCCACTTTCTCCAGGTACTCCCCTTCGAGTTTGTGTCCACTGGATGAGGCGAGGCTGGAAAGTGCTGAACAGCTCTTCATCCAAAGAATGAACTGGTGGCTCATGCCCAACTCTAACAGGGAATGGTTTTATCAGTTCCAACCACCCCCTCCCAAGCTGCCCATCCGTTTCTGCATTGACTTCAAAGTTTGATGCTTACATTTAAAGCCCTAAACGGTTTAGGACCTCGATACTTGGCGGAGCGCTTACTCCCAACTAGTTCTACCCGTGTCACTCGTGCGAGCCAGGAGGTGAGGCTCAGAAGCCTGACGCCGAGGGAGGCCCGAAAGTAAAGAGCTAGAAACCGGGCCTTCTTGGCAGTGGCTCCTCGCCTCTGGAATAACCTGCCTCTGGAGATTCGTGCTGCACCCTCGCTGGGTACTTTTAAGAACCAACTAAAAACGTGGATGTAGAGGCAGGCCTTCCCTTCCAGTTAATTTCTGACCCCTTTACTTTTTTTCTCTCTTTATTTGATTTATTTTGTATTTTTCCCATCTTGCAGAATCATTTAATTAATTAGTTGTTATAAATTTTTCTTGAACTTGTTATGCTTTATGTTGTAAGCTGCCTAGAGTGGTTGAAATGACTAGATAGGCAGGGTATAAATACAATCAATCAATCAATCAATCAATCAATCAATCAATCAATCAATAAAGTTTCCATGACCAAGCAGGGATTCAAATCAAGGTCTCCTGAGTCCTAGTCCATCATTCTGACCATGAACATCACACTGGGTCTCTAAATTAGGAATGCTACAGGATTAATAGGATAAAGTATTATCTGATCAGTATAAAATAAAGAAAAGATGGAAATAATATAGTGAAGAACTATACAGAAGAGATGCAAGGAACACAGATTTTTTTGATGAAGTATCCTGTGATGAAAAACTGCAAATTTGCAAAGCAATGTGAAAACCATTGTCAGTACTTGGAAGAAATAAGTTGCTAGGAGTAGACAGGATATTAATAGTGTTATTCCAAGCTGCAGAGACTGAGGATGTGATCAGACAGCCATAGAGCTCATATCTTGGACCTCTTGTGACACAGTCCTGTTTGACTTATTTTCGGGTGAGTAAATTGCATACAGGAAATTATAATCCAGTCTGATCATGGCCCATGTCCAAGCCAGACCTTTTCGGTCTGTGGCAAAGTGGTTCTTTTTTTGGAGCTCTACTGGAGAGATTAAGACTAGACCATATGTGCACAGAAGAGTCACATTAAAGAAGATCACACCCAGTTAAGTTACCCTTTCCAACACAATCCAACATGATCCTATATTGCCATCTGATTGTACCCTGAAGCTATCAAAATCCTCAAAATAATATGCCAACAAATATGTAAAGCAAAACATTGGTGTATATGCTGGGAACACTCAATATACTTTCCAATTCCCAAGAAAAATGATACCAAGGAGTGCAATAATTCCACTGCATTAATTTCCCATGCAAGCAAAGTGATCTTCAAGGGTTTGCAAAAAAAAGCAAAACAAAACAAAACAAAACAAAACACTCTTTTAATATATGTGGAGTGAACAATGACCAATGTTCAAGTTGGATTCCAAAAATGAAAAGGCACTAGAGATCATATTAGCTACTGGAGTGTACCAATGAATTTCATGAGAAAATCACTCTGTGCCTCATAGATAACAGCAAAATCTGTAATTGTATGAATCCTGAAAAGCTACTGATTCTTCGAAAAGAAATGAGTGTGCCTCAACACTTGATTGTGCTGATATATACCTATATGCTGAAAGCCAAGGCAAAGATCATGTACTCAATGGCATTCCCTATTACCATAAACAGATGTGAAATGTGGACGTGAAGAAAGGTGATAGAGGAAAAATTATTTTTTTGAAACATGGAAGATGAAATAAGAGACAGAGTAACTCAATAAAGGAAGCCACAGCCTTCAGCTTGCAAAATCAGTTAATGATAGGACATCCTGAAGATCACTAATTCATAGGATCACCATAAGTCAGTAGCAACTTGATGGCACATAACAAAACAATCTTGTTGTAGATGCCAAGCTGGCATTTGATGGAATGTGGTTGATGAAATCAACAACAGCTGCCCTAGAAACCTTTAGCCTCCCACTCTCTCACCTGCATGTTTATTGCACAGATCACAGAGAGACACTCTATAACAAATGGCATGCATTCACAACCCTGCTTGTTTCAAAGAAGTATGTATTGTCAAAGCAAAATCAAATTGATTCAATAGAAGAACTTAATGTCCTGGTGTTCATCTGCACAGGACAGGAAAGTAAAGATGTCTGGAGACTTCTGCAATCAACAGCCCAACCTGGCAGGGCCATGCTGCTTTCCAGAGCTAAGAAGAGTGTCATTCCCTGACATGATGAACAGGTTTCATGCAACACATAAAAGACAGACAGATATATCAGGTTTTCTCTACACAAATGTAGAGAAAAAGAAAAAGAAACCCACTGACTTTGTTCCGAATACCATTCATAATTCAGAAAGACTGTAAAAGTAATGACGTGGGCAGAGAATTAACAAATGTGAATTTCCCTCAAATACATAATCAGGTTTGGCACACTGGTTGAACCTATAGCATACCTCTAGCAAAAGACAAAACAGGTCTCTGCAGCACCAACCCTGGAACAGCAGCAAATAGTGGATATTTAATAAGGAATCCTGTAAAAAACCTTCAATGCATTTCCCTTCCCCACCCCAGATACAGCAGCATGCAATGCTTTGATGTAGCTGCAGGGCCCTACATTGAAAAAATTGAAGTATGGAAGGCTGCTGAGCATATGGAGTCATTCTGGGAGAAGTGGCTAAATGCCTGGCCACAACCCGAGATTGGGAGAGTCAGATGTGCCTTATTTTTCATTCACTAAATGATATACAAGTCAATGTGAATCACCCTGGGTTCCACACACACACCTTCACAGTCTGATCCTCTGCTGCTGGGGCTTCAATTCATTTGGAACTGAATGCATTTGCTTATTTTCAGGTCATGCGATTGCTGGAGCCAATGTGAAGGGGTGTGTGGCTGTTCTAGCCAAAGCCACTGCAACTGGCTAAAGGAACAGTGAGAAAGGCAGGGTAGGATGCAAACTGACTGTTATTTGAATCCTCATCTCCCTGAACTTGACCCTGCTTGTTTTCCTCTTTATTTCTCTTCATTTCCCCCCTTTTAATGGCTTGTTGTCCTAATATTACGGCAACTAGGTGACCTAAGGGAAAAATGGGAATCGGCAGAGAGAGAAAAAGAAGTTAACAAGCCTTGTTGCCAGCTTGTTAAGGTAGCTCTGCTCTAATAGAGCTTGCTACAAATCTGGATGGACAGAGCAGAACTACCTTAACAAGGTACAAACAAAGACGAGTGCCAATTTCCTACCCTCTCTATATTGAAGAGAGTGTGATATGCTCTTTGTTGGAGGGAGTGTGGTAGGCAGAAATCAATTAACCCAAGGAAACCCAACTTCCTGGGTGCAACTCCACAGTGGATCCATTCACGTTCTTCCCTCTGGGTATGCACATCTGCATTTGAGCTCTAAATGTGAGCAGATAAATGCTGCATAGGGTCACAAATTTGGTTACAAATCAATACCATGTTTCCCCGAAAATAAGACATATTATTTGTTGCTCCAAAAAACACATTAGGGATATTTTTTTTTCACGTACAACAATCTACATTTATTCAAATACAGTCATGTCATCTTCTTCTGCCTGCTGCATAATGGTAGAGGGCAGGGTTTCACTTAACTGGGGCTTATTTTGAGGGTAGGGCTTATATTACAAGCATCCTGAAAAATCATACTAGGGCTTATTTTCAAGTCAGGCCTTATTTTCGGGAAAACAGGGTAAGATTCACTGCATTGCTCCTTCAAGCACTGTGACTGTAAATAAAATGAAGAGTCACACATTGGAGACAACAGCATTAGAGGGAACCTTGGCAGTGAACATCAACCAGCATAATTCCTGGCCAATTGCAGACGCAGGGGCTCATATATGAATACCATTTTATGGACCATAAGCTGGAAGTCTGAATGTGGTGCTTTAAAACTGGTAAAAAGAATTCATCCACAGAGTCCATCTGGCACTTTTTCAAGACTGGATGCTGTTCATAAGACATCCTTGCTTAAGTGTAGAATAGTTTGGTTAATCATGATAAACCACTGAATCAAGAGAAGATGAATTAGGTTATATTTTATTATTCTCCCAACAAGACATATTCCTTCAGTTATGAAAAAAGATGAGCAGCCTCTTGTGTCTGACTAGTGCAACCTGGAGGATTTAACAAATAGCTTCAATCCCCCAGCTAAGTTGCTGTTTATCTAACATAAGAATTTGTACTCATTATTTTTCATCATATGTCTTTACTGACATTCCTCCTCTCTTTCTCATCAGCAAAACAATCCATGATAGAAGAATGAACACAAAGGCAATCTATGCATGCTTGAAGCATCTTGGCATTCAGTCTTGCACTCCCTTTTCTGCCTTTAGTATTATTATACTGACAGAGGTGGCACCTTGACATTCCAGCCAAAAACATGGTACAGTGGTGCCCTGCATGACAACGATAAACCATCCCGGGAAAATCGCTGTTTAGCTAAATCGTCGTCATGCGAAAACCCTTTCCCCATTGGAATGCATTGAATACCGCTTTAATGCGTTCCAATGTGGAAAATACCTCGTCGTCCAGTGAAGATGACCCATAGGGAAGCCATTTTGCAAGCGCCAATCAGCTGTTAAAATGGCTGCCCTGCGAAGCATGGGTCTGGAAAACACAGGGCAGCCATTTTGCAGAGCCAAAAAAAACAGTCGTCTTGCGAACAAATGGTTCGCGAAGCACGGACCTGATCAACGTCCAGCGAAAATCCCCCATAGGAATGACTGTTTTGCGAATAGCTATAGTGATCGCAAAAAGTCATCATCATGTGGATTCGTTGTTTAGCAGGGTCATTGTTTAGCAAGGTACAGTGGACCCTCGACTTATAGACTTTTCAAGTTACAGACTTCTCTGGCTGCAAAATTTAGATTCGACTTGCAGCCAGAGAATCAACTTACAGACCAGAAAAAAACCAAAATGGAATAAAAATAGAATAAAAACCACTGGTTATGGGATTAATCGGTTTTCAGTGCATTGTAGGTCAATGGAGATGCGACTTACAGACTTTTCGACTTGCAGCCACCATTCCAATACGGATTAATTCCTTAAGTAGAGGGTCCACTGTACCACTTTACTTCAATGCATACCACCTCTGGCACCTTGATCGTATGCATTTTGCAACTCAGCATGAGCTTACTAAACTCATATATATAGTAGCTGTACTACTACGTTATTACCATAAAGTTCACTGGAAAAAATTTGTGGGAGCTCTACATCAGATGAGCAAAATAAGAAACGGGTAAACTAGAATTATTTTCTAAGTAGCATCACATTTGGCAATTAAAAGTAACAATCAGGACTAGCGGTAAACAGGGCAATAGATGCAGAGGCCACATATGGAGTCACTAGCACTGTTGCTTAGCTGTTCCTATATGGTCTCAGTGACATTTGAAGCCAAAAAAGTGACCCAGGAAAGGAGGGTAGAGTTACTTTCCTGGACTTAACGACTACCCTGTCTTCCTGAAAGTAAGACCCAACCTGAAAATAAGCCCTAGTATATTTATTTATTTATTTATTTATTTATTTATTTATTTATTTATTTATTTATTTATTTATTTATTTATTTTATTGGACTTATATACCGCCCCATAGCGCTACAAGCACTCTCCGGGCAGTTTACAATTTTAATTATACAGGCTACACATTGCCCCCCCCAGAAAGCTGGGTACTCATTTTACCGACCTCGGAAGGATGGAAGGCTGAGTCAACCTTGAGCCGGCTACCTGGGATTTGAACCCCAGGTCGTGAGCACAGTTTTAGCTGCAGTACAGCGTTTTAACCATTGCGCCACGAGGCTCTTAATTAATACAGGACCCTGTCTTATATTCAGGGAAACACAATATATCATGCCAGTTCTCTGTGGCGACTGAGAGGGCCACAAACTATGGCTGTTAACAGACATTACTCTGAAGTAATGAAGTTTTTCTTGCATGTTATTTTGTTGTAATTGAATGTTGTCAAGTTGTTTCCAGCTTATGGTGATAGCATCTTCAAGGTGAGATGTCCTAAGTTTACCCCACCACTCAGCTTCCATGGTCAAGCAAGGAAGTGAACCAGATCTCGAAGTCCTGCCTTGACAATATACATTACAATGTACTAGACGAAGAAGAAGAAGAAGGTGGTAATAATAATAATAATAATAATAATAATAATAATAATAATAATAATAATAATAATAATAATAATAATAATAATAATAATAATAATAATAATAATAATATGTCCACAATACTGAGGAGCAAATATTATCTCACTTGAAAGACATATATGTTATAGCTCTCAAATTCTACTTGTATCCCCTATGCTTTCAATGAATATTAGTGGTCTCATATTTTTAAAATCCCAGCTGATTGGTTTCTTATTTCAGCATTCCTAGCTTACCCTGACACAACATCAAAACAATGTAAACAATTTAAAACTAATAATTTAATTAAAAAATTTAAAACTGCAATCTGATCAATTAAAAACCATGACAAAAATCCTGGATTTTAACTTGATGCTGAAATGAAATCAGACTCAGAGCTGACTCAGAGCTTTTTGGGCTGCCGAGAGCTGGAGCAGCTGATCAGTGCGAGAGCGAACGGGGCGAGCAGAGCCAGGCGGAGCCGGAGCTCAGAACGCGGTGGTTGTTTCAAGACTGCTCGTCGGAGCTCGGAGGCTCCTGTTTCAACCCTGTTTCCATCTGGAGGCACTGTTTAATCCTGCTTCTATCTGGAGGTACCTTAGCAGAGGGTCTGCGATTTGAGGGCTGGAGACGGCTGCAGTGGGTCTGGACTAATCGCCTGGAAGCTGCGGTTGCCGAAGGTGCCTGCGAGGGGCGCCGGAACACTGCACCATGTTTGACACCCGGAGGGTAACCCTTTCTTCAGCTTTCCTCCCTTCAACCTGCTTTTGGTGCCTTAATAACGATGCTGCCCTAGCTGACTCTCAAGGGTGGACAATGGCAGGGTTCTTTCCAGCTTGGTCTTTAGTGACTTTGATCCTGCCTGTGTATTTCATTGTGAACGCTCTATCCACCATCAAGATCTGGGAGTCCTGTCCTTGTACTGAGATTCACATTCCAGCGCCGCCATTAATTCCATCAAGACGATTAACACCAAAAAGGACAAGATTACGCGGTAGAGAAGGACAGTTCAGAAATATATGTGGGGGATAAACACCTGTGGGACTTTTATATTTGGTGGGTTTTTTTCTCTTTTCTCTTTTAATATAATTTTTCCTTTTTTTTCTTTTTGATTAATTAGTACTAAGTTATTACACTATAATTGGGTTATGTAGTTTTATTATATGTATATTAACTATATAATTTGATTGCACCGTTCTTTGTTAATTTATTAGTATTTTGGTTTTCCTATTTATTTGTATATTTTCTTTCTCTTTTTTCTCCTTTTTTCCTTTTTCTTTCCCCTCCTTTTTCCTTTGATATGGATTGGAAGGCCTGCCTCCCCCCAGCGAGGGGCCCTTGAACATCCCAGTAATCACGGGTAGAGGGAGATATGGCATTGGCACAGTCCCTACTCATGCCAGAAGAACGATGAACAGATGCTTGAAGGCTGTTCATTGTTCTGAGACTGTGATCAACCCCCAGTATCGAGGTAGCCAGCCCAGCCAATGCTCCACTCTAAAGTTGGTGCTGCTGAATGCCAGGTCTGTATCCAATAAGGCCCAGGTGATTTACGACCTTATCCTGGAGGATGATGCAGACCTGGCATGCATAACTGAAACGTGGATAGGCGGAGAGGGGGGTCCTCCCCTAGCACTTGTCTGTCCACCCGTTTATGCCGTCCAGCACCAGGGTAGACTGTAGGGGTGGGGTGGGGAGTAGCCATTATATATAAAAACAGCTTGGAGGTTGCTAGGTGCTCCGCGGTGCTAATGCCGGGTCTGGAGGCTCTCCACGTGTCGATTGGGGCCAGGGATGGTATCGGGATCTTGCTGGGTTACCGCACTCCCCGCAATCCAGCCATTTCCCTACCGGAGCTGGTGGACTTTGTCTCCGCGGCACTGTTGATGTCCCCGAAGCTATTGGTTTTGGGTGATTTCAACGTGCAAGCGGGGGCAGAGTCTTCCGGGCCGGCTCTTGAGTTCTTGGAAACCATGGCTTTCTTGAACATGTCCCAACATGTCAATGGCCCCACCCATGTTGGTGGTCATACGCTTGACCTGGTTTTTTCCACCAGTTGTAGTGAGTGTGGTCTGATAGTGACTGACCTTGAGTCAGTCACCTTGTCATGGTCAGACCACCACCTAGTAAAATGCAGCCTCAAAATTGCGCTCCCCCCTCACAGGGAGCAGGGACCTATTTCTATGGTCCAACCTCGAAGGCTACTGGATCCTATTGTGTTCCAGGATGCCATGAGAGGGGTTACGGCTGACCTGGCTGGCGCTCCTGTCGAGGCTATGGTTGATAGTTGGTTCACTGCTGCCACCAGGGCTGTAGACATGATCGCACCTAAACGACCCCTCCAACACAGAGCTCGGCCAGCGCCCTGATTCAACCAGGACCGGAGAGTGCTGAAGCAGTTCAGGAGGAGGCTAGAGCGCAAGTGGAGGAAGAACCCAACGGATTACAACTGGATAGCTTTCAGGGTTGCAACTAAGTTTTACCTGGCCAAGGTAAAGGCTGCTGCTCGTACTTACTTCGCTAACCGGATAAGCGAAGTGTCCAACCAGCAGGTGGAGTTATTCCGTATAGTGCGCGACCTATCCGGAATTGGTCTGAGTGATGGGCCTCCCCCTAGTTTTTCACCGGAACAATTTACAGCATTTTTTCAATCTAAAGTGGAGGCCATCCGCTGGGATCTCTCTCCTTTTTTAAATACAGTGAGTCAAGCAGAGATGTCCAGTGCTCCGTCTTGCCCGGTAATCCTTGATTGCTTTCAGCCTGTGACACTGAACACTGTGGACAAAGTGCTTGACCGCTGTCATGCCACCACCTCCTCCCTTAACCCTTGTCCAGCCTGGCTGATCAAAGCAGCCAGGCCTACAATGACAGAATGGGCCACAGTGATAATTAATGGGTCTTTCCTTGAGGGCAGGGTTCCTCCTGCCCTCAAGGAGATACTCATTAGGCCCATAAGAAAGAAACATAATTTGGCGGTGGATGAAACTGGCAATTACAGGCCCGTCGCCAATGTTTCTTTCATCAGTAAAGTGGTGGAGAGGGTGGTGGCTGACCAGCTTCAGGCCCTTTTGGATGAAACAGATGCCCTGGATCCGTTTCAGTTGGGCTTCAGGCCGCGCCATGGTACAGAAACGGCATTGGTCGCCCTATATGATGACCTGTTGAGGGAGGCTGACAGGGGTAAAATATCTCTGCTGGTCCTCCTCAACATCTCGGTGGCCTTTGATACCATCAACCACGGTATCCTCCTGGGGAGGCTCTCCAAATTGGGAATCGGCCTGGCACTTCACTGGCTCCGCTCCTTCTTGGGGGACTGATCCCAGAGAGTTCAGCTTGGGGAGAGTGTCTCGGCCCCATGGAGTCTCAACTGTGGGGTTCCACAGGGGTTGATCATCTACCCAATGCTGTTTAATATCTATATGAGGCTGCTGGGTGGGGTCATCAGGGGGTGTGGGGCATCGTGTCATCAGTATGTGGATAACACCCAGCTCTACATCTCCTTTCCACCTACTGCAGGTGATGCTGTTCTGTCCCTTCAGCGCTGCCTGGGGCTGTACTGCAATGGGTGCAGGAAAATGGGCTGAGGCTGAACCAGGACAAGACGGAGGTCCTGAGGGTGGGTGCCTCCACTGTTGGCAGCTTGGGTGACTCCCTCTCGTTTGGGGGGTGTGACCCTTGCCGCAAAGCGTGGGGTTCACAGTCTGGGGATCCATCTGGACCCGGCGCTCACCATGGAAACTCAGGTGGCGTCGGTAGTCTGCTACGCCTTTTTTCATCTTTGGCGGATAGCCTGGCTGCAACCCTATCTTGATGTGGGAGCGCTCACCACCCTGGTCCATGCGCTCGTAATCTCAAGATTAGACCACTGTAACGCGCTCTACATGGGGCTGCCTTTGAGGCTGACGCGGAAACTCCAAGTGGTGCAGAACGCGGCGGCCAGACTCCTGAGTGGAGCAAGAAAATACCATCACATTTCTCCTATTCTGGCCGTGTTGCATTCGCTGCCCATTCAGTTCCGCATTGACTTCAAAGTCCTGATGCTCACGTTTAAAGCCCTAAACGGTTTAGGGCCTCGATACTTGGCAGAACGCTTACTCCCACCCAGTTCTACCTGTGTCACTCACGTGAGTCAGGAGGTGAAGCTGAGGAGCCTGACGCCGAGGGAGGCCCGGAAGGAAAAAACAAGAAACTGGGCCTTCTCGGCAGTGGCTGGAGCAACTTACCTCCGGAGATTCACATGGCTCCCTCGCTGCGTATTTTCAAGAAACAACTGAAAACATGGATGTTTAGGCAAGCCTTCCCTCCCCCCAGTTAACTCCTAATTTTTCTTCCCTCCTCTCTGTTATAACATACTCTGTTTTCTTGCCATCTTGGAGAAAAAACTTTCTTTTCTTTTCTAATTATAGTCCAGATAGGCGGGATATAAATTAAATAAATAAATAATAAATAAATAAATTATGAAAATTATGTTATATGTCATGTTTTATATATATACTTGTTTTATTTTGTGTGTTGTAAGCCTCCTAGAGTGGTCATAATTGACCAGATAGGTGGGGTATAAATGGAATGAATGAATGAATGAATGAATGAATGAATGAATGAATGAATGAATGAATGAATGAATGAATGAATGAATGAATGTTTCGCCAGTCTCTGTGGCTGCATCTTCGGAGGACACGAATCAGAACTCTGTCTGTGCTCTCATGCAATTTGTTTGGATAGTTAAGTATTTATAGTTGTGGGATCAGCTTTTATCCTTTTCAGGAGATGGGTGATTGTGGTGATCAGCGTGTTTTTGTTGTGGGTGTATTGTTGTGATAAGTAGGAGAGACTATCTGTCACTGTGATTGATGAGTGTCATTAGCTGGTCTTTTGTGTGCAGTGATCACTGGTAGCATGGTAGCCCAATCATCTTGCTGATAGCAGGTATAGCAACAGAGATATTGCTCAAGAGTGGCATTAGTACGCTCAGTCTGTCCATCTGTTTGGGGATGATATGCCGACAACAAGTGCACTTGGGTACCCAAACTGGTGTGTAAGGCTTGCCAGAACTGAGAGGTAAATTGGGAACCACAATCAGAAATTAAGTGTGTTGGGAGCCTGTGTAGACAGAAAAGGAAAACATGGTGAAGATAGAGCTGAGCTGTTTCAGGAGCTGTGGTAGGCTTGGAACACGGGACAAAATGAGCCATCTTGGTGAACAGGTCCACTATTACCAGAACACTGGTATACCCTTGTGTTCGTGGGAGATCCATGATGAAGTCTAGAGATACTATGTCCCAAGAGCTGGCGGGTACGGGTAATGGTTGTAGCAGCCCTGGATGTTTGGCTGGTACGTCCTTGGCTCAACGACAAACCTCACAGAAATCAGCGTAATGGGCAACGTCAGCTCGAACCTGGGGCCACCAGAATTCCCATGTGAGTAACTGCAGAGTTTTGTACCGACCAAAGTGTCATACAGGAGGGGAATCATGGATCAGATAGAGTATATTGGTTCGGAGGGGCCCTGGAGGAACGTACCGGTGTCCACGGTGTAATAGGAGACCCTGGTGGTTAGTAAAGTCTGCAGCAGGGCCCTGCAAGCATTGTTTGGCCCAGGAATCCTTAGCTTGGCTGGCCCGAATTTCTTCAGTGAGAGACAAGCGAGTTGTAGTGGCTGCGAAAACTGAAGGGGATAGGATATGTGTAGTTGGAGACTCTTCAGAGGTTGGAACAGTATATTCCAGTTTGTGGGACAAGGCATTGGCTTTCCAGTTCTGACTATGCGGGATGTAGGTGATGCGGAAGTCAAACCAGGAGAAGAAGAGACACCTCCGGATCTGGCATTGATTACGGCATCGGGCTGTCTACAAGTGTTCCAGATTCCAGTGGTCTGTCAAAACTTGGACAGGGCGGCAGGCCGCTTCAAGGTAATGCCTCCAGACCTCAAAAGCAGTTTTGATGGCCAAGAGTTCCCGCTGCCAGATGGTGTGATTGTGTTCTGGGGGTGTGAACTGCCAGGAGTAGAAAGCGTAGGGCTGCAGTGGCTGTGAGGGGTCCTCCCGCTGGGACAGTATTGCACCCAGAGTGACACTGGAGGCATTCATCTCCACCGTAAATGGTAGTCGGGGTCCAGATAGCGCAGAACTGGCTTGGTGGTAAAGTGGCTTTTTAATGTGGTGAAAGCATGGTCTGCCTCCAGAGTCCAAAGGAATGGCTCTTTGGGCCGGAGGAGGTGGATCAGCGGCATGGTTATGTCCATGTAGGCTGGTATGAACTGGCGGTAATAGTTTGTGAAGCCAAGAAACCGCTGCACATCCTTACGATTCTTTGGGTCCATCTGGATCCCTTGGGGAGGTACAATGTGACCTAGGAACTCGACTTCCTGCAAATTGAAGTCACACTTCTCCAGCTTAGCATAAGAGTCGGTGGTTTCATAATCATTGCAAAACCTGACGAATGTATTTTATGTTCTCTTTCTCTCCCCCCGTTCCCCCCCCCACATTCCCCTTACCTTCTATACTCCCCAGCTTAAAAAAAAACTTTAAAAAAAGTTTAGGAACTCCATGACAGCCATGTCTCTGGTATCACTAACATTTCAAGGCTTCTTTATCTAAAATTCCTTTTTGCCAAAAAAACCCTCTGCAGCAAGGTACTGTAGTGATCAAAAGCACTCCTGATATCTGCAGGGTGGCATCTGTAATCAGATGGATGGTTTGCCTCAAAAGAAGACACAAGCATCTTCTTGGAAGCTTTTGCTCTTCCAAAGGTGCTGTGAGAGGCTGCCGTTTGTTGTTAAGTACGATAACTATGATCCTGTATCGCTGATGGAGACATCAAATGACAATTTGCCTCTCTTTCTTCAAAAGCTAATTAATATGCAAAATTTGGCAGAAAACAGGCCCATTAATGGAGCGACAAAACCAAAGCTCACATTTAAAATAAGTTAATGGCACCTTGCAATGTAAGAATATGATATATTTGAAAGAAAGGAAACCAAGTATCTACAGGAAGTCTTGACTGTTATGATGGTGTCTCTATGCCAGATAAAATCAAAGACAATTGCTACCAAGCCTGATCAATTTGGATCATAATTTGATGGTGAATTTTTCATCTGCATTTATTTCACAAGACTCAGAACTATAATGGGCAATGGTGACATCTAACATTACTCACGTTTCACTGCCAGTTTATACCATAGAATGTTTCTCCAAGAAGGTCTGAGGATATTCACAGCATTGACTCAAACCATATGGCCACTAATAGCACAATTGTCTTGGCAGGCATGCACACAGCAATATTGGATTCACCTTGTTTACCATGAATGAGAGTACATCTGCAGCTGAACAGTGACCAAGACAAAGAAAAAACACAATGTAGGCTGGAACACTATTTGACACCCCTGTGTAGGCAAAACCTTCCTAATGGAAATCCAATCAAGCTGTTCCACCCAGTTCAAAAGATGTTCTTGACAGTTTAGTTACTAATTACTGTATTCACTTATTACAGATTTATTTTATTTTATTTTTATTTTATTAGATTTCTAAGGCCTACTCTGGGTAGCATTACAAATTTCAAAACATTTAGACCAATAAACATATACATAAATCCAAGATGGCAAAAATATAGAATTTAAGATAAGGCAGGAGGGAAAGCTTGCCCAAATAGCCAGGTCTTAACTTTACTCCTGAAGACACCCAGAGAGGGAGCCTGGCGGATCTCCATGGACAAGTTGTTCCAGAGGTGAGGGGACACTGCCAAGAAGGACCAGTTCCTCCTTCTTTTCTTCTGGATCTCCCTCGGCATTAGGCCCCTCAGCTGCCCAGCCTTGCTAGAACGAGTGATTCTGGCAGAACTGGGTAGGAGAATGCGCTCTGCCAGATATCAAGGTCCTAAACCATTTAGGGCTTTATATGTCATCGTTACGACTTTGAAATTAATGCAGAAGTGAATGGGCAGCCAATGCAAGGCAGCCAGAGTGAGGGAAATATGGTGGCATCTTTTCACCTCGTAAGATGCCTTGCTGCCGTATTCTGCACCATCTGGAGTTTCCGTGTCAGTCTCAAAGGCAGCCCCATATAGAGCGCATTACAGTAGTCTAATCTCGAGACTATGAACACATGGACCAAAGTGATGAGTGACCCCACATCAAGATAGGGATGCAGCTGGACAATCCACCGAAGATGGAAGTTTCCATGGTGAGCGCTGGGTCCAGATGTGCACCCAAGCTGTGAACCTGACTCTTGGTGGTAAGAGTCACCCCGCCCCCAAAAGAAAGGGAATTTCCCAAACCACTGATGTCCGGGACACCCATCTGAAAGACCTCTGTCTTGCCCAGGTTCAGCCTCAGTCCATTCTCCTGCATCAATTGCTAAACGGCCCCCCAGGCAGTGCTCAAGGGACGTAACAGCATCCACTGTTGTTGGAAAAAAGGAGATGTAGAACTGAGTATCATCATCGTACTGATGACATGAAGCCCCAGATCCCCTGATGACCCATCGAGGAGGACCAGCAGAGACATTTTGCCCCTGTCGGCCTTCCTCAGCAGGTCATCAAACACAGCAACCAATGCCATTTCCGTGCCGTGGCGCGGCCTGAAGGCCAACTGGAATGGATCCAGGGCATTGGTTTCATCCAGAAGAGCCTGCAACTGCTCAGCCAACACCCTCTTAACTACCTGGCTTTGGAAAGAAACATTGGCAACAGGACTATAATTACCAATATCGTCCGCTGCCAAGTTCAGTTTCTTCCTAATGGGCTTAATGAGTGTCTCCTTGGGGGCAAGGTTTGCCCTCCTGGAGAGACCCATTAATTATTGTTGTAGCCCATTTGGATGCTATAGAGTTGGCTGCTTTGATTAGCCACGTCGGGCAAGGGTCAAGGGAGGAGGTAGTGGCATGACAGTGATCAAGCACTCTGTCCACCATGTTTGATGTCACAGACTGAAAGTGGTTAAGTCTCATCGGGCAAGACAGAGTGCTGGACGTCTGCTCGATCCACTGTTTTCAAATAGGAGATAAGATCCCGGCGGATGGCCTCCACTTTTGATTTTTAAAAGGCTGCAAATTGGTCAGGTGAGATACTAGTGGGAAGCCAGACACTATGACCAACTCCGGATAGATTGCATGGCAAAGGGAGATCTCTGCGATGGGGAAGGCATTTAGGTGCATTCGTGTCAAAACCCCTGCTGGCAGCAGCAAGCCAGCTATCAACCAGAGACTCAACAGGAGTGCCAGTCAAATCAGCTGGAATCCCTCTCATGATATCCTGGAATCTTATAGGATCCAGTAACCTTCTAGGGCGAACCATCAAAACAGGTCCTTGCTCTCCATCGGGAGGAAGAACCACTGTAAGGTTGCATTTAATCAGGCGGTGATCCAACCATGACAAGGGGACAGACACTAGGTCAGTCACCATCGGGCCACATTCACTTGCTCGGTGGAGAACACCAGGTCCAGTGTGTGGCCACCCACATGGGTGTGCCCGTTTACGTATTGGGACATGTCCAAGGGGGCCATGGTCTCCAAGAACTCAAGAGCCAGACTGGAAACCTCTGCCTCTGCATGTATGTTGAAGTCACCCAAGACCAAAATCCCCAGGGACCCCAGCAGAGCCGCAGAGATGAAGTCTGCCAGCTCCGGTAAGGAAATGGTTGGATCGTGGGAAGCACGGTAACCGCATTTATAGCCCAGTCCTATAGCATTTATAGCCCAATCAATAACACTGGTGTCTGGGAGGCAGCCATGATACGAATGCATAAAGTTAGAACCTCATAAGATGGTTTTGCTGTGGAATGTAGACACGTATCACTGTTCTCTAAGGCAGCGGTCCCCAACCTTTTTAGCCCTGCGGACTGGGTGGGGAAGGCAGGGCAGCTCCCTGCACTCATGCACATGTGCGAAGGCACATATTCATGCTTGTGAACATGTGCAAAGGTCAGCACAGCACTTGTGCAGGCGGGCGTGCACTTGTACACGTGTACAAAGGGCAGTGCAGAGCTCATGCAGTCACATGGCACTTGTGCACATACACAAAAGGCAGCACAGTGCTTGTGCAGGTGCGCACTCGCACGTAGGCACAAACAGGCTGTGCGGGGGGCAGGGGGAGGTCTCCGCAGCCGGTCCAGCTCAGGCCATGGACTGGCACTGGGCCGCGGACCGGGGGTTGGGGACCTCTGCTCTAAGGGCTGTAGCTATCCAGAAATAAACCCATGACTGCCAATTTCACCTTGCGCTTTTCATTAGTGAATGGTATTTCATAATAAGGAGATCTGCAAATCTGACAAGGGAGCCAACAATTAACATTTCAGAAGGAGTATTTTCCTTTTGAATCCTAAAGGAATCTGCACTGCTATTCATGAGTGAGGTAAAGAGAACTGTAGCAAAATGAAATATTAGCCAATTTTGATTAAAACACCTTCTATTTCCTAAACACCTTGTGAACATCATTAAATATTTGCAAATCAAATATGCATGTTATTGGTACAGATTTTTTTAACCTCTTTAATTTTTCATGTCGCAAGGAAAGAGAAAATGGGTAATAAGAAAGAAACCATCTCATGGAATTAAAACCTCTTTTGTTTTTTTGTTTTTTTAAGAGCCCACCAGCCAAACAGTCATGGTATTTGTTGTTAGGAACTATTTTTTAAATCTATAATTTATTTTCTATCCCTTAGCCAGAGGAGGATGATTCAGCCTGCAAAATGGCATTCAGACTCCCTCCCACGCAGCCCTACATGAATTCAGCTGAGAGGCAGAGAAGAAATCCAAAATCCACTACTTGATTTCTTTCACTTTTTGAAATACTATAGAGATCATTTTTACAAGTGCCGCAAGAATGTATCACTCCTGCTCTTTGAACAGAAAGAAAAAGACAATAAAGCTCCAGAATAATTGGCATTTCTTCCTAGGATACCTATTTGTTACACAAGGGGGTGGGGAACCTGTCCCTTTTAAGAGAAACATCTTTTTAAAGTAAAGGAGAGAAAGGTTTATAGACCAAATTTCATTCTACCTGGCACCAGTGTGTACTTTGGGTGACACCAGTAAAATCAACAGCGTTAGCCTAGAGTTATACTCTTAACAAAATCTGATTTTAATAATCAAATAAATTTGCACAAAATGAACATGTAGTAGGAGGCATTAAAACTTTAATAGGGAACTGCACACCAGGGGACAATATAACTTAAGATATGTGAACAAGAGGCTTAAATATCAGCAGAGTAATGTTTCTATAAATCTGGAATTGCCTTTCCTGTATGCTTACAGGGTTTTTAAGGAGCATGTTCTGTTTTGTAAAATCCTTTGCAATTATGCAAAAGGTATATGATGATTTTTAGCATGAAAAACTGGCATCACGTTAAAATTTGGCACAGTCTGTGAGAGGCACAGTACAGTATAATTCCCATCAGTTCCTATGAAGACAGAACCACAGGGATCCCAAACAGCAGGGAATAACAACATAAATACCCAGTGGAGCAAGACTGAAATATAACTAGATTACACCATTCAGGACTTTTAGATATAAATCCATGGGTAACATCTTAGGCAAGTAATTAAGTAAATGAAAATCTTTAGAAAGCAATTGCTCTGCTATAACATTCAGTTATGAGACTCAGTTATGCACCTCGCAACGCTTGCAATTTCTTTTAGGCATGTTTATGTTACTCTCAGCATAAAATTCTATTATGTCATTACCTCAGAAACACATTTACCAAGACTGGATGGACAGACTTAATGTGAGATGAAACAGAAGCTGGAAACCCACCAAAAGAAGCCCCTCATCTATTGAGAGGAAAGCCAATGAGAAATGGGGAAATTTGATGGGAGCATGTAGAATTAATCCTCTCATTAACGGAACTTATTATATGACCTTCCATACCTCAACTGATAACTGCCATCTAGCATTATTACTCCTGGTGAGGGAGTTCCAATATATGTAAAAAGAGAAAAGGATGCAAATGCTATAAACAAATACAGAAGAGCAATAAAATGGAGAAATATAAGATGGAAGTAGCTTTTAGAAAGATACTGAAAAGCCATTCTTATTGTGCATATTGACCAAGAATCACACACACACGCACACTGCCCAAACATAGAGATTTTTTGAGAAGAGATTTTTAAATATTTTTGAAGTCAATTTTCCTCTAAGAATTCAAATGAAAGACATCTCTTTGTGGAAATTTGGGAAAGTAAATTCTCAAGCCAAAAGCATGTTCTGGGTTTTGAGAAAAGCTTTTGAAGAGCCTTGTGGCATTGGTGGTTAAATGACAGTACTGCAGTCAAGACCCTACTCAAGATGGGCTCAGGCAGCTGGCTCAAGGTTGATTCAAGCCTTTCATTCTCCCAAAGTCAGTAAATTGAGTACCCAGCTGGCTGGGAAGGGAGGGGGAGCATATGTAGTCTCCATAATTAAATTATAAACTGCCCAGAGAGAGCTTCAAGCAGGGTGGGGTAGTATACAAGCAGCACACTCTCCCCCCCCCCCTTATTTTCCCTACAGACACATTGGATTACAACCTATATCAACTGCAGCTCACACAGCCGACAACTAGGGCGACAGGAGCTGTATTCTAAAAGATGGTGAAAACCAGGTTGGGGGGAATGCTGTCTTATTAAGAAATGCCAAGAGAAAAGCAACTGAGACTGCTTAGAGCTATTTTTTAAAATGAGGACATTAGTAAATAAAATTCAGTATCTGTACTGGGGAAGACATAAAAGAAATTCATAATACATTCTCGGTAAAGAACATAAACAAACTCACAGAGTACTCTGGGTAATTTCTATAAGCCAATACGGAACGTTGAGTTAAAATCCTGTCAGCTCAAAGTCAAAGGGTTATTGGAGAAATGATGCATTGTAAGTTTAAATGATCAAGGTTGCAAGATTTATCTGATCTGCTGGATAGTCCATCTATGATTCAACAACAAAATAGTACTTCACAGCTTTGCTTCTCAGTTAACGGTTAATAATTCATGGTAATAACATTTTTGTTAAAACCTCATCAGAAATACATAACTTTGAAGTTAACCTGATCTACATTAAAGAGATGTGTTCGCTTGAGTATCTCTAATTTCTTTGCAATCTTTAGTGACAGTGAAATAGTTTAATACTTCCAGTCTTATTTAGAACAGAAAGAAGATTATTTCAAGATAAGGAAGTTATCACAGTTTACATTTGGTATGCTTGCGCATACCAGCTCTCTACCATTCAGAGGAGCCTTCCTCCATAAGGTGTGGTATCTTCCAAATGTCTTTAACTACAAGTATTATTCCTGACAATCATTCTGACCAGACTAATAGGAGTTGTAATCTGAAACATCTAGACAGTCTTACATTGCAGATGGCTGATCTAAAGCTACTGACCTAACAATTCTTGTTGGGCTATTTTTATGCTGAAAGAAATTCAACCTTGCATCTTGCAAAAGGCTACATTTTTTATGGGAATGTAAGCTAATAAAGATTTAACTCTCCATGTAGGACAAAGTCATCCTCTGCTTCCTATCGGCTGGAAGTTTTTTTGTTTTTTTTACTGTTAACCATTAAACCATCATTTTGTTATACATTCATGTTTTAAAATTCTGGAAAAAATTATCACCAGAGATGGGCATGAACCTGAAAAATGGTGATTCGTAATAGCCAAGAGCCACCACGAACCAACCAGAAAACCAAACTGTCTCGGCACATGAGCCTGCCACCCAGCTGACAGGCGGGCCCATGCTCAGGGACAGCAAGCCCGGCTACTGGCAGGGAAGCTGGGCCCGCTGTCTGTGAGGATGGTGGTGGTGGTGGTGGCGGCAGAGGAGGAGGCGGCATGAGGAGCAGATAGGGAGACGACAAGGGCAGTGAGAAAAGAGTGGGCAGGCATCCCACTGTGCCAAACCAAAATGAAGCCCCAAGGGGTCCCCAAACTTTTACTTTTATTGAACTCATACCCCGCCCCTCTAGACAAACTCTACTCGGATCATAAACCAAACTGCAAACCAGTCTGGTTTGTCCGTTTTTCTGGTTTGCGGTTCAGTTTGTGCCCATCTCTAATATTAATCACCTTATCCCTTGCACTCTGCTTCTAGAGTAAAGCACCAAAGGTTATTCACAGTGTCCTCCTCTGTATTTGGCAAACACACTTCTTTCTAGGCAACTTGCACCAGACAGACAGAAGCCTGCTGTCTAGCAAAATAAAACAGGTTTCCCAGTAGGAAACAGCCCCTCCTAATAAATTTTAGCTCTCCATCTTCCAAATGCTTGTTTCAGAAGGATTTAACACATATTCAATGAAGATAGTTTAATACGAGGCTAAACACCACTAAGTGTCTGAACCAGAAGAAGTAAGATACTGCTTCCCCTACTCTAGTATAATCATGTTGTGGATAATGCCATGTAATTTGTTTGTAATGCATTTAGGGAATGTTATGTCACTTAACTACAGACACCTCTCAAAGAGACAGACATTTTTGTCAATTTTGGCATAATGAAAAAGGAAGGAAAAGGAGTCTTGTGGTACCATCAAGACTGGTAAGAGAGAGGTAAGATGACTTTAACCATAGGCAGTACAGTCAAGCCATTAATGAGTTAACCATATACGGACAACAACAAAAACAAAGACAAGAAAAAAATAGTCATCTTTTAGTGTGAATGTGTTGCTGCTGCCTTGCTTAGTTCATGACAGACCATAGTTTGTTATGTTACACAAGTGCTCTCTGGTCTTTGACAATCAATCGTAGCCACATTCTGCCACTTGCCTGTGTCATCACATAGTAACACCTGCATCAGAGAGTATCTTTATTCTTTAATGGTGGAGGTGGTAGGAGGAAGGGAATCATGTCTTCAGAGATGACTGCAAGGCCTCTTTAAATAGAGGCAGATGGTGATGAATATATCTGAGCTTTTAACTAGCTAATGAAGTCCCTTAAAATCATGCATTCAAAACAGGCGTGTACATCAAATCAGAATGATGACAAATCGTCACACTGTTCTGTCATTTCAAATGGGGGAAAGCTGCTTATTCCTCCCAGTTCTGCTCAGAATTGTATAACACACCCACTCAACAAATGACACATTGCTTTTTAACATTATCTCACACATAAATCCAGTGACTTCCTGGAGGGAGACTGACACCCCAGGTTTTAAAGACTAGCTTAAGGATGTCAAACATCCTCAGTGGAGAAGTCATTGGAAATGACTTGGCTTGCGCCGATTTCAAGCCTCAGCAGTAAACAGAAAGTTCATGTGGTTGCTAGAAGCAGACTCTGAACAATTTGTCAATTCAGGCACCCCCGAAATACCCCTATTGCCTCCATGTAAGTAGCATACTAAAATATTGTGTTATGCCTGATGCAGTCACATAGACCAGGTAGCACCTATTACTGAGGCTGAGGTTCAGTACAGTGGTGTTCTGCTTGACGACGACCCCGCTTGATGACAAAATTGCTTGACGACAATTTTTGCAATTGCTATTGTGCTCGCAAAACAATGGTTCCTATGGGGTTTTTTCGCTTTACGTTGATTAGGTCCCTGCTTCGCGAACCGTTTGTTCACAAAACAATGTTTTTTCCAGCTCCATGAAATGTTTTCCCTTCGCAAAATGGCTGGCTTCCCTTCGCAAAATGGCTTTTTTTTTTTTTTTTTTGCTTGACGCCGATTTTGTTAACAGCGATTTTCCTGGAACGGATTATCGTCGTTAAGCAGGGCACCGCTCTATGAAACAAATGCTCTGAAGCAGTAAGTCAAAGTTTTAGTGAGGATGAAGAAATGAGAGTTCTTCCAACAAATGAATCCTTAGTTAGAGGTTTGAAAGTGTTCTAGAAGAAGCCTTCACATTTAGCCTAAGGGAAGAACTCAGAGAACGGATTAAAACAATCTGTAGGGAATGAAAAATTAAAAGGGGAACAACATTGCAACACAAAGACAGCAACAGGAAGAAGCGTGGACTGTAAATGGATGATTCAAAGCACCAGGGTACTTCTCTGACCCCCTATGTATAAGAACATACATATAAGAGTACCCATATAAGAATGATTACAAGATTGCTTCCTGGATATAAGTATGACAAGGGGTAGGCTGCTTTTCAATCAGGAACACCACTAAAGGCTCAACCAATGAAAATAAAAGAAAACAGTGAGGCACTGAGTAGCAAAACAACTGAACCAGTAGAAAGCTTGGCACACCACCACCTTGAACTTTTTTCAAGAGATTATGGCAGAATCTCTCTCTCTTTTTTTAGGCAACCAAGGAAGGGCAAACATGGAGGCAGATGGAGGCATCTTTCCAGCTCTTTGTTGTATACCAGGTCATCCTCTGCTTGCACAATTAACTGCGCAATTAGACACTAACCAGCAGCAGACAACATGCAAAGCCTACATGTACAAATTGCCTTCACCACATGCAGTTTTCCATAAGAGGATTTTGGCCAACTCATTTGATAGCCAGAATATCAGGTAGGAACCAGTGCTGGTAGCAGGAGAGGAAATCTGATTTATATAGATATCATATCCTCCTTCACTCAGTGCCTGAATTAGGACCACATCTCAGGATTGGTTGCATGGGCTTCATAGTTTGGGGGGTTGTGTTTCCATTCAATGATCCAGTTTCTGGAAAGTGGCTGTTTCCAGGATAGACCTAATCTTGAAACCTTATTATAAGGAGAAATGTTAAGTATATATTAGACAGGATCTAGCTCAATTTGCCCTTCTCCAAATTGGCACACACACAATAAATTCATATAATTTGACATTTAGTCCAGTCATGTCTGACTCTAGGGCGCGGTGCTCATTCCCGTTTCCAAGCCATAGAGCCAGCGTTTGTATGAAGACAGTTTCCGTGGTCACGTGGCCAGCGCGACTAGACACGGAACGCCGTTACCTTCCCACCAAGGTGGTACCTATTTATCTACTTCCATTTTTACATGCTTTCGAACTGCTAGGTTGGCAGGAGCTGGGACAAGTGACGGGAGCTCATTCCATCACGTGGATTCAATTTTACGACTGCTGGTCTTCGGACCTTGCAGCACAGAGGCTTCTGTGGTTTAACCCACAGCGCCACCCACATCCCTTTTGGGGAACTTAAGTTGCATCAAATTGCTTCCACTAGTAATCACATCTCCCTCATCCGTCCTGCAAGCCCCTATGCACCAGAAAACTCTGCTCCATAGGGTTTCCCAGCCTTTCACAGCACATGTCCTGGAGCTCAGGTTCCAGCAGCAAGGGGAGTTGATGATTCAAATGAAAGTAGTACAGTCCAAGTTAAGCACACACCTGGATTCTGATAAGAATATTCCGATATAGGGACAAGGAGCTGCACACACATCTCTTCATCTGTGAGGATTGCAATGGATCGCCTGGCATTCTTGACAAGAGCTCTTCTATACATGATAACTATGTTTTTGCATAAACTCAGGGTTTTTTTTGGTGCAAATTTGCCCTTTTAGTTCAAAATTCCCCATCTCACCATGAAACTGCCCAAATGGCACAGTACTTCGGAAAGCACCGCTTTCTTTAAGACCTTTAAGGACTGGATGAGTTGCTTAGGACTTCCTTAATAATAAGCCACTCCAGTCCTTGTTGTGTGGGGGAAAGGGGGAAGAGCACTAAAGACATTTTGTGCAATTACAGAGACCTGGGAAGGGAGGAGGACAAGCTGTTTTGTCATGTTATTGGTTGGAGGCTTGCGATCTCATGAAATTATAAAATGCCCCATCAAGATATCTGTCATGTTAAAGCAGCCCAAATCTACTAGAATAAAAGATGTAGACACTCCTGTCCAAGACATTGAGAAACTGTATGTCAAGACAAGTTAAGGTTTAGTTTCTTCAGACGTGGGTTTCCACCTATGTCTCGACTATGATAGGGCACAATCTGCACCTGCAGGTCAAAAGAACTGCAATATTTTCAGATTTCTCAAGATGACTCTGCTGTTGCAGATTCATTTGCTGTCCCAGTCAGCTCTGCTGTGCTAGATTACTTAGAGTACTATACAACAATATCTACTATTATTATCTTATACAGCAACGTATAAAAGCATTTTGATGTTCACTGATATTTCACAACACGTTCTAAATTAACAATCAGAAGAGATGTGAGGTTGGCATCATTAATAGGTATTCCTCCAATATAGGGAGAATCTCACTCGTGAAATGGAGTATGCATTCAATTTGAACTTCAGAAATCACCAGAAGGCCAGGCTTTGTATAGACTATCACTTTTAATTTTGTTTCTAGAAGTCATTTGAAGCAGAATCAAAACATACACAGTATAAAACCTTTCAATAATTCAAATCTCCTCTGAGCTAGTGAGAAAGTGAAGTCTCACATCTTGGCATGATTTCTATGACTTGAGCCTAACTGCATGGAACCATTTTTATTGATCCTATTTTTCTAAGGGGCATTATTTGTTGGAGTGTCATTTCAGGGAAGTAATTGCTCCTTGCTTGTGGCCTAGAGTCTGGTAAAAATAAAACTGAAGCACAATGAATCATATAAACCATTTAGGCTTTTAAAACATCTGGAGGAAATTCTTTTGTGTACACTGGATCCAAGCTCTCAGAATCATGAAATAAATCAAAAGGTCAGCTATGCAGAGAGAGACAAATCTAAGGGTAAATTTGACATGCATGGAAATCCCAACCTGTGTTATCTTCTCCTTCTCTGCCTCACTCAAGAGAACATACAAAATCCTGGGAAACTGCTTTGGAAAGAAGAAAGTCTACTGGCCAATGATGTCATCAATTTGGAGCCAACCATCACCAAATGTCACTGACTTTTGTTGCAAACAGAGAGCCAGTTTCTCCTGAGGTTGTTCTGGGAAAGACTATTGCAGCTCTCATAAGCAAAACATGGCACGAGTCCTTTCACAGCGGAAAAAGTTTATCTGGTTAATGACAGCAAAGTCATAAATGTGAGTGATATTCTGCGATGTCACAGGAGTGACTCAGGACTGTATGTCTACCGTGATGACCTAGGACTGTCCCATATGATATTTGGCCCCACTCATGTATGTCACGGTACACTCATTGGAAGGCCTATGATATGGCAGTGGTGGCAGTGAAGCAATTATTCTTCTCTGCAACCCAGTGCATATGTGCAGACCCAGCCAGCAGAGCTGCTTTGGGTGGTCAGGGGCGTTCTGCACAGCTGGCCACAAGAAAGGGATGCTGGTCACATGGCAGCACACTGTGAAGTTTTTGGATGACACTTCGCAGGTAAAGTTGTGCAGAACCACTCTGACTTAGATGCTATATGTGACGCAGGCCCGTGGATGTAACTTTGGCCCCTGTTCTTTGAGAATTGTCTGAATGCTAGTATGCCAAAAGTCAGGTACCAACATATATAAAGGAGGCAGTACTAAGACAATTGTCTTAAAAGCCCTTCTTGGGTCCCATTTTATTAGGTAATTATTGGCAGTCTCCAACGTTCATTTTCTGGGCAGAGTGTTGGAACATGTGGCAGTTGCTTAGCTCCAGGGGTTCCTGGAGGAACCAGATTATTTAGATCCATTTCAATCTGGCTCCCTTCTTAGTTATGGAACAGAGATGATTTTGGCTGACTTGACAGATGATCTGGACCAGGATCTACTAATATCTACTAAAAACCACTGAAAGTGGATGTCCAGAGTTTCAGGTTTGGTGCCCCAAGTATACCAATAATACCCAATTCTATCTCTTCTTTCTGTCTGATTCCAGAGAAGCTGTTCTGGATCCTGACCAGTGTCTGATGCCAGTAATGGACTGAAGGAATGCAAACACACTGAAACCTAATTCCCACAAGACAGAGGTTCTCCTAGTCAGACAAAAGGCAGATCAGGGAGCAAGGATTCAGCTTGTACCAGAGTGAGCTGCACTCCCCATGAAGTCAGTTCCCCAGCTTGGGTGTGGGGTCCTGGTTTCAACCCTGGGTCTGGAGACCCAGATTTCAGTGGCTGGAAATGCATTTGTAAGATGTGCTAGCTGCGCCCATTCCTTGAGTTCTCTGATCTGGTTGCAGCAACACACATTTTAGCTACTTCCCATCTGAACTACTGCAATGAGCTGTATTTGAAGATGTTCAGAAACAGGTTATAGGAAACATATAACTCCCCTTTTAAAAGAACATCACTGTCTGCCAGACCATTTCTAGGCCCAATTCAAAATGCTGATTAAGCCCATAGGAACCTCCACGGCTTTTAATATATTCTGGGGAGAGAAAAACACTTTCTCTCAGCCCCACTACCTCACAGGCTCACTTGATGAGGAGGCAAGAAGAGGCCTTTTCAGTGGCTGTCCCTAGCAATGGAATGCACTCCCAGAGAAGACAGATTGGCCCCCTCCACCTGTCATCAGGCAAAGACTTTTTAGGCAGGCTTTTGAGTAGTAAGTGGGGTTTTTAGGAACACTGCATTTACTGAAATTAGGAATTTTTGAAAGTGTTCGAAAAAGTATTGTGAACAGTGTTGTGTATTTAATTATTTCTTAACATTTTGTGTTATGATTTTTAAATTCTGATTATTGTGGGGTTTTTTAATTGATTGTGAGCTATCTCGGGGAGAAAGATGGAATGAATGAAATGAAATGAAATATCCATGTTAGCCAATACATTAGTATTGCTCATGAAACACTTTGGCCTTCACAAGTGCAAGTAAAAAAAAATACTGGATGTAATAAGGACAACACAATGGGAGATCTATCTGCTAAAAAAGAAGTCAGTAGTTGCAGTTGCTTGCAGGGGAAAAAAGGTCATGGGGAGTATACAGTGAAAATTAATCTTTTGAAGGAAATCTAATGAGAGAATGAAACATGAGACAGATAAAACTCAAGAATGATCTCCCTCACTGCTATCTCCTTCCTTCCTTTCCTTGAGCTACACACGTACATGTCTGCTACAACACAGACTTCACAGAGTAGAATGTTTTATCTTTTCATTTATGTCCCCTTCGCCTCCCCCCCTCCCCAGTCATGCCTTTGACCCAGCCTTGCAAAAAGCTGCTTTGGCTTGAAACTAGCACTGTAATTTTTAAATGCAGCCAGCCAGGATGAAGCATCTAAGACAGCACACCATGTAATCCCTGGCTCTGATTATCGGGGAATGGGGGGAGTCTGTTTAAGACATGACAGTATAATAGCAGTATCCCACAGCATACCCAGGCTATGCCACCATGAAATTTGATTTGTTAATTCTAAAATTTATATCCTATCAACCAGGGCAAAACAGGGTTCTGACAGAGGCTTATCAGAACTTAACCTGCCCCACACAGCTGTCTTCTCAGCTCCACACAGCCTCACCCCATGATTCAATGTCCTGATGTTTTGTTCAACAAGGTTGTCAAACAAACAAGATCTCTTATAATCCCCATAATTTTCCTCAATTAAAAAAAATACACCCAACCACTTGGGTTATCAGAGCCACGGCAAGAAGCTTCTGTCCGGAGATACAGATAGATTCTTTAACAAAACCAGCAGAGGCCAAAATCAGGAAGAACAAGAGACTTGGAACAGAAAAATAAGGGTGGGGGCAGAACTGTCCTAAAAATGTGTAAATTGAAAGCTACTATAAAGAACTTTTATTATCAAATCTTGTACCTCAGCTCCTCAGCGGCACACATAGTTATTTGCACAAATAGATATTTATACAAAAGAGGTGTGCTTCCTATGTTGACTTTCTCCCCCAGCCCCGGAACAAATTACAGTATAATAATGAAGAATTCTAACTATAACTATAATAACTAGCTATTTCAGCACCTGAGGCAAAAGGCCTCCCATTTGTTTCTCTGTGAGGCATGGGTGGGAGCTGACATGGAAAAGGACAAGGAGAAGATGATCTCTCTCTAAAAGAAAATTTATGCTTTTTTTAAAAAAGTAGATTCACCTCTAGACTTCAGTGCTCTTTAAATTTTTGTGCTCCACCCTAATTACAATCTTGACAATGACTTTCACTTTTCTGTTGTATTCAGGGAGACATCAAGCCTCTTTCCCTAGAAAAGGCTCAGTATGGTGTCATCTGAGGTTCCCCAGATAGATTGCAAATACGTTGCTCCCATTAACTTGCTTTAATGGTGCGGAGACAGAGTTTGTGGGTGTTCCTATCGGTCCCACGTTCATATCCTCTGCAGAATATATGCTAGAAGGATATGTTACAGGTTTTCCCCAGCATGAGCAACTACGAGTGGCAGCAGTAAAACCACAATGAAGGAGAATGCTAATCACATGGGAAACAGTTGAAACAAGCCATTAATAGAAGTTCAGGACAACTGTAAACATATGCTTGTGTTTAATTTGTTAGCTATTGCAAGACAATTTAGTTTCCATATAAAAAGGTAAAGGTTCCCCTTGACATTTAGTCCAGTCGTGTCCGACTAGGGCGCGGTGCTCATCCCCGTTTCGAAGCCGTAGAGCCAGCGTTTGTCCAAAGACAGTTTCCATGGTCACGTGGCCAGCGCGACTAGACACAGAACGCCATTACATTCCCACTGAGGTAGTACCTATTTATCTACTCACATTTTACATACTTTCGAACTGCTAGGTTGGCAGGAGCTGGGACAAGCGACAGGAGCTCACTCCGTCACGTGGATTCGATCTTACGACTGCTGGTCTTCTGACCTTGCAGCACAGAAGCTTCTGCGGTTTAACCCGCAGCGCCATCATGTCAGTTTCCATATACTGCAGAATACGTAATACAGTGGTGCCTCGCTTTACGATTGCCCCGCATTACGATGAAACCGCATTACGACAATGTTTTTGTGATCACTTTGCGATAGGAAAACGATGGTCTGAATAGGGTTTTTTCCCTTTATGATGATCGATTCCCTGCTTTGGGAACCAATTCCTCGCAAAATAACAATTTTCCAACAGCTGATCAGCACTTTGAAAATGGCCGCTGGGTAAATAAAATGGCTCCCCGCTGTTTTCTGGGATGGGTTCCTCGCAAGACAGCAACCGAAAATGGCCGCCCTATGGAGGATCTTTGCTGGATGGTGAGTTTCCAGCCCATTGGAACACATTGAAGGGGTTTCAATGCGTTTAAATGGGCTTTTTATTTTCGCATTACGTTTTCGTTCTACAGCAATTTTGCTGGAACGAATTAACATCATAATGGGAGGCACCACTGTACTAAACTTGCCTGTTCAGGGGGTCCAGCTTCACCTACTACATTTCAAAGAAACCAATAACAACATTCCACTTCAAAAATACTGATGCAGTTGAACTAGTACAGATCACTCTTGCTCTCAGTGATTTTATGACCAAACAAAATTAGTTTTTGAGGCAATGGAAGAATGAGCTGGCTGTATTTATTCTCCATCCTGAGTGTACTTTTCTATATATCAGTGTTAAAATCAGAGGCAACATGAGAAGAAAGCAAATTTCAGAGCCATTGGAAAACAATCATGTTGGACCAGCCTATTATTGTAAACATTGGTTTGTCAAGAGAAAAGATATAGGTACATATATTTTACATCCTGCTTAAATACTTCTGTTTGTAAATTATTCTTATAGTATATACTGCATTGAATGTTTAGCTCTTATCCTAGAGACTGCATAAACTCTTACAAAGAGAGAGAGAGAAAGACAGACAGACAGACAGACAGAGAGGCTGCTATCTAATTTACATCCTAGGACAGCAGTTTCAGGAAGGCCATCTTGTGCACTTCCCACACCCTTTGATCTTATGAAAAGTGGGATATGTTCAGCCTGCAACACTTTGGAGGCCCTAGGAGATACACATACCTTATTTTCTAAAATTACTTTGGAAAAATATGGACTCAGAAAGTCCCCTCTGAGCTCCTAAAGACTTTGGGTGAAATTCTGCTGTGTTTTAAGTAACCTCCCAGCCCCCAGAACCACAAAATATTTTATATTTACATTTAGGTACATACAATATTTTAGACGGCCACCAGAAGGTACAAAATTGCAACCACCAATTTTGTAAGAAAACATGGGAGAAGTGCAGGATCAAGTGCAAACCTCAAAAGTCCAAGAACTTGTGCATGGCCCTTTGACCTCTGGATGATGCCCAATCCTAGTCTAAGAGATACCATGCCTTGCACCAAAGGACCACTGTTCAAAGCACTTCTACAAAGGAACAGTTGCCAATATATATATACAACACTGATTCCCTGGTTAAAAAGAAAAGCCCTTCAAAATCCTGAGTGTGCAAGAAGAAAAACCTTTCCAAAGCTTGAATTATAGGGGGAAATGACAGTTAGATGAAATGGCCGGATGCCTTTTACACCCAATTATCGCTCACTGAAAATAGTTTTCTTTATTCTTTCACTTTCCTTTGCAGAACTTTGCCAAACTCTATGCAAAAATACATGGCAAAAAATCAAGATAAAATCCCTTTTGCCAAGGAACTAGATCCATGTTCTTCCATTTACATCCAACTGCACATAAATAAGTAAATAGGGCAGAACAAAGGTCAACACACAACATGGAAATAATAAATTGCCAGTAACTGAGCATAGGCAGATAATACCTGATTTGGGCTGCACAGTTCATCTACTTGCCATTCTGACAGCCAGAAGAGGCTCAAGACAAAAGGATCATCATGCAGCGCTACTGTGCAATTAAACTGACAAAGGATCACAGTTAAAAAGGAACTATCAGTCTTCTTACTCAGAAAACAAGAAAGCACTACTTCTCCCACTGTCACTTTGAGGATACCAGGCAGATGTCAGCAGCCTTCCAGGAAGTCCCATAACCAAGCTTGCTTGACTACATGGCAATATACAGTATCCTGATGCATAGCTGTGCTTGCCAATTGGGACTGATGTCACCAGTCATGGCAGATTGCTATTAATTACAATGTTTCTTTTGCAGTTTTGGGGCACACACAACTGGTGCACAATGATACAAAGCTGCATGCATACCAAATTTAAAAAATTAGCTCTTTAATTAGTTGTCATTTATCACAGCCATTTATCCTTTTGTACAGGCAGAACTACGTAACAGAAAACTGGTTGCTGAATTACAGTAAGAGCTTGGAAAAGTTACTTTTTTTGGACTGCAGTTCCCAGGTTTGGGAGTTATGCTTCAAAACAAACAAACAAACAAACAAACAAACTTCCCCAAACTCTCATCATAATTTCTAAAACATTTGCCTCCCATGAGGGAGCAACACTCACTGTATAATCTGAGCAATATGATGCTTGCATGCAATACTAAGGAAAGCACATAAAGACCACAGTAACAACTGGAAACATTAACATCAGAAATTTATCACCAGGAGATGTGATTTGAGCTCTTTATGACAAAGAAAACGTTAGTGCTAGAATGCTTCTTATGAAATGGGTCTCGGTCACAACTGGAAGCAAACATTTCAGCTGGAGTAAGCCAAACATGCCCTTCATGAAAGCAGAAGAGAGGGCACTGGCAGAGTAGCTCTGATTGATAAGGTCCTTATCTGCAAATTACACCTGTTTTATGGCCATTCAATTTTTTAAAAAAGAGCAGTAGGCCACCCAAATGCTTTTGAAATAGGATGGCCTTTGATGTCAATATTTAAAACATTTCAAAATAAGATAACCCTCCTCATTCAATTACTTTAAACCTATATTTTAAAAATAAAGCAAAGTAACCTTGACAACTGCAAGTCCATGAATGAGGTGCTATTCCAGATTCTGTCTCAACATGATGAATGCCTGTTCTCGGCAGGCTCCTTTGTGTTTTCTTTCCAAGGTCCCGCTGGAAACAAATGTTAACAGTCCCAAACATTTGCACTCTTGTACTCTCTCTTGCAAATACTGAATGCATGACATACTACTATACTCTAGTCTATGGCTCCTTATGGGAAGGGAGCAATATTTGATTACTGAGGACTGAGGCTGCTCTTGTGCCCCTACCACCTGGGACAAGCTCTCCTTGCCTGGAAAACTGACTGGTGTCAGTAACTGACTGGATGAGGGTGAATAAACTGAAACTTAATCCTGACAAGAAAAAGGTGTCCCTAGTCAATCGAAAGGCAGCTCAAGGAACAGAGATCCAGCTTGTGCTGGATGGGGTTCCACTCCCTCTGAAGACACAGGTTTGGGGGTGCTCCTGAATTTTTCTCTGAGCCTGGATGCCTTGGTTTCACTTGCGGTCAGGAATACATTTACACAGTTAAAACTATTGTGCCAGCCTGCACCCATTACTGGACATGTTTGATCTGGCCACGGTGTCACATGCCTTAGTTACATCCCGGCTGGATTATTCTAATGAACTCTTCGTGGAGCTGTCTTTGGAAAGTGTTCGGAATCTTCAACAGATCCAAAGCACAGCAGCCAGATTGTTAAACGGGGCTGGTTACAAGGATCATATAACCCTCCTGTTACAGTAGCTCCACTGTGACAGGTTTTAACCTATAACCAGGTTTAACCAGGTTTTAAATGGCTTGGGTCCAAGTGTTCTCAAAGACCATGTCCCCCTTTATGAGCCTGTCCAGGTATTATGATCATCGGGGAGGCCTTTCTCTCAGTCCCACCACCCTTACAGATGCGTTTGTTGGGGACATGGGAGAGGGTCTTTTCAGTTGCTGTCCCCAGACCTTGGAACTCCCTCCCACAGGAGGCCCAGTTTGCCCCAATTTTGTCCTTTTTCTTCAAGCAGGCAAAGACTTTCTCTTCAAGCAAGCTACTGGCTACCTGACTGGGGTTCTTATATGGATGCTTGTGCCTTACTGCACTGAATGTCTTTTGATGTTGCTTCTGTTTACTACCTTGAACTGTGGTATGTATTTGTTTCATCCTTTTTAGTATTTGCATACTTACTGGTTTTTGCTTTACTATCTTTGAATGAGGTAAGCTGCCTTGGGTCCTTCTTAAGTAGAAAGGTGGGATAGAAATGAAAGGAAATGAATAAACAAAGAAACAAAGTTTATCCATAGTGTATGTTCAAGTGGTGAGCTCTAACTATTTTTCTGAAATGGAATGACACAGAAGTCTGGAGGATTTTCTTATTTAAAAGTAGAAATTATAAAGATGGCCCACTGTCACCTCAGCAAACGCCCCTTTTTTGAACCATCCTTTATGACATTAAGGCTACATCTGAGACTCATGATCACCCTTCTTATTCAGGAGCAAGTTGACAGCATACCAATTACAGTACATGCATGAGCACTGTATTATACACTGGCTTTAAAATGTAATCAAGTACAGTAATAACACAGAGGATAATACTGAATTGATGCATATTTCTCTGAAAGGTAGAACTCATATCTCATGTGCCATACAATAGCACCAAAAACTTTAACATCAACTGGCAGGGTATTGGTTATTAATCCAGCTGTTATCCAGCCATGCTGGCTAACTGTCAAAATGCAGTTTTGCTTTTGGTACTTTGTGCTTTTTGGCTATTATCTGCTGCCAAGAAAGAAGAAAATGAAGGGAAAAAATGTGTGATCCTTGTACACAACTCACAGGTAAGGGCGGATGATACCTTTATTAGTCCACCTAAAAATCATGAACAGAAAATAGCTTTCAATAGCCCTCAGTGGTTCCGCACATTTTTTAATACTGCTGAGCAGTTGGGGACAGTAGGGCACACCCTGGGCTCGTGCGCATGCATGAAGGGGTGGGAGCGTGCTTGCGTGGGCAGGGGCACTTGTGTGGGGGTGTGCACATGAATGCATGCGCAAAGGGCAGGGGGCGCTCAGGGGGCGCTTGAGCGCATGTGCATTGGGGCTGTGTAGGGGGGGTGCATGCAGGGGTGGGTGGGACATCTGTCTCTGTGACCCGGTCTGGCCCAGGCCATAGACAAGCACTGGGCCGCAGACTGGGGGTTGGAGACCCCTGCTGTACAAGTCTTCACTGGGCTGGGCAGGTCTATGCCAGATTCCTTTGTTGAAACTGAGTATCAAAACGAGGGCTAGAAACTCAAATCAAAATGGTGGGTTTCGAATTCCAACACCTTGGTGGTGTTGACTGGAATGCCTCTGCTGATCTTGTCAGACAAAGAGTTGCTCTCAGTAATGATTAAGACTGTTTCAGGACACTGAAGCATAGCAACTCCAACTACCACCCACAGCAAAAAAGAGGCATAATCAAAACATTGGTAGACCGGGCAAATCGGAACTGTGAAGCTCAGTTTCTCAGCACTGAACTCAACCATCTGAATTGGGTCCTACAGGCAAATGGCTACTCCAAAAATGAAATCACAAGAGCCATCAAACCAAGAAAACAACACGGAACTGAAGAAGAAAAACAGCCACCCACAAATAAAGTATTTCTGCCATACATCAAAGGGGTCACAGACCGCATGGGGAAACTTTTGGAAAAACACAACCTACAAACAGTATTCAAGCTGCAGACTTGAGAGACACACTGCAGACTAAAACAACCAGAAAAATCTGTAGTAGCCGAACATGCCCTGAAACAAACTGGACATGAAATTCTATTTCAAAATACTGAAATACTGGACAACGCCAGCAATCATTACGTCAGACTGCACAGGGAAGCCATTGAAATCCACAAGCACAAGCACAGTTTCAACAAAAAAGAGGAAAGTATGAAGCTCAACAAAACTTGGCTCCCAGCTATCAAACATACTTTGTGCAAAAGGTCAACGAACTCTACCCACCCACAAGGACAGGGGATCACTACACATAAAAGACCAGCTAATGACACCCATCAACCACAGGAACAGATAATCTCTTCCCCTTAGCACAACAATACACCCACAACAATACACACTAATCACCCATCTACAGAAAAAGACAAAAGCCTATCTCACAGCCATAAATACTGCACTCCCAAGCCAACTACACCAGAGCACAGAGTGCTGTCCTCTGAAGATGCCGGCCACAGAGACTGGCGAAACGTCAGGAAGAACAACCTTCAGAACATGGCCAAAGAGCCTGAAAAACCCAGAACAACCATTTGCAAATTATGATTAAGACTACTGTACACAGAGCAGCAAATAATGGCTCAGAAGGAAACCAAAGATGATGAAAGTGAATAGAAGACATGGGGGGGGGGGGGAACAGGCACTCTGTGACATAGACTTGGGTCATTTAAAGGCTTTTTCTTTTTCTTTTCTTTCTTTCTTTCTCTTTTTTTAAGAGTTGAAAATAAAATCAGAATTTTGGAAACCACATTTTGTTGGAAGCACCAACTGCTTACCTGTAGGCAAAACTCCATGGCAGGCTGAAGTCTAAAAAGCAATTCTGTGCAAATCCTATATTGATGACAATGGGGTGAGGGGAGTGTACCCACAGGAAAAGAATTGCAAATATCATACACTTTGCTCAGCTATACAGCAGTCAAGACACTTTATACAAGTCCCAAAAGGAAACCTTGAACAGCAAACATAATCAGAAACTATTTATAAAGAATATGGCTATACAAACTGCTGAGTCGGTTAAACCTTCTTCCTAAGGTTGGCACAAGAAGAAGTTGTCATTTTGCAGAATTAAATCTTTTAAAGATTTACTTTCCCGCAGCACTCCCTCCGTCAGCTTTCTTGGGCTTTTATGAGATGAATGTCAGAGGGGAGTAACAGCTCCAGTGATTCAAAGCACTATTACGGTGTGAACAGGGGCTCTCGGTCAGCATGGTCAATATGTGTATTTGTTATCAGTTCCTTCAAAAAGGAGAACGAGAGAGGGAAAACAATAGAACACTGCTTTCAGTCAAAAGGCCATCATCCTGTGCCATATACCATATAAAGGTAAGGACCTAATCTAAAACTGTCTTCTCTGCTTTAATTTGGAAGAAACCAAATTTAAAGGTGTTGGAGGAATTGGCAAAAGGAAGTCATTTACAGCTGCAGGATCATAACAGAGGCAAAGGCCAAGCAGATAAAAAGAGAAGGTTACCAATAACCATGAGAAGGGGGAAAGGAGCAGAGCTTCCAAATGAAAAGGAAAAGCCATCACCAAAGATACAGCTTCCCAAGCACCAGAAAATACAAGTTCAGTAATTATAGTTTCACTGAAGCATTGCCGGAAGAGGAGCACCTAATTTTTCATACTTGTCTTAAACTTGACTTTGCACATCTTCTCTGTTCCTAAGGCTTGGAATTAATGTCACACAAGTTCATCATCCCAGTATCTGGAGCAGAAACTAATAAACCCTAATCTGAAGGGAACAAGGCATGCATTTCCAAATCCTCTTTTTTACTTGCTGGCCAAAGAATGAAGTATCAAACTGTCAAAGATAATTTCCACACTGAGGTAGAACAAGGCCTATGATAATCAGCAGCCACATTTGACAGGTATGCAAAATGCTGAGTCATGCAGTATGTGTATTAAATGAAGTAGTGTTTCGATCAATCAAACGCAGACTGTTAGACATCCAATTCCAACATCTGACCGAGGCAGCTCGGAAAACTTGTTCCCCTAGTCATTTGGGCCTACCCCTGAAGCCAGGGCTCTTAGCTCCCTATTTCTCCTTTCTAACCGACGCCCACTACAGAAGAGCATTTATGCTGGCAAGATTCAACATACTACCGTCGGCTATTCTACTTGGTAGATACCATAGAGTCCCACTTAATCTCAGATGATGCCCCTGCGGTCAAGATGCCATCGAAACAGTTTCTCACGTTCTCTTGGACTGCCCTTTCTACAACAGCTTGCGAGCAAGATTTCTAGAACCATTGCTCTCCAGTTTTCAAGGACGCTCCGATAAGGCCAAAGTTTGCTTCTTAGTCCAGGGGAATATTAACCATGTCACTACCTATGTCACTCGCTTTTTACATACCGCGATTCAAATCAGAGAGACCATCCCCCAGGCATAGTTGCACCACTCTCCCAACGTAATCTGGTCATGGCTGTATTACTCTCCACAGCTTTTTTATCGATTTAAGCTTTGCATTAAGCATTCCTAATCTACATGATGCAGTGGTCTACAACTACCGTATACCTTGAAAATATGTAATGCTTTATTCTGCCTGCATTGAAGCTTTTTGATCTGCTTCATGCAGGGTATATACCCTCCATCTATCTGAGGACCCCTGCTTGTTGTATGTTTTATGCCAATAAAGGTTATGATGATGATGAAATGAAGTAGTGTCTGGGGTGATGCAATGTCCTCACTGATTGGCTGTATGCTAATTTACACCAACACAAATATACTGTTTTATGTGAAAATTCTGTGCCTCTGTACTATAAGCAGCATCTACCACACCTTTCCCTCTCATTACTGCAAACTCGCAAACAGGACCATAAACTAGCTTGAAAAACTTAGCCAGTATGGAACATAGGAAGCAAGATATTCCTACAATTGACAGGAAAACCAGGCTGGACCTCACAGGCTGGCAATATGATGACCTCACACCTTCTCAGACGCAGGAGCTGTCTAGTCATAGTCCAATATTGTTTCAATATAACTAACATATTTACATTATAGGGCAACAGTACTTCACTTGTGATTCACCCACTCTTGTTATTCTGGGATTCTTTCCTCATTCCATAACCAGCTGCAGAAAAATTATCGCTAGAGACCAGCTCAAGGTGCCAGGTTTGCTGGGAATATGAGGACAGCCCTTGCCTTGTCTTTGGGGCACCCAAATTCTTCATTTAGGAGACGTGTAATACTATCTCCTTATGCTGGTTTGTCTATAAAAGAAAACTTTATTATCTTCAAAAGCTTCTCCTCCCAAGGGATGAATGTTATACTGTATTTGCTTCTGATTTCTATCCCCATTGTTTTCCTTTGATATTCACAATATGTTTACTTTACTTTATTTTTATCATTTAATTTTTCTCATAATTCGCTGCCTTGTTTGCCTGCAATTGCCTTTTAGTATTTGGAATCAGAAAAGAAATTAAGACTCTTGTAGAGAAATAAGTGTTTAGGAATTCTGTACTGACTCCAGTGATATATATTCACTGTTGGTTTTGCTTTCCAGATTTATTCAGGCATCAAAGAAAAGCTAATAACTGGCTAGAAGCATATGAAGAATTAAGCTATTTTTCTATGTCAACACATTAACTACATGCCCACACGCTTGCTAGATATCAGGAACTTTTCTTAATCTGTTTTTGAAGGTAAACAGCAACAGTGATTTTGATAAATGGCATTCCTGCCTCCAAGGGAAGATGAACTGATCTCTCTCTCTCTCTCAATCTCTCTCTCTTTCTCTAGCCTGGCTGATTTGCCATCACATTAGAATATAGGATTCAATTCTTTTTTTTAAAAAAAAAACCCTGTGGTTTATGGATGTGGGATATTGTGCTTCTGTATCCACGATTCAAAATGCCAGGAAAGACTATGAAGAAAGACAGGGACAAAAATCAACTCCTTTAAAATGCGGTATTGGAGGTGAGCCTTACAGATACCACAGACAGCCAGAAAGGCAGAACAATGGGTGCTCAATCAAGTCAAGCCTGAACTCTCACTAGAGCAAAAATGAGTAAACTGAGGCTATCCTACCATGCACATATGAGAATACAGAGCTGACCAGAAAATAACAATACTGCTGGGAAAAAAATTGGGGGGGGGGGAGGAGAAGAGAGTATGACCAAAAATGAAACAGATTGTCTCAATAAAGAGGGCACAGGTGTTGGTTGAGGAGAACCTACTGGAAAATACAATATTGCTAGGAAGGTGTGACAATAAGAACAATCTAACTGGATATGCTGCTGTTCTGCAAGATCTCGGAAGAGTTGTTAATGATAGAACATTTCAGATTTCAGTAACTCATATAATCACCACATATCACAAGTCACTTGGTGGCACATAAGATCTCCGGAGTTTCTTTCTTTATTGCCAAACAATTGTGTAGTGACCAGAAGGCTGGAGTGATTGAAATTATGACAAGATATGAGTACCAAAACTCTGCTAACATTGAGTAAGACCATCCCCAGCCCCAAAGCAAAAAATAGTAATTTCACAGCTTAAATTAGTGAGATTCTGAATATTTGTTCTCTAATCTTTTTTAAATGTCTTATAAAATATTTTTACAACCAGACACAGAGTCCCTTAGCCAGCACCAATGCTTTGGCCAGGAAGGAATTAAAAAGTTCTCTTCCTGAGACTCATCTAATTGGGTCCTTACTGACAGAGTTAAAAGTTTAGGTTGCTAGAGACCTGGAGCTGATCTCCTTGATTGAAGACTTGTGTCAAGAGCCTCGTCACAGAAATCCTGAGAGAATGTTTATAGAAAGCATTCAGGACTGTGAGGGACACAACTACTCTGTGTTTTTATAATACAGAAGTACTTTGAATATGCCTTACAAAATTGTGTGCTGATTCTCTGGAGATATATGGCAAAATGTCCCTTTCTGAAGAACTGTCACTCCATTATTTTCTTTAAAGCAAACCTGTTTTATTTTTGGTGCTTTGGACTCCCCTTAAAGAAAATTTGCTTTTTCTCTGTCTCCATGACCTTTTAATGCATGACCTATAGCCTTCTGAGCAGAAAGCTGCAATAATGTATCTACTTTGGAAGAGTCTTCTTGGTAAGCCTTGTTCTATGCATGGTCAGTTTACAACAAAGTCAGTTTCTAACTTTTGAAAGATCTTTTTTTAGGTTTAATATTTAAGATACTGCAGCCTTGGTTCTTCCCAATTTTTTTAAAGTGAGTAGAACCAATCATTCTTTTTCAATATAAGCAAGATTGGTATTTTCAAATTATATGAGCTATTTTAAATCTGGGGATATTTAGGTCACTTGCTTCTGCATGTGGGGAAGAGACCATTTTACTTTTAACCACCACAACCCCATTTACCTATAGAAAAATAGCATGGAAACACTTTGCCCAAAAGTTCCCAAGTTCGGCACAGAGCAAGAGCAGACTGTCTACTACACCTGTGACAAATTTGGTTGTAATCTGAAATCCAGCTTCAGAGTTATAAAGTTTTGTTTGGACTGCCCATAGTTTTAGAATTGCTGTGTAGAATGTTGACAAAATAGTTGCACTACTGTGCAGCTGTAATTTCAAACAGCCATTCTAACCTCATCACAAGAATAGAACACTAAGGACAAAGCCAAGTGTTGCATTCTACACAAAGAAACTAGCACTACAGGAGATTAATGGCATTCCAAATACACAGGTTAACTTCTTGAAGACAATTACAATGAATCAAGTGCACTTTTATGGCTGTGAACTATAGCCAAATCATTACAGATACCACTCAATTATTGTGTGCTAATCTACAGCAACAGAAATGCTTCAGACTATTTCCAGCTTGATTTTATCTATCCTTTAACAGAGGCAGAAGGAAATAAAATGGAAAATTATTATGGCAAGCTACTGAAATGACTTCCTGCCCTTCCAAAATCACCTCAAATCATTTTCAAATAAATGCAGAGACTAAAAGGGGTCTTGCACTAAATCTTGCATTTACAAGGAGTGAAATATTTGGATGAAAATCACTCCTATGGATTGGAATTAATGCTTCTTCGTAAATCATTCTTTGCACTTCTGCAAATCGTCACATAGTTTATTTCTTCCTGTTGTTCTTTCTGTTTTAGCAGAAAGCCACAGTTTTGCACAAAGACTATTAAGTAAATGAAGTCAATACTAACTACAGCTGACAAATTTGCAAACAAAAATTTTAAACAAATTAGGGCAATGGCACACACTAGTTTCATTTTGATGCACCATTTTAGAAACACAGGAAATGCAAGTGCGATATTTTACTCATATAAATGGGATGTACATGATGAAAAGGATCCTCTGACTTGGTGGGTTTCTAAATTGCTCAGGGAGCCTATGCAAGAAAAGGAGCCCAGTTTCAAAACCATTGAACAGCAGAGAGAGAGAGAGGAGGGATGAAAAAAGTGCCACTCTAAGAACGGGACTAAAATTGAAGACCAATTTCCCCTTTACTCATGGTATCCCAGTTCATGTAAGCAGCACATTAATGGATATACACCAAGCTGATTTTATGCTCACTACTGCCCACACAGGACTCCCCCCCCCCAACACCAATACATCCATTGACACCATCCGGAGCAACCCCCAGTTCCTCTGCCCTTTATATTTACCTGCTTCTTATTGCTAGTTACTTTCCAAGTCACCTTGGACAGCTCCTTGCAGCCACCCACACAATTAACTTTTTCCCCCCTGAATGCCTCTGGGCATTCAGGAAAGAAAGGTATTCCCAGGGAGCTAAGATTGCAGGCAGCTGCATACCAAATGTTTCGTTCAGCCTGATGCCAGGATAGGTTGTCTGCTGAACCTTCTCAAAAAGAGAGAAGGAAAAGGAAGCAATCGGACTCCTGCTCTCCTGAGGCCAGCACAGGCCAGTCTTAGGGTTGGCTGTAAGGGCTGCAGGGTTACTGGGGTGAATGGGTGGATGCAGGATATGTAGTGTGACCTTGACAGGGTTGGAGAGGGAATCAGAGTGTGGGAGTACAGAAGAAGAGATAGATGTTTAGGTTTTCTGTGTTGGGCGAATGAGAGGATAGGCTGAGCTTCGGCTTAGCTGTTAGAAAAGGAAGTTGCCCCAATGTTGGGATCTCAGCATATCCTCAGCCATGAAGCCTTTCAGCCCTGCCTTTCTCCAGTGGGGGCAGATGCCTAATGAATCGGGCAGGTGATCGCCATGTCTTCAGGCATGGGATGTTGAGAGATCTCAATACAACAAAGACATTGGAGGCCATAAACAGATGTCCCTAGCTTTCCTTTATCATAGGTACTATAGAAAGTATAAGAGTACAGCCACATAATTGGGAAGGACTGAAATGCCACTCAAGAGGTTTTAATATAGCTCATTCGATTGACTACTTGACTGGAATGTTAAAATTGATTTAGCAAGGCAGAACTCATCCCCACGCATCACAAAACTGCAGTAAACGCCGTCTAACACCTTTAAAACAAGCTCTTATTTCCCATGTTTTAACTACAAAGCTCTCTGCTGTTCTACATGCCACAGCAGTCTGGCCACTGAGACAAAGGATTGGAGGAGGCAGAGAGAATCCAGACAACAAGAAATAATAAGGGGAAAAAAATCAGACGAGGAAAAGACTGCTAAAAAAAAGGACAAAGAACTTCAAGTCCACAGATGTTTTCCATCCAGATCATGAAGGCTCCCTGTGGAACTTTTTCCTTCATAGTCAAGAAGGAAAAGAGTCCCCACAATACCCAGCCATTCAGATGTGGTCTGCCAATGCCAGGACTTTGCTTCCCTGTCCCCTATTGCAGTGGTTCCCAATCTTCAATCCCCAGATGATCACAGACTAAAACTCCCAGAAACCTTCACCGCTAGCTGTGCTGGCCAGGATTTCTGGGAGTTGTAGTCCAAGAACATCTGGGGACCCAAGGGCGGGAACCACTGGTATATCATGTATGGGGAACAAAGAAGGAGCAAAAAAGCAGGCCCCAATTAAATATTATTGCCTTAGTTTTATAATTTCCATCACTCAGTTTATTACATCTTTTTATTTTATGTTAATTTGATTTTTGTCTTTAAAATAAGCAAAGGAAAATAGAGCAATTTTTTTAAAAAAAATCTGGGGAGGGATGTGTGCTAGAGATCAAGGAAGTTTTCAGAGCCAGAAGTGCAGGGCCACACCTAGCCCTAAAAAGAAAACTGAGTGGGGCCAGAAGTTCACTTTTAGTTTCACAAAATTCCCTTTGGGGCTTTAAGAAGGGAAGAAAACAATATGTGATAGTTTAGGATGCTGCATCTCATTTTTAAGAAAAACCAGAAATCCTGAAGACTTCCAAGAACAGAAATTGCCTGTTATACAGTATGTGTGTACTGAGGAACCTGGGAGACTCTATGGCTGCTAAAAAAAAAAATTCCCTGGGGATTTTGCAGGACTCCCTCTCTGTCTTAAATAAAATAAAATCAGGATGTAGGCTTATCCTGAACATCATATAGATAGCAGAAAGTTGCATGAAGAAAATCTGTCCCTCCCATAATATAGTTCCTCACCCTGCTTTGAAAGGCAGGCAAGAAGAGAATGTGAAGAGAATGAGAAATGAATGTTCAGGGTTGCTATAGTTCTTTGAATCAAAAGACCTCAAGTAACCAACTGCATTAAGATATGGGTGAGGAAATCAAAGCACTAGGCCAAGATATGGTCTAAACTTCAAAAGCCCTGCAGAACTGTAAGGTCATACCTTGCCCTCCCAGAGAAACCCAAAGATCAGAGAGAGGACTGGGAAGAAGAAGAGAGGAGTAGCACAAAGAGAAGAAGAGATGACTCCATTCCATTTTCAGCCTCCATAGATGTTTTCCTACAAATCAACCTCAAATTAATGCGACCTTCAACAGGAAAAAAAAGTTCTCAATCCCTGTACAAAAATTTCAATAATCAATGCAAGAACATCATTATTTATTGTCAGAAAGGCTATGGGGATTGTAGATAGAACCATCAACAATTTGCAAACTACAATATTCGATAAGTTAAATATTAGAAGCTATGCCAAAAGAGCAAAGGTACCTTCCCTTA